>NC_139469.1:13837500-14437500 GCF_057233095.1 Heloderma suspectum | reverse complement strand
TTTAAAGATAATGAACACTAAGAAACATAGCTCATCAACAGTTAGTGGCTGAACAGGTCACAGTCTTCCACAGTGAGATGTACTGTATTTCATTTCAAGTCTAATAATTATTTCTAAATTGGCATGTATATGTACCAGTTAGCATATGCAAATGTTATGCAAAATGCTGCATCCTTTGGTCTTCATTTTGGCTGATGCATTTCCACTTTTGGGGTGATTTATAAGTAGGTATGCTATTCTCTTGTGTTGCTGGGCCTTGTGGTCTCACCTACCCCCGTTCTTCAGTCTGTACCCATCTATCTATCTATCTATCTATCTATCTATCTATCTATCTATCTAATCT
Organism: Heloderma suspectum; assembly: GCF_057233095.1. NCBI lineage: Eukaryota > Metazoa > Chordata > Lepidosauria > Squamata > Helodermatidae > Heloderma > Heloderma suspectum. Next base: position 14,437,157 of record NC_139469.1, on the reverse strand, counting down.
GCCACTGAGAGTTACACTTCATGTATCTGAGAAAATGAACTCTGCCCCATGAAAGCTTATGGTGCAATAAATTTGCTGGTCTTTAAAGGGCTACAACACTCTGTTTTTGCTTTTTTAAAATTATTTTCATTAAAACCTGTTGTACTCCCCCCCCCCCCGTGTGTGTCTGTGTTCTACTTCTGATCCCAATATTTACAATAATGGCTTTTAAAAAGCAGTTTCAAGTGGCACAGCTTGAGTGAGGAAAGGGTTCAGTAACCATTCCCCCACCTGCTCCTAATGCATTATGCACTATCCATTCCACCCCACCCATTGTATGTCATCTAGCCTTCAAACATACAAATATTTCACTTTTTTATTTTATTTATTTATTTATTTACTTACTTACTTACTTACTTACTTATTGCATTTATATCCTGCCTTTTTCCCTCTTGCAAGGAACCCAAGGCGGCCTACATTCTCCTCCTCCTCTTCATTTTATCCTTACGACAACAAGGTAGTCGTGAGGTAGGTTGGGCTGAGAGTCTGTGACTGGCCCAAAATCACCCAGGGAGCTTCCATGGCCGAGTGGGGACTAGAACTCAGATCTCCCATCTCCCAGTCCGGCACTCTCACCACTACACCAAGCTGGCTCTGCTCACTTGAATGAGGAGACCTTCAGTCCCCTGGGCATTCAGCAAAAGTGCTAATCTTGCCCACCCCTTCATAATTCTTAAAATAAAAGCCCCCCCCCAGCAGGTTTATATAAACTTCATCCTCAAATGGATACTGCCCATGCCAGCACCACCCACTGAGATGAGGCATGAGCTACTGGGGTGATTTAAGAATCGTAGGAGAGATCTGAAAGAACAGCAATTCAGCACAAGGTTCGTGAAATCACCCCAGGTATGCTGAGACCATCCCTTGCCCAGGCAATAGGGCAGGAGGACTGCCTAGCCAAATATTTCTTTCCGTCGCAAAATAAACTTTACATATCACACACAGGGCGACAGCAGGCCTGCAGTTCCTGCCAGCATATTCCAAGACCCCTTCTTGAATGTTCAGATTTATTTTTTAAAGGAAATGTAACCCTTTTACTTGTGGAGAAGTAAAGGAAAGGGTGGACACTCTATATTTTCTACTGAATTGCTCACTATGATGTAGAACCGGTGCATTGCAAAAAAGAGGATGAAAGAAGGCACACATTTGCATAAAATGTGCATATGGCATCGTGGGGAAGGTACTGACCAGGTGACCTGGGTGCCTGCTCAGTCTCCTGTCCAGGTGCGGCTGGGCAACTTCAAGGTCCCTGTGGCTTTCCTTTCTTTGGGCTCTTTATCTTTAAAGCAGACTTGGACTGGACAGGCATTGAATTAGACGATGCCTTGAAAAAGAGGACCATCTTCTGTAAAGTAGGACGCATGGCCACCTTGCTTAGAAGAAAACGTGCTCCTGATGACTGACAAGCACTAGCCCATTGCTGTTTTTTTTACAGATTCTTTTTTTAAAAAAATCATTCAATACAACACAATTAAGCAGTAATCCTATGTACAGGAGGAATCCCTGATGGAAACAAACAAAAGAACATCAGAGGAGCCCTGCTGGATCAGACCAAGGGTCCATCCAGTCCAGCATTCTCTTCACACAGAGGCCAACCAGAGGCCCACAGGAAGCCCACAAGCAGGACAGGAGTGCAACAGCACCCTCCCTCCCTCCCTCCTTTCTTTCTTATTTATTTATGTCATTTATATCCTGCCTTTTTTCCTCCTTAAGGAACCCAAAGCGGCATACATAGTCCTCCTTCTCCATTTTATCCTTACAACAACAACCCTGTGAGGTGGGTTGGGCTGAGAATCTGTGACTGGCCCAAAGTCACCCAGTGAGCTTCCATGGCTGAGTGAGGGCTAGAACCCGGATCTCCCGACTCCCAGTCCAACACTCTCGCCGCTACACCACACTGGCTCTCACTTGTTCCCCAGCAGCTGGTGTCATTCCTCAGCACTGGTGTAACTGGTGTTCTCTCACACTTGCTTTCCAAAGGCGCCTCTTGGCGAAGTCCCCTAATGTGAATTGAAGCCCAGTTCTGGTGCCACTAGTGCTGCATCTCAGGGCCAAAGTCCAAGGTCCCTGTGGTCCAGGAGCTCCCCAAAGGGCAGGTGTGGCAAACTGTCTCACCTGGGTAAGCCTGGACCTACTGCAGTTGACCCTGTTTGCTGCAGCATCCTTTCTCTCAGTGCCAGCTTCAGGTTTCGGAGGGCCCTTGGGCAAAGCATCCTTGATGGTCCCCTTCCCTCAGTGAGCCTGCCTTCTCCCCACCATTGTCACCAGCTGCTCTTGCTCCTCATCCTCTTCCTCATCACGGCTACCTCTTGCTTGTTGACATGCAGAGAGCCAGAGGAAGCAGGCAGTGGCATCTCCTGCGCCTCCTTCTCACCACCGCCGTTAAGAACATAAGAAGAGCTGTGCTGGATCAGACCAAAGGTCCATCTAGTCCAGCATTCTGTTCACACAGTGGGAAACCCACAGGTAGGACACGAGTGCTATAGCACCCTCCCACTCATCTTCCCCAGTTACTGGTGTACATAGGCATGCTGCCTGTGATCCTGGAGAGAGCGTACAGCCATCAGGACTAGGGATGTCAGAGAATTCCGCCACGGATCTCGGTGAGGCCGCATTTGGCCCCCCGAACTCCGTGGCGGAATGGCCTGCCCCCCGCTTCCCCGCGGATCCCCCCGGGACGAGACTTACCTGTGGCGGATCTTCCAGGTGGCGGCGGCTCTGGTGGCGGCTTTGGCGGCGGCGGCAGCTGGTCTTCCGACTGGCTGCCGCTGCCGCCATTTCCAGGCTTGTGTAAAAAAAAAAAAAAAAAAGACGTGATAGGCTACGTAAATCTTTACATAGCCTATCATGGTTGGGTGGGTTTAAAAACAAAACAAAACCGTGTACGCAAATGGCGGCGGCTATGGCCGCCGCCATTTGCGTTCCTTCTTTTTACCGTCTTAATCTACGTAAATATTTATGTAGACTATGACGGTGAAAATCAAGGGGAACGCAAATAGCGTAGCGGGCGCTATTTGCGTCCCCTTTTGATTCGCTGTTTTAGCCTATGTAAAGATTACGTAGGCTAAAATGGTGAATGAAAAAGGGATGCAAATAGCACCCGCTACGCTATTTGCGTTCCCCTTGATTTTCGCCGTCATAGTCTACGTAAATATTTACATAGATTAAGACGGCCAAAAATAAGGAACACAAATGGCGGCGGCCATAGCCGCCGCCATTTGCGTACGCGGTTCCCCCCCCCAGAGCCCTCCGCAGCTGGAAATCCAGCTGCCAACAGCTCTGGCCTGGCTGAGCCTGGCCGGCTGCTCCGCGGAGCTGCCGTGGAGCACAGCCGGCCGTTCGGGGATTCCGGGGGGAGGGACGGAGCGCCTCCCCCCCATCGAGGATTTCGGGGGGAGGGACGGAATGCCTCCCCCCCACCATAAACATAATCCGCGAACAGGTAAGTCACTTTTGTACAACCCTAACAGGACTAATAGCCATTGAAACATTGGGGAAGGATCATACATCAGCAACAGAGCACTTGCTTCTGGGGCGTGTTGTTGTTTTCACTCCCACCCTCTGCATATTGAGCATTGCAATAGCTGACCCTGCTGCAAATTAATTAATTGAGAACTAATAACAGCTATGCTAATGAGAATCCCTACCAGCAGCCTGTCTGGCAGGAGGGAGCTCAAATGCAGGTTCAGAGTAGGGTAGCCAGGGGTCCCCCCCTTTTTTTTTAACAGAAGACAGTCCTCTATTTGAAGGGATGCCAGGGGATTGTCATCTTTGAAGGTGTCCTCTCTTTGAAGGTGTCCTCTCTTTGAAGGGCTGTCCAGTCCAAGCCGAGCTGAAAGATAAAGAACCATCGGAAGGAAGAGCTCAGGGGCCTTGAAGTTTCCCATCAGCACTTGGGGAAGTGATGGCTGAGCAAAACACACCCGTCCCCTGGTCACAGTCTTCCACACTATGGTAAGACGATCTGTATTTCTATTCAAACTATAATAATTATTTCTAAAGTTGCATCCATACATATAAATGAGCATGTGCACATTTTATGCAAATCACTGCCCTTTTTTGTCCTCTTCATTGGTGCTGCAAGTCCTCTTTTTTGGCAATTCACAAGTGGCCACCTGACATCTGAGTAAACACGCACAGCAAGGGTGCCGAACCTCTTTCAGCTCAAGGGCCAAATTCAGTTTTGGAGAAGCTCCTGGGGGGGGGGTCTGCAAGCCAAGAGGGATGGGCAAAAGGGGGTGGGACCAACATACCCCAAACAGGAAAGAAAAATATTTTAGCTGAAAGCTCTAACTGCGAGTAACTCGGCCTTAGTGTCAGGAATGAATCTGAGCATGTGGAGATGTCTGGCAGCTCAGATTCGGAATCAGAATGGGAACAGCCAGAACAGAGGGAGGCACCTTCCTCAGTGAGCCCAGATACAGCCAGGCTTTCTTATTGACACATAGATGGCCCAGCCTGAATGGCTTCTCCATTCCTCCACCATGAGAACTCAAGTTTCGGAGGAGGAGGAGGAGGAGGAGGAGGGGGTGAAGGGCATGACTTGAGGGATGCTAGGATCTGTCACAGAGCAAAGAGGGAAAAGTTAGGGGCAGGGCTCAGACGCTCTGCCAGGTTGGCCACTCGTGGAAGCCAATGTAGGAGGGAGCCACCCAAAGGCTGGAACCAATATATGGAACCAATTTCTATATGGAACCAATTTCTATATATTTCTATATGGAACCAATTTCTATATATTTCTATATGGAACCAATTACCTAGGGAGGTAGTGGGCTCTCCCACACTGGAGGCATTCAAGATGAGGTTGGACAGCCATCTGTCAGGGATGCTCGGACTTAGATTCCTGCATTGAGCGGGGGGTTGGACTCAATGATCTTGTAGGCCCCTTCCAACCCTACTATTCTATGATTCTATGATGATAAGGGAGGGGCATTCCTGAGGAGCTAATGTGGCTGTGAAGTTCATGCCCAGACTGCTGGCAACTTTGCTAACTTCCACTTCATCTCCTCTATTAATATTTGTAGATGTGTGGGTTAGCTGGTTCTATGCATTTGAGAGTTTCCTAGAATCTGTATTTGTAAAAAAACTAGTTGTTAACTAATAAAGGAGAACCTTGTTTCCTTGGGTGTGTTGATTGTGAAGGGAGAAAACATAAGAACATGACATTAGGAGAGGCATTTCAACCTTTTAAGAAAGGGTGGGGGATGTGCAAAAGCTTGCAAACCACCACATGATCAGGTCACAAGGAGAAAAGGGGGAACCACTTGGTGACATGGGGAAGGAGAAGGCCAACTGGGGAACCCAGGTAGGCCAGATTTGGCTCCCAGACCTGAGGTTCAACACCTCTGATGTATAAGATTACACAGTAGCTCACACATGTTGGTGTGCATACATTTTCCTATGTGGAGATAATCCCCACATAGGAAAAAGGTCACCTATTAAGCTGCCATGTGTGTTTGCCCCCTTGGAAAGCTGAAATGCTTGAAATCAGATTATGGCAATTCCAGTGCTAGAATTTTGCTGTTAATAAATAAACTGCCCCTTTATTTCTGTAGTTGATGAAGACTCCAGACCCTGAAGGAAAGGGAGTAACTTGCTTCTTAAAAAGCATATCACTCTCTTTAAAGTTTAAATAGAGATTGTACACTGGATGAAAACTGTGATTCCTGGGAGTAATCGAGCACCCTTGAAGATCTACAGACATTGTTTTCTTTGCAATACTCATTCGAGCTCAAGGGGAGGCTGACCGAACATTGTGCCTGAGCACCTGATATTTTGGCATTTTGAACGTCATGTGGCTGAAGAAATAATACTCTCCTGTGATCATTTACCAACAGAAGTAGTACAGGAAGAAAGCGGGAGGAAAAGTGGCAGGATTCAAGGTTATCATTGCATTTCTGAGTAAACAGAAATTATATGGAAGAACATGCTAGCTTCATCATCATGTTCTACAAATGGAAGGCATTTGAAGTTCTTCCATTGTTTTCAAACCTTCCATATATCCTTTTTTGTATGTTTGTTAATTATATGGCAAAGTCAGTCCATGGCACTTTACAATAAGCAATAATCATACACTGAGCAATGACTATTCCACTCTTCGTTCATTCTAGTGGTGTATGCATTGGATGAATAACATCGTGTTCCAGGCAGTGGTGTAGTGGAGGCAGGGCTTGCAGGGATGCAACCCTGGCACTTTTTCATGAGCAGGGACTCTGATGTCATCTGCCACCCCCCTCAAAATTCCCTGTTCCCTCTGAGCTCAGCTGCGATCCTCACTGTGGCTGTGCGGGGAATGAATTTTTCAAGCAACAATATATTGTTCCATGTTGGAATGCAAAGTCTTTGGGATGACTTGGTCTGGAATGGGCAATGAAGACCTCTTCGCTTTACCAAAGACGTGCTCCTGGTGGAGATGCAAACTCCTAGAACTGGTTTGTTGATATGGATCGACACAGCTGCCTGAAATTTTTGGACTGCCCTTGGAGACTGTCACAATGAGCTCCTGCATTTCCAAATTTACCACTATAACACTGTGTGTGTGTGTGTGTGTAGTTCAATCCAGCTGGGTGTGTGGACATTTCTGTTGGAGGGGGAGATATAATGGAGGAGCTGCTTAGGGAAGGCTAATGGGTAATGTTGGGGGGCTAAGGAAGTGTGCAAGGCAGCTGTTTAAATGAGAAGGGATCTGTCCATGAGGGCTGAGTTGAGAGGGTGAAGCTTCCATAGAGTATCATATTTTCAAAACCTAAAATGTTTGTGTTTGAGTGAGTGGGTGAAAAAGATTTTAACACCCCTGCATGTTTTCAGAGATGTCCAGTTGAAATACCACTGCCTTACTCTCAGCTGCACTGTTTTTGGATCCCAGTTGAAGGCTGTATGTCTTACAAGGGTGTATAATCTTAGAGGGGGGCATGGCTGTGACTGTCATGAAGGGACCCTGCACTTCTGAATTTGCCACTACACTCCTGGTTCCAGGAGACATCAGGGCTGGTGCCAAGGGTAGGCATGGTTGGGCACTTACCAAGGGCCGACACCCTATCAGGGGCCCACTGAAAAGAGCTCCTCCTCTCCATTGCATCCTGCTTCCCCCTGCTTCTCACTCTGTCTGCTTGTAACCAACAACATCTGGAGGGCCACAGTCTCAGCACTGAACTCACCTAGGCTTTGCTTTACTTGCAAACAAAGCTACACTTGTGATAATGATCAGCACCAAAATGTTACTCTATGTACAGAACTGTTTCAATCAGGGGCGTTGAAGCTCTTTCAGCCTGAGGGCCAAATCCAATTTTGGAGAAGCCCTTGGGGGCAGCATTCCAGTTGTGGGTGGAGCCAAAGGCAAAGGGGCAGGGCCAAAATAGGGGGTAAAAGCCAGCCTATTTTAGCTTAAAGCTGTTGCTGCCGGTAACTAAGCCCTTAGAGAGGCATTTCAACCCTTTAGAATGAGAATATTTTATATATATATATATATATATATATATATATATATATGCAAAAACTGGTAAACCACCAACTGATCACCACAGGCCAAGAGGACAACCCCAGGGAGGCATATTGGGACCCCAGGCAGCCTGGATTTGGTCTGCAGGCCTGAGGTTCAACACCCCTGGGTTAAACAATGGAGGCTGGTGGCTCCAATTTTGGTGGGAACTCTAAAGGAACTATCCAAAGTGTTTAACTCCACCCCCAACATAGGTTCAGCATCTTGGGGTTCTGGCTGGATCTGCACCTTTAGAGTTCTGGCTGGTTATGGCTGAAACCCAGAATGGATTCACATCCCCTCCAAAAATGGATCCATCAGCCTCCACTGGTTGGAGTCAAGCTTCCATCACCTCTGACCATTGGCCATGCTAGCTGGGGCTGATGGAAGCCTCAGGTTCCCCAGCTGTGCTCCAGGCTTTTGCCAACAGAGCTGTGGTAAGATTAGTATGCCCTTCCCCAACTGGTATCCTCCAGTTGTATTGGACTACAACTCCCAGTGTGGCTAGCTGGGGCATGCTAGGACTTGTAGCCCAACACATCTGGAAGGCACCAGGTTAGAGGAGTCTGGATTAGTAAGAACCTCAATATAAAAAGAATTATAGAATAGAATAGTAGGGTTGGAAGGGGCCTACAGGACTATCGCATCCAACCCAAGAGTTATATACTTGAAAGGTGTGGGATAACCATGATTTCTATACATATCAACAGTCCTTGCATTTATGGGTATCTGATCCCTATTTTTTTTTTAGGTATAATCTTTGTTCGATGAGACCAAGCACTCTGTAGAGGTTCCAAGTTCTAATTGGAATTTGGTAAGAAAAACATTGAGATGGTTAGCATCACCGATGCAATGAACATGAACTTGAGCACACTCTGGGAGAGAGCGGAGGACAGGAAGGTGTGCTATGGTCCACGGGGCCATGAAGAGTCGGAAATGACTTAACGACTGAACAACAACAACAAAGAAAAATATGGTCCTTGAGGTTGCAATCCTATGCATGTTTAGAGGGAAAGAAGACCTACAACTCCCAACATTTCACAGCCAGCATAGACTTTCTTCCATCTAAACATGCATAGGATTGCACCTTGAGGCAGTGGATGGCCTTAGTCAGCGTTAACTAGCTGTCAGTGAGCTTATCACACTCATGTCGTAGTTTTCATAGGCTATTTCATAGAATCATAGAATAGTAGGGTTGGAAGGGGCTTACAATACCATCCAGTCCAACCACCTGCTCAATGCAGGAATCCAAGTCAACCTATTTAACAAGTTGATTACTCCCAATTATTTTGGTATGTATTTTGGTTATCTTGAGTTGGGCATAAGTGTTCATAAGGGATTATTCCTTTGCATGGGCAACTTTTAAAGAGACATTTCATTTTTGCCAGTAGCATTTGAAGAAGGTTTGGCATGAGAAACATGGGCATTAAGCCAGTTGATGGGTTTATTTAGCATTGTAAGCTGTTGCATATGAAGAAGGATTGATATGAAATGGGAGGCTACTATATGCATCTCTTGAATGTGCCTCTTTTTCTTTTCTTTTCTTTTTGATATGAGTGGTCTTTCTTTCATTCTGGCTGGTAGTCAGCAGTGAATCGCACTATGTAAATGTAGTGCAAATGTATGCTTTGCCAATGTATCGTGTTAATGTTTGGGTGCCAGTAATTTTTCCCTTGTTATGGTTTGCATTTCATAAGGACATTACTGAACTTTACAAATCATGCCGAAAATGTCTGATCTGAACAGTGGAGGCACGTGGCTCCGATTTCAGAATGGAATCCACACCTGGAATGGATTCACCACCCCACCAAAAACACTATCTAGAGGGCTACCATTTCTCCAGCCCTGGTCTGGAGTTTCCTCACTCACTTAAAAAACTGGGCAAGTATGGATGAGTTTGCAGGATGAGCTCATTTATAAAGAGCTCCAATGTTTTAGGTACAAGAAACTGGTATAATAAGAGACAAAGAACTGGTTTCCTCTTTGCAGCACATACAGCATTATTCGCAATTGTAACAAATAGTTGCACACATCATGGCCTTTTGGTATTGCTTGTTTTACTTACAATGGAAGCTGGTGGCTCTGATTTCAGTGGTGTCATGAATCCATTCTGAGTTTCAGTCAGAACCAGCCAAGACTGTCAATTTCTTTCTGAGCAAAATATAAAGTGCTGGTCCTTACCTTCAAGGCCTTACATGGGCTATGTCCAAGGGACCTTAGGGAGCACCTTCTCCGCCATGTCCCAGTCCACCACCTAAGGTCCTCTGAGGGTGCTTTGCTGAGGCTGCCTAATGTGAGACTGGCATCCACATGCAAGAAGGCCTTTTCCTTTGCCACCCCTCAGCTGTGGAATGACCTGCCGGTTGAAATTTTTAAGCAGGCATGAAAGACGCTATTATTCCAGCAGGCTTTCCCTTTTGAGAACTCTTGCTCCTTTTGCTGAATGTTGTATACTGTTTTTAGGCAGTGTTGTTTTAAGCTGTGTTGCTTTACTGTTGGATTTAAAAAAAAAAAACATTTTTAGCTTAAAGTTGTTTTTAGTTTATTTATTTATTACATTTATATCCCACCTTTTTTCCTCTTTAAGGAGCCCCCAGCGGCATACATAATCCTCCTTCTCTCCATTTTAGCCTCACAACAACAACCCTGTGAGGTAGGCTGGGCTGAGAGTCTGTGACTAGCCCAAAGTCACCCAGTGAGCTTCTATGGCCGAGTGGGGACTAGGACCTGGATCTCCCGGCTCCCATTCCAACACTCTAGCCACTGCACCACACTGGCTCCCAGTGGTAGTTATATGTTGTTTGTATATACTGTCTGTATGCTTTTATGTAAATGGTTTTTAAACTCTGTATATTGTATTTTAATGTTTTAACTTTTGTAAACCGCCCAGAGAGCTTCGGCTATGGGGCGGTATAAAAATGTGATGATGATGGAGCTATCCAAAATGCTGAACCCTACTCCAAAATGGGCTCAGCACCTTGGATAGCTCTTTTGGAGGTGTGTCTGGTTCTGACGGCAACCCAGAATGGATTCACAGACCCACTGAAATTGGATCCACCAGCCTTCGCTGCTTATACTTTTACTTCACACCCCTTGACTTTCTCCTGGCTTATCCTGAAGAGTTATTCACTAGCCAGTGCCCACCCTCCACGACCTTGTCTTGTCCACATAATATAACTTGTAAGCCCCCTGGGCATAAACTGTCTTCCTTCTGTGCTCTTTTCAGTACCTAATTAGTAGTATGACTCCATCCAATAGTGAAGTCAAGTGCTGGGTGCCGACGGCTATATATCGAAAAGGAGGTCACTGACAAAGCAAGATAGAGCTATCAGCATGTTCATACCAAATATTTCTTTTCTTTCTTTCTTTCTTTCTTAGAAACCCTAAGGGGCAATCCTCACTCAAACAATGAGAACTGAGCATGTTCAGTAGACATTAAATGTTAGCACCAGTGGGCAAAGAAAAATGGAAAACCCAGTGGGGAGGAGTGCAATGCCCTACTTGAAGGGCACAGCTGTCTGGAACTCTGAACAGGAGCATTCCAGCTTGGGGGTGAGGATGCCGCTGCAACATTTTGTTGCAGGTCCTGCTTCTAGTGCAGTAGCTGTTTTGTACTCTGACCGGCATCTGAGCAAAAAGCAAATCCTATCAGCCCATCTCTGCCCTAAATCTTTCTTGCTCAGTTCCAGGGTTAGATATTTTAAAATGGTGCATCAAAGGCAGCAAATGACACCAGCTAGAATACAAATGCCATTTCCAGAGGGAACAAAGCTCTTTTGAAGGCAGCTGAAATTGTCAATGCTAAATTAAAAATTAAAAATCCGTTCTGTGGGCTGCAGAGAAGTAAAGAGTCTGCCAGACAGCCCTTCGGGTCAGGAAGTTTTTGAATCCTCTTGACTACAGTTATAAAGCTCTCTTTTGGAATATATTTATCATGTAATGAAATATATAGCTGCCTTACATGAATATGTTGCAAGAAATCATTTTCCTTGCTGGCATCTCTATTAAAACAGTCTGGATGAGTAATAATGAAACCCGTGAAAGAACATTCTGGTTCCTTTACTGCCTAATTACTAATGGGCTTCAAAATAAGGAGAGTGTCTATGTTTGTCTTTAGGGTGTTTTCCCTCTGCCCCCCTCCCCCATCCAGAATGGATGCATGCTGTTTTCACAAAATGAAGATTTATATGTTCATAACTACCAAAACATCAGCTGTATTTCAAGCAGGGTATTTAATACATATTCATCTAATTGAAGGTCTTGGCTTAGAATATGGTTTTTGTTTTGTTTATTACTGAGATGTCAAAGCAAAATGTGGATAACACTGAAGATTGTGGTAGCTAAAGTCAGACACACAACCCATCCTTGGCTTTTGCTTGCCCCAGTGGCATAGCTAGGTCATTTTAGACCCTGGACCTAATGATCATACAGGGCCCCCTTTAGAACATGCGTAGTATACTTCAGTTGTCAAGCACACAGCTAAGAGTTCTCTTCTTCCCTCTCCACCATTCCATGCTTCACAACTGGTTCTATATTCCTGCTTTGTTAAGAGCAAGCAGAACAAAAACCTGTTTGCCAACCCTGATCTAAAAAAGAAGAAAATACTCTCGAGTGTGTGCAGGTTTCATTCTAAGCTAACTTAAATCATTAGATAAGAGGGGTGATACCTCAGTGTGGTCGAGCATATGCCGAAGGTCCCAGTTTTGATCCTGGCAGCTCCATGTAGGGTTGGAAAGACTCCTGCCTGAAACCCTGGAGAGCTGCTGCTGCCAGTCAGTGTCGACAATACTGGGCTAGATGCACCCAGGGTCTGACTCGGTATAAGGCGGCTTCCTATGTTTCTATAGCGCTATAGTGACTACAGGAATAGAATGGACTTTGCTTCTGCTGTCCTGATCCTAAATACATTTTCTTGGGAAAACTGACCATTTTGTCATAGAAAAGGATAAGATTAGGGCTGTGCACTGATTTGGCCTGAAGCCCGAGTTCCAAGTTGAAGCGGGGTGCTTTGGGCCGCTTTGGGCCACCTCCGAGTCGAGGCGGAGGGGGCACAAAGTGGCCCAAAGCAAATCAGGTCACTCTGAAGTGGTTTGGTGCGATCCGGAGGCCCAGCTGCTGTGCTGCCGCCCAGCCCCCAGCTCTTTACTTGGGTCCTTTCGCATGCTGGCAGCCGTCGTACTGTTCTGGGGAATGGGGGGAGCCATTTTAAAAATGGCTCCCCCCATTCCCCGGAACAATAAGACGGCTGCCGGCGTCCATCCAGAGGTCCTAGGAGCTGGCAGCGGCGGCAGCCCGGCCTCATGGCAAGCTGCTGCCGCCACTGGCCTAACTCAAACCTTCACGGTCTCCTCGCAAGCAAGGCACTTGTGGAGGCTTGAGCAGAGGCAGGAGTTGTCCTCCAACCGGGCGCCCTCCCCTCCTTGCCAGGAAGGGAGAGGGTGCAGTTGGAGGCCGACTCCGGCCCCCATGCCTGTCCAATCTGCATGGGCTCCTCCCGTGCAAGGAAGGAGGCCGTGCAGGCTTGACAGGTGGCCGGTGCCTCTCGCCAATCGCCTGTTCTTCCACCCTGGCAAAGGGGGCAGAACAGGCAGTTGGCGGGCTGCACCAGGCAGCAGCAGCAGCAGCAGCAGCTCCCCTGTGGCACCAGCGGCAGCGGCAGTGGCAGCTCCCCTGGCAGTGGCGCCCCCCCCATGGAACAAAGGCCCAGGTAAGGAGCTGGGGGCTGGGCGGCATGTGTGGGGGGGAAAGGGGATTCGGATGTCCAAATCCTGCTTCAGCTTCATAGGCCAAGGTGGGTCAGGGCCACCCCAAATCAGCCTGAGCCGAATCGGGCATGCCTCGGAAGCCCTGAAGTGGCTTCCGAGTCTTATTGGGCAGAGGGGTCCATGCACAGCCCTAGACAGGATACATTTAAAGTAAAAACAATTAAAGGAGCATCCGTATCCATGTACATGCGGCATGCCCAGTCAGCTGCTGCCTACTTGTAAAATGTTTAAAAACAAGATGAAAGGATGCTGCGGCGAGCAGCATCGGCCCTGTTCTGCCCTGGCATGCCCACGCCAGTCCAAGTGCTGTCGCAGGGCCTGTTTGCCACTAGCCCCATCACCTGCTGCTCTCTCAGTGGAGGCTGGTGGCTCTTATTTCAGTGGGACTGTAATTCCGTTCCGGGTTTTAGTAAGAACCAGCCAGAACTCCAAAGGAACTATGCAAGGTGCTGCACCCACCCCAAAATAGTTTCAGCACCTTGGGTAGCTCCCGTAGAGTTCTGGCTGGGTCTGACTACAACCCAGAATGGATTCACAGACCCACCAAAATCAGAGCCACCAACCTCCACTGTGCTCTCTGGATGGTCACTGGGGGGACCCCGGGGTTAAGCGGGGCCCAGACATCAGCCCCAAGGTCCAACCTTAGCTTCAGCACTGGCTTGGCCTCACCAAGCAAAGGGAGTGTGCCATATCTCATATTGTCCACATTAGAATCCTCTGGAACTGTATTGACCTTATCTGCCAAAGCAAAAGACACACTGCTTTAATACTTAACAACTTTTTGTTCTCATAACTGCTCCATTGCACGTACTGTACAACAGCAGTGCCCATTTGCCAGGCAAGCTTTGCTTGATCCCATGGCTTAATATTTAGCTCTCTGACACAGGTAGTGGGAGCTGTCAGACTTGGCCATAAGATGTCAAGTGTGATCCCTTGGAAGCCAGCAGCAAAATCCCTGCTGGATGTAAATGGGAAAGTCCAGGGATTACCAGTAATGTTCCTGCACTAGCCAACCTTGTAATCCAGACATGCAGGGTGGCTTCAGCCTCTAATGGAGAGTGGCTCAGCATCAGTGTCGGCAGTGATGTCATGGAGCCAGGAGTTGTAGGGATGCAGTACTGGCACTTTCTGATGAGCAGGGTTCATCGAACACAGCGCATAGTGACACTATGGAATTCACTACCACAAGGCATGGCGATGGCCACCCATTTGGATGGCTTTAAAAAGGGGTTAGACAAATTCCTGGAGGAGAAGGCTATCAATAGCTACTACTCCTGATGGCTCTATGCTACCTCACAGGTATCAGAGGCAGTGTGCCTATGTACACCAGTTGCTGGGGAACATGGGTGGGAGGGTGCTGTTGCACTCATGTCCTGCTTGTGGGTTTCCCATGGGCAGCTGGTTGGCCACTGTGGGAACAGAATGCTGGACTAGATGGACCCTTGGCCTGATCCAGCAAGGCTCTTCTTATGTTCTTATGTTCTAACAACATCTGGATTAGGGGAGGACAAGTGGGACACAGGAACTGAGGAAGCCGCCTTATACTGAGTCAGACCCTGGGTCCATCTAGCCCAGAATTGTCGACACTGACTGGCAGCAACCGCTCTCCAGGGTTTCAGGCAGGATTCTTTCCTGGCCCTACCTGGAGTTGCTGGGGATGGAATCTGGGACCTTCTGCATGTAAAGCAGGTGCTTTACCAGTGAGATACAGCAGCATGGAGCGCTCTTACTCCGTCCCATTTCCCCTCCTACTTGCCCCTGCCCCAACACAGTCAGTCAACCTTCTGTTGCTAGTGAAGTTCCGTGGCCACCTTGAATTTCCCTCAAGCCTGGTGATAATAGGGATGTCGCAAGTGCAGTGCGGGGGTCGGGAATTTGTTGAGCAACCCCCGCCCGCGACCCCTGAACTGCGCCCGCTGAGACACTGTCCTTGTTTGCCCACTGCTCGTGCCCACCCACGCTCCAAAGTATTCACTGTGAACCTGTTTGATGAGCGCCGCCATTTTCATGCCTTTGCTTCCTAGGAAAAACAGGAAGTTTAAAAAATGCGCATATTTAAATATGCACAGTTTGGAGCTGGGAAAGCTAAATAAGGTATAATCCCTCTAATATTATTTACCTTTCCCAGCTCCAAACTGCGCATATTTGAATATGCATATTTTTTTTAACTTCCTGTTTTTCCTAGAAAGCAATGGTGCGAAAATGGTGGTGCTCACCGAACGGGTTCGCAGCGAGTGCTGTGGAATTCACCGAACTCATGGGTGGCTCAAGCTAAGAATGTACGAAAGTCACTTACCTTATGATGAAATTGATTCGTGGTGGGGGGGAGGCACCCCGTCCCTCCCCCCCGAAAATCTGGCCAGGGGGGAGGCACCCTGTCCCTCTTGCCGCGAATCCTGGCTGGCCGGGAACGCAAATGGCAGTGGCTGTAGCCGCCGCCGTTTGCGTCCCTACAATCAGCCATGATAGGCTACGTAAATGTTTACGTAGCCTATCACGGCTGAGTAAAACAAAAAACAAAAAAAAACGCACGTATGCAAATGGTGGCGCCCATGGGCGCCGCCATTTGCATTCCTTATTTTGGCACGTCTAGTCTACGTAAACATTTATGTAGAGTACGGCAAAAATAAGGGGAACGCAAATAGCGTGGCATCTACGCTATTTGTGTTCCCCTTATTTTTGCTGTAGTCTACATAAATGTTTACGTAGACTAGACGTGCCAAAATAAGGAACGCAAATGGCGGCACCCATGGGCGCCGCCATTTGCATACCCGCGGTTTTTTTTTTTACTCAGCCGTGATAGGCTACATAAACATTTACGTAGCCTATCACGGTATTTTTCAAAAATCTAGGCGTGATAGGCCACGTAAATCTTTACGTAGCTTATCATGTTTTTTTTTCTTTTAATGGAAATGGCGGCGGTGCCAGCCGGTCAGAAGACCGGCCACTGCAGCCGCCACCGCCGAACCGCCGCCGAACCGCCGCCGAACCGCTGCCAGAGCTGCCGCCACCAGGTAGATTCGCCCAAGGTAAGTCCCGACCCGGGGGAGGCGGAGGGGTGGCAGACCGTTTTGCCACCGATTTTGGGGGGCTGAATGCGCTGGCATTCGGCCTCCCTGAGATTCGTGGCAAAATTCTCTGACATCCCTAGCTCAAGCACAGGTTTGGGGGGGAAGCGAGCAGGGATGCTGCTTTGGCGAGTGCACGGAGAACCGAACTAGGGTGAGTTCTTACATCCCTAGCTGATATCTCCCTTTTGTGTGTAGGTGTCCCCACATTGGAAATTGAGGGAATAATTAACCAAGATTATTACAGATTGGGAAGGCAGGCAGAAAGAAAATTGTCAGTTCTTCTAATATATTGGAATAATAAAGACTCTACATTATGCACAGGCTTACCCGTCCCTGTATGAAGAAATAAAGGAATGGTTGATACGATAAAGATGTCAGTGTTGGGTGGTTTAATGTATCTGGTTAGCTATATAATTGTCTGGGATTCAAAAAGCGAGATGTGTGTATGTAATTAATTTTGAAGCAGGAAGTTGGGCTCCTTTAAAAAAAAATCAAGGTTGTATTGAAGTTATGTAGGACGTTTGTGTAAAATATTTGTGGAAATGTAAAAGATGCATTTTTAAAGAAATGCTAAGCATTAGTAGGCATGACTCCTGCCTGCTGCTTCAGTGGTGTGCTGCATCCTCTCCAGCTCAGCAAGAGTACAACAACACTGAGACCTCTGTGTATGTACAGCTGGGGACACTGGAGTGTAAAATTGGGACTTGACATGGGATATACTTGCCAAAAGGGTTGGCCAGCGCTGCTCTGTACAGGAGCTTTCCCCAACCTGGTAAGTTGAGATGTGTTGGTGGTGATGTACGTATTTTGTTAAATCCATTCCATCTTTGTTTTCCAGATGGTCAGGCATCTTTCATTCTGTAGTCTGCTTATTGAAGGATTTTCTTAACCAGAATTTCATTCTATTGCTTATGCGCTAATGCATATTAGTTTTTTTTAAATTGTTATTACATTTATATCCTGCCTGTTCCCCTCTTGCAAGGAACTCAAGGTGGCTTCCATGGTCCTGCTCTCCTCCATAATGTGCATTAGTGCTAATGTGAATTAGCACAGGTCCCCCTCCCCACCCCCAAGTGAAAAGCTGGTCCTCAAGTTCACAGAATCTGCGTGTCTCAGAAAAAGCTGGCCTGCTGTGGAATATGCAGCTTGGATTCATAGAAATCTGAACTCATTTGAATCCATTGTAAATTTCTCCATCATTGTTATGTGTTGGACTACAATGTCCATCATCCCCAGTCAGCATGGCCAGTATAGTGGTGGCCAAGAAAATCCTAAGGTGGATTTTGCTGGCCAAAGAGCATGCTCAGTGACCACGGAATGCTGACTGGGTTTTTTGGGGGGCGATGGGGAGAGGAAAACAGGTTGGAAGAGAACTGGAACTGAAAATCTTGGACACTACACTGCCACAGCTAGTCCTGATAGTACTATATTGCCTCTAGTATCACAGACAGTATGCTTCTGTATGCCAGTTGCTGAGGAACATGGGCAAGGGGGTGCTATTGGACTCATGTCCTGCTTGTGGGCTTCCCATTGGAGCATCTGGTTGGCCACTGTGTGAACAGAATGTTGGACTTAGAAGGGCCCTTGGCCTGATGCAGCACAGCTCTTCTTATTTGCAAAGGGAGAAGGTGTAGCTCAGTGGAAGAGCACCTGGCCTGGGAGTGCACACTCAATAAAGAGAGGTAGCATAGAATAGTGGTTAGTGTGTGTTGGACTAGGATTGGTGAGACCTGGATTCAGATCCCTAGTGAGTCATGAAACTTTTGGGCCTGTCACTCTATCAGCCTGACTGACCTCGGAGTGTCGTAGTGAGGACAAAAATGGGGGTGGGGCAGGGCAGGAGGGGGGAGCCATATACACTGCCCTGAATTCCTTAGGAGAAAGGTGGGATATAAATTTAATAAAGATATAACATAGAAGACACAATCCCCTTTAACACATCAATGCATGGTGCCACACCACAGCAAAATGCAGTGAAGGGGCTTCAGACTTGCCCAGGTTCACCCCTGCATGGCCTCACTGTCTTTGGAACCAGCAAGGTTATAATAAAGAGTGTGCCTCTGAGTAATGTGCAGAGTGCCTTTTATTTAATACCTTTACTTATTGTATTCATGATTGAATTATTGCTTCTTCCATGGTTTCCTCCCCTTCCCCCTTTATACCCGCAACCATCGATGAGATCGGTTGAGCGATGTGTGTCAGGGAGTGTGTGACTGGCTTTGGGTATTGGGCTGTATAAATGTAATAAATGAACAAGCGAGCTTTGTGGCTGAGGAGCGATTGTGTTCAGGTTTCCCCAGTTTAAGTCCATCATTCTAACCACTACACCATCCAATTCTTTGTAATTACAGTTTTAATTGATGTTAATGTTTTTATTAATGTTTTATATTAATGTCTTAGCAATTGGTGTGCATTTTAATTGTATTTCAGTGCATATTGTAATGTATTTTGTGAACTGCTTAGATATATTTTTTAATATGTTCAGCAGTATATAAATCTGTTAAATAAATAAATAAATAAATAAACAAGGTGCCCACAGACACATCACCCAGAAAGAGAAAGTGCATCTCCCCCCATCCCCCAAAAAGAGCACAGAAGAGGATACAGATTTGCATAAAATGTGCATATACTGATTAGTATGTATAAATGCACATTTAGAAATCATTGCTATGATTTAAATGGAAAGATGGTATGTCTCCCAATAGTGGGGAAGATGGGTTACTAGGTAGCCAGATGTGCCTGCTCTGTCTTCTGTCCGAGTGCTAAGTTTCTATGGGCAGCTTCAAAGACACTTTTTTCTTCCTTCTTGATCTATAAAATGGACTTGAAGTCACCTTCAAACAGAGGGCACCTTCACGCTCTTTGTATACATTTAGATAGATGCCTTCCTCTTGAAGCAAGCATTTAATTTTCAATCTGTTGGTCTCATTCTTCATTTTCCTCTTTAATATTTAATATGGTATTATTTTGATACTTCTGCTGTTGCTGTTGTGTGTGTGTGTGAATGGTTATTTTGGTGTTGCTTGGTTTTAGGATTGTGAACCGCCTGGAGGGCAATCGTCAGCTGGGCAGCATACAAATCTAATAAAATAAAAACATACATAAAAATAAATAAATAGAGGGAAGAAGGCAGTCTCCCAATATTTGGACTACTTGCACAATTCCTAAGGTATCTGAGTCTAGAGGAAAAGAGCTCCCCACATTCTACTAAGGAAAGGACCCCTCCTCGGACCCAAACTCCCCTCAGAAAATGGGAGCCCCCCACCTTTTTCAATCTGTTGCTCTCATACTTCATTTTCCTTTTATTTTTTTTTAAATATGGTATTATTTTGATACTTCCATGGTTGTGTGTGTGTGTGTGATTATTTTGCTATTACTTGATTTTAGGACAGTAAATCACCCAAAGAGGGTGGTATACAAATCTAATAATAATAAATAAATGGAAGAAGGTGATCTCTCAATATCTGGGAAAATCACACCTTTTCTAAGGCACCTGAGTCTAGAGAAAAAGAGACCCCCTCCACATCTTACTAAGGAACGAACCCCCTCTGACCAAAACTCCTCCTTCAAAAAATGGCAGGGGGAGATATATACACACACACATATAATTTCCCGCCCTTTCTCCCACGCTTTGGTTTGCAGGCGCATGCGCTTGCATTTTTCTGACCCTCTCCAGTGGAGGCTGGTGGCTGCAATGTCAGTGGGGCAGTGAATCTGCTCTGGGTTTCTCAATCATCCCAGAGTGAGGACACAGAATAATGGGCTCAAGTTACAGGAAGCCAGATTCCGGCTGAACATCAGGAGAAACTTCCTGACTGTTAGAGCAATATGACAATGGAACCAATGACCTAGGGAGGGAGTGGGCTCTCCCCACACTGGAGGCTTCAAGACGAGGCTGGACAGCCATCTGTTGGGGATGCTCTGACTTGGATTCCTGCATTGAGCAGGGGGTTGGACTTGATGGCCTTGTAGGCCCCTTCCAGCCTTACTATTCTATGTTTCTATGAAAGAGCTATCTGAGGTGCGGAACCCATTTTTGGGGTTGGGTTCAGCACCTTGGATAGCTCCTTTAGAGTTCTGGCTGGTTCTGACTGCAACCCAGAGAGGATTCAGAGCCTCACTGAAAGACGAGCCACCGGCCTGCACTGCCTGAGCGGCAACCAACCAGGAGGCGTCTCCCCCCCCCCCCGCACCTCCTCCAGGCTCTGCGCCCCTCGCAGCTGGGACTGAGCGGCGTCACGTGGGCCTCGCAACCAACCAGCGCGAGGCTGCCCAGGTCTCCCTCTCCCTCTCCCCCGCTCCGTCCCTCCCTCCGCGCAGCTCGCCCGGCTCAGCCTTTTAAGCGCGCGCGCGAGCTACTCTTGCCCGGGGAAGGCGCCGAGCGACGGGCGAGCGCGAGGCAGAAGAGGAGGCTCGGGCTTGGCCGCCTTGCCGGCCCCAGTCGCTCACTGGGCGCTGCGCTTCTCATTCTTGGCTGTCCCTTCGGCTGCTTCTGCTTCCGCGGCAAGAAAACTGGCTGGAACTTTTGGCCTTCTTGGGAGAGTAACTTGCTCCGCTCTTCTCGCGCTCGCATCGCAGGCGGCTCGCCCCCTCTCCCCGGGTCTTCCCCATGTTGAGCCGGCTCTCCCCGCTGTCAGAGTAGCCCCGCGCCTGGCCGGCATGCTGCTGCCTGTCTTGGCCGGGCTCGCCTTCTCGGCGTGGGGGGCAGCGGGCGCCCAGGAGAGCCCTCCGGGCAGCCGCTTCGTGTGCACCTCGCTGCCGCCGGACGCCGCCAACCCGGGCTGCCCGCTGCCCCCGATCCCCATGCAAGGGGGCGGGCTGCCCCCCGAGGAGGAGCTGAAAGCCACCGTGCTGCAGCTGCGGGAGACCATCCTGCAGCAGAAGGAGACCATCGGCAACCAGCGGGAGGCCATCCGCGAGCTGACCGCCAAGCTCGGCCGCTGCGAGGCCGCCGACGGCAAAGGCGGCACGTGGAGGAAAGAGTCGGGCAAAGGCAAGGACACCATGGGCGACTTGCCCCGGGACCCCGGCCAGGTCATCGATCAGCTCAGCCGCACCATGCAGACCCTCAAGGATCGCCTGGAGAACCTCGAGGTGAGGAAGGGGAGCGAGGGCGGGGAGGTGGGTCACCTCCGGGGCGAGAGGCGAAAGAGCAGCGCGCGCGCCCGCGCCCCCGAGCTGTCCGCGGTGCTGAAAGTTGGGTCCCGGCGCTGGGAAGAGAGACCGGCGTGCGGTCGGGGGCGATTGCGCGGGGAGAGCGCCAGGCGCGGAGTGGGCGCCGCGCCGCGAGCTGTCCGCGGTCCTGAAAGTTGTCGCCTAGCGGAGGGGAGAGAGGCCGACTTTGTGTTGGGGTTGATCGAGGGGGGCGGGCGGCTTAGGCGCCGGATGGGAGGCGCGCTGGGTGCTGCCCGTGGTCCTGAAAGAGAAACCGACCTCCTGGGGGTGATTACTCGGGTGGTAGTTTATAGCTGGGATTGTGGGTGAGAAAGTGTCTTTGATAAATACGCCTCTTGTGAATGAAGGGTATAGAACCTGAGCTACGGAGTGGAAAGATCCTGAAGGGTGCAATGCGAGATTTAGGCTGCAATCCTGAACACGCTTACTAGGGAGTAATCACCGCAGGACACAGTGGGACTTCGGTTAAATATGCATCGGAGAGTGTTAATATCATTACATTTTTATCTCAGCCTCCTTCCTCCGAGGACTTCAATGTGGCATATATAGCCCGTTTCCTTCTTTATCCTTGCAGCAATTCTAGGCTGAGGGACCATGACTGGTCCCAAGGTCACCCAGTAAGGCTTAGGGCCGGGATTTGAATCCAAGCTACTACACTGTACTATCATGATCGCTAAATTAGAACCTCCATGTTTAGAGGCAGTGTATCTCTGAATACCAGTTGCTGAGGAGGAAACCAGTTCCCAATGTCAATTGGTTGGTCACAATACAATGCTAGGCTAGATGAATTTACCAGCAAGGCTCTTCTTGTATTCTTATGTGGGTAGCTGAAGCATTTTTCTGGGCAATGACAGTGTTACATCTATACAGTGTCTAGCACACAGCTAAATAAGTACTTGGGATTGTACAGTGGTACATCTGTCAGGAAATGGGGTTTGGTATTACCCAAAGAAGGACTCAGATCACATTAGTGGCGATTTGCAACCTTTTTTTTTTTTTTTAATGGTCCCTATAACTGTTTATATCTAAACAATTATAACAAATATCTGCATTTCTAGTCTATATTTCTGTTCCAGTCTATGGACTATGGTGTTGTTCTAGGTTCAAATCCTGGGACTACTGGGTTTAGGAGAGCTCCAAATTCGTACCTGCCTCTCTCCTTTTTGCCATTTGCATGGCCGTTCAACATTTCTAACGTGCAGCCTGATATTCTTGTTAGCCGAAGGTGCTTCTCCTCTTGAGGGATTGTTGTCACTTGCTAAATATATATGTAATAGATTACCGGGGGGGGCAATTAGTGAAGTTGCAGTCCAGTGGGACACTGCCATAAACAAGTATCATTTCCCAGAAACTCTTAGTCATGGTCTCACCTTTAATGGGATTATAAAAACAAGGAACTGCTCAGGTTTCAAGTAATTCACATTCTCAAAGTTCTCTGTAAAGGGTAACTATATCGTCACATTAGGGAGACAAACAACCTTTTATTCCAGACATAAGAAGGTGAGATAGAGAATGGAAGGGGGTATCTGGCATTGGTCAATTGTTCATAAATCCAAAGAAATAGCCTGTTGTGTGCCTTGGTGCAGAGTTTGGTCTTGTGAGAATCTATTGCAATGAGTAAAGTCTCCAGAACTAGTTTTTAAAAATGCCTTCTCCACCACCTCCATTGGAAATGTGAAGGGAATAGATGTTCTGTTTGTGTCTTCCAATAAAATGGATTGAGAGGAGGTTTATGGGATTTATTTTCCTGGCTTGATGCTTTTTTCTTTTTTTTCTTAATCTGTGTCTCAACTATAAGAACATACTTGCTTAAGAGGTTGCAATTCAACTTCGACATCCTAGATAATAGGACCTTGGCATATGGTACCGAATAAGAACATTAGTAAAATAAAAACTGTTAAGTGCAGTTCCCAGTTGTTTTGCAACAGCTGAGTAGATGTTAACTATGGAAACAGACAGCGTGATGCAAAGACAAGTGGAATGAATGAAGCCAAGGCAACATTTTTTTTCATGCCCATGCTCATTAATGCATAATTATTTACAACAGTGTATACCTCCTCTTATAGTCCAGCTGCTTTTTTGAAGGACAGAACTGAAAGCTTTTAGGAATCAATGCAAAATTCAATCTATTTGGAATGGCTCTTGTGTTTCCTTGAGAGTGCAGTGGAAAAGTCCAGTAGTAATAACATATCAACACTATAACTCTTAAGGACAAGTCTGTAACAATGAGACTTCCCCCCACCCTCACTTCTTAGACAATGGATTACCAGTGATGTGCATTTTAGAAATACTGGATGGCTTGTGTCACAATAACCTGTGGAATGTTTATGTTTATCATACTAGATAAGGGATATTATGAGGAGGAACAAAGGGGAAACATCTTGTGCATTAATGAGTTGATTAATTTGGCAAAAAGGACATTTCAATAAAGTGAGTTTATATATACATTGAACATTTAGCATGAGGCTGATAGACATCACATCTAGATTTTAGATGTTGTTGTAAACCAGGTATGCCCAGCTGGCAACTTGCACAATAGATGTAACCCCCCTCCCACCCCCCAAATATCTGGTCCTTCATGGATCTATCAAATTTTAATCTATATGTGGCAAAACTGTTACCCACAGTTCCACATGCAAAGGAATGAAATGATGAGTTTTCAAGTTATAAAGATAGAAATGCTCTACACTTAATTTTAGAGATTCCATATTAGTGTAATACCTTTATTAGGCCAAACAAAAGATCACAAAAAATGGGTTTTTCTCACAACTAATATGGGTTTTCAGTTTTTTACTTATGGTCAACAAACCTTTGCCTTTTGCAAGACTTAATACTACAACTCTCTTAGGCTTTTGTATGTAATGCCATAATTACATCTAAGGATGAAGCCCTCATTTCTAGATGTTGTCAACTTTATTATAGAAGCTGACCATCCATGAAGAGGTCAGCTTGTGTAGCCAAATAAACTTCTGGCCCCCAGGCTGGCTGCTCTCTGTAGAGCAGAGTGGCCTGAGAATTCACACATGATCAATTCCTTTCATAACGTAAACCAGTGTCAAAAAGTTGGCTTCTGGACACAACTGTAAACTTCCAAAAACCCAATTAGCTTGGCACCTGCATATTTAGAAAATGTCCCTTCCCATAAGGCATAGCTGATCTCTCTCTGCTGAGTTCTGGAGGCATTTCCCTCCACTCTCTTTTAGAGCAGGCCATCACCAGTATAGCACCATCTTCATGGGCTGGTCTTCCAATGGACATTTCCCAAAGCCCTCCATATCTGGTTCTCCAAAAGAAGGCAAAACTTTTGTTTACCTCAGGGGTGCAGAACCTCACCTGCAGGGGCCTACTTGGGGTCCCAATCCTGACCTCTGGGGTTCCCCAGGTGGCCCCACTCCCTTCTCTGACCCAACCCCTTTCCATTGACCATCAATCATTTGGTGCTTTCCCAGGTTTTCTGTGATTCCCCACCCCCCCATCTCAAAAGGTCGAAATGCCTCTCTGAAGGCTGACTTACCAGCAGTAAGAGCTTTAAACTAAAACAGGCTGGTATTTTTGGTATTTTCACCCCCCCTTTGCCTTTTGCCCCCCCTAAATGACCCCCACCACCCCGCTGCAAGGTTCCCCAAAATTGAATTCATCTCTTGGGCTGAAAGAGGTTTGACATCCCTGGTTTATGCCACCAAACAGCACTCAGAGAAGGACAAGAAAGGGTCCTTGAAGCATAGCTGATGGAGAATGTATTGCGGATGGCATTAATTCATTGATTTACAATGGCTGCTTTATGTACAGCATGGTATGTATATGCCTGCTGTAATTATTAATCTTGTATTTGGCTGATGTTATAGGAAGGTGAGGGGAGACTGTGGCCCTCCAGACAAGTAGTGTGCCCCTCCATCCACTCCCAACCATTTTTCACATACAAACGATAATGGAATCATTACCTGGAAATCAAAACAAGGCCACACTCATCAGCATGCTTATTTACTCCATTAGAAGAGTAGGACTTCCTTCAGAGAATATATATATTTCGGATGGGAGCATTAATGTGAAATCAAATTTCTCTTTCAGAAATCTAACATGTGGGACAAAGTGTCCCCCTCCCATGCATTTTTCTCTTCCCTGTCCCCAAATTGGGGTGGCCAGGTGTCCTCTTTTACAAAGGGCGGTCCTCTATTTTGGAAGTGTCCTCTTTTTGAAGGACCAACCTTTCCAATTCCAGTTTAAAAATACCCAAGAACTGTTGCCCACCCATAGTTAGCCCCTGGACAGCAGGCTGAACAGGAAGGCACACAGGTCACCTCGTCACCTGGTTTTGACTTCCACAGTATGGTGAGATGGACTGTATTTCTAGTTTGTCAGTGTTCAGTTGTTAAGTTGTGTCTGACTCTTCATGACCCCATGGACTATAGCATGCCAGTCCTTCCTGTCCTCCGCTCTCTCCTGGAGTGTGCTCAAGTTCATCTTCATTGCAGTGGTGATAATTGTTTCAAAATTTGCAGCTATGCATATACATAAGCATATGTGAATTTTATGAAAACCAGTGTTCACTTTTTGGGCGATCTATTTCCTCTTGTTGACGATTCATGAGTAGGCTTCCTACCTTAAATATTTTTCTGGTGCTGTCAGATCACAGGTGAGAGGCATGTGCATAATTTCCATTTGCAGCCATGGTTTCCCATATAGCAAGTGATATGCACTCAGAATGTGCTTCCTGCAGGCATATATAGATCCTAGCTGTACTGGGTTATTTTGTTTGTTTGTTTGTTTATTTATTTATTTAAAATCATTTTTAGGCCACCTTTAAAGGCAGAACCTCCCCAAGGTGGCATCCAAGATAAAAATACATAGATATGCCAACCCCCGGAATAATAAATAAATAAATAAATAAATATTCCATAATATACTGTAAAAACAGATAACATCAAAAAAACAGATAACCCCAATAAAATCTGCAACTCACAGATTATGAAAAGGCCAGTGAAAACAGGTGGGTCTTCAAAGCTTTCCTGAAGATCTGCAAAGAAGGGGTCTGATGAGCCCCTGATAGAAGCTGATTCTAGAAGCGTGGGGCCACCACTGAAACGGCCTTCTCCCTTGTACTCACCAGCCTTACTGCCCTTGGCAGGAGGCAAGTGAGAAGGGCCTCTGCTGATGACCTCTTAGTGCAGTCAGGCTGGTAAGGGAGAAGGTGGTCCTTCAAGTAGTGTGGGCCCAAACCTTTAAAGGTGAAAAGGCTAAAACCAGAACTTTAAATTTGACTCAGAAACAGTGGAGGCTGGTGGCTTCTATTTCAGTGGAGTGGTGAATCCGCTCTGGGTTTCAGTCAGAACCAGCCAGAACTCCGAAGGAGCTATCAAAGGTGCTGAACCCATTTTGGGGATGGGGTCAGCACTTTGAATAGCTCCTTTAGAGAATGGACAGAAACCCAGAGCAGATTCACTGCCCCACTGAAATAGGAGCCACCAGCCTCCACTGCTCAGAAATGCACTGGCAGCCAATGCAGCTGGTGCAGTATCAGTGTCACATGAGCAGACTGCCAAGCCCCCACCTGTATCTGGGTGGCTGCATTCTGCATCAGCTGAAGTTTCTGAACCGTCTTCAAGGGCAGCCCCACATGGAACATATGACAGTAGTCCAGCCTGAATGTCATTGGGGCCTGAATGACTGAGGAAAGATATTTGAGATTTTACACACACACACACACACGCATACGCGTGCATGCGCGCACACACAGAGTGCCTAATTCCATGTGATCAATGAGAATGATAATAAGCAGTGGCATATGGCTTTCTTTCTCACCCTCTTGAAGCACCAGCTCCGAGCCAACGTCTCGTATGCCGCTCTCCCCAGCGATCTCAGAGAGATGCTTCAGAGGAGGCTGGGAGATTTAGAGCGCCAGCTTTTAAGCAAAGTTGCAGAACTGGAGAACGAGAAGTCGCTGCTTCACAATGAGACGTCCACCCATCGGCAAAGGACTGAGGCAGCCTTGAACGCGCTTCTTGAAAGAGTTTCTGAGCTAGAAAGAGGTAAACCTGACGGGCAGTTTTGCATCCTCCTTCATAGATTTCTGCCTAGAATTTATTTGCTTGTGTGTGAGCTCCCTACAGAATGAGAGTGCCATTGACTCAGTGGCCAGAAACTCCAGTGGCTCCATCCAGCACTCCAGTCCTATGCATTGATTGAACTGAGTAATTAATTGGTGGCACAGAGAGGAAAATGGGAAGAAGACTTAATTTTAGAAAGCTAGTACTGATAAAGAAGAAACGTTAAGGAGAGGGCTGACCTTACGGTTGGTATCGCCAGGCACTTGCCAAGTTCCACACCCCAGAGGGGGCCCCACTGCTGATCCCCAAAGCCCCTGACCCTCCTTCTTTGATGTTTCTGCCTGTTCACCTCCCCGCTCTGAGCATGCAAGCAGTGACAAGTGCTGGGGGAAGACCAGCAACCTTCACTTGCCTTACCCTCTCCTTCTGGGCAGTGGTGTGGATTGGGCCACACCACTGCCCAGAGGGAGTGGGAAGGTGAATGGGCAATGAGAACTGCACCAATGAGTGCAGGGGTAGTCTTGTCCAAGCTCCCCCCGCCCCGCCCCCAATCTGGAGTTGATTCCGGTTAAGGATTAAACATTTCCAAACATTCCAGGGTAGGGTGTCTTTCTTTTCTTTTTTCTTTTTTTGGAATAACTAAACAAAGAAACAAAAATTCAGCTCGAAAGATGCCCAGTGTGCCATACTAGTGCAAAAACTGTGCAAGCTTTCAAGATCTCCTGGTCTCTTCATCAGGCAAGATGTTATAACAAGCAGGGGAGGGAGGAAAAAAAGACTGACTTGAACTCCTGGTGTCTGCATGATCACAAACATGAGACAGAATGAGGGAGGAGGGGGTCTGTTGACATGCAAATAAGGCTGTAGCACAGAGCTGGGCAACCTGAGCCCCTCCAAATGTTTTGTCCTACTGCTCCCATCAGCCCTAGCCAGCATAGCCAAAGTGCAGGATCATGGGAATTGTAAGCCAAAACATCTGGAGGGCCACATGTTGCCCAGCCCTGCTCCAGCAGCTGACAGTGATGGTTTCAGGTTTCACCTCAAGCTGCCTCTGTTTGAAAGATAGTCACCAAATGCACTGATTGTAAATCATTCAATGCACAACATTCAAGAGCAAGTCCACACAGGAGAGGTGGCAAAATGCAAATGCTTAAATGCACAGATTAAGAAAAGTTCAGTATGCAATTAACAGCATCAGTTAGTGAAAAAAATATGTCACAGAATGCATTCCAACCCCCAGATCTTCCTTGCTGGCTTACAGCTGTAGAGATTCATACATCATAACTATGATAAAACCCTTTAGTTCATTACCTATTGTCTCCTTTATAGTAGCGATGGCAGGTACCATTCCTGCTGCTGCTTCGAAGGGTACAAAAGATGGGAAATGTGAGGCATCTGTTGCCATAGGGCTAGGAGTGTTGCTGAATTACACTGACCTCTTCATCAAGCAGGTAGAAGAGTTCTGCCTGTTGAAGAGTCCTGTGTTAGTCAAATGTTGACATTCCTAGGAGCTTGTCCAGTGAAGAATATCCAGCTCTTGCTAAAAATGCAAAATGTGCAATCATCCCTGTTGCCTGCTTTTCCTCTTGTCCTTCCTCATTAAGTCATGCTGATAAGGAAGTACTAATAATAACAATGAGAATAATCAGTAGCATTCATATAGTGCTTGAGCATTCAAAGCACTGCCACTACAATGTATCAATAACCCTTACAACTACCTGGTAAGGTAGGCCAATATTGTTATTCTCCTTATAGAAGGTTGTGGATGGAGTGGGGACTGGGGCAGAACTGAGGCTGAGAGATGGTGGCTTGTTTAAGGGTGAGATTTGGCCCAGAGTCTTGCTGGATTAGAGCTTCTTAATCACTATGCTACACCCATTCTCTTGATTTCTATAGGATGATGCCAGGCAAGGGTAGAATGAATTCATCAACCTGTATGATATATATATATATATGTATGTATATATACATACATATATATATATATATATATATACACACATATATATACACACACACACACACCACCTTTTGACCATAAGGCCCTCATTTACAAAGCAAGACTGTATATACTCAGGATCTGAACAGCTAGCTGAAATCCTACTTCTCCTGTTTGGGATGTCCAGAGGTGGTTAGGACATAGCAGAGATGATGCTTCACCAGCCTCCACCTCTGGGGAGAAGGTCTTATGCAGCCCAACTTTGTATTGCTCTGTCCGGCATAATTTAGGCTGTAATCTTATACAACCTTACCTGGGATTAAGCCCCACTGAACTCAATGGGATTTATTTCAGAGTAGATGTGTATAGGACTGCACTGCTGTTTGCGTTAAGTAATCCTGAGTATGCACTCTTGCTTAAGAGCGTCCTGAGGGGTAGGCGTGTTACTCTGCTGCAGCAAAAAAAACAGAGCCAGGGTGGTGTAGTGGTGAGAGTGTTGGACTGGGACTCAGGAGACCCATGTTCTAGTCCCCACTCATCCATGAAGCTTACTGAATGACTTGGGGCTGGTCACTGACTGTCAGCCTGGCCTACCTCACAGGGTTGTTGTGAGGATAAAATGGAGAAGAGGAGGATCATCTACCCCATTTTGGGAAAGGCAGGATGCAAATGTAACAAACAAAAATAAATAATTAAAGCAACAAAGAGTCTTGTGGCACCTTCAAGACAGACAAATTCATGATGGCATCAGCTTTTGTGGAGTATGGGCATCTGATGAAGTGGGCTGTAGTCCACAAAAGCTTATGCCATCATGAATTAGTTAGTTTTGAAGGAGTCAGAACACCCTTTGTTGACTTTGCTTAAGGACACAAGGGCTTTGCTGGGTCAGACTAAGGACCAGTTAGTCCAACATGGTTCATGGGAATCTGGAAGCACCAGCAGGTCTTCCAGATTCCAGCTGGACACTGGCGAGTGATATACTGGCCAACGCTCTACCTAATCCAGCTTCCTGCTTTCTACAGTGATCAACCAAATGCCTCCAGGAAGCCCACAAGAGCATCATGAAGGCCACAGCAACTGGCCTTCATATACTCTTTTATTTATTTATTTATTTATTAAATTTCTTAATCGCCCATCTGGCTGGTCACTTGGCCACTCTGGGCTATGTACAACAGTACAATTTAAAACAGTAAAATTACACATTAAACATTATTTAAGAATACCCTAACCCACCCCAAATGCCTGCCTGAATAACCAAGTTTTCAGTGCATGGTGGAAGCTCATTAAAGAGGAGGTATGGCGGAGTTCCCTAGGGAGGGAGTTCCACAGAGTGGGGGCCACCACAGAGAAGGCCCTCTCCCTTGTCCTCACCAGCCTAGCTGTCCTGGCTGATGGGACAGAGGGAAGTTCATCTGAGGCTCTGAGCCTGGAAGCTCCATATAGAGCCTCCATGACTAATAGGTATTGGTAGACTCTCCTCCTCCTCTCTTCCTCCTCCCCCTGCTCCATAAATTCCTCCGTGAAGGGAGGAATGAGCCAGCCATGGCTCTTCTCATGTTCTTACAAGTTCAACAATTTGTTGTGTGAAGAAGTACTTCCTTCTGTCTGTCCTGAATTTCCTACCAGTCAGTTTCATTGGCTGAAGGAGAGGGAGAGAGAGGTGATATTTTATTCTTGAAGTCTTTTAGACTTTCTTCCTTGCCTTTGAGAAAGCCAACAGATAAGACAAACTTCCTTTTTTGCTTTAAATTAATTGTCTGAATGCCACTTTTGTTGACTCCACAGGCCATCCTTGTCCTGTCTCAAATGTGCAACCTTTACTGTGGATTACTCACGGAGCCACTGGGGGACACTCTTAATCCTAATCATTTAATCAGATCCTCAGATTTAATTACTGGGAAACTGCATGCTTGACTGGAGTTTGCGTATTTAAATTCCAAGCGCACACGATGAGAGAGATATATCACGAAACTGTCTGCATAATCATTTTTTTTTAACACTCTTTTTATAAAAGATCGTGAATTGTTTAAATATAGATCCTTCTTGAATGATATTTATAGGATTAGCAAGTCTGGGCCATGACTTGTTCAGACAAATTAACGATTGTATCTCGAAACTGTGCAAACACAGGCATTTCGTGAAGGTTAAACCACAGCCTAAATGTTCATATCCACACAAAAGTTTTCTTCTGGGGAAACAAGGTGGAAAATATGAAAGTTCCTTAAAATACATTTTCAAATAATTTCATTTCATTGATTATATTTCTATACCGCCCCATAGCCGAAGCTCTCTGGGCGATTCACAAACATCATTTAACGGAGCAATCCTGTGGTCCTTAGGCATTGTCCAAAGGGTAATAGGACAGTGGGGATTCCCCCTTCTGAGGTCGGAGACAGCACTTCGACCCTGAAAGAGGGTGTCGGAGATCCCCCGCCCCCTCACAGCTGGCACAAGAACTGCACTGGCTGCCCTCTGAGATCAGAAAAGCGACCTCGGAGAGGGGGAAAAGGGGACATTCTGGTGGATGGAGAGGGGAGGAAACCGGAAAGGCCAGGATAAGAGCTATCCTGAATTTCTTCCAGCCTCCTTCCTTCCTTCCCCTTCCAAAATGCCATTGCTAGACGAACTAACAGGCCGGTCTAGCAAAATACACAGGGCAGGAGGATCCAGAGGTGAAGACTGCCGATGCTTCTCCTTCCGCCCTGCACTGGATGATCGGAAGCCACCAAGTTTAGGGGCTTCCAACCATCAAGGGCATAGGCAATAGGATTGCACCCTAAGTCTCTCTCTCTCTCTCTCTCTCTCTGTTCCTTTTATTTTTCTTCTTTTTTTTAAAGAAAGAAAGAAAACATCTCATTTTTGGGTCACTTAATTCTTTTGCCATAATCAATCCAGGCTCTACCAATGAGGATGCTGGTAACGCTCAAGAAGTCTAGCGAAGGGTAGAATCAGATCTAGGGACAGGCTTCCTAAGGATGCAGTCCCCAAAGCACACCTGGTAGGCAGTGAGGGCCCTTGACCTCCAGGAAACCTACTCCTGAGGCTGAAATAAGAGGGGAGGGTCATCCCAAACATACGTAGGGTCCAACTTTTAGTGCAGAAGGGGGACACTCCAGGGTGGTCTAAAGGTTTTGGATGGTGCTCCTGAGCTGCATGAAGGCACCGTTTAGTTGCAGACTGAACTGTCTGAATTGTTTGGAGAGCTGTTTTGTATGCAAGCTTGTTCTTCAGCAAATGCATGGATTTCCGAACAGGAAACTTGATTTCAAATCAGTTGTGCTCTGTTCTTTCCTTGGCGATTTAAATCACACTGATTTAAACTGGTCCATTGTGAGGACAGAGCAAGTCAGACCAATGTGTCTGCCTAGCCCAGGCTTGCCTGCTCCAGTTGGTGGCCGCAGCCCTCCAGGGTCTCAGACAGAGAAGGGTCTCCCCCCATCACCTGCTAGCAGTGGAGGCTGGTGGCCCCAAGTTTGGTGGGACAGTGAATCCGCGCTGCGTTTCAGTCAGAACTAACCAGAACTCTAAAGGAGCCATCCAAAATGCTGGACCTATTTGGGGGTTGGGTTCAGCACCTTGGATAGGTTCTTTAGTGTTCTGGCTGGTTCTGGCTGAAACCCAGAATGGATTCACAGCCCCCCCGCCCCCAAAATCAGAATGAGCTTTTCTACCCAAGCTGATGTACACAGTTCTTTTCTCACCACATCCCATTTTGCCCACACCACGACCCTGTAAGGTAGATCAGGCTGAGAGATGGTGACTGGCTGAAGGTCACCCAGTGACCTTCATGGTGGAGTGGGGATGTGAACTTGCGTCTTGTCAGTCTTACTCTGGCACTCTAACTCCAGCTTTCTCCAACCTGGTACCCTCAGATGTGCTGGACTACAACCCTGATTATGCTGGCTGAGTATAAAGGGACTTGTAGCCTGACAACTCGGGAGAGTGGTGTTTTGCAGAAGGCTACTTTAACCACTAAACCAAACTGGCCCTTCATTTGTGATCAGGACATGCTGGTATTTGGTTGGTGGCGGTGGTGGGGTTGCGATTTTGGCCTTTCCTCTTTTGCTTTCAGCCCCACCCACCACTAGAAAACAGCCCCCACCCCAACTTCTCTGAAGTGGAATTCAGTTCTCAGGATGAAAGAGCTTCAGCACTCCTGATCCAAAATGTGTTGCGCCAGAGCTACTGTTTTTATTTCAATGCAGATGTAAGCAGTAAATCCGCTAAAACTCCTATGATCAATCAGCTAAAACTCATTCATGCCATTCATTTATTATATTTCTATACCACCCCATAGCTGAAGCTCTCTGGGTGGTTCACAAAAATTAGAAACCATTTAAAATACTTTCTACAAAGTATAAAAAGCATTTACATGAAAACATAGAAACAGATTACACACAGAGACAACATATATCTAAAAACAATTTTTAAACAACCAAACACAATTTAAGACCTGATTAAAAACTCATTATGTGCTGCCAAATGCCTGAGAGAAGAGGGCAGTTTTAACCTGGCACCGAAACAATAACAATGTTGGTGCTAGGTGGGCCTCGTTGGGGAGATCATTCCATAACTGGGGGGCTACCACCGAGAAGGCCCTCTTGCTTGTTGCCACCCTCCGAGCCTCCCTTAGAGGAGGCACCTGGAGGAAGGCCTGAGATGCTGAACATAGGGTATGGGTCGGTTCATGCCAGGAGATGATGAATCCACTTAAGTTTCTTTGTTTGAGCAGCAGCCCTGTTATCTCTGTGTGGGGACATAATTTCCTTCTTGGATATGGCCCTCTAGGTACCAGCGCCTTTAAATCGCCAGATGAATTTAAAGTCTCCCTTCCTCTTCGCACCAATTACCTGTATGGGAAGATCAAGAAGACGTTGCCCGAACTTTACGCCTTCACCATCTGCTTGTGGCTGAAGTCGAGTGCGTCGCCAGGAATAGGGACACCTTTCTCCTATGCCGTCCCTGGCCAAGCGAATGAAGTGGTGCTGATCGAGTGGGGGAACAACCCCATTGAGCTGCTGATCAATGACAAGGTAAGGAAGAGTTGGTGTTTCTTTTTGCGAACCTCCAGGCCAGGCCAGATCAAAAGGCCAGTAGCTGAAGAGTTTGATCTTGCGCTTTTAAAAAAATCATCTTGAAGGTGTAATAGAGCTTGATCCTGCACTGCTAAGATCTTTGGGCAATTCTTGGTTCAGCCTTAATGGCCAAGGTGCTCAAGACCCTTTGTTAAGGCCAGAGTAGGGATGTAAGGATTTTGTAAAATCCGTTCCGTCTGCATTTCATAGAATCATAGAATCATAGAATAGCAGAGTTGGAAGGGCCTATCAGACCATCAAGTCCAACCCCCAGCTCAGTGCAGGAATCCAAGTCAGAGCATCCCTGACAAGTGGCTGTCCAGCCTCATCTTGAACGCCTCCAGTGTGGGAGAGCCCACCTCCTCCCTAGGGAATTGGTTCCATTGTCGTCTTTCTCTAACAGTCAGGATATTTTGCAGACTGTTAAGTGCCTTTTTTCCACTGTCCGCTCATTGATGGAATAAGATTTTTCCCAATTTCCTGAATTTGTGCGAATTCACACTTGTGCAAATTCACACTTGCAAAAATGTGCAAATGCCCCCTCCCCAATGCACATTTCCATGTTTTAGGCTAAGGGGGAAATGAGCATTTTTTTTAATTGTATGTATTTTTCTATGACTAGATTGGCATAAAGTTCCAGAAAGTTTTTTTTAAAAAAGGACCACAAGTCCGTGGAATCCATGTGACTCAGGAAAAGCCAGTCTGCTGCAGAAGCCATGGATCAGATTCACAGAAATCCGAACTCATTTGATTCTGTCTGTTATGAATTTCTCCGACATCCCTAGACCAGAGGTGGGCAACTGTAGGAGGTTTGGGAGCTATTTTCACAACCTGGACCTTCTCCCACTCCCCACAGGGCAGACTGGGTAGAAAAAGAAATCACCCCAGGCCTCACCCCTTCTACCAGGTCCCATCCCCTCTCCCAGTGCTAGAGAAAGTACTGGGAGAAGAAACCTGTTGTTATCTTTGCTTGGAGATAAGACTAGGAATTCCCAGTGGTAGAGAAAGGGAGCCTTTCTCCAGCCGTTGGAGAAGAAACCTCACTCCTCTCTGATCAGTGATAATAGTGGGGGTTTCCTGTCACAGCCCAAGAGAAAGGCTGCCTTCCTCTACCGCTGGGCAGGACTGTCCTTTCTATGTGCAGAGAGAGGCCCACAGTGATTGAAATATCATTTCAAAA
Organism: Heloderma suspectum; assembly: GCF_057233095.1. Classification (NCBI taxonomy): domain Eukaryota; kingdom Metazoa; phylum Chordata; class Lepidosauria; order Squamata; family Helodermatidae; genus Heloderma; species Heloderma suspectum. The sequence goes on along the minus strand of NC_139469.1, from coordinate 14,401,392 downwards.
TGTGCGGTATGCATATAAACCACATATATGCCACATGGACATAGGGCTGGCCCAAGACATTTTGCTGCCTGAGCCAAAGAACAAGATGGTGCCCACTCCCATTCCAGGTACAAAGGCCAGCTTGACTAGCAGACAAATCTTACTTCAACACCGGGGATGGAACATCTTCCTCCACTGGATCTGAAGGCAGCTGGCTAGCTTAGGGGGCACAAGGCAAGCCATGTGTCCCACAGCTCTCTCCTCCGACACTTTCCTGCCACCTCCCATCATCTGCCGCCTGAAGCAACTGCCTCACTCTGCCTAATGGTAGGGCTGGCCCTGCATGGACATTTTATGCAGAACTCTGCCTTCTCCTTTCATTTCCTCCTTCTTGGTGATGTGTCAGTGGCCCACCATACCAGATGCCCGCCGATGTAGAAGGGGGGCCATATTAAGGTCCTTCTCAACCTGGAGCCAGCCCTGATGCTGGGATTTTCAAGGGCTGTTGTGGGGAAATGAGGGAGGGCGCCAAAAACAAATTTCCTGACACAAGAAGTTCCACAGACAAGGCACAGCTGCAGAGAAGGCCCTCTCCCACATCCCATCCAGCTGTGCCTTGGCCATCGGTGGGACACAGCAGTTCTCTGCTGATGATAGGGAAGGGGCAAGGAACCTCCAGTATGTCGGCCTAATCCAGCCTGCAGAAGTTTCCAATCTGGTCTACAGAGTGTTAGACACCATCCATGGGCCAAGCCCCCTTGCCAAGCAAATTAGGGCAACTGGGCATTTGGGGAGGAGGCAGGGAAAGGAATCTCCTTGTTATCTCCAATCTGTGATCAGAGATAACAAGGGGATTCCCTTGCACACCTGGGATGCTGGGAAATCCCTTTTCCATCTCTGGGAATGTGGCGCTGGAGAAAACTCTTACGAGTCCACTGGACTGCAAGGAGGTCAAATCAGTCCATCCTAAAGGAAATCAACCCTGACTGCTTATTGGAAGGACTGATACTGAAGCTGAAGCTGAAATATTTTGGCCACCTAATGCGAAGAGAAAAGTCCCAGGGAAAGACCCTGATGCTGGGAAAGATTGAAGGCAAAAGGAGAAGGGGACGGCAGAGGATGAGATGGCTGGATAGCATCACTGATGCAATGAATATGAACTTGAGCACGCTCTGGGAGAGAGCAGAGGACAGGAAGGCCTGGCGTGCTATGGTCCATGGGGTCATGAAGAGTCGGACGCGACTTAACGACTGAACAACAACAAATCCATAAGGAGATTCCCTCCTTCGCCCACTGCTCTCATCCCAGTTGGGGCATGAGCAAGATGTGAAGGAAAGGGAAAGGACTGATTCTTGCAAGCCCTGAAGAGTCCCTTTCCTTCACGTGCTGCTTTTACCACAGTTGGGATGGAAGTGGAGCAGCAAGGAGACGTCTGACTTTGCAGCCATTTGCATGCCTAAGGAGCAGGCAGGCTGGTTTGGGAGGAGTGCGGCCCTTAGACATCTTGGACCCAGGCCATTTAGGGCTTTACTTGCAAGGCAGACCATCAGACACTCAACCTTGCACTGCTAAATGTTCAGCCAATCGATAGATCTGGGGTGTAAAGCTGCAGTTCTTGAATGGCGCTGCCCCTCGAAACGCCATTCAGCGAAATGGGGGTTGTTGGCTCAGCTGTTTTAAAATTGGGCTGTAAGTCACTTAACTATTGATTGGGGCTGCAACTGGCCCATTAAGAATGTGGCCAAAATAAACCTCTATCAGATGGAGGAGGTGGGGAAGTGGAAGAAAGTACACGTTGCACTGCTGTCTTGCAATAGTCTCGTAAACATCAAATCCCTGGGAGTGTTGTAAGGGGGTTGGAAAGGGACACATGCATCACCCAGAAGTTGTGGTGCTGTATAATATACGCACACACAGCTTAATTTGTCTCCAGGTCCAGGATCTGAGTTTAGCCACTAGGACTCTGCCTTCAAAGGCAGGCTGCGAATCTAACACAGAGTGCCTCTGAGCATGTGTGGAATGCATTCCTTTTACAACTGGGCAGTAGAGGCTGGTGGCTCTGATTTCGGTGGGCTGTGAATTCATTCTGGGTTTCAGTCGGAACCAGCCAGAACTCCAGGAGAGCTATCCAAAGTGCTGAACCTATTTGGGTTCAGCATTTTGGTTAGCTCCTTTAGAGTTCTGGATGGTTCTGATTGAAACCCGGAATGGATCCACAGCCCTACTGAAATAAGAGCTGCCAGCCTCCACTGCAACTGGGTATCCACAGCCACCTGCCATATATCTGGAACCAAGGATATGGCTTTCTAGGGCAGAGAATATGGTCACCTCTCAGGGGCATTTCCTACATCAAGCAGAGGCAGACCATGTGTTGGCCTCTGATAGGATACTCAACAGGGAGCTGCAGCCAATCATGGCTCTCTGATGAGTATGCCCCTGTGATCTGCGTGTGCGCTGCACTCTCACATCACAGTTTTAGTTGTGCACTTAAAACAGCTTAAAACATGATGTTTGAAGAGGCGTTTAAAGCAGGGCTGGGCAGATGCTGGATCTCCAGATGTTTTGGACGTCAACTCTCAGCATTCCTGACCATTGGCCATGCTGGCAGGGGTTTCTGGGAGTGGAAGTCCAAAACATCTGGAGATCTACCTTCTGCCCATGCCTGCCTTAGAGAAACTGCCCAGACTTTCACTCACATATCACTTCTACTCAGTTTTGTTCCTTGCTGTCCCAGTACTGAACTTCACATGTTTCCAGCACATTCCACCAAAATGGCAGGCCTGAATTAAGGAAGCCAGCTCACAACCCAATGATTTATGATTTAAGTCAGGGCTGGGGAACCTGTGGCCCTCCAGATATTGTTGGACTACAACTCCCATCACCCCTGACCATTGGCAATGTTGGCTGGGGCTATTGGGAGTTGGACTCCACAACATCTGGATGGCCAGGTTCCCCTGACCGGTTTCTAAACCTTCCGCTATAGTGGAAGGCCCAACCATTGCAACTTCTCCAGTCCATTCTCTCCCCAGTCCAGTTGCCCACCTCCCTCACCTGCTGTGTGGCACACCTGGAGAGCCTTTTGTTGCACCACGTGAAGGAGACTTTTTTTCCTTTTCAACTGGAAGGCTGGCATGGTGCAAAGTGAAGTACTGCCCTCCTCCGCCACCCTTCTTTGGGTTCAAAAGAGTGGGTTTGTGTTTTGGAGCTCAGGCTGCACCTCTTCTTTCTATGTTCTGTCCTTGCGCTCTTACAGTGAGACCCTATGCGTATCTGCTCCTGTTGAGTTCAGTGGGGCTTAGTCCAAAGTAACAGGATACAGTATTACAGCCTTACTCTCATGTCAGAGCGGAGGCTGCCGTCCTGCGCTTCCTTTCCTGGGAATTAAGCATATTAGACTCAGTGAGACTTTCTTCTGAGTAAACCTCCATAGGATTGTGTGCTGCATAACACTGGTTGGGACTGTGTCTGTGGTGGGGAGGGTGTCCCTCCCCTCTCCTTAACTGTGATGTGTTACATTCCAGTCTTCAAAACTCTGGTTTTTTTTAAAAAAAACAAAACAAAGCAGTTTTTGGAAGACAAATCATTACCAGGCCCTTATCATAGGATACATTCTATGATAAAAGGAAGTTCTTCTTTACAAAGTACACAGTTATACTATGGAATTCACTTTCACAAGATGTAGTGATGGCCACCAGTTGGTTGGCTGTAAAAGGGGATTGAACAAATTCATGGAGGAGAAGGTGATCAGTGGGTACTAATCCTGATGGCTATATGCTACCTCCAGTACCAGAGGCAGTATGCCTATGTACACCAGTTGCTGGGGAATATGGGCATGAGGGTGGTGTCCCACTCATGTCCTGCTTGTGAGTTTCCCATGGGCAACTGGTTGGCCACTGTGTCAACAGAATGCTGGACTAGATGGACATTTGGTCTGAAACACCATGGCTTTTCTTATGTTTTATTCGTTTATTACATTTCTATGCCAAGTCAAAGCTCACTGGGTGGTCACAAAAATTAAAACCACAAAACCCGCACTTACTTACATTGCTCCATATCTCCCAGGTGCAGCAACATTCCTGAAAATGTCCATTGTTGTCTTTATGCAGGTTGCCCAACTCCCGCTCTTCATTAGCGATGGGAAATGGCATCACATCTGCATCACATGGACGACGAGGGATGGGATGTGGGAAGCTTTCCAGGATGGAGAGAAACTTGGCACGGGGGATAATTTAGCTCCTTGGCACCCCATTAAACCAGGAGGAGTCCTGATCCTTGGTCAGGAGCAGGTGAGTCATAGGGCAGCAATGTAGTTTATATATTCTTTCCCTTCTCTTCTTTCCTCAGGGCACCATGAAATTAAAACAACAACAACAACAGCAACAACAACACAATATTTATTATTTATATGCCCCTACAACTAAGTGCTGTGTACAAAAACAGTTTTAAAAGTCAGGTTCTGTGTCCACAGACTCACAATTAAGGGTGTACGGATTACTTACCCCATTCCGCTGGGGCCATCCACTGGGGGGGGGGAGGTGATCCCTCCCTCCCCCCCGGAATCCTCCCCAGCCAGCTCCGCCCCTTGGGGAGCCTGCAGAGCTGCCGGTTGGGGCCGCCCGTAGCTGGACTTCCGTCTGCTGCTGGCCTGCGGCCGCAAATGGCAGCCGCCATAGCAGCTGCCATTTGCTTACCTGCGGTAGCTGTGATAGGCTACATATATATTTACGTAGCCTATCACGGCAAAAGGCAGGAATACAAATGGTGGCCACTACGCCATTTGCACCCCTGTGTTAGCCATGATAGGCTACATATATATTTACGTAGCCTATCACGGCAAAAGGCAGGAATGCAAATGGTGTCCCTGCGTTAGCTGTGATAGGCTACGTAAATACTTACATAGCCTATCACGGCTAAAGTACAGAGGAAATGGCGGCCGCAGACCGGGGCAGCCATTCGTGGGGCAGCGGACAGCCGACAAAGGTTAGCTTCATCCCCAGGGGATTCCGCGGGGTGGTGGTGGGGATTGCTCCGTTCCGCCATGGACTCTAAAGAATCCGGCCTCACTGGAGCCTGTGGCAGAATTCTCTAACATCCCTACTCACAATTCAACTGTAGGATGGACCAGAAGTGGGCAAACCTCAGGCTTGCAGAATCTATCTTTTTTACTTATTTACTTGAGATCCACCAACTGGAGCCTGGTGCAAAAGACATACATTGAGAATTAAAGCATGCTGAGTCCAGGAACTGGCTTTTGAGTACCAGACTTGAACAGAGCTCACAGTTCTTCCACAAAACAATCCGCTGTTTCATCATCGCAACCTTTTTTGGTTTTTCAGCAGCATAATTTAGGGTAGAGCTGTGCACAAATGGCCTCTCAAAATTCTCTGCCCTATTCCTGAGCAGAGATGGGGAGGGGGATTTCATCGAATTTCTCCAGGGGGAGGAGAAATTCTCAACACTTTCTCACAGGTAGGGCTCACCATGGGCAGGGGTTGTAGCGCAGGCTCTTTCTTTTTTCCCTAAGGGCGCAATCCTATGGCCGCTAGACAGTGGCTAGATGGTCGTGGGATTTTTCTTTCTTTCTGGGAACCGAGCTTGGAACCAGCACTCTGAGCTCAGTTCCCAGAAAATCACCTCCCCACCACCTCCGCTGCCACCTCATAGGTGGCGTGGTTCGTCCCTGGCTCTGCACTTGGAAGAGCAGTGTGGAGTGGGTGAAAAAGGGGTGTTCATAGGGGTGGGGAGGGGATGGTATGGTGGAAGCACTGTTATGATTCTTCCTATGTGCTGACTGGCCTCCCCCACCCCGAGACACCCTGGCTAGACAGCTGAAATCATCTGTCTAGTGGTAAATGCAGGGTGGCTGGAGTGTGGAGGAGAAGATCCCTTCTGCACTCTGTTCACCCTGCATTGGATAGTCGGTTGCCTCCGAGTTTGGAGGCAGCCGCCTATCCCTGTAGGATTGTGCCCTAAGGGTTTTGGAGTTTAGTGTGTGTTGCCACTGCAAGTGGCAACAGCATCAACTGTGTTGACAGCCTGGCCCTATTTGGCATCCCCCACAATGCTGGTGTGTCTGTGTGTGTGTGTGTGGGGGGGGCACTCTAGCTCCAGGGAAGCTAGACTGGAGCTAGTGCGGTGCCAAAACGTCTCCTCCATTTTCCCGAACATTTTCTTCTGACATGGCTTCCATCATTTGGCCTCATTCTCAAAGTATTCCTTAATTTGTTGTGGTGGTGTTTTTGAGCTTACTGAATCACTGTGAGGCAGCCAAGGGTGCTGTATGTGTGTTTTCTATCCACTGTACGTCGCCCCATTGCTCTGCAGCCTCCCAGGCTGCCTGCACTTCCTGAGCTGAAAAAGCCCTATGGGAGGAATCACTTCATGATGTCTTGCCCTGGGCTTTAAGTGAAGTGTGGGAAGCCAAGGATGCTACAGGCTGCAGGAGAGATGATTGTATGAATGAAAGATAGGACACTCAGTCACATGCCTTGGCCTCCTCATAAGTAAGGTACGCACAAGGAACCTGAACCCAACTCATGAGAATTTTTCTGAATTTCTTTTCTCCCTTCAAATTTTGTTTCGAAAGCAATTTCTTTTCTGTCAAGTTGAATGAAAATAATAAAAAGTGGGAGAAATTTTCAGCACAGCACTAATTTAGGGTGGGCTGTCTGGTCCTCTGGGATCCCCCAGGTGGCCTCATCCCATCCCATCCCAGGCCCCACCCCCTTCCCTTTGACCAGTGGTTTCCTGGGTTCTGCATCCTCCCCCCTCCAATTCTAGAAAGTTGAAATGCTTCTTCGAAGGCTTAGGTACCGGCAGTAAGAGCTTTGAGCTAAAATATGCTGGTGTAGCGGGGTTCGGGGCCCTGCCCCATTTCGCCGTTGGTCCTGCCCACCACTGGAATGCACCCCCCAAGAAACTCTCTGAAAATGAATTTGTCCCTTGGGCTGAAAGGGGTCCGCACCCCTGACCTGGGGGTGGTGGTGCTCTAGATCAGGGGTGAAGAAGGTTCTAGATGCTGGTCCTTGCACCTCCAGGTTGGTCTGGGAAAGACTCTTCTCTGAAACTCTGGAGAGCTGCAGTCAGTTCACATAAGTGATACTGAGAAAGATGGACCAAGGGTCTGACTTGGCATAAGTCAGCTTCCTAATCAAGAAAATTAGGGCTGTGACACTTACAGTGCAATCTTATTCATGTTTACTCAGAAGAAGCCCCATTGACTTTTTTCACATATAAATAGACTGACTAAACGATCTCATTTTTTTCAAGGACAAACAAAATCAAACTAAAAGATCTAACTAATTCAAGCTCTGCTGTTTCTTCTTCTTCTTCTTCTTCTTCTTCTTCTTCTTCTTCTTCTTCTTCTTCTTCTCCTCCTCCTTCTCCTTCTCCTTCTCCTCCTCCTCCTCCTCCTCCTCCTCCTCGTCTGTCTGTCTGTCTGTCTGTCTTTTATATTAAGGACACTGTTGGAGGAAGGTTTGACGCAACTCAAGCTTTTGTTGGAGAAATGAGCCAGTTCAACATTTGGGACCGAGTCTTAAAGCCTGAAGACATCATGAATATTGCTAATTGCTCCACCAACATGCCCGGCAACATCATCCCTTGGGTTGACAACAACGTGGATGTGTTTGGAGGGGCAGCCAAATGGCCTGTGGAGACGTGCGAAGAGCGTCTGCTTGATTTATAGCCATGACCATTTCCCATCAAAGTGCCCCGTTTTTATTAAGACAATCTCTCATCAGGTCTGATGCTCTTATGCCCCTTGCTCACCTTCTTGAATTATTATTATTTTTTAATAACTCCGTAGTAAGCTGCCAGGGTACAAATGAAATATGTATCTATATATGTATTCTGGGGTGGAGTTTCTCCAGGAACATCTGCACCAGCCACATTGAAATGAATGGGAGATGCGCAAGAATACACTTGTGCATCTTTGATGCCTTTTGGTGGAGCTCCTGCAGAAAATATTTGTGGCAGATTATGTCCATTGTGTGGGTTACTGGCATGAATTTTAGAAATGATCGAACTGTGTAACTTGAATGGTGTGTAGCTTTGTTCCAAAGCTCATTCTGATCCATTTGCAAGAATCCTCATTAGCTTCAGTTGGTTTTGGAGCAGCGATTTGGAGCAGTAACCCATGCCCTGTACACATATTTTATCCCTATCTAGTGACAGGATGCAGCCCGTTCTATGCAGCCCATTCTAACAACACATGGTGTCAAATAAAGCACAAACATTGCAGGGGTTATGTCTAAGGACTCATACACAATCCGTTGGTGCAATGAATTAGAACTCTCCCCCACTGAATATCTGCCCTGTATGTGCTGTCTAACATGAATTTGGGGCTGGGGCATTTCCTGGGGAGAAGTGGCAGAGGGGAAGGAGGTGTGCTTAACCTGTTCTCTGTCCACAACATTGCATCTGCAATACTTTCTGCCCCTGCAACACTTTCCCCTGCAACCCCCCCCCTCTCTTCAGTGCTTTTTCCTGGGCTTGTTTCTGGTCTCAGGGTCTGGTGGAGTGGACAAGCAGACAGGAACATGGGTTTCACAGGGATGGGGAGAAGCAGCAAGCAGATGATTGGTTAAGAAACCCTTTTACTGCTTCTCTGCTGCAACTCCCCTGTAAACCTCATATTTACATTTGAAGGAGAACACAGGATTGGGAATCCTGTGTTTGCTTTTTAACATCTAGTGCTTCTGGCCTATGTGATTTGAAGGTATGTGATGCACATACAGACTTGTTATATCTGTGTGTGTATGGGTGTGTGTGTGTGCTTATCCTCCCTTCCCATCCAAAATGGTATCTGTAAACTCTGGCTCTCTTAGATCTACTAACAATGCTGCATAGCAAGAGTAAGATGGCATGATCTGTTTTCTCATGGATGCTAGAGTGCAATGGGAACTTGGATCTCTGGCTTATTGTTAGCACACAAAGGCTACCAGAACAGAAGGAGGAGATTATCAGCAAGCTCAAGCTTATTAGGGTAATGCAATTTAGCTTAGCCTTCTCTCTTTCATAGTCAATTTTGAAGGACATGGAGGGTTGTTATTGTTTTGGGGTTCTTCCACCCCTTTTTTTTACATGAGGGAGCATTGAAACATCTGACATTCACCCCTGCAGCCTGAAATAGTCCAGACCAGAAAGGACTATACCATATGCGATTTCTAGGTCACCGTCTAGAGCTGCGACATGAAGGAAGGTGTAAAACTGCCTCCCCCAAGCTGGCAGCTTCCAGATGTGTAGGAATGCAACTCCCACACTCCCCCAGACAGCTTTGGGAGTTGTAGTCCAACACATCTGAAGGTGCCAGCTTGGGGAAGTCTGATGTAAAATGAAATGTGAATATTCAGTGACCTGCTCTGAGAATGGAGCTTCAATGCATGTGTGGAAGTCTCCCATCTACACATTTCCTGGTTCATTTCTGATGGGAGGAAGCAGAGCTGTGAGCAGCAGGAACCTTTGGTCGGGTGCGCACCGGGTCCCAGAGAAACAATCCAGGAACCTCAGGAATGCAAGAAATCTGTGGCTGAGGCATGTGTTCAAGCCCACACTTGAAAAGCGACTGTCCAGAGGCGGGTCCACACAGGAAGTGTGAGCATCTCCCCATCCACATCAGGCTGTGTTGACCCCTTCAACTCAAGCCTACTTTTGGAAGCATGCTTTGGCATGGTAAAAAATCAGGGCTCCATTGAATTTTCCATGCGTTGTAAATTGGGTGTCCGACTCCAACTTTGCACTTTGGGCAGGGTTTTGTTGTTAAAAAAGAAAGAAAAAACAGATCTTGAAATCGAACCTCTGTTTTGCTCGTTTGTTTTGTACAATCCCTGAACACAAAGTGCAACTCACAAAAAACTCTGCAAGGAGCCCTCCATCGCAGCTTTTGAAATCGGTCATTACTTAAAAGTTTCCAGTGCTGGCCAAGTGCTCTGCTGTCTGCACCCCACTGTTATCTCTGAATGGATCCCTGCCTTCTGGAGGAACCCAAGGAGGCCCCGGGGGCTGGATTGAGAAGCAGTGGTGGCTGGTGACTCCAGTTCCAGAGGGGCACCACTGATTCCATTCTGGGTTTTAGTAACAACCAGCCAAAGCTCTAAAGGTGCTATCCAATGTGCCGAACCCACTTTGGAGATAAGGTTCAGCACCTTGGGTAGCACCATTAGAGTTTTGGCTGCTGGTAACTAAAACCCAGAATGGAATCACTGCCCCTCTGGAACTGGAGACACCAGCCACCACTGTTGGGACGCCTGGCAGACTGCATTAGGCCCACAGACTGGGGTTTCTGCAGTGCTTTGGCTCCAAGGTGTGGATCAAAATAAATAAATGAAGAAATGGAAATTTCAAGGGCACTCTCGAAAGCAAATTGGAAAAACAACTACCAATAATGTTGCTTGGCAACACTGGAAATAAAATGGGGCTGATAGTTTGCAATCAGCCTTATAATCCCAAACAGTCTGGGGATGTGGTTGCCCAAGGGGATGCCCCTTTCTCCCGTGGTTGCATTTCCAGCGGCTGTGCCCACAGCCGCTGGAGTGGAAATGCTGGTTGACCTTCTGCCGATTCAGTGCCTCAGCCCTACAGCCGCTTCCTTCAGAGTAAATCCCACTGAATGCTGTTGGACTTACTTCTGAGTAAACATGGGTAGGATGTGTTGTAAATCTTGGAGAAACTGGGGTTGAAGCAATATTGTGTTGCTCCTTCCGCCTTTCCACTTCAGAGCTAATCAGCTGCAGTTACTCTGAAGTCTTTAGACAATAGTTGCGATCTCTCAGTAAATCTGATCATGCAGAGAGTCTAAATTTTTGTTAATAAGTCTTGACCTCCCCTCTCTCCAAACTCGAATCCCTATGTTTCAGTAGCCCTTTCTTTGAAAGCAGCGCATTTTGTTGCAATACAGTAACCTCGTCTTAATATCGCATCGTTAAGGCCCTTAAAAAGCAAGATATGCACTATTGACATGGCAAAAAGTGTTGCTGTGTGGCTGGGAGTCACGCAACATCTTTTCAGTTTGTGTTTATATCTGAGATGCAATGCAGTGTAATGGAGACAACCATGTGACACAAACCCTGTTTCATTCCAAAAACACGATAGTGACCTTATGCAGCTCCTGTTCATTTCCATGGAGATGTGTGCAGTAGACTCGCCCAAATGAATTATGATCTCTGGGTTGTGATTTTGATAGTTCTTGCTGAGTTTAGCCAGCAGAGGATCTGACCAAAGTTTCTTTCTTTCTTTCTTTCTTTCTTTCTTTCTTTCTTTCTTTCTTTCTTTCTTTCAATGCAGTTCAGTCATTGCTGTGGCCAAGATTTACTGATTGTACCCTGTTGGCTGATGAATGTATTGGAAGCCATGTGCTGGGTTTTAGTCATGGATATATTCCCAGTCCTTCCTTCACTGTGTATTTGTTGTTGGTTGTATCTCAGAGTGGCATAGGTGGAGGTCCTCAGTAGGGTTGCCAGCTGACCAGAAAAAAAACTTGGGCCTTTCACAGCAGCTTGATCTGCCTAAATCAACAGGGGAAGCTTTTCACAGCATGGAGATCAGTGTTACCCTCTGCTAATGTCCGCAAATCAAATTGCTGGAAGAGGTGCCACTACATAGTGATTGGCTGGAAAGCCAGAGGGTCTTTGGGGCCCAATAATAGGAGATCAAATCCCCACTGGGAGACCTGGGAAAGATTCCATCTTAAGTCAGTTGTTTAAGCCAGGGGTGCAGAACTTTAAGTCTGTGGACCAAGTCTGGCCCATCTGGGATTCCAATGTGGCCCTCTGGTGTTTGCCAGGCTCTTCTTTGTGGTGGGCTAAAAAGTTGGCAACCGGATTTTTAGGGTTACGTTCCCAGAGATGGAGTCTGTCCATTTAACAGACAGACCCCAACCTGATGCCCACTAAATGCGTTGGACTGTGATTCCCATATGCTGGGAATCATAGGCCAACATACCTGGAGGGGAAGAGGTTTAATAAATCCAAGGCATTGCACTCAGTAGAACCAAATGGTAAGATTTTCCTGGACTAGTCTGCTCTATGGGAAAACCCCCAACATCAACCAAGAAAGCCTCCTAGAAAACCTAGCATGCCCAGCCCAGGAGAAGGATCAGCTACAACCATTCAGTCTGACATATAAAGTTGGATCCAGACTTAGAGTTAAGTCCCATTGACTTCAGTGGGTTTACTCAAAGTATGACTAAGTCTGGATCCAATCCATTGGACTTTTTTTTTTTTTTAAGGAGCAGGAAGTTTTCTCTATATTTGAGAACAGCTTTCCTCAACTTGGTGCCCTCCGGATGTTTATGACTTCAACTCCCATCAGCCCCAGCCAGCATGGCCCATGGTCAGGAATGCTGGGAATTGCAGTCAAAAACATCTGGAGGGCACCAGGTTGGGGAAGGCTGTTGGAGAACATCCAACCCCTCCCTCTCATTCATAGAAACTTTCTCCAGCTGGGTGGCTCCAGATGTTTTGGACCTCAATTCCTATCATCCTTCAACATCCTCATCATTTGCCATATTAGTGGGGTGGATGGGAGTTGTAGCCCAAACATCTGGTTTACACCCGGTTGGGGAAGACTGCTATATATGAATGAGAGAAGGCAGGGGGTTGGATGTTTTCAAATATATTCTCGCTCTCTTGCAAACACTGCCTCCAGCTCATCATGACCCTGCAGCCTTTGATTTGATTGCCTTCAGAGACAGAACTCCGTTAGTTCCTTCAGACTTTCCCCCCAGTGTTACTTCTGGTGCATGTGTGTGTGTGTTTAAATCTTTGCTTTTCAGAGGAGATTGTACTTCTGCTTTGCTTTCAAAGGCCTTCAACAAGCACGTGCCAAAGTTAAGGATATTTTGGTTTTGTTATCATTTTACCCCTCCGCTCGCCCGATTCCAAAGCAACATCAGGTGCAATTCAATGGGCTGGTGTCAAAGGCAGGCATGGTTGGGCACCTGCAGAGGGCTCACACCCGACCAGAGGCCCACTGGCAAGAGCCCCCTGGCGTTGGTCATCCTCTTCACCATCACAACCTGCTTGTTCACCTTCCTCTCACCCTGGCCCGGATGACGGAGGAGCAGTACGGAGGAGCAGAAGATGCAAGTGGGAGCAATGATGAGAAAGAGGATGAGGAGCGAGAGTAACTGGTGGAAATGGAGATGGCAAGGGAGAGTCAATGAAGGAAAGGTCCCCCTGATGGTGTCTTGTCCAACAGCCCCCAGAAATCTGGGCCTGGCACTGGCAGCCCTGCACAAGTCCTGTTGGAATGGATAGGCACACGCGTGCTTCTGTTCAACTACCATTCATATCAATGGGGCTTGTTCAGGAGACCTTCCAGCTGGGTCGTGTCTATTTGTTTCCTCATCAAACCCCATATTTTAAAGAAGGAGACCTGGGTTCTAGTCCCCACTTGGCCATGGAAGCTCATGGGGTGACTTTGGGCCAGTCACAGGCTCTCAGCCCAACCCACCTCACAGGGCTGTTGTTGTGAGGCTAAAATGGAGAGGAGGAGGATAATGTACGCCGCCTTGGGTTCCTCAAAGAGGGGAAAAAAAGGCGGGATATAACTGTAATACATAAAAAAAATAAATAAATTAAAAATGAAATCTCTCCCATGGTGGTCCTCTGAGTTAAAAGAATATATTATTTTTTTAAAAATGACCAAAATCAAATATATTGCTTTTTAGTTATTGTACGCCGTCATGACATCTGTAAGCACTGAGCTGGCACTAAAGGGTGTTTTTAATTTATTTTTTAAAAGACGTTGCGGATCTGGCTGGCTTTTGTTTTGTTTTTTGGCATCTGGTGACTATTTGGCTTGTGGCACAAAGAGTACTTACATGACATACTGGGGGAGGATGATACTTTTTATGATTTTAGAGAAAATCGATTTTAAATGGGGGAGGGAGGGAATTTATAAAAGATCATATTTTATTTTTCATATTTGGATTGTATGGAGCTCTATTCTAGTGACCGTATCATTTGTAGGAGAAGGTTACATATTTCCATTAATATGTAGTATGATGTTGTTTTAAAAAAAGGAAATAAAATAACTTGCACTGTTTATTAAATTGCCTTTGTATTCTGGTGAAATTCCAGTGAATTTCTTGAACCACACTGTGCCGTTGTATAAGCTCCTTCCTAAGAAAAGACTGGCCTGTTAGTTTATATCAAGGGTCCCCAAATGTTTTGGGTCAGTGGGTACATCTGGGATTTTGAAAGAGTGTTGTGGGTGCTCTCACAAAATGGCTGCCATGGGGTGGGGGCTTGCCCATTCACTGCACCCATATTTGTACACATTTTTACACAATTCCCTTTCAAACAAGTAGATATCTTTAATCCATTCTCTTTTATATTGCTGTATACTTAGGCCAGGGGTAGGCAAATGTTTTTGGGCCATGGGCACATTTGGTAATTTGAGAAACTGTCCTGGACACAAAATGGCTGCCATGGGAGGTGTGACAAAAGACAAGTAACCTGCTCAAAAGACTAAGAACAAGGCAGAGGTAGGGTCTGAACCCCAACACACTAAACAGCTCCTTTGAACCCACAGTTTTTAGCACCAGTGGAAACCTATTTGACAGCGATTCCAGCTGTCTGGAAGAAAATGCGTTAATTAAAAAAAAGAGAAAAGAACGGGAAGAGGTAGGGCACCTTGAGGGATGCCAAGAAAGGTGTCCACAGGCACTTAAAGCTCACCTAAATATGCCTTAATTCCAGGGTCAGAGCATTCCAGAGGCCAGGGGCAATGACACAAAATACCCTCTTTTGAGTGGCCATCAAATGCATCCAGGGAGTGTGCAAAACTACCAAAAGAGCCACCCGTAATGACTGAAGGGGCAGATAAAAAAGTCCTACAACACCCAGCATGCCCCAGATGCTTCCCCCTGCTACAGCTGAAGTGGTGGTGGTGGTAGTGGGAGCCTTGGAGGTCCGGGAAAGAAAGAAAGGGGCTGGGCCACTGCCACTGCTAATGGTGAAACTCACCCTGGGGAAACTGTTGGAAAATTTCTCCTCTCCAACAAATTCTCTGGCACCCCCACCTGAAAATTTCTCCGGGTCCTCTGCCCCCCAATTTCTCCAGTTCCCCACCCCCCAATTTCTCCGGTTCCCCGCCCCCCAATTTCTCCGGTTTCCTCCACCCCCCAATTTCTCCGGTTCCCTCCACCCCCCAATTTCTCTGGTTCCCCCCACCCTGTAATTTCTTTGGCTACAAACAGGGTGGAGAATTCCAAGAGGACATTTGCACAAAGCTCTAGTTCAGGGGTGCAGAACCTTATTCCTGTAGGCCACAAGTGGCCCACCTGGGCTCGAACCCCAGCATGCCTGGGCTCCCAGTCCTGCCCTCTGAGGTTCCCCAAAGGGCCATGCCCCTTCCTTAGGCACTAAGCCCTTTCCCCCTAATCACCCATGATTGGACATTTTCCTGACTTTTGCATGTTTCCCCCCCTTTATTCTAAAAAGTTGAAATACCTCTCCTAAAGCTTAGTTACTGGCAGGAAGAGCTTTAGGCTAAAAATATGTTGGTCTTTGGGGTATGTTGACCCTACCCCCTTTGCCTTTGGCCCTGCCTGTCCTGAGCAGCTGCTTATGGGGTGCACTGCAAGGTGGACCAGAAGTTGTAACACCCAGGACAGCTCCCAGAGAGCAACTTGCTCCGACAAGGTCTGAGACCAAACAGAAACCTTTTATGCAACAGTCCCAGACTCTACCCTTTCCTACAAAATGGAAGCCTTAAAGGGGCAAGCCTTTGGCTTGTAGCCTAGCACTCTTCTATCTCTCCAAGATCTCATGCCTGGCACACTGCCGGCATGGTGCATCATTTCCATGGAATGTTGGGCTCTTGTGGAAGAGGCTGCTGATACAGTGCTGGAGCTGGGCTCGAGGGTCTCAAAACATGTGAGCTTGCCCCATCTGAAGCTCCGAACATGACCATGAGAGTGAGCATGTGTCCGCCAAGAATGTTTCCCATTCCCAGTTCGATTTCTGCAGATTTCCTAGCTTGCACAAATTTCTGCAGCAGACTGAAGCAGCTCCGCTCTGGTCTATGGAGGGGATTTGCGCAAATTGGGGGAGCGATGTGCAAATCTCCTGTTCGATTGCTGCTCGATTTCCTCAAGTTCACGCAGAGCGCTCAGCAATTGCAAACGGGAATCAGGCACAAGACAAGCAGCAAGACGTTGTTTGGAGAATCCTTGCGATCTCTGACATTGCTCGTTCGCCCACCCCTAGTCTCAGGCTTGGGGGGGGGGTCTCTGGTTGCTTGGGCTGAGGGGTCTCTGGCATGGCTGCAGTGGTGTTGGGAACTGGAGTTTCCTCTGTTGGCACCACTGGTTCTTTGGTCTCTGAGTCCATGTCACTGCTGGACTCCTGGGTCATGCCCGCCAGGCCGCCACTGGAGTGCAGCCCCAAGAGCTTTTCTGACATGGCATTCGGCCCTCAAGCTGAAGAGTTTCTACTGTCATGCCCTACCTGGAGGAGGATTCCTCTGAGGAAGAAGAGGAGGGGGAGAGCCAGCACAGTGGGCCTCAGCCAGAGCTAAGCACGGAACAGGAGGCCTTGGCTGACAGTCCTCTCCTGGAAACATTGCAGGAGCAACTTGGCCCCTCTTGAGCAGGTCCTGAATTTCCCCAAATGCTGGAAGCAGAACTAGAGTTGATCCATCCCTCTGAATGGCATAGAATCAGATGTGAATAGCAGAAGAACAAAAGGAAGTTACGGCTGGGGCCTCCCTTAAAAGCAACATGCTGACCTAATTAGCCAGCTGTGCTGATTAATGGCCAGCTATAAATTCAGCCCCGCAGACGACAACTCTCTGCTGCAAACAACAGTGCCTTAACCACCTCGGCTTTGGCATTCCAGGATATCAGATCTGACAGGCTCCTCGACCTTTGGCTACCTATCTGGACAACGCTTTTGGACACCCCCCTGGTTGGCCTTGGCACTTGAGTACACAGACGCTGGTGAACTGACCTTTGGACTGCCCTGGCCTCGCCTCTGCCTGTGCCTGCATTGAAACAGGGCAGGTGCACCCCTGTTCTGGTTCTAGCCCCCATCCCACCTCAAGGTTCTACTCTGGCTTGGCCCCACAGGGCTACATTTTGATATTAAAAGATGGCAACCTTAAGAGAAGGCGCAATAGGACTGGGGGAGCAGCAGAGCTGAAAAGCGATAGCTTCCAAGCCACCCCCAAGAAAAGAAACACAAGGATTCTCTAGGTCACACATTAGCAACCCTCCACCTTTTTACCAGGCACACGTGGATTTCCCCTTGCTTTGTTCCTTGAGAGCTTTGTGAGTGGGCCCTGCCCTATTTCCATGATTTATGAATTCCAGTTTAACAAGGAGAGTTATTGAATTAATTCTGCAGCTGGAGAATGCAAAGTTTGCTTCAACTTGCAATACCCCCTGCCAGACACACACACATTACTGACGTGCACTGATGAAACTGGAAAAAACAATCTCGAGAGGATCTCTCTGTGTGTGCAAGCCTGGTGTTCCATTGACGACAACATGAACTCCTGAGCATTGGTAAACATACACACACACGCAACTCTGGATGCAGCTTTATGTACAGTTACATCACATTTTGCTTCCCCTTCTCCCTGTTTTATCAATGCACACGAGGGCACATGCGTATCACCAAAACTCTGCATAACTGGAAGTTTGACATGAATTCCTACATGTTGCATCATGATCTTCTTTTGGCAGTGTTTCATCAATACACGCTTGCTGGTGTATTGAACATAAATGAATAGAAAGTTTTGTCAAATTTCTGTCAACAGGTGCTGCCATTTGTGTGCAGCTGCCCTGTGTCTCTGAACTACAATTATGTATGTATGTATGTATGTATTCAGCCTGCAGTGGCTTAGTGGTTAAGACGCTGAACTGCAGACCAGAAGGTCAGCAGGACAGCAGTTCGAGACCGGAGTGCCGCGTGATGGAGTGAGCTCCCGTCTTCAGTCCCAGCTTCTGCCAACCTAGCAGTTCGAAAGCAAGAAATTGCAAGTAGATAAATAGGTACTGCTTCGGAGGGAAAGGTAATAGCGTTCCGTGCAGCTCGGTGTTCAGTCATGCTGGTCACATGACCGCGGAAGTGTCTTTGGACAGCGCTGGCTCTTCGGCTTAGAAATGGAGATGAGCACCACACCCTAGAGTCGGACACGACTGGTTGGGGACACCTTTACCTTTTATGTATTTATTACATTTATATCCCACCATTTTTCCTCTTTAAGAAACCCAAGGCGGCGTACATAATCCTCTTCCTCTCCATTTTATCCTCACAACAACAACCCTGTGAGGTTGGTTGGGCTGAGAGTCTGTGATTGGCCCAAAGTCACCCAGTGAGGTTCCGTGGCTGAGTGGAGCCTAGAACCCAGATCTCCTGGCTCCCAGTCCAAGACTCTCGCCATTATGCCATACTGGCAGTTTCTCAGTGAGTGAAGTACCTTCAGGCTTTGGACCGGCTCCACCCACCCAAGCTGGCCTGGGCAGGAAGGAGTATAAAAGAGCTTCCTGTTCCTGTTGCACCTTGCAGGAGTGATGTCATCTTCCTGTAACCTTGTTTGTGCTTTGGCACACTTCTTCATCCAGTTTGCTGGTTTGTCCTCCAGTTCTGACTTGTTCTTCAGTCCTGAGTTTTGGTTTGCTCCATTACCTTGCTTCCTGGTTTGCCTTTTGGCTCTGTCCTTTAGCTTGCTCCCAGTTCCCTGCCTCCTAGTTTGCCCTTTGGTCCTGACCCCTGGCTTGTCCTGTGGCTCCTGGCTCCCCTCAGACTTCTTCTGAAACCTGGTAATTGTGCAGGCATGATGCTGAGTTTGAAATTAAGCAAAGAAACATACAAACAGCAGAGGATTCCTAATGCAGACTTTGGGAACAAGGCCCAAAATCTGGCGAGATGATCAGGTGGAGAGAATCTTGGGAACATTCCTGGCTGCTTCTAATTTTAATTGAGTAAGGGTTTTTAGCCAGTGGTGACTGGCTTATTCTTTAACCCCATTGCTTTGTTTCGATATGAGAAGTTTTCTCACTGTTGTTTATGACTTCAAAACTCTGTTTAGCCTTGAGGCAGAGCCTGGTGCATTTTTGATCAGATCTTTGTGTTCCTGCTTTCTTTGATACGTGCCAGGACCACTAAGCTGAGTCTAGAAAGTGTTTTTATCGATGCTTTCTCAAAGGACTGGTGCAGACAGAAAAAACACAGTATGTGTCCCACCCCCTCTCATAACGAATCAGGAAAGCCTGTGTAAGAGCCTCACCTGAAGACAGAGGTACTGTGAACAATACTTGAAGTGTTACCTTCACTCTTGCATTGTTGGATTTAAAGCCTGGTGGTGAAGGCCAGCCCTACAGTGAATAGTTCTGGGTAACCATGGCAGCATGATTAAATAATGCCAAAGCTCTTGGCAAACCATGTGACCCCAATCCCACATTTGCTGAGCTCATGGACAAGTGGGGGGGGGATAAGGGTACTTTGTGGGAAGCAGTTGTGGCTCCAGGTTAGGGATGTACGAATCCTACTCACCCGTCCATTCCGGGGCATCGGCGGTCGGGGGTAGGCGCTCCGGCCCTCCCCCCGGAATCTTCCCCAGACTCGCTCCGCTCTGCAGTGGCTCCGCAGAGCCACTGGCTGGGGCTGACCACAGCTGGAGTTCCAGCCATGGCCAGGCAGCTGCAGCCGCAAATGGCGGCTGTCATAGCGGTCGCCATTTGCGTGCTTGCAGTAAGCCATGATCATTTACGTAAGTATTTACGTAGCCTATCATGGCAAAGAGCAGGGACACAAATGGTGGCCGCTATGCCATTTGCGCCCCTGCTCTTTGCCGTGATAGGCTACATAAGTATTTACATAGCCTATCACGGTAAAGGCAGCCATGCAAGTGGCCACGCAAGTGTAAGGTAAGGTCCGCCACCAGGTAAGCTCCGTCCCGGGGCGATTCTGCGGGGTAGCGGGCGGGGGGGAGGCCGTTCTGCCACGGATTCCTCACTGGAGTCTGTGGCGGAATTCTCTGACATCCCTACTCCAGGTTTTGGAGGGCCCTTGGGCAAGGCACCTTCTATGGACCCCCTCCCTCAGAGAGTCCACTATCTCACTGCCATGGTCACCAGCTACTCTTCCTCCTCCTCCTTCTCATCATTGCTGCCACTTGCTTGCTTGTCAAGCAGGGAGCCAGTGAGCAGGCAGGCCGTGGCATCTCCTTCTCCTCCTTCTTACCACTGGTGTTGTCTGGGCCAGAGCAAGAAGCAAGTGAAGAAGCAGGTTGCAATGGTGAAGGGGAGGAGCAAGTCCAGAAGAAGGATCAGAAGCAAGCCAGATGGGCACATAACCCTTCCCATGACCACCACTTCTCTCCTGAAATTCTGCCTCATCCAGCCATTTTAGGCTAGGTCATGCCCAAGTTGGAGTGCCACTTTGCACAACAGGATGGCAAGAGCTGCGAACGCGTTGTGACTTGGTTGTATTTCATCTAGGGATGGCGGAGAATTCTGCCAGGGAGTCTGGGCCCCCCGGATTCTTGGAATCCCCCGGAGTCCGTGTGGAATGGACCACCCCAACCCACCACCCCGCAAAGTCCGACCCGGCTGGATCCTATCTGGCACCGCTGAGTCCGGGTCCGGCCGGGTCCATCTGCAGCCAGTCTTCGGATGCGAATGGTGTCCTGCCTGCGCTACGCCATTTGTGTCCCTTTCCCTTCCCGTGATAGGCTACGTAAGAGCCGGCTGGCGGCTCTGTGGAGTTGCTGTGGAGAGGAGCCGGCCAGGGAGGATTCCGCGGGGGCGGACCGGATTGCCTCCCCCCTCACAGAACCCCGAGTGGATTCCAGGTAAGGGGGTTTTGTACACCCTAATTTCATCTGCACATCCAAGACTCAGTTGCTCCAGCTCTGTCAGGTATGGCTTGGAAACGAAGCCCTCAACCAGCTTTCCCCAGGCTTCCAGATGTGTGGGACTACTATTGGCTGGGGGTAATGGAATTTGCAGTCCAAGACATCTGGAGGCCAACTGGTTGGAGAAAGCGACCCTACACTGTTCCTAGTTAAGGCAATTTTGTAGGTTCCTTAACTAGTTTGTAATGAAACAAACCATGTGGCTTTGCATCTGTTGTATTGGGGAGGGTAAAGAGCTAGGCCAAAATAAATCCCTCTGAATCACAGCTTCTTTATTTGGGTCTGACTCACTAGATTCCAAACTTGTTGACATTTGGAAGGCAGAGCAGAAGTTATAGTTACTATATCTTAAAGAACAGGTTACATACATTATGGGAAGGCGGGGGGAGGTGACAGTGCATTTGAATGCAATAATTATCACTGTGATGAATCAGGGGGAAAAAAAGACCAAATATAGCGATGGGAGAGCAAAGAAAGGATGCGTAATGCCTGGATGCAAAAGAAAACGGGCAAAAAAACCAAACGAGACCCAACTTAATTGTTGTCTCAACATTAGGTTGTCCGTACACTAGTTTATGCACCACTGAAAAAAGAAGAGGGTTTTTATGCTGTAGGAAGAGGGAAACTTTCCCCTACTGGCCCCAATGGGGCCCCAATTTGTTTCTTTTAAAATGGTTTAACAGTTTTAATATGGTGTTTTATCCTTTTATTTTTGTTGTTCACCACTCTGAAATCTTTTGATGTGGAGCAGTATTTAAATATTGTAAATAAATAAATAAAACGGGGGAACAAAATGCAGAACCA
Source organism: Heloderma suspectum (assembly GCF_057233095.1). Classification (NCBI taxonomy): domain Eukaryota; kingdom Metazoa; phylum Chordata; class Lepidosauria; order Squamata; family Helodermatidae; genus Heloderma; species Heloderma suspectum. Next base: position 14,379,741 of record NC_139469.1, on the reverse strand, counting down.
ACTCACACCCTGGACAGGCTGCATCTCAGTGGTAGAGCGCATGCTTTGTATGTGGAAGGTCCCAGGTAGTGCTGTGCCGAAAATTTCTCCCACATGTTTTTTCTACCATTCTTGTTCAATTTGATAGAAAAGAAATTGCTTTTGAAAGAAATTCAAAGGAGGAGAAATTCCAGAGAAATTATGATGGGTTGGGTTTGGGTTCCTTGGGCTTACCTTACTTAGGAGGTGGCCAAGGAGTGAGCACAAGCGTCCTGTTTTTCAGTGTACAGTCATCTCTCTGGCAGCCTGTAGCCTCCTCAGCTTTCCACACTTGGACTAAAGCCTAATTTAAGACACCATGAGGTCATTCCTCCCTTAGGGCTTTTTCAGATGGACGTGCGGGCAGCCTGGGAGGCTGGCTGTGATTAGGTAAGCTCAAAAACACCACAACAATACATTATAAAACATCCTGAATGCGGCAGGACAATGAAAGCCACTTTCATGGGGGGAGAAAACTTTCAGGAAACTGGAGGACAGATTTTGGCAGAGCACTAACTCCACCTCATCCCTGGAGCTGGACATCACACTGCCCCCACCTGCATTGCAGTGGATGCAAACTGGGGGCCAGCCTGCCAAGACAGTTAATGCTATTGCACCCCCAACCCCCCCCTTACCAAAAAAGAAAGAAGCTGTGCTACGAGCCCTGCCAATGGGGAGCCCAACCTGGGAGAAATGGCTGAGATTTTCTCCTCCTCCTGGAGAAATTAGGTGAAATTGTCTCCCATATTTCTCTGCCCACAAGTCAGGTGGAGAATTTCAAGAGGCCATTGCACACAGCTCAAGTCCCAGGTCCCGCCCCCAGGATCTCCAGGTAGGACTGGGAGAGACCCCAGGTAGATGGACCAATGGTTTGACTCAGTAAAAGGAACTTGTTTAGGAACCCTCCTAGCCTTGAAGATGTGAGAGGCCCATTGCAGGAGGGCATTTTTAAGCTTTATTATTGCTTCAGTATGTTGATAAGAACTTCAGTAATAAACTAACGGGTAAGTTCTTGCTGCTCAAATATTTTGGCCACCTAATGCGAAGAGAAAACTCTCTGGAAAAGACCCTGATGCTGGGAAAGACTGAAGGCAAAAGCAGAAGGGGACGGCAGAGGATGAGATGGCTAGATAGCATCACCGATGCAATGAATATGGACTTGAGCACACTCCGGGAGAGAGCGCAGGACAGGAAGGCCTGGCGTGCTGTGGTCCATGGGGTCACGAAGAGTCGGGCACGACTGAACGACTGAACAACAACAACAACAAGTTCTTCCTGAATACATATACTCATTCCATTTGGTCACTTTATCTTCCTAACCAACATTTATATTCATAGGTTTATTTATTTCTAAGTATTGGTTTTATTGTGTGTATAATTTTTTTTTGTAGTTGGACCACTGAGGAAGACCTGTGTCGAAAGGTGTTTGGTCATTTTATATTATTTCATATTGTGGTTGTATTGATCATTGATCCAGGATACCATTTGCAGCTGTAAAGGCCTTAGTTTAAGGTAAATGCAGCCGTAAATGGCTGCATTTACCTTAAATTAAGGCCTTTATGGCTGCAAATGGTGTCCCAGACGCCATTTGCGGCAGCAGTTAATCCGCCCAGCCAGCAATATGGCAATGGCGGCCGTATCGCTGGAACTCTGGAGCTGGCCGGCAGGGAGGATCCAGCTGGCCAGGATTTCTCCAGGAGGCGGAGGTAAGTCTTCCAATCCTCCACGGACTCCAGGGGGCCAGATTTTTTTGAATCTGGCCTCACTGGGGTCTGTGGAGGATTTCTCCTCCATCCCTAAGCAGGGTCAAAAGGGTCTGGCAGTCAGCACTGGCCCTCCTGTTAGGATGTGGGTCTCTCCAAGGACTCAACAATGCTGATCCTGCATCGGTGGAGCAAGCCAAGGCAACCAAAATATATTTGCAAAACTGGGTTACAAAAAAAGGTGAACTTTTCTGAAAGCCCTCCTCCTCCTCCTTCTCCTTCTATGGCCTTCTTCACACAACGCTTCCTCAGTTCATATGAGCCAAATTCCCCCCATCAAATAATACCATTCATAAAATAATAACATCTGGCAGAATGGGAAGAAGGAAACATTTACTGAAGGAAACAGCAACTGCAACAAAATATTACAACTCTGACAAAGGGGGGGGGGGAAATCTGTTTCTTCCCCGTTGACACCAGATGTCAGAAATGATGTCAGTCTGACTGCCCTTTCAGGACGGATCTGCATCATTTGGACCTCCAGGGCTCCAGAGAGAACCGTCTGACTTGCACTCACTTTGCCTGAAGGTCAGGTTTGCATTTTGCAAAGTAGTGTTGCAGGTGCTGGCTGCGTAGACCCATTTATTTTCATTACAGAGCACCTCGGGTGAGACGAAGGAGTAAAACGTCCTAATAATTACTGGAAACATAATCACCTCCTTTCCCAGATGTGGAAACAAATTGAACCAGGTAGAATAATTTGGCTCATAGAAATAATGAAGTGGAGACAGGTTGGTGTCTGTCTGTGTTGGTTTGTGTGTGAGTGTGGGGAAAAGCTTCTTGTTTGGGGGGCTTTGTTTACATCATGACACAAAGTCTGCTTTCACTCAGCTATATTTACACTTCGTACATCTATTGTTAACCTATTTTTAATAGCGATGGGTGAACTTACCCCAAACAAATTTGTTATTTCCTTGGAAAGTAACCAATTCATCCGTGCCATCTCAGATGAGCGTTCTCCTTTAATCTGAGATCTTGTCCTGTGTACATACGCTATATCAAACTGCATATTGGGAGCTGTAGTTCGTAATTGCGCAATGCATCATGATGTCATGCATCACCACATTATGTACCCCTTCCTGTTTGGTTGTTTCCACATGGCCTTCCTATGTAATGTTTACTTGCTGTTGCTGATTGGTATATGGAGGAGAGGTGATGATGCCCACTGAGTGACATCATCACATTTGTACATCTATTGTTAATCTATTTTTAATAGCGATGGGTGAACTTACCCCAAACAAATTTGTTATTTCCTTGGAAAGTAACCAATTCATCCATGCCATCTCAGATGAGCGTTCTCCTTTAATCTGAGATTTTGTCCTGTGTACATGCACTATATCAAACTGCATATTGGGAGCTGTAGTTCGTAATTGTGCAATGTGTCATGATGTCATGCGTCACCACATTATGTACCCCTTCCTGTTTGGTTGTTTCCACATGGCCTTCCTATGTTTCCACATGGCCTTCCTATGTAATGTTTACTTGCTGTTGCTGATTGGTATATGGAGGAGAGGTGATGATGCCCACTGAGTGACATCATCACATTTCCTCCTAAAAGAAAAGGGTTGAATCAACCAACTCCACATATGCGCAGTTTAGATGCACACTGCACATGCTCTGGTGCTCACAGTCTATTCTGAACTTAATAACAAATTCATAAGACAGTGATCCAAACTTGGTACAAAGGTGAGCATTATGAATGCATGAGTTATGACCTACGGGCTGACAAATTACAAAGTTGCAGTATCATTGACTGGGTTGTATGAAAAAACAGACCAATTCCCACAGGGTGGCTTGTTTTTGGGCAGCAAGCCACCGGAACAACCCATGGCTTGTTCTAGGGGTTGTTCAACCCACAATGGGTTGTTGTGTCATCTGAACCCGGGATACCCAATCCGTTGTGGGTTGAGGAAAGTGGTGAATGTTTAAATAAGAAGAAGCTGGTGAATGAAAAGGGGTCATGATTGGAGCAGGAAGGGGGACAGAATGGGCAGACAAGATGCTTTAGTTCTCTCCTCAAGGTCTCTAGAATTTCTAAATTTGCTTCTATACATATAAATTAGCACATGCAGTTTTTATGCAAAGATGCGTCCTCTTTTTGTGTGCAATGCATGTCCTCTTTGGCAATTCGCAAGTGGCCAACCCTTGTTCTGTGGTCCTTCCTTCTGGTTTTCACTCTAATCCTGATTGCTTTTCAGTCTTGGCTCCTGGTTTCCAGCTCTTGACTCACTCCAGATCACTGCCCATGCTTGAGTTATTTCATCGATGGCAAAGGCTTCTCCAGCAATTAGATGTCAATAGCAAACTGCACCTGCTTCTCCAAGGAGCAGACGAGCGCTGCAAAGTCATCACACCAGGCCAAGCCAAGAGCAGCTGTTCCAGCATGGCATTTGCTAGTTGCAGTTTCTGGACATCCATGCCGCCCTGAATGGAACTGCAGAAGGGAAGTGAACCCAGCCACAGAGTGAAGATCAGTCTGGAACCATCAAAGTGCTGGAAGAAGAGGTGAAGATGTCTTAATTTGGGCTACAGTCCTCAGCACATTTATAGGGAATAAGCCCCCCATTCAGAACAATGAGAACAGAGCAAAAGTGCTTTGGAATTTGGATTGCATTGTGAAGTTCACCACAGTGTGGGTTGAATTGAACGGATAATAGCAAAAGCCCCTAGGTAGCTTTCAAAGTTTTAAACTACTAATGGGCAGCCTGTTTTAATTTGAATAGTAGCAGCCACAGCCCTGACCCCTGACACTCTTGCTCTTTCTGTTAATCTGAGAGTTTAACTCCTCTGCCAACCACTTAACGCAAACCTCTCCAACCTGGTGTCTTTCAGATGTGTTGAATCACAAGTGCCATAATCCACAGCCAGTCCAACACATCTGGAGGACACTGAGATGAGGTTTGCTTTAATGCAGGGATGTCCAGGGGCCATTCTGGTCATAAGAACATAAGAAGAGACCAATTTTGGTCACAAGAACATGGATCAGACCAAAGGCCCATTTTGGTCACAAGAACATGGATCAGACCAAGTTGCCCATCCAGTCCAGCATTCTATTCCCAAGGGAAGCTGACAAGGAGGACATGAGCGTATCCTGCTTGCGTTCCCCAGAAACTGGTATTCTGAGGCATACCGTCTCTGATCCTAGATTGGCCAGGTGTCCTGCTTTACAGAGGGTGGTCCTCTCTTTGAAGCAGTGTCAGTAGACAGCCCACTATTTGAAAGCGTCCCCCATTTGAAGTCAAAGTCTGTTTCAAAGTCGAAGCACCATAAGGAGGGAGAGCAGCAGGGCCCCCCCTTGAAGTTATCCATCAGCACTTAGCACCTGGACAGCAAGCTGGGCAGACATGCAGGGTCACCTGGTCAGCCTTCCTCACTATGGTGAGATTTATTGTATTTCTATTTAAATGGTCATTTCTAAAATGTATTTATTATTATTTATTACCCATAGTGGTAATTCCGCCCTATCAATTTTCATGGACACATCTACATTAGCACATTCAAATGTTATGCAAACTGGTCTCCCCTTTTTGGGGTGACGTGTTTCCACTTTTTCGGCAATGCACAAGTGGCCATGGATGGCTCTAGTTTGTGATAGAGGGCTCTAGTTTGTCACTTCTCTTTAGGAACAGCAAGGTGCAGCAAAGGAGGCATCTGGGCTATTTGTATAGAGAAGCTGTTTGGGTGTGTGCATGTGTGTGTGTTTGTGTGTCTTAAAGGGGAGGGTATAAAATAAATGAAAATAATAAAACAAAAAGGAGGGAGGAGAAGAATTACCATTGTGGGAGGACAATTTAAACTTCTGACCTATGTGAAAAGCTGGAGAGTGTTTCCCAAGGCTACCAGAGGCTATTTCTGGAACTGTGCCCATTCTGCTGTATTGAGCTTGTCAGCTAATTTTATGTGCAAGCCCTCTGTTCTGATAATAATCGCACCTCATTAGCCTGCAATGTATTTGTGCAGATCTGTTAGCAACATTTAGTAGAGAGTAGATTCCCAGTATAGATTCAGGCTTCTTGAAAGAAACCGAAATGTAGCCTTCTCTGAATGAAAGCAGATTGTATTGATTTAAGAAGAAAAAGGAGTGGGGAAGATAACATGGTAAAAAATGATGGCTTTCTAGAGGAGTATTAAGTTGTGTGTATAGCCCCTTAAAAAAAAGCAATAAAGAGAGTATGTTCTATTGTTTGCATTCCAGAAAAAGCCACAGGGACACTGAATGGGGAAGAGCTCTACATCTGATTATTCAGTCTTTCTGTTCTGCCGAATAGGGAACCAAGAGATGATTCAAGGCTTGGAGAGAACTAAGAACATAAGAAAAGCCATGCTGGATCATTCCAAGGTCCATCTAGCCCAGCATTCTGTTCACACAGTGGCCAACCAGCTGCCCGCAGGAAACCCTCAAGCAGGCCATGAGTGCAACCACACCCACACCCTTCCATTCATGTTTCTAGCAACTGGTGTACAGAAGCATACTGTGTCTGATATTGGAGGTAACATATACCCATCAGCCACTGATACAGCCTCCTCCTCCAGGAATTTGTCCAATCCTCTTTTAAAGCCTTCCGAATTGGTGGCCATCACTACATCCTGCGGAGGTCAACTCTGTAGTTTAACTAGGCACTGTGTGAGGAAGTCCTTCCTTTTATCTGTCCAGAATTTCCCACTAATGAGCTTCATGGGATGACCCCAATGAGTTCTAGTTTTATGACAGAGGGAGAAAAATGTCTCCCTATCCACTTTCTCCACACCATGTATAATTTTGTACACGTCTATCATGTCTTCCCTCACTTGCCTTTTTTCTAAGCTAAACAGTCCCAGCTGTTGTAACCTTTCCTGCTAGGGGAATTGCTCCAGCTGCTTGATCTTTTAGTTGCGCTTTTTCCAACTCCACAATATCCTTTTTTAAAAATATGTTTTTATTTATTTTATATTTATAAATGAAATATACAATACCAAACATAACAACAACCTGATCAATACTAGAATTTCCCAACAATACAATAGTCTGATGAGGACACCATGATAACAAAAAGAGAAGGAAAAAGAAAGAAAGAAAGAAAGAAAAAGGCAAAAAGGCAAAGGGAGGAGGAAAGGAGGTGAAGAAAAAGGAAGAAGATTCTTTCCCCTTCCCCCCTCTCCCTCCCCCTTAAAGAATTAAATTTAAACTCCAGTACCCCCAGCCTCTGATGCCATTCTATTTTACAAACGATATCTATAACCTTAACAATCTTACAGTTTAATAAGCAACCTTACATTTCAATATCATATCATCAATCTTATATCCAAGAAACAGATCTACTACAGTTCATTCCCAGTAGCCTAGAATAATAATAATAATAATAATAATAATAATAGGAATATAGTGTTATATAATAATAAAACTTAAAATAAACCTTCAACAGTTAGTAATATATTTTATATTTTATACTAGATATATAAGTACACATTGTACCCTCAAACAATTAGTTTAAATACAGCATACCATATCTATTTTGAAATAAAAAATATAAAGAAAAGCAAGAAAAACAAAAGATAAAAGAGAATAAATGAATATATATATATAATCATTTATCTTCTGACCTAGCCTGGATCATGCAGACTAAACACAAACAGTTAACAAAGCTTTTTTAAAGATTCCAGTTCATGGGGTTGTAACAGGAATCTCATGGATTTTTATGTTCAACCATGCCTCCGCCATTTCATGATTTATAAACTTCTTCATCTGACCTTCAGACTCGATACAAAGTGTAGCAGGATATTTTAAGTAATATTGTAAGTTCATTTGTTTTGCCATATTTTTTGCTTTGATAAATTGCCTTCTTTTATTCGCCACCTCTTTGATGTAATCTGGAAATACCATAACTTTATCTTGTTTCCAGGAAAGGCTTCCACCCTCTCTTGCCAAACACAGGATATAATTCTTTGTGGAGACTTTTGCAAATTGGACTATGATGGTATAGTCAGTCCCTTTTGCATTTGGCACACGAAATGCCTGCTCAATATCAAGTAAATAATCAGATGGGATAGGGAGTATCTCATGCAAAAGTTTATCCACAAAAATAGGCAATTTTACATCATTAGACAGATTTTTAATCCTAATAATACGTACATTGGATATTCTTGTGAAGGCCTCCAGTTGAGAAATTCTGTCAGAGGTATTTTTAAAACAAATTTGTGTCAAAGTTTCATTCGCTGCTACTTGGTCTTCCAGCTCGTTAATTCTCGTCTCCATTTTTTCCCCATGATGCATTAATTAAATCCATGGCTCCTTGCAGGGCGGTGATGGAATTTTGGATTAAATCCAACCTTCTGGCTTGCTCCGTAAATTGCGAAGATAAAGTCTTTATCAGAGTAACTAATTCCCCTATATCTTCTGTTTTTGAAATTTTTGACACAGGAGGTATGGGGGGAATTGGCGGTGAAGCCATCCCTTCTCCTCGGTGCATTCATGTTTCTCTCAAACAGATCTTACAGGTCCTCAGATGTTCTCAGATGTTGTTAATATTTCTTAAATCATCCCATAGGAGTTGTTGATATTTCTTGAAGCATGTATTATTATGGAACATGTCAACCCTGTTTTCTCCTATGAAATAGGAGTCTCATCACAGCTTTTTGCATTGGTAAAGCTCTGGGGAAATAATCCTGGAATCCAGCCCCCCCACTATCTCGAGGGGGGTACTTTTCTCCAAGATGTTGTCCAGATTCTGCCTTGCCCCCCATTTAATTCCAGGGGGGAGATGAAAAGGTTTTTCAACCTTTTAAAAAGCTGTTTGAGAAAGCTGCCATGGGAGAACCCATGGGAAGCTGCCAGAGCAACATCAGTTTCAACCGGAAGTCCACAATATCCTTTTTTAGGTGCAGTGACCAGAACAGTATAGAGTATATTCCAAGGGTGGTCTCACCATAGATTTGAATAAGGGGAGTATGATCTTGGCAGTTTTATTTTCAGTTCCTTTCCTAATTATGCCTAACGTGGACTTTGAATCTGATCTGATAGTGAGTACGCAATTTTGGCCAATTTAATGCTTGATGTGCCTTTCTGGCTAGTCAATTGGCTTCAGAGCCTAAACAGGCATGCTGAAGTCCCTTACAGTGCAATTCTATGCTTGCCTACTGTGAAGTAAGGCCCATTGAATTTAATTGTGTTTACTCCCAGGAAACTGTGGGTAGGATTTTATTTATTTATTTTTTATATGGCCCAATAGCCAAAGCTTTCTGGGCAGTTCACAAAAATTAAACAAAGGATTGCAGTCTTAGTCTCCTTCAGGGGCCTTCCAGCTTTTGTTGGACTGTGACACCTATAATCGCTGATCATTAACCATGCTGACAGGGTTTGATGGGAGCTGGGCACCGATATCAGCCTGTCCACACCTTAACATCAGCAACAGAGGTCCTTCTCACTTGTCCACTATTGAGGTTCCTTAGGTGGGCAAGTATCTGAGAGAAGGCCTTGTCTGCATTGGCCCCATACCTCTGGACTGTACTGCCATTGGGGGTCTATTTTTTTTTTAAGCACACATTTTAGTCTTTCAGTCCCTGTTCTTTTAAATCTGTTACTGTATTTTAAATCTTTGCATTGGGCAGGGTTTTATTTTGATTTTTACAACTCTTTTATACTGTCATTTTAAACTTTTAAACTTATTGTATTTTATATTGTATTTTATAGTTTTAATTGTTGCAAGCCACCCAAAGAGCTTTGGCTATTGGGTGGTATAGAAATGTGATAGCTAGCTGGATAGCTAGATAGATAGCTTGCTTTCCCCACATGGAGTAAAATAAAACATGAAAATGTGCATTTAAAAAAACACAGTTTTTTCTGAGCCTGAATGCAAGTTGGGGGACTTGCAAGCATTTCTGGAGAACATGCTCTCCTGCTCATGTTTGGTGCTGCAGATGGGATGAGTTTTCATGATTTGAGAACTTAAATGAAATGCTTGTATATCCCTAGTTAAAAGGCTCTTTGGTATCACCAGGGCTGGGCAAGATCTTAACCTCAGACCTCTTAGAGCTGCTGTCACTCACAGGAGAGGATATTGCATCAGATGGAACAACCATTTGGCTTGCCACCAAACTCCATGTGATGCAGCAGCAGTGATGCCATCAGGGTAGGACTTTGGGGCAGAGGTCCAGGGTCCCACTAAACAAGAGGAGCAAGTGGGCTGTCCCCAGTGCAGCAGGGCTGGCTTACTGCATTTTGATGTAAGTGAAGTCATAAACGTTAACATCTAAAGAGGGGGCAAAGGGGCCTTCTCTGTCAGTGGGCCCTGGTGGGTTTTTCCGGCTGTAGTGGCAACAATTAAACAGCAGGGTTTAGTCACTGCTTAATTTCCCACAGTGCCTCAGCACGATGCTAGTTGGTTGCATTGTGGGAAATAGAAAAGGATGGCTTGTTCCAGCTAGGGGGGTTGGAGAAATCCACAATGGAATCAAATAAGTTCAGATCTCTATGAATCTGACCTGCAGATTTCATAGTGGACTAGCTTTACCTGAATCGCACAGATTCTGCAGACTTGTGGACCTTTTTTAAAAAAACTTTTTAGAATTTTAGGCAAATTTAGATGTAGAAAAATATGTAAAATAAAAAAACACAACAACAACCCCCAAATGTGGATTTCCCCATAGGCTAAACCATGAAAATGCCCACAGGTGGTGGAGGTATGCATGTGTGTGTATGGAAATAAGTAACTCCTCCCCAAAATGCACATTTTCCAAGTGCAAATTTGTGAAATGTGAATTTGCATGAATTCAGGAAATAGGGAAAAAGTCAGAATCCGCCAATGAGCAGTTGATGGAACGAAAGGCACCTGACAACTCACAAGATGCGGACAGAATGGACTTTACAAAATCCATACATCCCTAGTTCCAGCCACCTGACACTGCTCTAAGCCAGAGAAAATAAAAATAAATGCTCCCCCCACCGGAAAGGCATCAGCAGAGGGCCTTGGCAACTGCCCAAAGATGCCAGGTGAGGGTGTTGCTAAGGCTAGGCCAATAGGGCCTCAGCCCTGAATGTATTTCAAAAAGCCTTGGATCTATTCCACAGAGCCCTTTCCCATTGCTTTGGTATGCTCTGAAGCAGGGTGCAAATTAATCAAAGAATTTATTTTCTTTGAGATTATTTGAGTAGGAAATTAATTGGCTTTGCTGCCTGTGAAATTTCAATTAATGCTAGTAATTATTTTTAGATGTGCATATATCAATATAGATCAGCATATGCACATTTAATGCAGATTTGTGTTCTATGGGTCTGGACCCTGAATCTTTTAAGTGCCTAATGCCCCTGGTGTCCGGTGTTGGTGCTGGCCCTGAGATGATCAAAGAAACCAGTGCTGGGTCCTGAATAGTGACTATAGCAATGAAGTTGTTTTAATTGCTGCACTGTAATTTCCTCGAATTATTGTTTCTGCAATGCGAGTCAATAATGCATATTTCACGACGGCACAATTAAGAAAGCAGGAGGGATCCCCGTTCTTTCAGGGAGGCGGAATGCTATTTGCAGGCAAACTGGCAGAAACTGAAAGAAACACCCCTCCCTCTCACTTTGACACACATAACAAGGGTATTTGATATGATGAATTTCTCGTGATGAAAGCAGGCAATCTGCTTCATGTCTCCTAATCAGCTTAAAAGAGCTGCTTTGGTTCCAGAGAGTCAAACCAAAATAACTTGACCTACCTCGGTCCTGTAATCTTTAAATACCGCTCAACATCTGCCATTCAGCACTCTGTAATAATTAATGTGTCTTTTGAATCTTTTAAGAGCAGCCAGATCTCCAGGTTGGAAGTAATAAGCACCTCTGCACAGCTGGATTGGCCCAGACAAAAGTTCATTCAGCTGGTCTAGATGCAGGGAGCGGATTCCTCCCTTGCCCGCAGAGCAACTATAAATGTTATTACAATCCCATGCAACCAACTGAAAATCAAATTTTGATAACAACTGACTTACACCAACCTGCCTCCATCGCATGTTAAAGATCTATTTGTGTGAGCAATGTAACACCAGAGCCATAAGTCGGTACAAGCTTCTACTTAGAGTAGACCCGTTGAGATGAATGGGACTTAAATTAAACTGACATTGGATACAACCCACCATTTTGTGAACATGTGTGGGCTACTTGGATGTCACATTGCTTTTGAACACAGACCAATATGATGTTCTTTTGTTCTTGTGTGTGTGGAAAGAACAAAGAGAGAAGAAGTGATGGGAAAACATGGGAGGGTTACAAGTTCTGTGAATGAGGCGCGGGGGTGGGGGGGAAGCCTCATTTGGAAGCATTCAGAACGAACATGTGAATGACCTAACACAGAGAGACAGTCCGCTGCTCTTATAGTGAAAGATGCTACAGAGCTGGGTTAGTTTTTTGACTCTCTCAGAACTCCCTGCCCCCATTTCCCAGGAGATACGCTCATTAGCAAATAAATTAATTTTTCAAACTACTATCAATTATCAAGCAGTGCAAGGACTCTGTGTAATACCAAAATCCTTCTCTTTGCCAGCAGCAACAAGTTCTTCCTCTCAATGTTTCCTTGTAGCATCCAATAGAATCTCATTATAATTATTTATTTTCTTCCCGGCACGTTGCAACGGAGCTTTGGTAGCCTGTTTGCTAAGCTGTGCTCTTTCCCCTACGCTATGGCACATCTCCATATTGATGCTCCACAGAGACGCTGACAGGTAGGTAGCTCTGGCTTTGCTGTTGAACACCTGCTCAATATTTCCTTTTGAAGTTTTCTTCATTGGGTTGTCTTTGGTCTGACGTTGGCCTAATTCTCAGGGCCGAAGGAGATGAGAGGATGGAGATCCGCAGGGGCTTTTCACGCAAAGGAGGCTAAGGTAGCCACTGATGAACTGCCAACAAAGAGGAAATGCTTCATCAAAAAAAAAGCCCGACTTTTTTGCATGAAGCTTGCAGATGCTAATTTATATGTATCGATGCAAGTTCAGAAATAAGAACATCAGAAGAATGCTGGATCAGACCAAGGGTCCATCTAGTCCAGCATTCTGTTCACACAGTGGCCAACCAGCTGTTGACCAGGAACTCACAAGCAGGGCATGAGCACAACAGCACCCCCCCTCCCATGTTCCCCAGCAACTGGTGTCCATAGGCTCACTACCTCTGGTAAAACATTCCTATCATTGAAATTTAAATCTTAGAACAGTAATACAATACATTTTACCATAGTGAGGAAGGCTGTGACCAGCTGAGCTGTATGTCTGCTGCTCTGTCTGCTGTCCAGGTTCTGCTAACTTTGGATGGACAACTTCAAGGCCTCTTATAGGGTTCTTTATCTTTAAAGCAACATGGACTGGACAGTCCTTCAAATAAAGTAGGCATGCAGAACCTCAGGCTTGGGGGCCAAATCTGGCCCTCTGTAATTTTCCAGATGGCCACGCCCTCTTCTCCTGGCTCCGCCCCCTTTCCCTCAACCACCAATTGTTTGGTGGTTTCCTGGGTTTTCAGCAGCCTTTCCCACATTGTAAAAGGTTGCATTGCTTCCCCTAGGCTTAATTACTACCACTAAGAGCTTTAAGTTGAAACACGTTGGTATTTGGGGCCTTTGTAATAGGGCAGTGAGATTGCTGGCAAGGACTGGCCAACGTGATCATATTATGCCAATACTTTTCCATCTGCACTGGCTGCTAGTCCATGTCTGGGCCCAATCTAAAGTGCTGGTATTCATTCAAAGCCCTAAATGGCTTGGGGCCAGGTTACATGAAGGATTGTCTCCTCCCAGATGTATCTGCCCAGACCCTAAATTCATCTTCACTGGCCCTTCTCTGGAAGCCCAGAGAAAGTGGAGTGGGTGGTTACCTGGAAGAGGGCCTTTTCTGCTGAGGCACCCCAGTTGTGACATGAGCTTCTCAGAGAAGCTTGCCTGGTGCCTACAATGTGCTCTTTCCAGTGCCAGGTGAAGACCTTGTTATTTTCCCAGGTATTTTAGTTTTTTAGCTCTGTTGTTTTAAATCTGTGATTGCATTTTCGATCTCTGCATTGTGGCTAGGTTTTATTCTGGTTTATACTATTATACTGTCGTTTTAAATTGTAAAATGTATATTGTATTTTATGCTGTATTTTGTGGCTTTAATTGTTGTGAACCACCCAGAGAGCTTCAACTATTGGGTGGCATAGAAACGTAATGAATAAACAAACAGATAAGTTTGTAGGCTTCCTTGGCCCAGCACCTTTGTCTGTCCCCCACTGGAATGCACCCCACAAGAGTTTCTCCAAAATGGAAATTGGCGCTCAGGCTGAAAGAAGTTCAACACTCCTGATCTAAAATGTATTGCTCTGGGTCTACTCTGAGTATGGCTAAATCTGGATCCAATCCTAAATGTATAAATTGTACCTTCCACCTACCAAGTACCTGGGGTGCTACACAATAAAAATGTGATTAAAATGTCTCATAAAACTGTGGAACACAGGTGTGGAAATACATTACGCCGACAGGCCTCCTTTCTTAAATCTGCAAAGTGTCCTCTGCTCTCCCACTTCTCTGCCACAATCTCTGCTAACAGTTAGATATTTCTTGACACTGTAACACAATTTCAGCAAGTAGATTAATGCAAATAGAGGCCTATTTGCATATGCTCATTAACTTGCATAGTATATTCCTATGATGCATGAGTTCTAGCCAAAATATTTGGGTCACCTTGTTATATTAGTTGAAATTCTTTGATGCTGAATTCATCCAGCCTGCATAAAAGTGAGGCATTTGGTTACACATCTTCCAAAATAAGGGGAAGTTTGGCGCCCCCCCCTCCTAAATATAGGCTCAGTCATAACCAATTTGTCTATAGGAGGAATGCAGATTTTAAATGCTTTTTCATTTACAATGGCAGAGTATACAGTACATTATCGGGGTAGGGGTGGGGCTTTCCTATCAAATTCATTTTTTTCCTTTACAAAGTACAGACAACACCCCTCCCTTTAATAGCAAGTGCAGGTGGTGAGTGCCAATAGCCATGGACTCAAAATGAGGCCTGCTGAGAAATTAGAAGGAGGCATCAGCATGCACAGAGGAATCCCAAGGCTGCTGAACCACAAAACATCTAACCCCCCCACTCCCAAACCCCTAAGGAGACAACTCCCCCCCACTGCAAAGCAGCCGGATGGCCACATCCCTTTCCCCCAACTACCAACCATGCCTATCCCTCATGTTGGCCTGACTACAGCGCAAGATGGCCATATTCTGTCTCCATGCCCACAGGCAGCAGCCCTCTGAATGCCATGTGCTGGGGAGCCCTTGCCTTCCTGTCCTCTTGTGAGCTTTCCAGAGGCGTCTGGTTGGCCACTTGTGAAACAGGATGTGGTGCTAGATGGGGAGTGGGAAGGACCATCGCTCAGTGACAGAGCGCCTGCTTTGCATGCAGAGGGTCCCAGGTTCAATCCCCGGCATCTCCAGGTAGGGCTGGAAGAATTCCTGCCTGAGCTTGAGAGTCTGGAGAGCCATTGCAGCCAGTCAGTGTTGACATTATCGACCTAGACCCAATATGGCAGCTCCCTATGTCCCTGTAGGCCTTTTGGATGGCCCTTGGGCAAGGTACCCTGAGTGGGCCTCCTCCCTCAGTGAGGCTACCTTCTCACCCACCATTGACGCCAGCCGCCGTTGCTCCCCCCGCCCCGGCTACCTCTTGGTTGCTTGGCAGGGAGAGAGCCTGTGAACCAGTCGGCTGCGGCATCTCCTGCTCCTCCTCCTCACTGCCACTGTGTCAGGGCCAGGCCAATGGCAGGTGAGCAAGCAAGTTGCAGTGATGAAGAGGAGGAGCATGTCCAGGGGGCTCTTGTGAGTGGGGCCCCGCTGAGGTGTGCACCTTGGCAGGTGCCCAACCACGCCTACCCTTGATGCCGGCCCCGCTTTGCCTGCAGAAGGTCCCAGGTTTGATCCCCGGCATCTCCAGGTGGGGCTGGAAAAGCTCCTGCCTAAAACCCTGGAGAGCCATTGCTGCCAGTCAGTGCTGACAGTTCCGGGCTAGATGGACCAGTGGCCTCACTCGGTGAATGGCAGCTTCCTATGTTCCTGTAGGCCTTTGGTCAGATCCAGCAGGGCTCTTCTTGTGTTCTTATTTCAGTCCCCTGCTTTGTTACCTTTTAATGACATGGGTATTGTGTTACCCACCCTTAGCTCTTGGGAAAGGGTGGAACAAGAAAATAAAATAGTGGTGGGGGAATTGATGGCTTATATTAAAATTGAACCAAAAGGAAGGAATGATAGGAATCTTAAGCATGTTAAAAGTATAAATGTGAGGAGGTGGTTTGGTTTGGGTTGCGGCAGCTGGAGAACGATACAAACCCCAATGTTGTTATTGTGGATCAGAGCGGCTTTGGAACGAGGTCATGTTTTCACTTCATGGGTGAGCAGCTTTTGCTGCGTGACATAGGGATGTACGAATTCCTTACCTTGTTCCGGTGGTGGCGTCCGCTGGAGGGGGGGAGGCACTCCATCCCTCCCCCCGGAAACCTCAACAGGGGGGAGGCGATCCGGTCCTCCCCCCCGGAATCCTCAACGGCTGGCTCTGCTCTGCGGTGGCTCCGCAGAGCAGCCGGCCGGGCCAGGGCTGTCCGCAGCCGGATTTCCAGCCGCGGACTGGCTGGTGCTGGGTAAAAAACCCCAAACAACAGCATATGCAAGTGGCGTAAATATTTACGTAGACTATTATGGCAAAAAAAAAAAGGGGAATGTAAATAGCGTAGTGGGCCCTATTTGCATTCCTTTTTTATTTGCCATTCTAGCCTACGTAAATATTTTTTTATAGGGATGGCAGAGAATTCCGCCACGGATCTCAGTGAGGCCGAATGCCAGCGCATTCGGCCCCCTGAACTCCATGGCGGAATGGCCTGCCCCCCTGCCCCCCCACGGATCCCCCCCGGGACGAGACTTACCTGGGGCAGATCTTCCGGGCAGCGGCGGCTGCAGCAGCGGCGGCAGCTGAGGCGGCCAGTCTTCCGACCGGCTGCCACCACCGCCATTTCCAGTGTTAAAAAAACCCACAACAATGACATGATAGGCTACGTAAATCTTTACGCAGCCTATCATGTCTGACTTTAAAAAACACATCAACACACGTACACTACGGCCGCCGCCATTTGTGTTCCTTATTTTGGCCCGTCTTAGTCTACGTAAATATTTACGTAGACTAAGACGGCGAAAATAAGGGGGAACGCAAATAGCGTCTGCTACGCTATTTGTGTTATCCTTATTTTCGCCATCTTAGTCTACGTAAATATTTACATAGACTAAGACGGGCCAAAATAAGGAACGCAAATGGTGGCGGCTGTAGCCGCCGCCATTCGCGTATGCGCGTTTTTTTTTTTTTTTTAAGTCAGACGAGACAGGCTACGTAAAGATTTAGGTAGCCTATCACAGCTGACTACAGGGACACAAACGGCGGCGGTTACGGCCACCGCCGTTTGCATCCCTGCTAGCCAGCGGCCGGATGTTCTTGCAAAGCAGGGGTGCTGTACCTCTTTCAGCCTGGGCACCAAATTCCATTTTGGAGACGTTCTTGAGGGGCTGCATTTCAGTGGTGGGCAGAGCCAAAGGCAAAGGGTCAGGGCCCCCAAACCAAAAATACCAGCATAGTTTAGTTTAAAGCTTTTAGAATGAGGAAAAACTGCAGAAACATCAGGAAGCTACTGAACAATCAGTGGCTGGGGGAAAGTGAGTGGGGCCTGGGAAAGGGGTGTGGCCTTCTGGGGAGCCTCAGAGGGCCAGATTGGACCTCCAGAGGGTGGGATTTGGCCCCCAGACCTGACGTTCTGCACCTGTGGTGTAAAACGAGGCAAGGGAAGAGTTTAGGTTTGTGGAATCTTCTCTCTCTCTCTCTCTCTCTCTCTCTCTGTGTGTGTGTGTTTGTGCTTGTGTTTTAATAGAACCCTGAGGTCCACCAACAGAAGCCATGTGCTTGGTGGCTGCATGTACACTTAGGTTTGAGGGTGACCAAGAAATAGAATGAGGGCAGGGCAGTGCAGGGGAGGAGAAGTAGGAGCAGACTCAATTCTCAATAGCTCACATCTCATTCTATGGGATAAACGAAATAGGCTGCAGTTAGCAAGGCTGTGGAGCCTTGTTCACACAACCACCCTTGTATGGTGAACGTGCTTGTGTGTGTGTGCGGGGCATGAGGAGCAATAGGACTGTGGAAGCTAGTTCCAGGATTTGGAGAGCCCCTGGGCAAGGCACCCTCTATGGGCCCCTCCCTCAGTGACTCTACCTTCTCACCACCATTGTCACCAGCTGCTCTTGCTCCTTGTCCTTCTCAGTATTGTTGCCACTTGTTTGCCTGACTGGCAGTGAGCAAGCAGGCCGTGGTATCTACTGCTCCTCCTTCTCACCACCACCGTTCTTTGGGCCAGAATGAGAGGCAAGTGAACAAGCACGTGCGTTGGTGAAGAGCAGGAGCAAGTCCAAAGGGCTCTTGTCAGTGGGCCCCTGCTCATTTCTGGGCCCTCAGCAGATGCCCATCTATGCCTACCATTAATGCCGGCCCTGGTGGCAGCATGTTTAGTCAGTCACGTGAATTGTGTGTGGTGCAAACAACATGCAGTTGGGGCCCCTGCACATTGCTCATGCGCAGATTCTCATCGCATGACCAATGGAATGCATGTAGGTCAAGGGTTGGGCCTTGCATTGTGATCCCACTGCCTCCACCATGTGTGCTCACTGTACATGGGTGGTTGCATGAGCAAGGCATGGTGCGAGGGCAATATTAGCTCCCCCTGAAAATGTAGTCACCAGAAACAGGTAAAACTCCCACCTCTGTGATGTCCTTGAGGTAGACACCAGAGACACGTACAGCTCCCACCTTGGTGGTGTCCTTGAGGTAGACACCAGAGACGGGTACAGCTCCCACCTTGGTGATGTCCTTGAGGTAGACAACAGATACAGGTACAGCTCCCACCTCTGTGATGTCCTTGAGGTAGACAACAGATACAGGTACACCTCCCACCTCTGTGATGTCCTTGAGGTACAGCTCCCACCTTGGTGATGTCCTCGAGGTAGACACCAGAGACAGGTACAGCTCTCACCTCTGTGATGTCCTCGAGGTAGACACCAGAGACAGGTACACCTCCCACCTCTGTGATGTCCTTGAGGTACAGCTCCCACCTTGGTGATGTCCTCGAGGTAGACACCAGAGACAGGTACAACTCCCACCTCTGTGATGCCCTTGAGTACACCCATTTACTTTCTCCCATATCAGCTGATGACTGCCATTGGAAAAACAACAGCAAAGGAAGATGCCTTACACTAGGTCACACTATTTTCCTACCTATCCTGGTATTGTCTACTCCAGAGATGGGGAATGTGTGGCCCTCCAGATGTTCCTGGGCTGCAACTCATATCATCCCTCACCATTGGCTATGTTGGCTAGGGCTCATGGGAGGAGCCATCCACCAGCTTTTGGGAGGCCACATGCTCCCCCGCCCCTTATCTACTTTGACTAGCAGTAGCTCTCTAGGGCAGGGCTGGGCAAATTCAGAAGGTCGGGGGACTTCAGAACCCTTCTGGGGATGCAACCCTCTTCCACTGCAGCTGTAACTGGAAGTGGCCATACAGCTGCGACTCTGCCAGGAAACAACCAGGGGAGGCTGGTGGCTCCGATGTCAGTGAGGTGGTGAATCCAGTCTGGGTTTCAGTCAGAACTCTAAAGGAGCCATCTGAGGAGCTCAGCACCTTGGAAGGCTCCTTTAGAGTTCTGACTGGTTCCAACTGAAATCCGGAGCGGATTCACTGCCCCGATGACAGCACAGTCACAAGCCTCCACTGGAAACAACACGTGTGGGGAATTGTTTCCCAGCATGATCCCGTCCCCCCCGCAGCCTGCCAAACAGCTATGTGGAGGGCTGTGGGGAGGCAGTATGATTCTGCAAAGGAACAGGTCACGTGATCCTTGTGTACCCTGTTTCTCTGCAGAACTAGCATTCCTGCTGGGAAACGGGACACACTGGGAGCATGGCCTGGATTCCTAGCAGAATCACACTCCCCCCACCCCCGCCAGCCCATCAAACAGCTGAATTGTTGCTAAGAATCCTCTGGTGTGGCTGCAGTTGGGACTGCATCACTGAGGCAGGGGACCCAGGGCAGGCTGCAATGCACCGCAGGCTGCCTATTCAACCTTGCTCTAGGGTTTCAGGCAGAGAATGTATTTTCCATCACCTGCTCCCTGAGTTCCTTCATGTTGGATAATAGGAACAATTCTGCATGCTTCCAGACACTAGGGGGCGATAGAGAATGCCCTGTAGCTAGGGATGTACCCCCCGCTAGGGGGGGAGGCGCTCCGTCCCTCCCCCTGGAATCCTCGTTGGGGGGGGAGGTGCTCTGCGCCTCCCTCCTGGAATCCTGGCCAGCCGGCTTTGCTCCTTTCCATGGGGATTCCGCGGAGCCGCTGGCCGGCTCCGCCAGCAGCCGGACATCCGGCCGCTGGCTAGCAGGGATGTAAATGGTGGTGGCCGTAGCTGCCACCGTTTGCGTCCCTGTAGTCAGCCATGATAGGCTACGTAAAGACTTACGTAGCCTATCATGTCTGGCTGAAAAAAAAATCAAAAAACGCGCGTACACAAATGGCGGCTACGGACGCCGCCATTTGTGTTCCTTATTTTTGGCCGTCTTAGTCTACGTAAATATTTATGTAGACTAAGACGGCGAAAATAAGGGGGAATGCAAATAGCGTCCATTACGCTATTTGTGTTCCCCTTATTTTCGCCGTCTTAGTCTACGTAAATATTTACATAGACTAAGATGGCCAAAAATAAGGAACGCAAATTGCGGCGGCCATAGCTGCCGCCATTTGCATACGTGTGTTGCTGGTTTTTTTTTAAGCCAGACGTGATAGGCTACATAAGTCTTTACATAGCCTATCACATCTTGTAAAAAAAAACCAACCCCCCCCGACAAGACTGCAAATGGCGGCGGCAGCCGGTCGGAAGATCAGCTGCTGCCGCCGGAGCCGCTGCTGCTTGGAAGATCCGCCCCAGGTAAGTCTCGTCCCAGGGGGGATCCGCTGGGGGTGGTAGGCCGTTCCGCCACAGATTTCGGGGGGCCGAATGCACTGGCATTTGGCCTCACCGAGATCCATGGCGGAATTCTCTGCCATCCCTACCTGTAGCTTGATCAGTTCCTATTTCCTGCTCTCTTCCTCTTCCTCCTTCTCTCTCTTGTCTCTGCAGCAAGTGCCATGCAGTCTGTCCAGAAAGGAAGCATGTAACCATATTGCATGCCTTCGCTCACTTGCACTGACACACCCAGCATTAGGGGGTGCTTGTAGTTAAACAGTGTTAGATAGCTTTCTCTGACAATGTGTATGAAAGCACTAATAAAGTAAGTAAGTACTAGCTCCCCTCTACTCAGCACTGGTTAGGCCTTATCTGGAGTACTGTGTCCAGTTCTGGGCACCACACTTTAAGAAGGATGAAGACAAACTGGAGAGGGTTCAGAGGAGGGCAACGAAGATGACCAGGGGACTGGAAACAAAGCTCTATGAAGAGAGACTGAAAGAACTGGGCATATTTAGCCTTGAGAAGAGAAGACTGAGGGGAGATAGGATAGCGCTCTTCAAGTACTTGAAAGGTTGTCACAGAGAGGTAGGCCAGCATCTCTTCTCGATTATCCCAGAGTGCAGGACACGGAAGAATGGGCTCAAGCTACAGGAAGCCAGATTCCAGCTGAACATCAGGAAAAACTTCTTGACTGTTAGAGCAATACAACAATGGAACCAATTACCTGGGGAGGCGGTGGGCTCTCCCACACTGGAGACATTCAAGATGAAGCTGGACAGACATCTGTCAGGGATGCTCTGACTTGGATTCCTGCACTTAGCAGGTGGTTGGATTTGATGGTCTTGAAGGCCCCTTCCAACCCTACTAGTCTATGATTCTATGAACTTCTTTTAAACTGCCTGTGTTTATTTATACTAAATGCTGTGTTGCCACACTTTCTTTGTATAAAGCAACTCTGCTGTAAGTCACACCAGACTTTCCAGCACTTTTAACCAGAGATGCTAGGGATCAAGCCTAGGGCCTTCTGCATACAAAACATGAGCTCTACAATTGACCCAGGGCTCTGGCCAGTTGTTCTTTTGGGGAATACAAAATAAGCTACATTGGGCTATTGCTGCTGTGGGAGAGCAGAGGGAAATTTGCTCCCTGATAATGGCTTTCCCAGCCTCCCTCTCCTCCATTGCTGGTCCCCACATCCAACATTTTGCTAGTTACGAAATGAGAAGCCCTAATGGGGCAGGAGATGAAGCGGCATAGAAATGGATTGCCAAATAAATCATTGATCAGAGAATACATCCGAGAAGCTCTTCAGAGCTTACCAGCAGCTGGGAAGAGAGGTGTAGAAAAGTACAGGACTCCAGCTCAAGAACAATGTTCATTTAACAATAATAAGAATAGTAGTAATAATATAAATACCCCGGACTTCTTGCTTGCCACTATCAAAATGCCAGCACATGCCAAGCAGAAAGCCAGGTCCGTTTTGGCGTAACATGCATAAGGGAAAGCTGTAAGGAAAACACACACACACACACATTCCTCCTCCCACCCCTCAGAGTTGCTTGCTAAATAAATTACTATTCATGTTTTATTCAGGATGGCGGAGCAGTCAGTGGAGAACACAGAGAGCAAGCTGACTTTCAATTAAAGCCATAGCAGTGGGATTTTCCTCCTGGCGCTCACGTGACCCCTTCATCCACTGACACTCTGCTGTGTGCTCCGTTGTACAGTTTGCGTCTGCGTGCGTGCGTGTCTTGCATAAATACGTGTTGCAATTAATGAACGTTCAAGTGGAGAACACGCCAGCAAGGAGACAGCATCCTCCGTTGCATCTGGGACCGCAGGGAGCTAGGACAGCCCTTGTGGTATGCACAGCTCCAGCTGAGGGGAACAGACAGGGCCTGTTTGTTCTTCTATTGTTTATGATTTCATTTATATCCCGCCATTTTTCCTCTCGCAAGGAACCCAAGGCGGCATGCATCATTCTCCTCCGCTCCATTTTATCCTCACAACAACCCTGAGAAGTAGGTTAGGATGAGAGTCAGTGACTGTCTCAAAGTCTCCCACTGAGCTTAACGGCCACTGGGGACTAGGACCCGGATCTCCCGAGTCCCAGTTGAGCACTCTAACCACTACACCACACTGGCTCTTTTGCCACCCCCCTCAGTATCTTCTGCCTGAGGGGGCACTTCACTTTGCCTCATGGTATCTTTGCCTCATGGTATCTCAGTATTTTCACTTTGCCTCAGTGTCTTCACTTTGCCTCATGGTATCTCAGTATTTTCACTTTGCCTCAGTATTTTCACTTTGCCTCATGGTATCTCAGTATCTTCACTGTGCCTCATGGTATCTTTGCCTCATAGTATCTCAATATTTTCACTTTACCTCAGTATCTTCACTTTGCCTCGTGGTATCTTTGCCTCATAGTATCTCATATTTTCACTTTGCCTCAGTATCTTCACTTTGCCTCATGGTATCTCAGTATCTTCACTGTGCCTCATGGTATCTTTGCCTCATGGTATCTTTGCCTCATAGTATCTCAATATTTTCACTTTACCTCAGTATCTTCACTTTGCCTCATGGTATCTCAGTATCTTCACTCAATATCTTCACTTTGCCTCGTGGTATCTTTGCCTCATAGTATCTCATATTTTCACTTTGCCTCAGTATCTTCACTTTGCCTCATGGTATCTCAGTATCTTCACTGTGCCTCATGGTATCTTTGCCTCATGGTATCTTTGCCTCATAGTATCTCAATATTTTCACTTTGCCTCAGTATCTTCACTTTGCCTCATGGTATCTCAGTATCTTCACTGTGCCTCATGGTATCTTTGCCTCATGGTATCTTTGCCTCATAGTATCTCAATATTTTCACTTTACCTCAGTATCTTCACTTTGCCTCATGGTATCTCAGTATCTTCACTGTGCCTCATGGTATCTTTGCCTCATAGTATCTCAATATTTTCACTTTACCTCAGTATCTTCACTTTGCCTCGTGGTATCTTTGCCTCATAGTATCTCATATTTTCACTTTACCTCAGTATCTTCACTTTGCCTCATGGTATCTCAGTATCTTCACTGTGCCTCATGGTATCTTTGCCTCATAGTATCTCAATATTTTCACTTTACCTCAGTATCTTCACTTTGCCTCGTGGTATCTTTGCCTCATAGTATCTCATATTTTCACTTTGCCTCAGTATCTTCACTTTGCCTCATGGTATCTCAGTATCTTCACTGTGCCTCATGGTATCTTTGCCTCATGGTATCTTTGCCTCATAGTATCTCAATATTTTCACTTTACCTCAGTATCTTCACTTTGCCTCATGGTATCTCAGTATCTTCACTCAATATCTTCACTTTGCCTCGTGGTATCTTTGCCTCATAGTATCTCATATTTTCACTTTGCCTCAGTATCTTCACTTTGCCTCATGGTATCTCAGTATCTTCACTGTGCCTCATGGTATCTTTGCCTCATAGTATCTCAATATTTTCACTTTACCTCAGTATCTTCACTTTGCCTCATGGTATCTCAATATCTTCACTCAGTATCTTCACTTTGCCTCGTGGTATCTTTGCCTCATAGTATCTCATATTTTCACTTTGCCTCAGTATCTTCACTTTGCCTCATGGTATCTCTCAGTATCTCAGTATCTTCACCCTCCTCAGTATCTTCCGCCTGAGGGGGTGCTTCACTTTGCCTCATGGCATTTCTTCACCCAGGCTTTTTTGCAAATGTTTGCAATTAATTACATGCTGCTCCATCTTACTGTTCCTTGTACTAATTTGTATTGTTACTGCAGCATTTTACCAAATGGATTCGTATTGTTATTGTAATAATTGTTTTAAATCATGTTTGAATAGTGTATTTAAATATATGAACCACTTAGATTTTTTTTAAGAAATAAGCCACATACAAGTATAATTAATAATAAACAAACAAACAAATAAACAATGATAGGCCGGCCCTGATTATCTACTCCGAGTGATAGTGGCTCTCCTGGTCTCAGGCAGAGGGTGTTGTTCCCATCACCTGCTGCCGGAGATTCTTGGATGTGTCTACTGGATTGGCCCTCCTGGCTTGCCATATCAGCAAGTGCCTGAGTCAGTGCCCAGTTTCTTTCCGTTTCTGTTCAGCGCTGCCTGCAGCAGTACGCCGCATGGCCTGCTCTCAGTAAGATTTATTCATTAAAGTTGTTGTTAGTTTTGCATTCTCTGGGCCTGTTTGCAAGTAACGACAAGCCACCATGGGTTAATTTAAGCCACCATGGGTTAATTTACCATGGGTTAATTTAAGCCACCATGGGTTAATTTACCATGGATTAATTTAAGCCGCCATGGGTTAATTTACCATGGGTTAATTTAAGCCGCCATGGGTTAATTTACCATGGGTTAATTTAAGCCGCCATGGGTTAATTTACCATGGGTTAATTTAAGCCGCCATGGGTTAATTTACCCATGGGGCTTGTTGTTGCATGCCAGCTGCCATTCTTAAAATGCGGGGTGTGTTTTGGCTTGTTGTGTTTTTTGAACCTGGCCAGGGTCGGTTGTTGGCATGGTTAACAAACCACCCACCAACCACCTAAAACAACCCATGGGTCATTACGTGTGATCCAGGTCTCTGTGTGGTCTTCTCCTTAGGGTGGCCAGGTGTCCTCTTTTACAGACAGCCCTTTATTTGAAGGGCTGCCAGAGGACTGCCCTCTATTTTGAGGATGTACTCAATTTGATGGGCTCTCCTGTTCATTTCCAGTTTATAGAACCATCACCAGGAAGAGCTGGGCCTTAAAGTTACCCATCAACAGCACCTGGACCAAGCAAGGAAGGCACACAGGTCACCTAGTCACTGTCTCCCATACTATGGTGAGGTGTACTGTGTTCCTACTTAAATTATAATTATTTCTAAATTTGCATCTATACATATAAATCAACATCTGCACATTTTATGCAAATCAACACAAGGCATCTGTTCTACCCCTAATCCACCGTCTCGCTCTAGTTCACCTTTTCCAACCTCTGATTGCCATTATTCATACTGTCTGAACCTGCAGCTCATGATGCTGTTGATTTATTTGCAACCACTGGTTTTTATGCCCGTTGTAACCCCACACCCCCAACATGATATAGGGCACAATCCTATGGCCGCTAGACAGTGTCTAGATGGCCATACGATTTTTCGGTTTATGGGAACCGAGCTCGGAGCCGGCGCTCCAACCTCGGTTCCCAGAAATCCAATTTCCCTCCCCTCTCCCACCATGGTTGGAGGTGCAGTTTGTCTCTGGCTCCGTGCTTGGAAGAGCAGCATGGAGGGGCCGAAAAGGGGGCATTCCTGGGGGCGGGGCGGGGACTACAGAAGCTCCGTTACAATGCTTCCTATGTGCCGTACGGCCCCCCTTCCCTGCTCTGAGGCACCCCAAAATCAGCCTTCTCGCTGCAAATGCAGGGTGGCGGCGGGAGCACGGAGGAGAAGGTCCCCTCTATGTTCCTCCCACCCTGCATTGGATAGTTGGCCGCCTCAGAGTTTGGAGGCGACCAACTATCCCCATAGGATTGCACCCTTAGCTACATAATCTAATATAAAGGGACACACACATTGCACCCCCCAAGTAAATCTCTTTCCTGCGTAAACCTTGTTGTTATTTCCGGAGCTCTTAGCACCGGTTTTGAAGCAAAAACCTTCCCCGCACAGAGAGAGATCTTCTGCACAAATGAATCAGAGGTGGCATTGTGAGGGGTCAAGCGCTAAATTGCACGGCTCACTTTAGCTTTGAGTCCTATGAAACTGGGGCAAGGCACTCATTGAGACCGGGTCGGAAGAATGGGGGATTTAACATTCCACATGCGAGCAGACGACTGTTGATGCTGCTCCCAAACATCTGCTGCACCAGCCACGCTCTCTTTTCAGAAAGCATGAAGGGCAGAGGTGGGGTGGCATGGGGTTCTTGGTGGCAAGCTCACAGAGGCATCTCATTCTCCTTGATCTGCTTACTAATCTTTGAAAACCGCCCAGAGGGCTTCTGCTATTGGGTGGTATAGAACTGAAATGAACCAAAGCTTCCATTGTCCCTGTAGTTACTGGGAAAAAGCCAAGGCTGCTTCTGCAGCTTATTTTTGTTTTAATTTTTGTTTGTCCAAACAAAGGGAGTGGAGTTATGTTATATAACAGCAGCAACGTTATATTCCTGAGAGTAAGCTCTATTTATTTATTATTTTATTTATTATTCATTTATTGCATTTATATCCTGCCTTTTTTCCTCTTGCAAGGAACCCAAGGTGGCTTACATTACCCCCCTTTCCATTTATCCTCACAACAACATCCCTATGAGGTAGGTTGGGCTGAGACTCTGTGACTGGCCCCAAGTCACCCAGTGAGCTTCCATGGCTGAGTGGAGCCTAGAACTCAGATCTCCTGGCTCCCAGTCCAACACTTTGACCATTACACCATGCTGGCTCTATTGAACTCAGTGGGACTTACTTTTGAGTAGACATGTATGGGATTGCCCTGCTAGACACACAATGGGACAGGGAACTGGACTGGCTTTCTTGGGTCTCCTCCAGCCACCTGGCCTTCTAGTAGGATTCTGAGAAGGATGAGGCACAGGGTACTTACTTAGAGGTAGGACAGTCAGTGCCTTATTCAGGCCCCTCCCTGCCAGAGGACATACGTAGCTAGGGATGTCGTGAGTGTCTATTTGGGGGCTCGAGGATTTCCACCAGTTCGCCCCTCCCGGATGCAAGTCCATGGCCCCCTGCTCTTGCTTGACTCGGCGTGTGCTGAGTCAGGCAAGTGTGGCGGCCCCCGCTCCTTGCCCAAGTGGTAGCTCAGCCCGTTTCATTGTCAGGGTTGGAACTGAGCCCATAGAGCCCCAAAGCAGCTCTGATTCTGAGGAAGAGCTACAACCTTTTTAAAGAGGGGGCCTTTTCTGTGGTGGCCCCCACTCTGTGGAACTCCCTCCCTAGGGAACTCCGTCATGCCCCCTCTTTAATGAGCTTCCATCATGCATTAAAAATGTGGATGGTCAGGCAGGCATTTGAGGTGGGTTAGGGTATTTTAGAAAATGTTTTTATAGTAGAATTTTATTGTTTTAAACTGTTTTTATTGTATGTTGTACATCGCCCAGAGTGGCTGGGTGACCAGCCAGATGGGCAATTAATAAATTTAATAATAATAAATAAATGAATAAAACCTGTGGGAGAGGAGCCCGCTCATCTCTCAGAGCTGCAGCTGCAGGGAGTGGCCCCCCCTGCTCACATTCCTGAGAGAGATTGAGACCCTGGCAACGAAAGAGCGGGAGATTCGTTGTTGCTAGATGCAAGGCGCTGGCGCAGAGAGAGGCGCAAGCTGGAGGGCGCCGAGAGGAGGCGCTCAGCCTGCTTGGCACTATGGCAACAGCTGCGCCCCAATGCCCCACTGGTAACGGGGGGAGCCTCCCCTCCTAACCCATAAGTTTCAGAGCTTTTCCGCCCTTCTCCTCAAAAAGGGGACCAGCTGGGTAGATGGAGCTTAGGTTACCCTGTTAGGATACCCTTTGCAGTCCCTTGCTTAGTCGCTGGCAATTAGCTTCTGAAAGATTCATTAAGTTTTAAAGAAATAAAGCCTTGGAGAGAATCCCTTTTGTCTGCATCTTGTTTGAGCTACTGGAGGGGACTTTAAGAGGCAGCTAGGGCGCTCCTGACACTCGTAAAGCCTGATTTTAGGTAAAATCAGCCTTTACTGAAAAGGCCTCTGGGCTCTTATCCCTCTGTGCTCTCCTCGCAAGGAAAGAGAGCATGAGGGGCCACAAACACCTGAACAACCACAGCCCTGGTTGCTCCCTGCTGCCTCCATGGTGCCTCCCTCTACTGGTGCCTGGCAGAGAGGGACGCAGTCGCTCTCGGGGGCAGCGGGATGGGAGCTGAGAGGGAAGCACCATTGTGCTTCCCTCTCAGCTCCCATCCCGCTGCCTCAGCCGCTGCCACCGGAGAGCAGTGCTTGGCAGGAAGGACACAGTTGCTGTCCGTGGTGGCGGCAGGATGGGAGCTTTCAGTTCTCATCCTGCTGTCGCCACCACCGAACAACCCCACCTCCCTCTGCCAGAGCCTGGCAGAGAGAGACACAGTTGCTCTCGGCGAGCTGACTGAGAAGCGGCTCATCGGGCAAGTGGGTGATCACTCGCTGGGATCCTGTGAACCACCAGCACAAGCAGGGGCGGGCAGCTGGTGGGTGTCCAGCAAGTGGGGCATGGGGTGGACTCAGGTGAGTTCACCCATCCCTGGACACAGCCCTGCCATTGTCCTCTGGCCCAGAGGATGAGTCCCTGGCAGAACTTCCATCTCCCAAGTTTCAGACATTTCAGGCTACACAATCAGGCAGGTGCTCTTCAAAAGTCCAGTCAGCTCCTCCAGGAGGGGTGGAGCTTTCCACACTACAGCTGCTGTCAACCTACATAAAGCTTCAGTTGGCTTTAGCTCCCTGCTGAGACAACATTTCCCTATTGTTCTAGTAGGAGACAGTTCCAGCTAGCAGGACCAACCTGGAGTGATCCAATGTCTTCTTTTCTTCCTCCCTTGATCTGACAGCCAGAAGACACTACCAGCTCCCCCTGTGAGCCTCAAGGAACTACAGAACAGGACATCAGCAGGGCTCTTTTTACGTTCTTAGGGGTTTATAAAATTAGGCCTGGTGTAGACAAGGTGGATGGAGACATTCCTTCTTCTTCTTCTTCTTCTTCTTCTTCTTCTTCTTCTTCTTCTTCTTCTTCTTCATCGTCTTCTCCTCCTCCCATAACATTCAAATCTGGATTCAAAGAGATTAAAGACAGACAAAAGATCTGGTTTCCCAAGCAGCCTAAGTACATTTATTTATTTATTTATTTATATTATTTGTGACATTTGTATACCGCTGAATATAATAAAATCTCTCAGCGCATCACAATAAAAAGATGGGTACATATATGGGCTCCTCTTTCCCACATAGATATCGTCATTGTAGGCCCTGTAAACAAGCATGCCAGTTTACCACCAAGATGCAAATCTTTTGAAATCCTGCTAGCCATAAACAGTATAGGCTTAGACAATCCAGCAGCTGTGGTGGTAATTCAGTGGCTTACAGATCCTTGTGAGAAAGGATCTTTGTGCATGACGACCAAAACACAATAGCACTCATGTTCTGCTTGTGGGATTCACTTAGGCATCTAGTTGGACACTGTGCGAACAGAATGCTGGATGATAGGCCTTGGCCTGATCCAGCATGGCTGCTCTTATGTTCTTCTGATTTTCCCCTCCCCTTCTCTGGATATTTACATTTTTGCTTAACCTTTGCAGGCATGTTTAACAACTGTTTGTTTTTCAGCAGTTTTTCATTCTCTACAGTTTACATCACACCTTTTTTCATTCATTCGGGTCCTGAAAATGTAACTAAAGAGTGAATTCCCTTACAACTCTGCACAGGTGTGACTGAAGATGTTCTTTAGTGCTTAAAGGTGATGATGATTATATAAAGCCCATGACAGTCAGACCTTGAATTCATTCAGTTGCAGAACACGCTAGAGAACACAGTGATGTGCTTTTAAAGGTCAACACTTCACTTGATTGGCATTAGAGCAGCTTTTTAAACTTAGTTTTATTCAGTTCTTATTTGTACCAAGGAGCATTTGTATATTCTTAGTCAGTGGAGGGTGGTGGTTCTGATTTTGGCGGGGCTGTGATTCCATTCTGAGTTTTAGTCAGAACCAGCCAGAATGGTAAAGGAGCTATCCAAGGTGCTGAATCCTATTTCCAAAATGGGTTCAGCACCTTGCATAGCTCCTTTACTGTTCTGGCTGGTTCTGACTGAAAACTAGAATGTATTATTTATTTATTTAAAACATTTATATCCCACCTTATATCATTAAGACCTCAGGGCAGTGTACAGATAAAATCAATTTAAAGAGTATACAATAATAAATAATTTGAAGAGCTAAAACATATTAAACCATTAAACAAGCTAATACCAATTAAAATCTGAAACAATAAAACAGTTAAAGCAGTGTGCTACTTTAGGAAATGCATTTAGCTCTCAAAGGTTTTGGTAAAAAGCCATGATTTTACTTGGTGCCGCAATGAAACCAATATCTGTGCCAATCGGGCCTCCAAGGGGAGGGCATTCCACAACCAGGGTGCCACAGCAGAGAAGGCCCTCTCCCATGTCCCACCATAGTGTATGTCTCGCACCGGTGGGACGCAGAGGAGGGCCCCTCCAACAGATCTCAGTCCTTGGGCAGGCATATACAGAGGGAGGTGTTCTCTCAAATATTGAGGTCCCAAGCCACTTAGGGCTTTAAATGTCATTGCCAAAACCTTGAATTCTGGCC
The DNA here is from genome assembly GCF_057233095.1 of Heloderma suspectum. NCBI lineage: Eukaryota > Metazoa > Chordata > Lepidosauria > Squamata > Helodermatidae > Heloderma > Heloderma suspectum. The sequence goes on along the minus strand of NC_139469.1, from coordinate 14,348,641 downwards.
AGATGAATGGAATTACAGCCTCACCAGACTCACAGCCACCAGCCTCCACTGTTTTTAGTATCCATGTAAGTGATACAAAAGTTTTGTAAGAGATTTGTTTTCTTCCTTTTTATATCTGGGGTGTGGAACATGAGGCCCCGGAGCCAACCTAGCTCTTCTGTGGCCCCAATCCAGCCCTCCAGGGTTTCCTAAATGTCCCTGCCCCTTCCCACCAGCCACCAAGCATTGGGTGATTTCCCGGCTTTTGTGCAGTTCCCCCCCTTCTAAATCGTTGAAATGCCTCTCCTAAAGCTTAGTGACTGGCAGGAAGAGCTTTAAGCTACAATACGCTGGTAGTTTTTGCATTTTTGGCTCCACTTGCTTTTTCTTTGGCCTGACCTACCACTGGAATGTGGCACCTGAGAGCTCCCCGAAAGTTGAATTTGGTCTCAGACAAAAAGAGGTTCCCCACTCCTGCCTTATACTGTAGAACTGTTTTATTTTATAAGTGTGTGTGTGTGTGTGTGTGTGTGTAAATTCCAGTAATTATACATTACAAACAATATTGTTAAACTTCAAAGTTCTACATTCTGGATAAGTAAGTGTATGTTTTTGAAGACACTAACAAAGAGAGCAAACTATGAGCATCCGGTAATATCCTGTTTCACTGAACTTCATCAGGTACTGCCTTGAATAACCAGGTTCTTCCTCAATATATGCTGTCCTTCCAGTTCTTTCCCAAAACGGGTCCATGAGCAGACTAAAAGCCAAGGTCTTCTTAAAACACCTTCTTAAATTTTTGTTGTTGTTGTCTGTCTAAGAACTTGAAGCCCGTAGATAACCTACTAAATTAGCTGTTCAACCATAGGTTTGCTTTCTTTGTTAGGGCACAATCCTATGTATGTCTAGAGAGAAAACATTCCTACAACCCTGAGCATTTGCCAGCCAGCCATGCTGGGAATTGTAGGACTTTTTTCTGTCTAAAATCCATAGGATTGCACCTTCAGTGCATTATTTCTTCAAAAGTGTACACTTACCTATTTAGGAATTTGAACTTACTGCCGTTCATCCCAACATCACATGTGTGCATTTTAATTGTTGGATCTTTTGGTAGGGTTTATTGCTCTGTATTAGTCTTTTTAGGCAATGTATATCTGGATTCTTACTGCATGTGTGATAAATGTATATGTAATACAATGTATATAAGACTTGTGAATGCATATTAGAGTCTAGTGGTTTACTTATAGTAGTTGTGTGTTCTTTAGCATTTGTTAATTGCTTTTGTCTGCAACTGTTTCCTGCCTCCTAGCTGAGCAGAGCAGAGCAGAGCAGAGCAGAGCAGAGCAAGCTGCTCCAGGGACTACAGAAGCAAGCAAGCTCCCAGAGAGCGAGCGACCAGAGTGAGTGAACAGGGGGAGCAAACAGGAGTTGGCCAGGGGAGTTGCAGTGGTAGAAGAGACAAAGGAGACAAAGGAGACAGAGGCTAAGAGGAAAGTGGGCTGCAGGAAGCCCAGGGGGCTGCCCCTTATCCTTCTGAGTGGCTGTGAGCTCACCAGGTGCTTCTGAGAGCTCCAACTGAATTGGGTGTGTGTGGCCTGAGTACTCCCAGTAGCTGAGTGGGCGGGAAGCTTCAGTCTGTTTCCCGCCTCCCAGCTGAGCAGAGCAGAGCAGAGCAGAGCAAGCTGCTCCAGCTGGTCCAGGGACCACAGAAGCAAGCAAGCTCCCAGAGAGCGAGCGACCAGAGCGAGCAAACAGGGGGAGCAAACAGGAGTTGGCCAGGGGAGTTCATCAGGGGAGGCCAAAGGGGAGGCCCCTAACATTTTTTAATTTTTAAATTTTTAAAAAATTTAAAAATTTTATTTTATTTTTTAAATAACTTTTTTCATTTATTTGTCTTGTAACACACACTTCCACACCAGCGGGACTCTGCTTTTAACCTCTATTGAGTAGAGGAGTAGGCACAGGCTAGTCTAGAACAATCACAAAGCTTGACACAAAAAGGGAAAAGAGGCAATAGAAGAACAGGACTCTCCAGTGGTGCAAGATGTGTGCAATGTTTGTTTTCTTGCCTGAGAACAACATGGCCTACACCTGCAACAAGTGCAAGTTGATCATGCTGCTGGAAGAAAAAAGTAAGTGGACTGGAGCGGCCACTGTTGACCCTCCAGGGAATAAGAAAACATGAAGAGTTCTTGGACAGAATGGGGGAACTACAGCAGCAAAGGGAAGACCAGAAGCTTGAAGAGCAACAGCAAGATGAGGCAGTGGGAAATGCTGAGGTGAAGAAAAATGGAGTAGACGATACTCCTTGGAAAAGGGTGACAGTTAGGAGAAGAAGAATTAGACGCCACTCTGCACCAGTGGAAGCAGTGGAGCTGTGGAACCGATTCCAGGTACTTGCGGATGAGACTGGAGGACAGCCTGCAGAGGAAGAATCACAGGGGAACCTACATGAGAGTGAGCAAGAGACTGACGGTCAGTCAAACAGAGGCGCTGAAACCCAGGCCTACAAGAAGAAGAAGAGAAGAGTGGTAGTAGTGGGAGACTCCTTGCTGTGTGGGATCGAGACCCAAGTATGTCGCGAAGACCCATGGACTCTCCAGGTATGTTGTCTCCCGGGAGGACAGATTAGAGATGTGACTGAAAGGTTGCCTGCACTCATAAAGCCCACTGACAGGTATCCCTTTCTTCTCATCCATGTGGGAACAAATGATACCACCAAGTGGAGCTACGAAAAAATCATGTCAGACTTTGAAGCTTTGGGAAGGAAACTCAAGAACTTTGGGGCCCAGATAGTTTTCTCATCCATCCTTCCAGTAGTTAGAAGAGGGATAGAAAGGGAACAAAAAATACTCCGGGTGAATGACTGGCTATGAAGGTGGTGCCGATGAGAGAGATTTGGATTCTGGGACCATGGGCTATACTTCCTGGAAGATGGGCTGTTGGCAAGGGACAGGTTGTACCTCACAAAGGATGGGAAGAATGTGTTTGGCCACAGCATGAAGAACTTCATCAGGAGGGCTTTAAACTGAATCCTCCGGGGAAGGGAGATGTAATGTTGGGGGTAACACTGGACGTAGGCGCATGCACTGCAACGGAGAGAACAGCTCTGATAGTGCCCAATAATAGTCTTCAGACACATGTAGGAAGAAAGCACATGGTCTTCAATGTCTATATACTAATGCCCAGAGTATGGGAAACAAACAGAACGAACTTGAACTCTTAATACAAGAGGGAAATTATGACTTGATAGGTATAACTGAGACTTGGTGGGATGACTCTCATGACTGGAATACAGCAATTGAAGGATATAACTTGTTCAAAAAGAACAGGAGGAACAGAAAGGGAGGTGGGGTTGCACTGTATGTGAAAAATACATATCTCTGCACAGAAATACAGGAGGATGAGCTTGGTAGCCCCATCGAGAGCATCTGGATCAAAATAAATGGAGCAAAGAATAAAAGGAACCTGGTGGTCAGAGTCTGAAAAGCAAATAGCCAATGTTTTAAGGAAGCATGATGTAGTAGTAATGGGGGACTTCAATTTCCCTGATATTTGTTGGGAGACAAATTCTGCAAAACATGGCCCCTCCAGGAAATTCCTGACTTGTGTGGTGGATAACTTCCTCCTACAGAAAGTAGAGGAAGGAACTAGAGGATCGCCTATCTTTGACTTGATCCTAACCAACAGAGATGACTTAGTGGATCAAGTAGCAGTTACAGGAACTCTGGGGGAAAGCGACCATGTTGTACTTGAGTTCTTGGTTCTAAGGGAAGCAAAAGCCGAGTGTAGTCAAACGTGTACCCTGGATTTTAGGAAAGCTGATTTTAATAAACTCAGAACAATGATCAGTAAGGTCCCATGGCAAGCGACGCTAACAAGAAAAGGAGTCCAAGACTCCAAGATGGGTGGGAGCTTTTAAAAAAGGAAATTCTCAAGGCACAAACAATTCCAACAAGAAGAAAAGGTGGAAGACAACAGAAGAAGCCAATGTGGCTTCATAAAAAGCTTAGAGATGATCTGAAAACAAAAAAGGACACATTTAGGAAGTGGAAAGAAGGCCAAGCAACAAAGGAAGAGTACAGGCAGGTAGCACAGAATTGCAGGGATGGTGTCAGGAAGGCTAAAGCTGAGAACGAGCTGAGGTTAGCGAGGGATGCTAAAAACAACAAAAAGGTTTTCTTCAGCTACATGCATAGTAAAAGGCAGAGGAAAGAAATGGTTGTTCAGCTATTAAATAAGGATGGCAAAACGATAACAGATGACAAAGAAAAGGCAGAGGTGCTCAATTCCTACTTTGGCTCAGTCTTCTCTCAAAAGAGGGTCTATGACCCCCCCTGGCAAAGGCAAAGTACAGACTGAAGGGGCAGGATTGCAGCTTGAGATCGACAGACATATGGTCAAGGAACACCTAATTACTTGGAATGAGTTTAAATCTCCAGGGCCAGATGAACTGCATCCTAAAGTCATAAAGGAACTGGCAGAAGAACTCTCAGAACCGCTGTCTATTCTCTTTAAGAAATCATGGAGGATGGACGGGGGAATGCCAGATGACTGGAGGAGGGCTAATGTTGTCCCTATCTTCAAAAACGGTAAAAGGAGGAATCTGGGACCTACAGACCAGTCAGTCTGACATCAATCCCTGGGAAAATTCTGGAGCAGATGATCAAGCAATCCATCTGGAAGCACCTTGAAAACAATGCCGTGATTACTCCATGCCAACATGGATTTGTTAAAAACAAGTCCTGCCAGACAAATCTGATCTCATTTTTTGATCAAGTCACCTCCCTTGTGGACTGTGGGAATGCTGTAGACATCATATACCTCGACTTCAGCAAAGCTTTCGACAAAGTGCCCCATGATCTCTTGATGAACAAACTAGCTCAAAGTGGGCTAGATGAAACAACAATCCAGTGGATCCACAGTTGGCTACAGAATCGGACTCAAAGACTGCTTATCAATGGGATCTTCTCAAACTGGGGAGAAGTAACGACTGGGGTACCGCAGGGCTCAGTCCTGGGCCCAGTGCTCTTCAACATTTTTATGAATGACTTGGAGGAGGAGGTGCAGAGAATGCTGATCAGATTTGCAGATGACACCAAATTGGGCAGGATAGCTAATACTTTGGAAGACAGAAACAAAATTCAAAGTGATTTGGATAGACTGGAGCGCTGGGCAGAAAACAACAGAATGACATTTAATAGAGATAAATGCCAAGTTCTGCACCTAGGAAAAAGAAACCAAATGCACAGTTACAAGATGGGGGATACGTGGCTCAACCACACTACAAGCGAGAAGGATCTTGGAATCGTTGTCCATCACAAGCTGAATATGAGCCAACAATGTGATGTGGCTGCAAAGATGGCAAATGCCATTTTGGGGCTGCATTAATAGAAGCATAGCTTCCAAATCCCAGGAAGTACTAGTTCCCCTCTACTCAGCACTGGTTAGGCCTCATCTGGAGTGCTGTGTCCAGTTCTGGGCACCACACTTTAAGAAGGATGCAGACAAACTGGAGAGGGTTCAGAGGAGGGCAACAAAGATGATCAGGGGACTGGAAACAAAGCCCAATGAAGAGAGACTGAAAGAACTGGGCATGTTTAGCCTTGAGGGGAGATATGATAGTGCTCTTCAAGTACTTGAAAGGTTGTCACAGAGAGGAAGGCCAGGATCTCTTCTTGATCATCCCAGAGTGCAGGACACGGAATAATGGGCTCAAGTTACAGGAAGCCAGATTCCAGCTGAACATCAGGAAAAACTTCCTGACTGTTAGAGCAATACAACAATGGAACCAATGACCTAGGGAGGTGGTGGGCTCTCCCACACTGGAGACATTCAAGACGAGGCTGGACAGCCATCTGTCAGGGCTGCTCTGACTTGGATTCCTGCATTGAGCAGGGGGTTGGACTCGATGGCCTTGTAGGCCCCTTCCAACCCTACTATTCTACGATTCTATGTTGCCCTCATTTTGTTTAGTCAGGTTGTTCATGGTGGTAGATCACAGGAGAGTGGGGAGGAGGCGGAGATGGGGCAGACAGAGAAGAGACAGGGAGCCAGATGCAAAGGCTTCTCAGGCCATGTAGGGTCTGAAAACCAGGGGTTACCTATCCTTGCCCGAAGGGTAATTCACAGAGAAGCTGCTACCTGCAGTTCAGTGGTTCACCACATGGGGCACCTCCTAAAACACACAAAGTTACATTCATAGCCTGAGATTGGGGTGGGGAACCTTTATTAGCTCAAGAGCCAAATTCTATTTGGAGAAGCTCTCGGGGGCTGCATTCCAGTGGTGGGCAGGGCAAAACACCCCCCCCCCATACCCAGCATATTTTAGCTGAAAGCTAAGTTACTTAGCTTTAGGAGAGGCATTTCAACCTTGTAAAATGGGGGGAAAACTGTGCAAAAGCTGGAAAACCACCAAACCATCAGTGGCCAGGGGAAAAGTGGTGTAGGCAGGAATAGGGGGTGTGGCCATCTAGGGAGCCCTGATTTGTCCAGATTTGGCCCACAGGCCTACGGTTCCTTACCCCTGCCCTAGATGGAACTTGGTCTGATCCAGTAAAGAGATTTCCTACATTCTTCATGCCTTTAGTGAATTAGTAACAATATTACATGTGTACATAAAAATTAATGAGCTGTTTATAGCGCCCGCTGAGAACTCGATATTAAATTTGGTAGAAAAATCACACACGGCAATGTTTGTAAATGCTGAGTGCTATTCATAAAAATGGGACACTGAATGGAAGTGACAGGCTGAATTCTCAATGATATTGGAACTTCATAGATCAGCTGCTTTTGACAAAGACTCACAAAAAGATGTGATAGAATGTCTATGTCAAAGTGGCCTGCTTTCTAGAGAACAGAACAATCTTATTTCAGTCATCCATCATAAACCCTGCATGAATCATTAGTGGGTAGAGGAATATTAGATGTGTGTACACAGGGTTTCAGCAGAAACATATGAGAATTCTCTCTCCAGTCTTCTGAAAGCTCTGCAGATCCAGCTAAACCTGAGGCTTATTAAAAAAAAGAACATTTTCATCACTTAGCTATTATAATCTAACAAAATATGGTGCTGGCCCATTAAGCCAGACATGATCCCCTCCACAAAATGAGTTGAATTGTTTGCCCCCGCTTTGTGGTGCAAAAATATTTAGTACACCACCAGAACTCCATGTTTACATGGTCTTTGACATCACTGAAGTTATTACTCATGTAATCACAAATAGTAATTAGTACTCACTGAGAATGGCCGAGCTGCTGTGGAGTGTTCAGAAATATCATCACCCACCTGCCGCAGACTGGTTTTGTAGAGTCCCTTCTACCACCACAGGACCCAATCAGGTTCGAATCTCTTGCTGCATTAAGTTCACACTGCAGATGTCTCATCTCAATGTGTCCCAGTGAGGTAGCTCAGTGGCAGAGCACACGCTTTGCATCAGTGCTGGCTCCAGGGTTTTGGATGTCCCTTGGGCAAGACACCCCCAGTGGGGCCCCTCCCTCAGTGAATCTACCTTCTCACCACCATGGTCAGTTCCTCCTCCTCCTCCTCCTCATTGCTATCACCTGCTCGCTTGACAGGCAGAAAGGCAGTGAGCAAGTAGGCCATGCATCTACTGCTCCTCCTTCTCACCACCACTGTTGTCTGTGCCAGAGCAAGAGGCAGGTGAGCAAGCAAGCTGCAATGATGAAGAGGAGGAGCATGCCCAGGGGGCTCTCGCCAGTGGCCCCCTGATAAGGTGTGGGCCTGTGTGGGTGCCCAACCATGCCTGCCCTTGATGCTGGCCCTGCTTTGCCTGAAGAAGGTCTCAGGGTTGGTCCCTGGCATCTCCAGGTAGGGCTGAAAAAACGTCTGTCCGACACTCTGGAGAGCTCAGCTGCTGCCAGTCAGTGCTGGTAATACTGGGCTAGTTGGACCCATGATCTGACTCAGAATAAGGCAGCTTCTTATGTCCCGAAGATCCCCTCTTCCACTCCGTGAACAATATATACATAAATGTGGACAACGATATGCATGATGAGAGCGCAAAGGAAAGAGGACTAAAGTTTGTTGAAATGAAGGCGATACATTTCTACCCCCTCCCCACCACAAAGGAAGAACAAGATTTCAAACAGCAAAGGGGGTATGGAGAAGTATTTCAATGGATGGTCGAAATTCCTGGAACCATTTGAAATGTGATTCATTTATTATATTTATATCCCATCTTTCCCCCCTGCAGCTCAAGCTAGTAGTTTACATAGTTCTCCCTCCCTTCAGTTTATTCTCACAACAACCCTACAAGGTAGGTTAGGCTGAAAGAGATACTGACTGGCCAAAGGTCACCCAGTGAGCTTCATGGTTGAGGGGGAAGGGGATTTGAATGTGAGTCTCTGCACACCTAGTCCAATGCTCTAACCACTATAGTGGCTGTCAGTTGTTGCTTAGAGCAGCCTTCCCCAACCTGGCACCCTCCAGATGTCTTGAGACTAAGGGTGTACAGATTTTGTTAAATCCATTCCGTCTGTGTTTTGTTGTGGATTATCAGGCAGATTTCTTTCCATAGCCTGCTTAGAGATGGAATCAGATTTTTTTTTCACGGATGTGTGAGAATTTCATCCCACTTGTGCAAATCCCCCCCCAAGTGAAAACAACCCCCCCAACAAAAAACTGGTCTGCAAATCTGCAGAACCCACATGACCCAGAAAAACCAGTCTGCTGCAGAATCTGAACTAATTTGAATCCATTGAAGATTTCTCCAACATCCCTAGTTGGGACTGCAGCTCTTGGGGGCTCAAGGCTAGGGAAAGACGATTTAGAGTAATACTTTATTAAACATACTGGTTGAAAGACAGAGAGAACAATGCTGTGGCTGTGACTGGACTGGACATGGGAGTATCTATACATTGGGAAGTGTGAGCCGGAAAAATCAGAGGGATTATCTCATTCTTAACCCACGAATTTAGTGGGCTATTTTGCCTTTTTCCTGCATTTGTGTTTTTATCACTTTTAATATTTTAACTGTTTTATGTATTTTATTGCTGTAAGCCACCTTGGGAGGGCTTCTGCCCTGAAAGGCATCCAAGAAATGTTTTAAATGAAATAATAATAATTAAAAAATTACTTACTGAAAGAATTCAGTCACTCAGGAAAATGAATCTACTCAGCATTATCACGCTCTGTAAACTTGTTATTAGAATGTATGATGTCTACAGGAGCACCTGAGGAAGACTTTTCATAGTCGAAATGGAATCAAACTGGTGGGGGCGGGAGTGTCCATAGACTGCTAGATATAACTTTTCTGTAAAATTGACTGCCAGATGTAACTGATCTCGTTGTGTTTGAAAAATTGACTGTCTACAATTGATATGAGTGCTAGATATAACTTTTCTGTAAAATTGCCTGCCAGATGTAACCGATCTTGTTGTGTTTGAAAAATTGACTGACTGTCTACAACTGATATGGCTGTTTTGAAAAACTATTTAGCATAATTGTACCATCAAATATAATAAACTTTGCAAAAAAGAATCATAATTAATTGGTCCAGTGCAATGTTGTCAGATTTCTGACACTTGGAATGTTTGTTTTGAATTTGTTACTGAGAACCTTGTCTTTTCTGTTCTGTTCAGTCTGAACCAGTCAGAACTCTAAAGGAGTTACCCAAGGATTCACCGCCCACTGACATCAGAGCCACCAGCCTCCACTACTTGTGACCCATGGGACTTTCCAATGCCAGTCATTTAATTTAAGAAGAACGTTCTAAGAATCAGATGGTTGCTCGCCTCAATTTTCTGCCGCCACCCCATTGTACATGTTTTTGTTGTTCTGTTTCTCTTTTGTCCATATTTCTGTGTTTGTCTGTCTGTGGTCCACATGGAGCGGGGATTAGTGTATAACCTGGATTTTAGAAGCAAAAATGGAGGACATCATTTGGAGTGGAAGGCTGAAAAATAATGGGTTTTCTCTCTCTCGCAGACACACGCACGCACAAACACACACGGAGTCTTGTCAAGGTCTCTGTTCTCAAAAGCTGACATATTGCATGCTCACTTCCTTTCTTGCTGTCTATTTGAGACACTCTTTAAGTAGCTCAGGAGGACTTGTTACAAAGTGCTGAAGGTCAGGCTAGACCATGTTCTGAGTGACTTTGCCTCAGTGTAATTGGGCAAAAGGGAGCCTCTTTCTCAAACTTGTCCAAAGGGACTTCAGATGGAACAAGATGTCTAAGGCTAAGAGCAAACATTTATAAAAAGAGAGGATAGGTGCATTCATCATTCCAAAGGCAATGCCAGGGATGACATGCAAAATGTGAATGCGCGCGCTCACACACACACACACACACACACACACACGTCTTATTTGCTGAACGGATGGTAGGCACCTCATGCAAACAGATAAGACATCTATTTCCAAACAAAATAATAGATTTATTTAATAACAAAGCTACTTGAAGGACTGCCTTCTCCTGGACCTGCTTGCCTGCACATTGAGGTCATCAACAGAGATCCTTCTCACCTACCCTCTGCTAAGGGTGATTAGGCTGGTGCGTACAAGGTAGAGGACCTCTTCAGTGGTAGCCCTGCACATCTGGAATCAACTTCCATCAGAGGTCATCAGGTCCCTTCTTTGCAGGTATTCAGGAAAGCTCTGAAGATGCACCTTTTTTGCTGGCCTTCCCCTAAGTCTGGGCTATTGATTTTTATTGGTAAATTTTGTTTTTATTGATTTTAATTGGCAATTTCTGTTTTTATGGGTTTTGTTGAAACATGTTTTTGTGGATTTTAAAAAAAATGTTTCCACATTGTGTGGTTTTTATCTTTTCCACCACTTTGAGAGGGTTCCATCCTTAAAGACAGCCTAGAAGATAGATAGATGATAGACAGATGATAGATAGATAGATAGACAGATCGATAGACAGATCGATAGACAGATAGGTAATGTTCTTAATGCAGCATCATATTTAATTAAGTCTTCAGCCACTGTGTCCTTTGAATGCAGCAAGGTTCTAAATCAGTCTTCCCCAACCTGGTGCCCTCTAGATGTTTTTGACAACTCCCCTAAGCCCCAGTCAATGTGGCCAATTGTCAGGGATTGTGGGAGTTACAGTGCAAAACATATGGAGAGCAACAGGTTGCCTATCTCTTGTACATGATTCTTCTCCTCCCCATACATCAATTATATCCTCATAATAACCCTGTGAGATTGGTTGGCTGAGAGACTGTGAATGGTCCAAGGTCACCCAGTGAGCTTCATAGTCAATTTGGGATTTGATCCTGAATCTCCCCAATCCTAGTCCAACACTCTCACCTAACCTTCCCCAACCTGGTGTCTTCCAGATGTTTTGGACTTCAACTCCCCTCAGCTCCAGCCAGCATGGGCAATGCTCAGGAATACTGGGAGTTGTCAAAAACATCTGGAGGGCACCAGGCTGGGGAAGGTTGCACTAAATAAATTGGGGCAAATACATCCCAGCCAGAAGGGATAGAAACCTGGGTCTGATGTATCATCTCACACATGATTTTCTGGTGGTGGTTCTGGTGTTCCTATGTTATAGTTTATATACCTCAATGCACTCCCATGATCTACTTCTATGTGTGAACATGTTCTGGGAGTCTGCCACCAATTAGAGTCCTACCATCCATACATGCAGAGATAGAACTGCATTGATCATGCAAACAGTGAGCACACAGTGTACTGATAATTGTTCCCACAAAAGTGATCATAGAATTTTAGAGTTGGACTTGGAAGGTACCTCGGAGGACATCTAGTCCAACCCCCTGCTCACTTCAGGAATCTGCAGTAGGGGTGGGGAACCCCTTTTAGCCTGAGAGCCAAATTCCATTTCAGAGAAGCTCTCGGGGTGTGCATTCTAGTTGTGACAGATGGAAAAAGGGCCAAGGCCAAGGGCAAAGTGGGCAGGGCAAAAAATAACAACCTAATTTAGTTCAAAGGTCTTACTGTCAGTATTTAAGACTTAAGAGAGGCATTTTCAACATTTTGGAATATGGAAAAAAGTGCGAAGAAGCTGGGAAACCACCAAACAATTGGTGGTTGGGGAAAAGGGGGTGGAGCCATGGAAAGGGGGTGTTACTATCTGGGAAACCCCTAGTGGACTGGATTTGGCCCCTTGGACTGAGGTTCCCCATCCATAATTTACAACAGATGCCTGTTTTATGGCCATTCAGTCTCTGCTTAAATACCTCTAGTGAAGGAGAGCCCACCATTTCTTGAGGCAGTCTGCTTTATGGCAAACCTGTTAGGAAGCTTCTCCTACTGGTCAACCAAAATCTGCTTCTTTCCCATTTCCACCCATTGATTCCAGTCCTTCTGCAGCCCCAGATGACATGTCTGCTCCATCTTCTGTGTGGCAGCTTTCCAGATATTTGAAGACAGCTATCGTGTCTTCTCTTCTCCAGGCTCAGCTCTTTCAGTCATCCCTCATCAACTTGGTGGCCCTTCTCTGGACGCACTCCGGTTTGTCAATGTCCTTCTTAAAATGAAGCTCCCAGAACTGGACATAGGATTGCCCCCTGCATCCCCCCCCCCTTGACTGGATTATGTCAGGGGACAGGGCCAATGTTGGGAGCAAGTCCTGATTCACTCCTGGAACACATCAACAGATTAGCTGTGTTTAGTCAGAGGTCCTTGACATGGGCCTTGTACTCAAATCAGTTTCTAAAGCAATAATTGAACCCCACTTGTTTCCATGACATTTGCATTGGAGGCAGAGCTGGGATGAAAGGTAGGCATGGTTGGGCACTTGCCGAGGGCCCCATCCCGCCAGGAGTTGCTCCCCCTCTTCCCCCATTGCAACCTGCTTGTCACCTGCCTTTCGCTCTGGCCCAGACAACAGTGGTGGTGAAAAGGAGGAGCAGGAGATGCCACAGTCTGCTTGCTCACTGCCTTTCTACCTGTCAAGCAAGCAAGTGGGAGTGATGATGCCAGGAGGAAGAGCAAGAGCAGCTGCTGATAATGGCAGTGGGAAGGTCGACTCGTGGAAGGAGTGGGCCCATTGAGGGTGTCTTGCCCACAGGCCCTCCAAACCCTGGAGTCAGCCTGGCTGAAGTTCTGGATCCTGGTCTTTTTCAGGGGTCCCCCTTTGCTACTTTTGAATGGCGCCTCTGCAATCAAGCCATCATACAACAAAACAGTGAAATAAGAAAACAGCAAAACTGAAACAATGAAAGCAGGAAGACCTAACCAGCAGCAATACGCCAGCAGGAAAAGATCAGGAAAACAAGAAGGGATTTATCTGGCACCTAAAAGGTGAGTATCGTAGGCATCAGGAGCACCTCTCTGAAAAATGTGCTCTGCAATGAATTGCGACTTGTCCCATATCTTTTCCCAAACATTTCTCCAACTTCTTTCTCCAGTTCCTAAAGGACTATCATGTTCTCCAAAAGAAGCAACATTTCTTCTGAACAGATGACGATTACGCTGGGTCAGTATCTCATTATGCTGAAGACATCTCCCCTCTCCAATTAGCCTGCCTGAATCACTCCCCTTTGCTCGCCTCTGTGTACAGTTCTTTAACTTGATTCTCCCAGAGAAGTTGGAACATGAGCTAATTAATGATCCTCCTGCAGTTGCAGCACGATCGCTCAACAGATCTATTTTTCTGTCTAATAAATCCTTCATTAATTCCCCTGAAGAGCTCTTCAGCTTTCCATCAAAAGAATCCTTGTTCTCCTGAACAGATGATGTCTCCCCAGTTTGGCAGAGGCCTGGGGCTGCAATGCAAAAACAATCTCATCTCACAATCACATACTTGATTCAGAAAGAAAGAATGAAAGAAAGAAATCAGATCAAACATTCTCCTCCACCAGCACTCACGTAACGTTCGGAATGTGTGAGAAATTTGCTCGGTTGAGGTCTTTTGTTTTTTGTTTTTAAATGGATTTTCTAATTCACACCTTGCAGATCCGAATGCAACTTGGGGTCAGAAATCTGTACATTTTCAGGCTTGCGATGTGTTCCACAAAGCAGACCAAAAATGCATGCACACACTTGGAAAACGCGTGAAGTGTTGATTTCCAAAATGCACACCAACATAGGCTTGTGTCTAAAAATGTGCATGTTTAAAAATATGCACATTGCTGTGTCCCTTATGAAAAATGTGTATGAATTTCTGCACAGATTTTTCTTTTATAAAACCCCAAGCTTGTGTGGCAACAGGATGGGACGAGCTTGACCTCTAAAAACCCATGGATGGAAGAGAAATGTCTCATGATGGAGTTTCTTCCACTTCTCTATCAACGATGGTTTTTTTCAGAGGTTCCCTTTCCTCTCCAACACAGTTCTGTCCAGATATGAGAATCCTTGAGCTAACTGATATATCTCAGGAACACGTGAACAAACTTCTCTAACAGATAGAATGAAAAGTACAGCCTTCTGAACACATTTCTGAGTCACCAGTGAATTTTAGTAGCAGATGTTATTACAGGAATTTCTGCACACGTTTTTAAAAAAGTATGTATGCACAGGCCTTTCTGCAGCATGCGATGCTTTAAATGTTTTGTTCTTTAATGGTGACATTCTATGCTATTTTATTTCACATCCCTCTGAAGAAGGCCTTGAAATAAAAATAGGCCAAAAAGTGTTGGGCTTTCTTCTTTTTTCTTTTACAAATAAAATCTCTGTTTCAGCATTTTGAGACATTTCTCTTCCATGCTGTCCATTCCCACCTAACATGCTGAAATTTTCCCTGCATGAGAGAATGGGGTGAGTGTGTATGAGAATGGGGCCTGTGTGTGTGTGTAAAAATGGGTGGATGATTTCAACGGGTCTTCTTTAAGCATGACTAAATCTAGATCCAAATGAATGGTAGTTTTGATCACTGGCCTTTTCCGTGGTGGCTCCATAACCTAGGGATGGCAGAGAATTCTGCCACGGATCTCGGGGAGGCTGAATGCCAGTGCATTCGGCCCCCCAAAATCTGTGGCGGAACGGCCTGCCCCCCGTCCCCCCCCACGCATCCCCCTGGGATGAGACTTACCTGGGGTGGATATTCCGGGCAGTGGCAGCTCCAGCGGCGGCTCCGGCAGTGGCGGCTGCAGCGGCTGGTCTTCCGACTGGCTGCCGCCGCCGCCATTTGCAGGTTTTTTTTTTACACCGACGTGATAGGCTATGTAAGTTTTTACGTAGCCTAAAATGTCTGGGTAAAAAAAAAAAGAAGGCGTACGCAAATGGCGGCGGGTATGGCCGCCGCCATTTGCGTTCCTTATTTTGGGCTGTCTTAGTCTACGTAAATAATTACGTAGACTACGACGGCGAAAATAAGGGGAACGCAAATAGCGTCCGCTACGCTATTTGCGTTCCCCTTATTTTCGCCGTCTTAGTCTACGTAAATATTTACGTAGATTAAGACGTCAAAAATAAGGAACGCAAATGGCAGTGGCTGTAGCCGCTGCCATTTGCGTATGCAGTTCCCCCCCCCCTGCCCAGAGCCCTCCGTGGCCGGAAATCCAGCTGCGGACGACTCTGGCCTGGCTGGGCCTGGTTGGCTGCTCCATGGAGCCGCCATGGAGCACAGACGGCCAAGGAGGATTCCGGGGGGGGGAGGAACGGAGCGCCTCCCCCGCATCCAGGATTCTGGGGGGAGGGATGGAACGCCTCCCCCCCCCATAAACATAATCCGCGAACAGGCAAGTGATTTTCGTACATCCCTACAACCCTTTAGATGAAATTCCATCCCTGGAGTGCACTTGCGATTTTTAGTGCAGGAATGGAAACCTGGTTTAGAAAAGCACACAGACTACGGAAGTCAGAGGAAAACTAGTTCTACTGTACTGTTGCATGCAGGCCCGGTGTCATGGGTAGGCACAGGCGGGCAGTTGCTGAGTGCCCAATGGCTCAGAAAGGCCCATCCTTGCCTCTGAGCCTGCTGTTGCTGCAACTACTGTAATCCTCCTCCTCCGCCTCCTCCCCCACTCAGCTGAAAGGTCCATGCCATGGCTGCTCCTGCCATCCCCGCAACGCCCCATTTTAAAGATTCTTTTCGCTTACATTTTGAATAGCTGTGATCTGAATCGATCCAACACTGCCCGGGGCAGGGGAACAAAGCCAATGAGAGCACACGGTGGTTTTTACAATAGTGGTAGTGGTGGATGGGTGGATGGGTGGATGGGTGGATGAGTGGGTGGGCAATGGGGGGGCTTTGGGGGTGCTGGACAGGTGAGCGAGGGGTTACTTCAGTGATGGAGGTGGGCAGATGGGTGGGCAGGTGGGTGAGGGTCTTCAGCAGTGGTGGGCGGGCAAGGGGCTTTGGTGGCGGCAGTGGTGGTAGGTGGGTGAGGGGCTTCTTCTGTGGTGGTGGTGGATGGGTGGGTGAGGGGCTTCTTCTGTGGTGGTGTTGGTGGGTGAGGGACTTTTTCTGTGGTGGTGGGTGGGTGAGGGGCTTCTTCTGTGGTGGGGGTGGGTGGGTGGGTGAGGAGCTTCTTCTGTGGTAGTGGCAAGTGAGGTGAGAGGCTTCTTCTGTGGTGGCAGCAGGTGAGGTGAGGGGCTTCTTCTGTGGTGGCAGGTGGGTGGGTGAGGGGCTTCTTCTGTGGTGGTGGCAGGTGGGTGGGTGAGGGGCTTCTTCTGTGGTGGGGGTGGGTGGGTGAGGGGCTTCTTCTGTGGTGGGGGTGGATGGGTGGGTGAGGAGCTTCTTCTGTGGTAGTGGCAAGTGAGGTGAGAGGCTTCTTCTGTGGTGGTGGTGGTGGGTGGGTGAGGGGCTTCTTCTGTGGTGGGGGTGGGTGGGTGAGGGGCTTCTTCTGTGGTGGTGGTGGATGGGTGGATGAGGGGCTTCTTCTGTGGTGGTGTTGGTGGGTGAAGGGCTTTTTCTGTGGTGGTGGGTGGGTGAGGGGCTTCTTCTGTGGTGGTGGCAGGTGGGTGGGTGAGGAGCTTCTTCTGTGGTAGTGGCAAGTGAGGTGAGGGGCTTCTTCTGTGGTGGCAGCAGGTGAGGTGAGGGGCTTCTTCTGTGATGGTGGTGGGTGTCAGGGTGGACACTGAACCCATAGAATCCCAGAGTAGTTCTGATTCGGAGGAAGAGCAGTCGCTCCTGGGAGAGGAGCGCGCCCCTTTTTCTCAGGGCCCGCAGCTGACAGAGATTCCTTCCACCAACATTCCTAGATTAGAAAGCAGTCCAGGAAGTGACCCAGCACCGATAGCAGACTGGTTGGATGCGCGGCGCAGACGCAGAGAGCGTCACCAAATGGAGAGTGCGGAAAGGAGGCGTAGCGCCTGGTTGGCGCTCAAAGAACGGTTGCGCCCAGAGGATCCAAGGGAAAAGGGGAGGGATTCTCCCTAGTCCTTATATTCAGGGGTCTGCCAGTAATTGCCTTTCAAATGGGGACCAACTGTTCCAACTTAGGGCATAGGGATGCTGCTGCTCAGATCTAGTTGCTACCTGTAGAGTTGTAAGTTGTAAAAGAGGAATAAAGCTTTGAAAAGAATCCCTTTGTCTGCGTCTGGACTTGGCTACTGGATTAGACTGAGAGAGCCCTCCAAGGAGCCCTTGACAGCGAGTGGGTGAGGGGCTTCTTCTGTGGTGGTGGTGGGTGGGTGAGGGGCTTCTTCTGTGGTGGTGGCAGGTGGGTGGGTGAGGGGCTTCTTCTGTGGTGGTGGCAGGTGGGTGGGTGAGGGGCTTCTTCTGTGGTGGTGGCAGGTGGGTGGGTGAGGGGCTTCTTCTGTGGTGGTGGCAGGTGGATGGGTGAGGGGCTTCTTCTGTGGTGGTGGCAGGTGGGTGGGTGAGGGGCTTCTTCTGTGGTGGTGGCAGGTGGGTGGGTGAGGGGCTTCTTCTGTGGTGGTGGCAGGTGGGTGGGTGAGGGGCTTCTTCTGTGGTGGTGGCAGGTGGGTGGGTGAGGGGCTTCTTCTGTGGTGGTGGCAGGTGGGTGGGTGAGGGGCTTCTTCTGTGGTGGTGGCAGGTGGGTGGGTGAGGGGCTTCTTCTGTGGTGGTGGCAGGTGGGTGGGTGAGGGGCCTCTTCTGTGGTGGTGGCAGGTGGGTGGGTGAGGGGCCTCTTCTGTGGTGGTGGCAGGTGGGTGGGTGAGGGGCTTCTTCTGTGGTGATGTTGGGTGGGTGAGGGGCTTCTTCTGTGGTGGTGGCAGGTGGGTGGGTGAGGGGCCTCTTCTGTGGTGATGTTGGGTGGGTGAGGGGCTTCTTTGGCATCAGCAGCAGCAGCAGGTGTGTGGTGAGGGCTGGTGGGTGGTGGGCTGCAGTAATGGGAGAGGAGGCAGTAGGGGGCACATCATCAGCAGCAATAGGCCGAGTGCCAATGGAGTCTGCTGCTGGCCCTGGTTGCTGGCCCCTCAATTCCCAAAGTGGTGCGATTTCCCCAGGGGCAGCACTACCAAGCTGACTTTCCTTTAACTGAGAGTCCTGGAGGCTTAAGGTGTCTTTGTAATATTTGGTTTATTGACAAATACACCAGCGGAACATAAATGCAGGCAAGCAGGCATAATCTCCTACTATAGGCAGAAGATCTTTGTCTGCCCCTGCCTCCTGCTGAAGCAACTTGGGGAGTCATCGAAGGTGCAACCCCAACTCCAGAAACTTTCTCCTTCTGATCCTTCAACTGTATAACCGCTGTCTCCCCCCGCCCCTCAGTTCCAAGAATCTTGCATTCTCCGAGCTTTGATGGGCACCCCATTCTGAAATACAGAGAGATTCCCAGTCATCAGGAGACCGCCCAGTTGAGGCTGGCGTCTCCGATTCCGGTAGGGCCGTGAATCCCTTCTGGGTTTCAGTCAGAACCATGCAGCACTCTAAAGGTGCTATCCAAAGTGCTGAACCATATCCCCAAACCAGGTTCAGCACCTTGGATGGCTCCTTTAGAGTTCTGGCTGGTTCTGACAGAAAACCAGAAGGGATTCACAGCCCTGCCAAAATCGGAGACACCAGCCTCCACCAAGACTGCCTCCTAATTGCTTGCCACATCAACCAACAATCATGGGCTGTTATTTTTAAACAGCAATCCATGTAACCAAGGAGTTGTCAGCCGGCAGCCAGCTCAATATTTTCCTGAAGGTTTTATGCATTGGCTTGTTTTATGTCAATTCCATGTTGTCAGGTTTTTACGTGCTGTCAGCTTTTAAAATGAAAACTTTTAAAATAAAAGAATAATAACAAAGCCAAGAGGAGCTCAGTTTCTGCCGTTCCTGCAAACCTTGCTGCTTCCTTCTTGTGTCAATCATCCGCCCATTCACAAGTGCTCGGCTCTCCTAATAATGGGGAAAACAGCTATTCTTAAACTATGTACAACATGTGCTATGACAGATATCCCTTTACAATTCCAGCCACTCTCAGGTAATCAACATTACCTATGGCAATAAATGTATCCATTCTTAAGCCATTTAATTTGGCTGGCCTGGCTTCTGAAGGAAGTGGCCTTATACTGAGTCAAACCCTTGGTCCATCTAGCCCAGTATTATCAACACTGACTGGCAGCAACGGCTCTCCAGGGTTTTAGTCTGTGGGAGAAGAGCTGAAAATTGGCATATTGATACCAAGTAAGGTGGCAAAACATCATTACGACTTTTGAAAGGTGTATGTCTCTGGACTGTATTTTCATGTGATAGCCCATTCTGACTGGTTGCTTAAGCTTTTTATGATGTCATCAAGATGGCTGAAGCCATTTTTCCTAACTTTTCTAATTTAAGCTGTAACATGTGAACCAAGTGTCCAATTTAAAATGTTAAAACTGTGTCGGAAAGCTAATGAATTCTCTTACAAACAACTAATTGTAATAATGACCGCATCTGTTACATTTTCATGGTACAAGCCATATATCAAGAAAAAACGTTAACATTTCCCCTCATTTTGATACAGTTTACTGCATATGACATGTTACCTGATCCAGATATGCATTGAAAGGGTATTAGCAATTGTAGGGTACTCTTTTGCTCAGGCTTATACTGAACCAGAACTTTGGTCCATCTAGCCCAGTACTGTCAACACTGAGTGGCAGCAACTCTCCAGGGTTTCAAGCAGGATTTGTTCCTCACAATACTGGAAGATGCCAGGGATCGAACCTGGGACCTTCTCAATGCAAAGCAGGTACTCTAACCACTGAGCTACAACCCCTCCCTTCTACCTTGCTTCTTAAGCCAGGGTGTTTGCTGTCCCTCTTTTCCTAAAAGGGTGTAGGGCAGGAAAAAGAAGCCTACATCCCAGAAACATTGCCTTGTCAGTGACTCGAGTGTCTCAGAATGCTAAAATTAACATTCCGAACTTAAGCAGGCATTTCATTTAGAATTGATTAGATGGCTGCTTGCATTATATCAAAAAACAAAACAAGAGTCATAATTAAAATTGCATCCAGCGAGGTTTAGCTGGGAATGGGAAATGTGCGCGTTCCCATATGTGGTTGGGTTTTAATTAAGGGGTGATAATAAGAGAAGCATGGGGGGGGATGCGCTTGTCACAAAGCAATATTTGCCTTCTCAGGAGGAGGCTTCAGAAAACTATAGTGCAGCATGGTGGATCACAAAGGGGGAATCGGGTGACTCCATGTAAGTTTGTTATAGTGCAAACAACGCCTCCCTAAAGCCATTTGGTTTACACTTCCCCATCACTTGCTCCGAGCTTCGTGTCCTACTTCTGCTTGTCACTCTGTCCTACAGTTTACTTGTGAGTTGGGCCAGCATCAAGGGTAGGCATGGTTGGGCTGCTGCCAGGGGCCTACACCCAAGCAGGGGCCCACTGACAAGAGCCCCCGGGACTCGCTTATCCTCCTCTTCACCCTTGCAACCTGCTTGTTCACCTGCTTCTCACTCTGGTCCAGACGGTGGTGGTGGTGGTGAGAAGGAGGAGCAGGAGACACCACTGCTGACTTGCTCACTGGCTCTCTCCTTGTCAGGCAGGCAAGTGGTAGCAAAGAGGAGAAAAGGGATGAGCACAGCAGCTGGTGACAATGGCAGTGAAGAAGGTGACCTGAATGAGGGAGGGGCCCCATTCAGTGTGTCTTGCCCAAGGACGCTTAAACACCTGGAGCTGACACTGCTTGTGAGCATGTAACACATCTGGAGGAGATGTCAACCCCAAACGAAATTGGTCATTTTGTAATTTCCTCATAGGCAAGACTTCTTTCCCTGGAAAAGAAAATCTCATTTTTACAAGCAAGAGCTGCAACAAAATGTTGCAGTGTGGTAGAGTGCTGTTGTGCAGGATTCCAGACACTCCACCCCGCCTGCCAGTTTTCTATCTTCCCACTACCACAGTCAAAAGCCAGTCAGCATCGCATAGACACTGGGCACGCTCGGTTCCCATTATTTTTTTTTTCCCACTAAACATTTTCGTGTTTTTTTTACTTGTGCAAATCTTGGAGTTTCCCCAATCTTGCAGATCCCTCCCTCTTGTGGATGGGAGCCTGATGAATGGCACTCACCACTTGAACATTAGAAATAAAAGGAATTATTAATTTTCTGCATGACCTCTGAGTGTGTTGGGCAGATTCAACCCCAGAGGGAGCATGAGAGCAGCTAGGCCTTGTGAACACATTTACTGTATTGCACTTTTAATCCCATGCTTGCTTCCGGGAGGTCAGGACAGCATACAGGGAACTCTTGGACACTGGTGTTTTGTGGTGGGGGTCTCAGACCAGGGCTCCCAGCAGCATTTTATCTCTAGCACTACCTGCGATCAGGTCTTTCAGCAAACCAGGCAGATTGCTGCATGAGACAAGGGCACCCTCCAGGTTTCAGTTCTAGAGAACTTTGTTCAGCTCACCTTTTGATAAGAACTAGGGATGGCACGGGCATCCGATTCCATCCGGGAATCTGTTGGACCCCCCTGCCCGCACCCCCGAGCCCCTGCCCCTGCCTGCCCCCTGTCCATGCTTGACGAGTGGCCCACACTCACCCCAGTGGCCTTGTTGAGCTCTGCAGTTGCCATTTTTGAAAAATAAAGCGGCGATTGCAAAAATGTGCATATTTGTGCATGCAAAATGCGCATTTTTGCAAATGCGCATATTCACACAATATGTGCATTTGCGAAAATGCACGTTTTCGCGCATATGCAAATATGCGCATTTTGCAATTGCCGTTTTATTTTTCAAAAAATGGCGACCGTGGAGCTCGACAAGGCCACTTGGGTGAGTGCAGGCCACTTGCCAAGTGCAGGAGGGGTTCGAGAGTGGTCCGGGGACCGGGGACCAGGGGCAAGGGCTGGGCAGGTGCCTGGAGAACCTGGACGGGGGTGGTTTCACACATCCCTAAGAACTTAACAAATTCACACCTCTTGAATCAATATGCAAACTGGGCTGCAGTTATCCTTCAGTGTCCTTCTCAGAATTATTGTTAATCATCATCATCACCATCAGAATTGTTAATGATAACTATTATTAATCTTAATAATAATATCAACAATAATTTGAACCCTGATCCTCCCATGTCTATATCCAATACTCTAGCCCAACCAGATGCCCTCCAGATGTTTTGGAATACAACTCCCATCAGCCCCAGCCAGAATGGCTCATGGTGAGAAATGCTGGGAGTTGTAGTCCAAAAAGTCTCTGTAGCCCCTGCATTATGCTGGCTCAGCTTTTTCACAAGTGTCCCAGCACACCTGCAGAATAAGGCTTGCAGCTGCCTTTTCATCTCTGTTGCTCTGCAGCTGCGGCACTGTAATAAAGAGGCGTGAGCTTTAAAGTTGTGTTGACATGCCAATTTCAGAGGTGTGACAATGTCATCCATCATTTGATTCCATGATAATCAGACAGACTCATCACCGAACTCTTTCCCTCCTGCGCCTTCCAAACGATGCTCCACACGTTGTTCTAAATGGGAGCTTTGGGACTCAAAGCTTTTAAATTCTTTCTTTCCACCCTTCCAAGTGTCATGGTAGTAATTATAAGAAATACAGATGTGATGAAAAGTTCGAACACTCCCCCAAGTCAATAGGATGGCAATGCTCCACGATGGCTTGTCCTGTTTTCTGTTGCAGAGAAGGGAAGTAGAAGCTTTCACCAGCCCTAGTACAATCTCACAATAGCATGGGATACTGCTCTTAGCTTTAAAGGGGGGTTGTCTGGATGAGAACATAAAAAGTGTCATGCAGGATCAGACCAAGGGTCCATCTAGTCCAACATTCTGTTCACACAGTGGCCAGCCAGCATCCTGAGGGAAACCAACAAGCAGGACATGAGTGCAACAGTACCCTTCCACCCATGTTCCCCAGCATATTGTACACCTAGAGGAATCCTGCTGCAGGCCTGTGTTAGCAGCTCTGCCAGGGAGTTGAATATAACCTGATCAATAAATGCATTCACCTACTAATGCTTGTATGAAGCCTAAACTCAGGAGTCAAGGTTCAACAGGCAACGAAGTGGGCTCTTTTGAGCCTTGAATATTGCTTTTGGTACACATCTTATATTTTCGCTCCTTGTTTATAAGAATTTTTAATGTAACAGATTTTGGATACTGGTTTGATACCATTACCCCCCAAAGAAGAGAAAATATTATCTGGTGCCTGAAAAGGCTTTTATTATGCCCTGCAGGTTGAGTACCAGTTGCTGAAGAACAGTAGTAAGAGAGTGTTACTGCTCTTGTCCTCATGTCCTGCTTGTGGGCTTCCCATGGACATCTGGTTGGCCACTGTGGGAACAGAAAGCTGGAATAGAGAGGCCTTTGGTCTGAATCAGCACAGCTCTTCTCATTGTTCTAATGAAAGTCCAGTAGCATCATTTGAAAGTGCTTAATCTTGGCTGGAAATTGCCCTATTATTCCTCCCTATAATTCATATTGAATTAGATGGCCTCAGTCTAGTTATTTGGATGCAAAGAAACGAACTGGTGCATGCACATTTTCTGAGGCATTTTAAGAACTGCTACACCAAATGTTTCTCCTTCCCCAAGTGAGCCTGACCCATCAGGGATCATGTAATGCAAAGATGTTACAACATCCTGTAGCCAGTCAGGTTTGGCTATAGGGCTGCATTACTAAGCCAATTTGGAGTGAGGTAAATCACGTTTCCTGCCCTCACTCTGAATGGATGAACATTTTTTTTGCCCCCACTTGCAGCCCCTCAAAGTGCTAAAAGGGCCCTCGCTCAGTTTTAAAAAATGCCCCCATTTCAGCGTAGCACTACTCACAATAACTGTAGAAATGATATTTACCCAAGTTAAACAGTCACCTTGATATTTTTTCCCAGTCAAAGCAAAAGGATTCATGCCTTTGGCATACATATCTAGTTCATAAGCCTATTTAAACTGTTTATAGCGACAGTAATCACATAGAACCAGTGTTGGCTAGTATACATTATCCTTAAGAGCTGTCACGTGTATTCTGAAAAACAGCTTTCTCTCCCACTGTCTCTAAATGTCACCTTTGCCAAAAAATATTTCTGCTTGTTGGAAGAATTTTAGTGTGCATAATGTGAAACATGAGCACTAGCGGAACTGGCAGCACCCTTTCAGAATCAATCCTTGCATTTCTCTGGGCTATTGGGTAAAAGTTCCATATCTGTACATTACCCAGGAAGCTTAGAGGGTCTAAGCTTTTGTTTTTTCTTCCCAAAGAAACTTAGGGAAAGATTTAGTAGAAACTGTCAACTCTTACGGGCTGGGAGCTGAAAGTTGGTTGAGGGTAAATTAGTATACTCTAAGCATCTAAGCAATTCTATTAGACAGTGAATTTTTAAAAGTGCACAAATTTAGCTACATGCATAATAGAGTACATGGAATTATTTCCTCATGGTTCCCCCCACCCCTTTAGCAACTGGGGCTGTCAAATGCTTTATAGATCATGACCAAAATCACTTTGCATTTGTAAAAGGCAGATAACTTTGACTGACAGTGTTCCCATACCCTGAAGCTATGATATAACCCTGAGGAAAAGAGGAAAACTTGCACAAGAATTTGATTATTATTTTTTTGCAATGGGAAATGAATCTTAATTTTCCTGTAGGATTCTACAGGGTTGTCTGTCTGTCTGTCTATCTGAATATGAGAAGACTGGCCTTTCCTTGTACTAAAATTCAAAACACCACATTTCAGGAGAGATGGAATTG
Organism: Heloderma suspectum; assembly: GCF_057233095.1. Classification (NCBI taxonomy): domain Eukaryota; kingdom Metazoa; phylum Chordata; class Lepidosauria; order Squamata; family Helodermatidae; genus Heloderma; species Heloderma suspectum. The sequence goes on along the minus strand of NC_139469.1, from coordinate 14,323,706 downwards.
ATTGCAGGGGTAGCCAACCTAGTGTCCCTCAGATGTTTAAGAGTACAGTCTTCATAATCCGTCTTCATTGGCAATGCTAGGGCTTATGGGAGTTGTAGTCCAACACATCCAGATGGCACCATGCGGCCTCCCCCTGGATTAAAGGGGGCAGAGAACCTTTATCTTTGAATTAGAAATCTCAGGTATCATTGGCATGTTGGTTGCTAATTTTTTAAATACTCTTTTTCACTTTCCCACATTCCCTAAATGGTGGAAAGATCATGACAAACTTTACAAGAGAAGGGCTGTAACTCAGTGGGAGATCCCATGGTCAGTTCTGGGCATCTCCACATGTGGCCAGGGAAGGCCATTGTGTGAGACCCCAGAGAGATGCTGCCAGTCAGTGTAGACCCACCTGGAGATGCCCAGGTGAAACTAGTATTGAAACTAGTGTAGACCACGAGTAGGGAACATGTGTCTCTCTCCAGATATTCTTGGACTCCAACTCTTATCAGCCCCAGACAACAAGTTCTTCCCACCCAATTTCTGAAGAGATTTGAGGACTTTGGGAAGTTTTTATTTTTTAAAAATAAACTGAACAAAATTCAGACCCATCCTATTGCACACAGAAAAGCCTGCCAGTATCATGGACCAGGACTTTGAACCCTGGTCCTCAAAGTATCCTGACCCATTGTCCTCAGAAGAAGAGGCTCCAGAGTTAATGGAAGAGGACTTGGCCATGGCAAGGCATCATGACATGTCCATCTCTCCAGGACTCAGTTCTCCAGAAAGACCTCAAGAGTCAGCTCCCCTGCATGTAGGGGAGGTTGCATTACTGCTCTCAGGTCTGAGGATTCAGGCCATGAGGACACAAGCATGACCTAGCCACTCCCACATTACCACAATTTGAGATTGCTAAAACAGATGAGGCCCTTTTAAGAGAAAAAGCCTCAGCCGGTATGGAGGTGGGGCCACCCAGCCTAAATCTGACTACACTCCTATTTAAGGCTTAGTCTTGCTCTGCTCCTTGTTGGAACAACATACAGACAAGCCTGTCTGGCTTTCAGCTTCCGGACCACTCAGAGCTTTCCATAGTGCCATTCCATTAATGTTCCTGAACCCTGATCTTGCTGACCATTCCTAAAATCTGACCTTGCTGAAAACCCCCAGTCCATAACTGAACCCTGCAACTCAGACTTCACCTCACCAGCACCTAAATTATGCTAAGTCCACATCACAGCAGAGGCAGAACAGCTGGACTGGCAGTTGACTCTTTTCTTCAGTGCTGGCATCCACTGCATTTGAAGGAGTAGGTTAGCTTAGCGGGGGTGTGTGCAGAATGTCATGTGGCACAAAGATGTCCCCCAACTGAAGGAAACATCCAGGAAGCTCATGAAGGACAGCTGGCTGGGGGCTGTTGCTGCCTCCCACCACCCTCCAGCACCTGCCACCTGACGCAGCTGCTTCACTCTGCCTTATGTACTGAACCTAGTGATGCCTCATTTTGCATGCCTATGTGTGTGTGGGAGGCAGAACAGACAAGCGAACAAGGAGCAGAGGCAGACAGTGATCTAACTAAGTACACTTTTCCTAGGGAGGGCCGAATCATTCAATTTCAGTTTCTCAAGTTTTCCAATCTTAAATTGACTTCATCTCAGACTTTGAGACATTCTTAAAAGTTTGCATGAAAATACATAGGCACTTTTGTGCACATTTCTGCTAATACATACATATTTGTCTAATATACAGGGGTTTTTTGCAAGCGGTTTTCCTAATATAATCCATATTTGAACATCATTTTCTCTGATATATCCATTGCAAAGTTTGGAAAAGTGGGAATTTTGAAGAATAACTGAGTATTGGCCCACTTAGTGGTTTAAAATGTGGTATTAGGGAAGTTTGCATTAGGTATGTTAGCATTAAAATGTGAATTGAACTAATTGAACTGCTGAGTTCTACAGAACTGAGCTGCTAGGTTCTACAGAAATCCAGGTGTCCCCTCCAATCTGACTCTCTTCTGGTCCATGGCCAGAGCCTAGGGCCCTGGATGCACAGATGATACAACCAGTGGAGGCCGGGGGCTCCAGTTTTGGTGGGACCCTATTTTGGGGTAGGGTTCAGCACCTTGGATAGCTCCTTTAGAGTTCTGGCTGGTGCTGACTGAAACACAGAATACATTCACAGCCCCACCAAATTGAAGCCACTAGCCCCCACTGGGTACAACTGTCATCCCCCCTCCCACACACACATACAGGTGGCCTCATCTTGGGGACCTCCTGAAAAGAATAGGGATGAGTGGTGGTTCGCAGATAACAATTGAAGAACCACTGGTCTAGAAGACCTAAACCAGCCTTCTCTAACCTTCTGTCTTCCAGAAGTTTTGGACTTAGGAACATAGGAAATTGACATATACTGACAGAGACCGTTGTTGCATGTAGCCCAGGTTTCTCTGTCGACACTGACTGGAAGCGGCTTCCCAGTAGGGATGTATGAGAATTTTGGTCTTGCTCACAAAACATGTGAGCATCCTGTATTCACAGCTCTGAATGCAAATGTGAGCATGTGTCTGCTGAAAACATTCATAAATCACCGAACATGTGCTTGTGTTCAATTTGCGCAACTTTCCCTGTTCGATTTGTGCAAAGTTCCTGATTTGCACCAATTCTCCTTGTAGACTGAATCAGCCCCATCTGTCGGGGAAATCTGTGCAAATTTGTATTCCAGATTTGATTGCTGCTTGGTTTGCGCAATTTTCCCATTCGAGCAGAGCGAGCCGCAGTCATAAACAAGAATGGGAATCAGGCGTGAGCCAAGCCACGAGCTGATTTTCGAAGAATCCTGGCAATAGCGAACATCACTTGTTCACCCATCTCTGCTTTCAGGCAGAACTTTCAGGCAGGACTTTTGCCAGCCCTACCTGGAGATGCTGGGATGTGGGACCTTCTGCAAGCAAAGCTTAGTACCACTAATCCGCATCACCTCCCTCCAACTCCCCAGCCCAATAACTCTAGCTCCTATCACTGCAACCTCCATTAATCCTTGGGAAAACAAAGCTTGATTTGGTCCTCATCAGTTTGACCTCCAGATCTCACTCTTCCCTACTCTCTCTCTCTCCCACATGATTTATAGAGCAGGTTCTGCAGCTCAGACTCACTGTTTGTCCCTGCCATCTCACCTCCATCTATTTCCAGAGGGTCATAATCATCTTCAAGTGGAACAACACTGGGAGACAGCCCACCTGGGTCTCCACCTCTGCACAATCTCTCCCATCTCCTTTTGAGCCTTCTAACCTGGTGGCCACAATAACCACATCTTCTGGCATCGAATTCTATACATCAGTTACGGGTTGGGTGAAGAAATCTCTCATTGAAGTTTGACTCATGTCCCATGTGCGGGAGTGCAACTTCCCCTTTTGATCAAACGACTTGAGTTTTTACATGAGTTTTATTCTAAACTGCATGGGTATGTGTGAGTGTGTCTGCACAAGGTGCGTGGGAAGGAGGGCACGCCGGTTTCTTGAACAACGATTTCAACTTTGCTAACCTTTGTTGTACTCTCAGATAGTCAGTCAGTATTACTAGTTTTGCCTTTGTGTTAAATACATACTAAAATGAGAAATACTAAAGTAACTGTTGGGAAGACTGCCCAGTGGAGTCTTTCTGATGATGACTCAGGCACGTCTCACTGAATCACAGTCCCGCTTTGGTTGCTGGGGATTTCACACCAGCCGTTGCTCAAAACTGCATTGAAAGCTGCAATGTAGGCTAAGTAAATGTGGAGGACTGCATCCAATACTCCTACACTTTATTTTCTTTTCCATTTTCTCCTTTGCTTCTGCAGTCTGACTAATGGAAGCTCAAAAGAACTTTTAAGAAACCAAAGATCCACATCAATTCAGCAAAACGTGCATCATTGTCTGTCGATGTCTATGCCACATTTTCACAAGATACTGCCCGAAGCGGCTCACAGTATATCAAATAAATGGCAATGAACACAACAACTTAATAATTGCAAATATTAACCATAGTGTTAACAGAGACATCGTAACAAATATCAATCAATCCATACAGCTTTGTATAAAACAAAAGAAACCAACTGAACTCATCTAATAGCTTAGAACTAAACAGGAGAGAGAATAAAGTCTAATGTGAGAAGAAGAATACACTACACACAAGGCCAGCTACATCTCCATTCTACAAAGGCAACATGAGGTTCTTCACAATTAATCACAAACACTGGTTGGCAGGGCCGGCCCTACATTAGGTAGAGTGAGGCAAGTGCCTCAGGCAGCAAATGCTAGGGGGCAACAGGGGCAGCTCCTGGCTGTTCCTCCTGAAGCCCCCACCCACAGCCATTCCCATCTGTTGGAGGGCAGAGCTGCATAGGCCACATGGACTGTCCTAGGCCCCTTAAAGTAGCCTGTAGCCTCAGATGTGGTAGAGGATACTACCCAGTTCAGTCCTGGTTCAACTGGCTTCTCTACAAGGAATGGGGAGAGGGCACCATCTTTTCTTTCTTTTTCCTTAAGGAACAAGTATTTATTTTAGAAATACAAGGTAACAATGATATAACAACAGAAACATCAACACATGCAGCATGTTTTGCATTATTCTAGGGATGTTGTTCAAATCTGCAATGGAACCAAATGAGTTTGAATGTTGATGAATCTGATGGGTAGATTCCACAGCAGACTGGCTTTTCCCCTGTCAGGCGGATTCTGCCAACTTGTGGACCATTTTTCTAACTTTCCCAATTTTGCACAAATTTCATTGTCGAAAAATATGCAAAAAATAAAAAGAACCAGCCAAAAATACGCATTCCTTCATAGGCTAAAGCATGAAAATGCACATTTGGGGGGATTTTGCACATTTTCCAATTCCATAGATGGGTGGACTACAGAACAAAAGGTGCCTGACAATCCGCGAAACACAGATGGAATGAATTTTATACAAATCGTACATCCCTACATTATTCATCACAGGTTCTATAAATATTTTAGGATTGTTGTCTCTAAACATACACTTGTTGTATACATTTCAAGCTCTGTTACAGCCACAAAATGATCACTTTTCAGTTATTAGCCTTGCTAGTTATTCTATCCTTCTAAAAATAGGATTGTATGCTTAGTGAATGCTGGTCTGTAGGCCCTGCATTAATGTATATAATGAAGGGGAACCACGTTTCTAAGAATGAGTCCTGCTTGATCATCCCTCTGATGGGAGGGGGCAGCAAGGTCTTGGAGGAGAGAGCTATGTGCTATGTGCCCTGCCCTGCATTCCCTAAGCTAGGCTGCTGCTTTTCAGGTATGGTGGAAGATGCTGTCCCATTGCCATTGTTGAAGGAAGATTCACTGACATCCAGTTGGCTTTTGTAGATGGAATGGGAAGGGGCACCATCTTGTCCTTCACTTCTTGGTCTAGTCCTGTTGGCTGGCAGCCAGGCTTCTCATTCATGGGAGCCTTCCTCCCAACTCTCACCTGGGTCTCTCAGACCTTTCTCCATCAGACTTTCCTCAGACCTTTCCTCAGATCCCCTTTCAGACCTTTCCCCATCAGATCTTTCCTCAGATGTTTCCTCCCACCTGGGTGTCTCATCTCACCTTGGTCTCTCACCTGGGCCTCTCACTTGGGTCTCTCACTCTCACCTGGGTCTCTCAGACCTTGCCCCATCAGACCTTTCCTCAGACCTTTCCCCAACTCTCTCAGACCTTTTCCTATCTTACTCCTGGGGAGGTAAAGATTTCCAGTCCTTCTTCAAGTGTCACACTTCGAGCTTTTCTACATGAGGCTTTTATTGTGCATTCCTCATTCCCTACTCATGGTTGTTTATGGGTTCTTTAGATGACAACATGGCCCTCCAGTTTCAGTGCTGTTTTTAAACAGCACTATTGGCAAGTATTTGAGGAGCAGGGAAAATGCAGTATTATTTGTGAAAGTGGAAGAGAACACTTTGTTCAGTCGTGTATTTGCACTGTTCTGCTTTATTACACTGCCAGCTAGAGGTGATGTAGCAGAAAAGCAGGAAAATAAATGCTCTTTGTGCAGTGCTCAGATCTCAGTTCTGTGAGGAAATTGAAAGTAGATACAGCAGATTAACAGCCTCATGTAATATCAACACTCCGTGTTGATATTACTTGCTCTCTCCACCAAACACTCCTTGCAGTGCTGTTCTCAAGGAAGCAGGCTTTATCAGGTTGTCTTGAGGAGGGCAAGACCGGTGGGCCCCAGGCACCCATCAAGCACCAAGGTATGTTGACAAATGAAATGTTCAAAGGCAGGGGTGTCTCTTTCCAGCCAAAATGAAATCAACATGAACATTATGTTCTCAGCAAACGGTATTAAATAGGATTAATAATCCTCAGATGTTTTAGAACGGTGTGACTTCTACTAAGGTTGAAATGCAGTGAGATGCAATATGACCCAACCTGGCCTGTGCCAAACCCCTACAAAAGGTAGTGGTGATTGGGGATGTCACGGGAGTCAGAGAGGGGGGTGGAGTCCAGTGGACTCCACCCCACTCAGCCTCCCAGACCCTGTTCGCCAAGCCGCCATGCTTACCAGACTCCAATGATGAGCCACTGTGTGGTAATGTTGCATAAATGGCCCCTTTACGGCCTCTATTTATGCAGCATTACATTTATGGAAAAACCTGAGCCACCATTTCCCCCCCAAATGACAGCTCGCTGAGGGGTCGAGGGGCCACTAGGCACTCTTGGGGCACCCACAGACCATGCAGTGGCTCATCCCTAGTCAGAGAATTCCCTGAATAGTAAAGTGGGGCCAGGTGCTGGAGGGACTCATCCTGCCCAGACTCCAGAAGGGATCTCCCTGAGCTGGAAGGACTATAAAGGGTTCTAGATCAGGCTAGGAGTTGACCTGAGGGATAACCGTATTCATTTTGTTTAGTTCCGCATTTGGTGGCTGCTTATAGCCTGGCACTGACAGCCTCCTACCTGCTGACTATTGTGCTTCCAATCTCTCCCCCATTACTTTGTAGGAATGCAGCAGTGACTCAATCCAATCCTGACACATGGATCTGCTGCCGTCATAAGAAGTTTGGTCCAGGGAGCACTTGCAACAATGTGGCCTAAATGACTGTGCGAATATCCATAAAGAGAAATGAACTGGGGAGGATTTCTGAAGTGTTTGCCCCTGATGGAAATTGTTGCCAGGACATTGTTGATGGTGCTTTAATCCTAATGAGTAATTGGTGTTACTATGGCTTCTTGCTTTGATATGTGAGTTCGTTCTCTCCATCTAAGGCTCCCACCCTCCCCTAGTTTCATTGGAATTCAGCCCAGGACTGGATTACAATGCTTTATCTATGCCTGGCCTTAAAAAGAGAAGATTTGATTTAAAGCTTTCAGAACGCAAATTAATCGAGATGTACTCATAAATGGAGAAACTGTGCTGGCATCTATTTTTATGACACTATAGTGCGTGCAGATGAAATGGTTATAATAGAAACCAACTATTTGCATCTGTGAAAGGAAATTGCAACAGTGCGGGGGAAAATGCTTTTATTTTGCAGATGAGAGAGAGATGTAATAATTTAGCCACCTCCATACTCTCTTCTTTTGGAGAACAGGGAAGGTATTGAGATAGGATAGAAAGATACCAGGATTTAGCTGCTTTTGTGTTCGTGTTAGGACCTGCTGTCTCCCAGAGCCTAAGTTGGATGGGACTTCCATGGAAGAGGAGGGGGAACCTGCTACAGACATATTGGCCCTGAGGAGTATACACCCCTTAGTGAGGAGGACTTTGGGACAGCAGCTATGAAGAATTCCCCTTCCTTGCACACAGCTGAATCCAGTGATTCAGGTATAGACCCCTTACCCTCTTCTTGAGCTCCACCTATAAGTATTAATTTTATTCATGTATTATAACATTTATATCCCACCTTCTTTCCTCCAAGGAACCCAACATGGCTTACATGATCCCCCTTCTCTCAATTTTATCTGCAGAACAACCTTGTAAGGTAGGCTGAGAGACAGTGACTGGTCCAAAGTCACGTAATGAGCTCCCAGTGAGTGGGGACTAGAACCCAGATCTCCTGAGTCCCAATCCAACACTCTAACAACTACACTAGACTAGACTATTCCATAGGAACCACTGTCACCTGTCAAGACTCAGCTGTAGGGTGGGAATCAGGAGTTGAGCCAGGGAGTCATAGCTGAGGAGCTCCCAGAACCCAGAAAACCATTGTTTCTCAGGCCAGTCAGGAAGCCTTTAATAGCCCTTCCTATTCAGGAGGTTCCAATGGCCAGCCTAGGTGGGCGGGACCAGCCCACAGCCTGAAAATAATGCATAGCCAGGAAGATGTTCCAAGCTGCAGTTCTGATAGCTCCCACATGGGACAGCCTCAAACAGAAGTGAAGGCTCTTGGTTCTACCTAGGGATGGGTGAGCTTACTGTGGTCCAGGCCATGCACCACTTGTCGGATCCCCACTGGCTGCCTGCCCCTGCTTGCTGCATGTGGTGAGTTGCTGGGCTGTCCATGAGCATCTGGTGAGTGGTGTATGGCCGCCCAATCCCTCGCTGAGCCACCATTTTGTGTAAAAGTGCCAGCTCAGCCTTTTTCATAAAGGCTGGTTTTATGCAGACGGCAGCCATAAAGCAGCCATTTACGCAGGATTACAGGCGTAAATGGCCATTTACGCCTGTAATCTTGCATAAATGGTTGCTTCACAGCTGCCATTTGCGTAGAATTAGCCTTTATGAAAAAGACCAAGCCGCCATTTTGCGGCTTGGCAAGGGATCGGGATCCCCGTGCTTGCCCGACTTGAGGTGCATCGAGTCGGGCAAGCACAGGGATCCATGACTGGCATCCAGGGGGCTGAGCTGGTGATTTCTCACTGGGCCTCGAGCCCCAGCCAGACACCCTCAACATCCCTAGTTCTATCCTCAGCAGCTCCTTTTGACACTCTCTGATCACTTCTTAGGCCCCAAGAGCAGAGATGGTGACAAACGTGGGCGGAAGCCATGATTTAAAAAGCAGAGCATTTGCCAGGTGGAACAAGGGCTCCGTTCTCTAAGCTCTGGCTTAAGTGCTTCCAGGATAGGCAGCTCAACCCACTGATGCTCCAGGAAAGATGGGAATGCAAGGTCTGCTATGAGAACCCCTCTGTTCCAATAGAACACCTATATTGCCCTGCTTCTTGGTTAGACGTAGGGATGTATGAGAATTTCATTTTTGCTCACAAAACATGTAAGCATGCCCTGTTTGAAGCCCCAAGTGCTACCATGAGCACAGGTCCACAGAAAATATTTGCAAATTCTCAAACACGTGCTTGTGTTCATCTCGTTCCAGATTCCCAGTTCGATTTGTGCAAATTTCCCATTTGCACCAGTTTCCTCAGTGGACTGAATCAGCCCCACTTTAGGCTATGGAGAAAATCTGCACCAATTAGGAAATGGGTGGAGATGCCCACAGATCTGGGGAGATTCCAGATTCGATCACTGCTCGATTTGTGCAAGTTTCCAGTTCGCACAGAGTGAGCAGCGACTGCAAACCTGAATGTGAGTTGGGCATAAGATGAGCGGGAAGACGATGTTTGGAGAATTCTGGTGATTTTGAACATCACTCGTTCTTCCATCCTTAGTTAGAACTTCCTTATGGACATCTCCTCTGCTGTTCCAGCACACATATCTCACCTAGGGATCTGTGGATTTTGTTTAATCTGTTCTGTCTGTGTTTGTGGATTGTAGGGTATCATTCATTCTCTCACCCACTCACTGACAGAATTGGGTTTTCCCCCCGCCCTTCAGAAAAGTATGGAAAAAGTCCACCACATTTTGCTCAACTTTCGTTGACACCTAACATTTCGGGTATTTTTCTTAGCTCTGCATACAATCAGTGAGCAGAGCACACACAAAAGAATTCTGCACAGTGGAAACTGTAGAGAGATCAGAGATGTACAAAGCATTGTGTGTGGGTTTGGTTTTTTTTTAATGGTGTATATATCAGTAGGGCTGCGGTGGCTTAGTGGTTAAGACGCTGAACTGCAGACTGGAAGGTCGGCAGGTCAGCAGTTCGAGACCTGGGTGCCGCGTGACGGAGTGAGCTCCTGTCTTCAGTCTCAGCTCCTGCCAACCTAGCAGTTCGAAAGCAAGAAATTGCAAGTAGATAAATAGGTACTGCCTCGGCGGGAAAGGTAACAGCGTTCTGTGCACCTCGGTGTTCAGTCATGCCGGCCACATGACCACGGAAGCGTCTTCGGACAGCGCTGGCTCTTCGGCTTAGAAACGGGGATGAGCACCACACCCTAGAGTCGGACACAACTGGTTGGGGACACCTTTATATATCAGTACATTTTCCAGTAACCTCCATAGTTTTCTATGACTAAATCTGTGTACAATTCCAGAAAGTAAAGAAAAAACTCAGAAGCTGCTGGTCCATTGTGGAATCTGTGGCTTGGATTTGTAGAAAGTTATTTAAATCTGTTTTGGATTTCTCTGACATCTATAATCCTAGGACCTGGTTCTAGTGTTGGTCTCCTTCCCATGATGGACATCTCCCCATCTTGCTTGGAATGGAAACCAACTCCATCAGTTCCTGTGTTGGCAGGAAGTGGACTGCCATATCCCATCTAGATGTTCATGTTCTTGGGGCCAAATCTGTCCCTCTTGGGTTCCTCAGATGGCCATGCCTCCTTCCCTTGGTTCCATGACTTCCACTAACTGCCAATCATTTTTTTGGGGGGGTCTCCCAGCTTTTGCACAGTTTCCCCCTTATTGTACAAGGTTGAAATACCTCCCCAAAGCTTAGTTACTGGCCTATAGCTTTCAGCTAAAATATGCTGGTGTTTTTGGTATTTTGACCCTGCCCCTTCTGCCTTTGGCCATGCCCACCACTGGAATGTGCCCCCCCCCAGTGCTTCCCTGAAATGGAATTCGGTCCTCAGGTTGAAAGAGGTCCAATGCCCTTGAACTACATGAAATGTTCATGTACCCTGAGATTATGCCAAAGGGGAGAGTGTATGTATGCGCTCCGGGAGAGAGCGCAGGACAGGAAGGCCTGGCGTGCTATGGTCCATGGGGTCACGAAGAGTCGGACACGACTGAACGACTGAACAACAACAACAACAAATGTACTTATGTATATATTTAAAATATTTATATACTGCTCCATATCAAGGACAGATTTCAGGGTGGTGAACACAAGAAATAAAACAGTAAAGGGATAAAAAGATTAAAACACCAGATTAACATTATGCTATTTTTAAAAACAGAATGCCAATAAAAACCATGACTGGTCAATTAAAGAATGCCTCCTGGAACAGTGCTGTGTTTAGGAGGCTCTGGAAACAGCACAGTGTTGGTACTTGCCTGACCTTCAGAGGCAGGGAGTTCCAAAGAAAGGGGGCCAACACACTGAAGGCTGTTCTTCTGGTGGACTCCAATCGGCCATAGGTCCATGTGGAACCACCAGGAACATACCCTCTGACAACCTCAGTGACTGGGCAGGTTGGTAAGGGAGAAGGTGCTCTCTCAGGTATCCTGGTCCCAGGTTGTTTGGGGCTTTGTACACTAATACTAAAACCTTAAACCTGGCCCAGTAGTGAATAGGCAGCCAGTGCAGTTCCTTCAGCAAAGGAGTTACATGCTGACAAGGGGCAGCTCCCGGCAAGAGGTGAGCTGCTATGGAGAGGGACATGACTCCGTCTCCTCCCTGGGAAGGCTCCAATCCAGGTACTCTCTGTTTGAGATGTCAGATCCATGGATGCTCAGTGCAGGGTCCCATTCAGGGGGCAAATAAGCTGTGATGACATCTGCTAGCAGCACATTTCAGACCTGTGCCAACTGCGCTCATAGATGCAGTGTCTGTCTGTGTCTTTGGTAGCCTAAACATGGTCAGAAGTGCTCTGTTCCTATGAATCCATGTCTTCAAGGGCTGAGCATGATCAGAGCCAGTTTCAGGTTTGAAAAAAATCCTCATCAACATTGTAGCCCCCCCTCCTACGTTGGGGGGCCATAGGGCACTTACAGGTTCGCAGCAAGTGGCAGCAGTGCTCTGAAAAGTGTAGGGCAGTAGGGAGGGGCTATTTGAAGTTCCCACAATACCCCTGGCATAGCATCACCTTATGGCATCGTGGGACATTTAAAATGGCAGCTGCCTGCTGCTGATTGGATTGCTGGATTTTTAAGGGGAGGTGGGGCAGGCATTGAGGTGGGCTCTGCCATGGCGCTGGAGCTCCAGCAACGGCTCAAGGTTAAGTCCCAGGGATTTGAATAAAGAGGGAAAAATAGCTTTGGTTAGAATAATGCTCCTTTGTGGTCCCATTCATCTGCTGAAGCTGACAATACACCATGCCTCTTTCTCATTAATTTGATACATCCTTCTTCAGTCATGTCTTGCGCCATCATTATTGCAGAATTGGGGGGGGGGCAGGGTTGTTTCTTCCTTTAGAAAAGGCACTTTAAAAGGAAAACAGAGACAGTGAGCATCACCAGGGAAGGTATTCCACACAGTGCAATTCTGGTTACTGGCAAAATAATTTGACATCGTAGGATCATTTTATCCTCAGTGTGCATATGAGGAGGCAGGTGATGGCAGGCTTTCTTTATCAGTAATGAAGTGTGAATCAACTTCTGCATGGTATAAATTTGCCATCCCCTTTGGGACTCATGTGTGACATGCCAGCCAACTTGTTCATTCTGTAGCAAGCAAAACCCACTCTTCCTATATATTTTGGCAGCACAAGACCATATCTCAGAGCTGGATCACTTAGAGACAAACCATCGCAGCTACGGCAATGAAAACAGAGCTTCTCGGAGGTCCAAATTCAGTTCCAAATTGCCATTTCCACATGCAAGGAAGGTGAGCAACCTTAAAGGTGTTTCATGCGTTACATGGCAGCAAATCTAGGTTTGCCACAGAGTGAATACTCAATAGTACTTGTGGTAGCATATCGTACATATCCCATCTTGGTTCTCTGCATGGGTGCCTAGTCCCTGGACATGGTCTGAGAGCACAGGATACAGCAACGTTACTGAAGCTAAGTAGGTCTCAGACTGGTCAGTGCCTGGATGACCCCACTGTATGCCACTCCGAGTTCCGTGATAGACGAAAGGTGGAATATAACTGCGCTAAAAACACACCGTTTGTAAACACAGGGGACACACTCTAGAGCAGACCTCAGAGGGGGTTCCCACATGTCAAATAGTGGAATGCCAAAGGGCTGGATGTGACCGACCTCATCTTATCTCGGAAGCTAAGCAGGGCCATCCCCGGTTAGTACTTGGATGGGAGACTGCCTGGGAATCAGGCTTCCTGCATTGATCAGGGGGTTGGACTCAATGGTCTTGCAGGCCCCTTCCAACCCTATGATTCTATGAATCTATGAAACCTGTCCCAACTCCTTTAGAAGAAACCTTTAGAAGAAAATGTGTCTTGCAGGCCCCTTCCAACCCTATGATTCTATGAATCTATGAAACCTGTCCCAACTCCTTTAGAAGAAACCTTTAGAAGAAAATGTGTCTTGCAGGCCCCTTCCAACCCTATGATTCTATGAATCTATGAAACCTGTCCCAACTCCTTTAGAAGAAACCTTTAGGAGAAAATGTGTCTTGCAGGCCCCTTCCAACCCTATGATTCTATGATTCTATGAATCCATGAAACCTGTCCCAACTCCTTTAGAAGAAAGAAACCTTTAGAAGAAAATGTGTTTCCTATCACTCTACAAGAAAAGGGAAGGGCTTTAGTGAGTCATGTCTCTTTAAGAAACCACAGAGAATGTGAGGAAGAGGCCCTGTTGGTGTTCCCTCCAGGCTGTGACTGCCCTCTCCTGGCCTTCCAAAAGGGGTTGGGGCAGCTGCTGAACTACTCTCTGGCAATGCTGTTGCCTTTGCAGGCAGGTAGGTTCCGGGGTGCTTTCCTGTCTTCCCCCATTTCCCCCTGCCAGTTCACTAGCTGTTGTTTCCATACAGTTCAGAGCTGTGTTTTCTATTCTCTGTCTGGTCTGGAATATCAATTTCTCCATCTTGTAACATTTGTCTTCATTGCAATTCAAGTAACATTTACTGGAGACAGTCTTCTCTGGCTTGGATTGCAGAGAGAGCTTTTGGGCATGTGCAGGACAGTAAGTAACTCTGGGACACTTAGAAATAATTATGGCTTCTACATTTGCATCTATACATATAAATTAGCTTATGCAAGCGTAATGCAAATCCACGTCCTCTTGTTTAGCAATCTGTAAGTGGCCACCATATGCACATCCCATCCACTTCCAGCGACAGACATTGTTCTATGAGAAAGAGGCTTAAATCTTGTATTACTCTCTTTTGGCTTTTGCTCAATGGTAGTTCACAGGCTAAATCCCTGCCTGTATTCAAGCTCCCAACCCAGGTTTCATTCCCGATGCATATGTACAATGGGAGATGCATGCATGGATCTCATTATAAAACAATGGAGCACCTGCATGCATGAAGCTCTTCATCCACAGCAGAACCACTGGAGTAAGGGGGCTCTGTGGCAGTCTTGATCGAGCTCCACTTTCCCCAAATGTAGGGTTGGAGTGCTGGTGAAACAAGCCCCAAAACTTCAAGGGAACATTCCTTCTGGCTGCAAAGGTGCCTGGGATGCAAGTGGCGCAATGCCTCTCTGATGAAGCCAACAATGTGATCTGGCTGCAAAAAAGACCAATGCTATTTTGGGCTGCATTAATAGAAGCATAGCTTCCAAAGACCGGGAAGTACTAGCTCACCTCTACTCAGCACTAGTTAGGCCTCATCGGGAGTGCTGTGTCCAGTTCTGGGCACCAGACTTTAAGAAGGATGAAGACAAACTGGAGAGGGTTCAGAGGAGGGCAACAAAGATGATCAGGGGACTGGAAACAAAGCCCTACGAGGAGAGACTGAAAGAACTGGGCATGTTTAGCCTTGAGAAGAGAAGACTGAGGGGAGAGATGATGGCACTCTTCAAATACTTGAAAGGTTGTCACAGAGAAGAAGGCCAGGAACTCTTCTCGATCACCCCAGAGTGCAGGACACTGCATCATGGGCTCAAGTTACAGGAAGCCAGATTCCGGCTGAACATCAGGAAAAACACCCTGATTGTTAAAGCAATACGACAATGGAACCAATGACCTAGGGAGGTGGTGGGCTCTCCCTCACTGGAGGCATTCAAGATGAGGCTGGACAGCCACCTGTCAGGGCTGCTCTGACTTGGATTCCTGCATTGAGCAGGGGGATGGACTCGATGGCCTTGTAGGCCCCTTCCAACCCTACTATTCTATGATCCTATGCTTTTTCTGCTCCCGTAATAGCATCACTGAGAAAGATGATTACTTTCGAAACACAAGTGTGCAGTGGGCCAGCTTGGAGGACACTTTGCCTGAAGCAGCAACCCAATGGGTGTCTTGTGTTGTTCGCAGCCAGAGGAGCAAGTTGGAGAAATGCATTAAGCTTTGCAATAGGAACGGGGGCAGAACTGCAGAAATGTAAGGTGGCACGAGGACACAAGCCTAGTTCTGCAACGCACATCCAGGGGCCGGGTCATCAACCCCTCTCCTCTCCGGCAAAATGCTTTTTTTTTTTTTTTACCTCTTGGATATTCCTCCCTGACTCCTTTTAACCTTACAATTAAGGGTCTCTCCACATGATGGAGGCAATATAAAATATTTACCGAATGCCTCATAAAACTAGTTCTCTAGGCATTGTACGGCAGTTAAAAGCATACTAATCACTCAGACATGGAAATCGCAATGCCGTTGAAATCCAGCCCAGCAAAAAGAGCCAATAAGCAGGTATCAGCCCAGCCCAATAACGTACAACATAAAATACAAAGCGAAAACAAAGCGTCAGGAGCTAAACTCACCCTCCCCTCCCCAGGAGATGAAAGCAATAGATTTAAAATTTGGAAACCTTCTCAAGGGTCTGCTGACATGACTTCAGCAGTGCAACTAAGTTTAGGGAGCAATCCTACGACCGCTTCTCAGCAGCTGGGCGGCCAGAGGATATGTGGTTTTCTGGGACCTGACATTGGAGCCCATACTCCAATACTCCAGTCCCTGGAGAACTGACCTTCCCCACCTCCCGTGCTGCCTCGAACAGCCCCGTGCTCTGCGCTCATGAGAGGAGCATGGAGAGGCCAAAACAGGGCATTCTGGGGGGCGTTCCAGGGGAGGAACGCAGAAATGCCAGTACGACACATCCGACGTGTTGTCTGGCAGCCTTCTCCCCCGCTCTGCCTCCCCATGGCTAGACAGCCAAAATTGGCTGTGTAGCCGCAAATGCAGGGCAGGAGAAGCGTGGAGGGAACGATCCCCTCCTTGCTTCTCCTGCCCTGCAGTGGATAGGCAATCGCCTCTGAGTTCAGAGGCAGCTGCCTATCTCCATAGGATTGCACCCTTAATCACCTCCCCACCCTCACAATGACTCCCCGAACCCCTCACCCTACACTACTGCAACCTCCTAGTCACTGAAAACGGGTGGGCAACCCACGACCCTCAGACTAATTTCAGGAGTCCTCTGCATTCCATCAGACCTCTTGCCAGTCTGTCCCTTCCTTCCCGCTGCATTGGGAAGGAAGAGGGAGAGAGAGAAAAGGGGGGGTTGACAGAGAGAGAGAGAGAGAGAGAGAGAGAGGTGTGACCCAACCACTTTTGGAGCTGGTCCTGCCCACAGCTGGCTTTGGCTCTGCTCACCATTGACATGTGGCCCCCAAGAGAAAAAAGGTTGCCTACCTTAACCTAAAACTTACCTCGTGACACGGGCAACCAGGAAGCCTTTTTATAGGACCTCCATTTTCCCCTGGTAGCTGGAACACTGAAACAGCAGCCGCCCAGGGCATAAGGAACCTGGGAAATGTAGTTTCCCAGGGGATCAAGCACCCTCAGAACTAATGTCCCAGGGCTCCTTGCACCTGGGATGCTGCTGAGCTCATAATAGCACCTCAGATGCAAGGAACCTGGGGAGATGTAGCTTCCAAGTCACCTGACTCCCCTACTGAGTACTCTGGCACCCTGGAAAATGAAGTGTCCACATACTCTATAAACCCCTAGCCTCAAAGCTTGCTCCTCAGTCAGAGCAACTTGTCTCTTGGGTAGAAACACTGCCTGCCTGAACTCCCTTCTTCAGGGACGGCATCGAGGGTAGGCATGGTTGGGTCCCTGCCGAGGGCCCACATCCCAGCCGAGACCCAAAACGAAGAGCTTTTGGACTTGCTCCTCCTTTTCACCATTGCAACCTGCTTGTATTCCCTGCTTCTCACTTGGGCCCAGAGAAGGGAGGTGGTGAGAAGGATACCATGCCAGCAGATACCATGGCCTGCTTACTCCCTGGCTCGCCTCCTGATGAGCAAGCAAGCAATGGTTAGAAGGAGGAGGAGGAGCGAAAGCAGCTGGTGACCATGATGGTGAGAAGGTCGACTTGCTGAAGGAAAGGGCCCACTAAGGTGTCTTGCCCAAGGGCCCTCAAAAACATGAAGCCAGCACTGCCCTCCTTGCCTGATGCCTACTCCAGAATTTCCTCCCTGCCTGTTTTGAGTCCCTACGCTGGCTGGCCTGACAACCAAATCCGATTAGTCCTGGTACCTGAGCACTTGAAGCATGACCTTGACAACACCATACCTCCAATGTTTCTCAGGAGAAAACAGACATGCACACAGACACACACACACAAGGAGGGAGGGAGGGAGGGAGGGAGGGAGGGAGAGGGATATGAACATGTACTTGCAACACCTATATTCTCTCACACCAACAGTGATGGTCTCAGGTGCTTCCTTTTGTTGTTGTTGTTCAGTTGTTCAGTCGTGTCCGACTCTTCGTGACCCCATGGACCATAGCACGCCAGGCCTTCCTGTCCTGCACTCTCTCCTGGAGCGTGCCCAAGTCCATATTCATTGCATCAGTGATGCTATCTAGCCATCTCATCCTCTGCCATCCCCTTCTCCTTTTGCCTTCAGTCTTTCCCAGCATAAGGGTCTTTTCCAGAGTTTTCTCTTCACATTAGGTGGCCAAAATATTTGAGCTTCAGCTGCAGTATCTGTCCTTCCAATGAGCACTCAGGGTTGATTTCCTTTAGGATTGACTGATTTGACCTCCTTGCAGTCCAGGGGACTCATAAGAGTCTTCTCCAGCACCACAGTTCGAAAGCATCAATTCTTCGGCGCTCAGCCTTCCTTAGAGTCCAGCTGTCACAGCCATATGTTACTAGTGGGAAAACCATAGCTTTGATTAGACAGACGTTTGTCGGCAAGGTGATGTCTCTGCTTCTTACTATGCTGTCTAGGTGTGCCATAGCTTTCCTCCCAAGGAGCAAGTGTCTTTTAATTTCATGGCTACAGTCACCATCTGCGGTGATCTTGGAGCCCAAGAAAATAAAATCTGTCACTGCTTCCATTTCTTCCCCTTCTATATGCCAGGAAGTGATGGGGCCAGATGCCATGATCTTCGTTTTTTTAATGTTGAGTTTCAAACCAGCTTTTGCACTCTCCTCTTTCACCCTCAACAAGAGGCTCTTGAGATCCTCTTCACTTTCTGTCATTAGGGTGGTATCATCTGCGTATCTGAGGTTGTTGATAATTCTCCCGGCAATCTTAATTCCGACCTGTGATTCATCCAACCCGGCGTTTCTCATGATGTACTCTGCATATAAGTTAAATAAGCAGGGCGACAATATGCAGCCTTGTCGTACTTCTTTCCCAATTTTGAACCACTCGGTTGTTCCATGTCTGGTTCTTACTGTTGCTTCTTGACCCTCGTACAGGTTTCTCAGGAGACAGGTAAGGTGGTCTGGTACCCCCATCTCTTTCAGAATTTGCCAGAGTTTGTTGTTATCCACACAATCAAAGGCTTTAGCGTAGTCAATGAAGCAGAAATAGACATTTTTCTGGAATTTTCTTGCTTTCTCCATGATCCAGTGAAAGTTGGCGATTTGATCTCTAGTTCCTCTGCCTCTTCAAAACCCAGCTTGTACTTCCAGTAGTTCTCGGTTCGCATACTGCTGAAGCCTAGCTTGTAGGATTTTGACCATAACCTTGCTGGCATGTGAAATGAGTGCAATTGTACGGTAGTTTGAACACTCTTTAGCATTGCCCTTCTTTGGAATTGGAATGTAAACTGACCTTTTCCAGTCTTGTGGCCACTGTTGAGTGTTCCAAATTTGTTGGCATATTGAGTACAGCATTTTAACAGCATCGTCTTTTAGGATTTTAAATAGCTCAGCTGGAATACTGTCATCTCCGCTAGCTTTGTTGTTAGTAATGCTTCCTAAGGCCCACTTGACTTCACTTTCAAGGATGTCGGGCTCAAGTTCAGTGACTGCACTATCATGGCTATCAGGGACATTCAGATCTTTCCTGTATAGTTCTTCTGTGTATTCTTTCCACCTCTTCTTAATCTCATCTGCTTCTGTTAGGTCCCTGCCTTCTTTGTCTTTTATCATGTCCGTCTTTGCACAAAACGTTCCCTTGAGATCTCCAATTTTCTTGAAAAAATCTCTAGTCTTTTCCATTCTGTTGTTTTCCTCGATTTCTTTGCATTGTTCATTTAAGAAGGCCTTCTTGTCTCTCCTTGCTATTCTCTGGAACTCTGCATTCAGTTGGATATCTCTTCCCCTTTTTGCCTTGCTTTTCACTTCCCTTCTTTCCTCAGCTACTTGTAAAGCCTCATCAGAAAGCCACTTTGCTTTCTTGCATGTCTTTTTCTTTGGGATGGATTTCGTTGCTGCCTCCTGAACAATGTTACGGACCTCTGCCCATAGTTCCTCAGGCACTCTGTCTATCAGGTCTAATCCCTTAAATCTATTCGTCACCTCCACTGTATATTCATAAGGGATATGATTGAGGTCATACCTGAATGGTTTAGTGGTTTTTCCTACGTTCTTCAATTTCAGCCGAAATTTTGCAAGAAGCAGCTCATGATCTGAGCCACAGTCAGCTCCAGGTCTTGTTTTTACTGACTGTATAGAGCTTCTCCATCTTTGACTGCAAAGGACATAATCCATCTGATTTCGATATTGACCATCTGGTGACGTCCATGTGTAGAGTTGCCTCTTGTGCTGTTGGAAGAGTGTTTGCTATGATAAGCGTGTTCTCTTGGCAAGACTCTATTAGCCTTTGTCCTGCTTCATTTTGTACACCAAGGCCATGCTTGCCTGTTATCCCAGTGATTTCTTGACTTCCTACTTTAGCATTCCAATCCCCTATGATGAAGAGGACATCTTTGTTCGGTGTTAGTTCTAGAAGGTGTTGTAGGTCTTCATAGAACCGATCAACCTCAGCTTCTTCGGCCTCAGCGGTTGGGGCATAGACTTGAATTACTGTGATGTTGAATGGGTTGCCTTGGATTCGTACTGAGATCATTCTATCGTTTTTGAGATTGTACCCCAGTACTGCTTTTCTCACCCTTTTATTTTCCCACCCTGTGAGTGCTACTCCATTTCTTCTAAGGGATTCTTGCCCACAGTAGTAGATATAATGGTCACCTGAACTAAATTCCCCCATGCCTGTCCATTTTAGTTCGCTGATTCCCAAGATGTCGATGTTCAATCTTGCCATCTCATGTTTGACCACCTCCAGCTTGCCTTGATTCATTAATCTTACATTCCTGGTTCCTAAACAATATTGTTCTTTACAGCATTGGACTTTCTTTTCACCACCAGACACATCCACAGCTGAGTGTCCTTTCGACTTTGGCCCAGCCGCTTCACTCTTTCTGGTGCTACTTGGAAATTCCCTCTGCTCTTCCCCAGTAGTATATTGGACACCTTCCGACCTGAGGGGCTCATCTTCTGGCGTCATATCTTTTAGCCTTGTGATATGTTCCATGGGGTTTTCTTGGCAAGAATACTGGAGTGGGTTTCCATTTCCTTCTCCAGTGGACCACATTTTGTCAGAACTCTCTGCCATGACCTGTCCGTCTTGGGTGGCCCTGCACGGCATAGCTTATGGCTTCACTGAGTTACGCAAGCCCCTTCACCACAACAAGGCAGTGATCCATGAAGGGGGGTCATATTTTAGAACACTCCAATATACCATAAGAAAACCACAACATGAATGATAGAATGAAGCAGCAACGAAAAACATACTGCAGGCAAAGCATTTCTCAGATTAAAATACCTGGGAAAATACACATATTCAGCTGGTGCTGAAAAGAATGTCTTGTAGATACCACCACCAAAAAGGCACTGCCCACTGTTGTTACATAGTGCATTTCCAATCAGAAAGACATGATGTGGGGAAGAGTTCAGTGAAATATCTTAAAATATGGGCAGGCTGTTACAGGAAGAGGTGCAGCTTCAGGTCTTTGGGTCCCAAGCTATTTAAGGCTTTGATGATAAGTTCCAGCACCTTAAATTGGGCCTGAAAACAAATAGGCAGCCAGTGCAATATGGACAAACCTGGCTATATCTCTTAGAATTCTGTCAGCCATAGTCTTCAATTGTTGATGCTTCCAGGTATACATATTGTGTAAAATCTGTTCCGTCTGCATTTTGCAGACTGTCAGGCACCATTCATTCCATCGTCTGCTCATCAATGAAATTATTTTTTTTAGTGTCCGAATTTGCACAAATTCGCAGTTGCGCATATTCTCACTTGCTCAAATTTGCGCTTGTAAAAATGCGCACACCCCTCCAAAATGTGCCAGTCCCCCCAAAAATGTGCATTTCCATGCTTCCGCCTATAGGGGAAATGTGCATTTTCAGCCGTTTTTCAGCCGGTTGGTTCGCCAAGTCACCTGATCCCTTCTGGGTTTCCTAGCTGCAATGTTCTTTCCCACCACTGTTGGGGGTGAGGGCATTGTGGAGCAGCAACACTCAGGCTGGCAAGTCCCTCTACCTGTCAGCAGTCCTGGTGGTGCTGGGTAAGGCACCAAGGCCCTGCTGCCAGGTTCTTAAGGTCAATCTCATAGGAGCTTTACACTCCTCTTTGCCTGCCTATGGCCTACTGTGCAATAGAGCAGGGGTGGGCAGAAAGTAGATCTCCAGATGTTTAGGACTTCAACTCCCAGCATTTCTGACCATTGGTCATGCTGGCAGGGACTTCTGGGAATTGTAGTCCAAAATATCTGGAGATCTACCTTCTGCCCACCCCTGCAATAGAGTGCCTTAGCAGGACTTCCTCCCTAGTCCTTGCCCCTACTGACATGGCTGGATGTAGGTCTGACAGTTTGGAGCATTCCCTGATTTGGAAACAAGTGTGTCCCCCCATGGTTCCAGAGTGTTGCATTGCCACAGAGCTTTGGACTGGGTCAAAAATTCTCCAGGATCAAGAGGTGCATTTCTGCTTTTTTGTTCCCTTCTGGTGCTATTATCCTTAAAGGATACCAGCATGTTAATTATGTATCTTGAGCTCCATCTTCCACTTGGCAGCTTTAATTGCATTTTTCATTTGCTTATTTGTTTTGCCAGATTTCTTCCTCGCACAATTTTTCCAAGCTGGAATTTTGTGTTTGAGAGCAAACATGTTCTTGTTTCTTTCCTTTCCTTTCCTTTTAAAAAAAAGATATACACCATTCCACTGACTCTTTTGCAGAATACTTCGCCACCAGAGTTTGCTATTGGAGGGAGTGATCCCAGGAGAACCTAGCAGACACCGTTAACTTGGATGGCTTTTGATTTCTGCATGTTGGATTAGGGATGGATGGACACCACTTCATCTGTGCTTGGCAGGTGCTCCAGCCACTGCCTCGACTGCTTGCCTAGATGAGGTGGGCCATGTGAGCCACTGGTGGGCCTCAGTGACCCTTCTGCTCACGTCCAGGCCTGGCTCACGCACGTCCTTTCTCTGCCTGTCCTGCTTTGCAGCTGTCATTTTAATGCAAGAATGGAGCTCTTGTTTTTCATAACTCTATTGTTGCACACAACGGTGGCTGTAAAGGGCCATTTTGCAACAATAGACTTATGAGAAACAAGAGCCCCCA
This sequence comes from Heloderma suspectum, assembly GCF_057233095.1. Classification (NCBI taxonomy): domain Eukaryota; kingdom Metazoa; phylum Chordata; class Lepidosauria; order Squamata; family Helodermatidae; genus Heloderma; species Heloderma suspectum. The sequence continues at coordinate 14,300,863 of NC_139469.1, read as the reverse complement.
CCTTCCATTAAAATGCTTGCCTGATGTCTTCAGGTGCAGCAGAGGATGCTGTCCCATTGCCAGTGTTGAAGATTCGACTGCAATTCCAGTCAGCGTTTGTAAGTGAAATGCGAAGTGACACCATCTTGTTCTTCGCCTCAGGCAGCAAAATATCTTGGGCTGGCTTTACTGAACTGTACCTTTTCCTTTACTTTAGAGGAAATGTGTGCAGTCCCAAATTGGATTGGGACCAGTGCACACCTGATAAGGAGGATCAAACCTTATCCCCACCCATTTACTTCCCCAAATTCTTTCCCCCCATGCCCCTGTGTGTGGATTTTAAAAAAGTAAAAAGTTTCCACTGGAGTCAATGGAGGCTTAAAAAAAATCCCTGTGTAGGGTAGACTTTCAGGAAGCAAACCAGAGGAGGAGGTTTAATCCTCCTCTCCCAGTTCATGTTGATCCTGATCCAAATTGGGTTCATATGCAGTTACTCTACAGCAGGGGTAGGCAATGTGGTACCCATGGGCATCAATGCGCCTTTGGACAGTTTTCTTGGAGTTCCACATTTTTATTTTTTAAATTCACACATTTTTTTACCGGCAGCTGGGATTGCTATGGAACAGGTTTCTCTTCATGCTGAAAACTGTGTTCAAAGGAGTTGGTTAGTGTGTTAGGGCTCAGGCCCCACCTCTGCTCTGCACCTGGTCTTTGGGGCAGGTTCCTTCTCCTTTGCCATGCCTCCCATGGCAGCCATTTTGACGTGGTGCCCAGGACAGTTTCTCAAATGCCCAAATGCGCCCATGGCCCTAAAATGTGATCTACTCCTTTCCCAAAGTAAAGAAAAAGATAAGGTTCATCTACACACTAGGCAATTAGCATTGCATGAAGTTTGACCCTCAGTTTCTCTTCTTAAATTGCAAGAGAACTGACAGCTTACAGTAGATTCCATTAGGTACAAGGGGTTTGTTTTGAATTCCTCCACATTTTAACAGATGTTCACAGACACTTCGGTATTCATGGCTTCCAAGGTGCCAGTCATAATGCCCAAAAAGGCTGAAGACCTCTGTTCTTGACAACTGATAGCTGTCTGGGAAAGCTACAAAGGGCCGGAGTTTTCTGCCTTCTGCTTTATCTAGTTGTTGATACATTTATTATTATTATTATTATTATTATTATTATTATTATTTATTATTTTAAATAATAGAAGGGAGCAGGGGGATTCTTCTATTGTAAGAATCATGACTGTCAAGGGCTCCTTGGAGGCCTCTCTCAGTCTAATCCAGTAGCCAAGTCCAGACACAGACAAAGGGGTTCTTTTCAAAGCTTTAGTCCTCTTTTACAACTTAACAACTCTACCATTAGCAACTAGATCTGAGCAGCACAGTACCTATGCCCTAAGTTGGAACAGTTGGTCCCCGTTTGAAAGGGAATTACTGGCAGACCCCTGAACCTAAGGACTAGGGAGAGTCCCTCCCCGTTTCCCTTGGATCCTCTGGGCGCAGCCGTTGTTTGCACACCAACCGGGCACTACGCCTCCTTTCCGCACTCTCCATTTGGCGCCGCTCTCTGCGTCTGCGCTGCGCATCCAACCAGTCTGCTATCGGTGCTGGGTCACTCCCTGGACTGCTATCTAAGCTAGGAATGCTGGTGGGAGGAATCTCCGTCAGCTGTTGGTCCTGGGAAAGAGGAGCGCGCTCCTCTCCCAGGAGCGACTGCTCTTCCTCAGAATCAGAACTACTCTGGGATTCTATGGGCTCAGTGTCCACCCTGACAATGACAACTTTTCAATACACAGCAAATAATAATGATAACAATAAATAGACATTTATTGCCATTTCCTCAGTTTCCCTTAAAAGAGGAAATAAATAAAGCTCAGGGCCTGACATTATCATGAAACTTTATTGTTCCAAACCATGATGGCTAATGAGCAATGCTGCATAAAGTGGTTTTCTATTATTCTGCCCCATAAAACCATAAAGAATATGTCAGTTTGATTGGAATAGCCAAGTCTTATATCTTATAAATCCATTATTTGAAGGATGAAGGAATCTTCTTTGCCCAATAAAACCAGATTGTAATAGTAGCTGCTGTCTGAAGATTTGTTACTTTTTATTAGTCGAATATTCCAATTTGCTAACTATATAAGCTAGACCAGTCTTCTGCAAATGGGTGCCCCTCCCCCAGATGCTTTGGACTTCAACTTCCATTAGCCACAACCAGCAATGGTCCTGAATGCTGGGAGTTGTAGTTCCAATCATCTGGAGGTCATCAGGTTGCCTAGCCCAGCTATATAGTTTGGAAAGTCTGACTGATCAATAAACAGTACTCCTCAGATCAGTGGAGGATGGTGGCTCTGATTTGGGTGGGGCTGTGGATCCACTCTGGGTTTCAGCCAGAACCAGCCAGAACTCTAAAGGAGCTATCCAAGGTGCTGAATCCTAGCCCCCAAATGGCCTCCTTGGCCTCCACTGGGCCACCAGCCTCCACTGTCTCAGATAACTTCATTTTCCTGTTATGTCAGACTTGTTCATAGAATCATAGAATCATAGAATAGCAGGGTTGGAAGGGGCCTATAAGACCATTGAGTCCAACCCCCTGATCAATGCAGGAATCCAAGCCAAAGCATCCATGATAGGAGGCTATCCAGCCTCATCTTGAATACCTCCAGTGTGGGAGAGCCCACCGCCTCCCCAGGTAATTGGTTCCATTGTCGTATTTAACAGTCAGGACATTTTTCCTGATGTTCAGCTGGAATCTGGCTTCCTGTAACTTGATTCCATGATTCCGTTCTGCACTCTGGGATGATCAAGAAGAGATCCTGGCTGTTCATCCACAGCAAGGATTGGCTCTGTTACCCAAGTCTCTGTCATCTTCAGGACAGAGCAGCATTTGCTCCATAGATTCAGGATATAATGGTTCAATTTAGGCTGCAATCCTATACGCATTTATTTATTTACAACATTTGTATATTGCTCCACATCTAAACAGATTCCAGAGAAAACAGCAAAAGATAAAATGAACAAAAGATAAAAATAATGAAACATGTTATTTAAATGATTCTTTAAAAAACAGAGTGCCAATAAAACAGAGGCTGGTCAACCAAGGAGGGTTTCCTGGAAAAGAGCTGTTTTCAGGAGGTGTCAAAAACAACCCAGTGTTGGCACCTGTCTGACCTCCAAAGGCAGGAAGTTCCATAGGATGGGAGCCACCACACTGAAGGCTCTTCCCTGGGTGGACTCCAGTTGAGCCATGGGTCCATGTGAAAGCACCAGGAACATGCCCTCTGATGACCTAAGCGATTCGATTGGGTTTAGGGAGAAGGCGCTCTGTCAGGTATCCTGGTCCCAAGTTGTTTAGGGATTTGTACACTAGCACCAAAACCTTAAATGTGGGCCAGTAGCGAATAAGCAGCCAGTGCAGTTCTGTCAGCAAAGCAGGGAGTAAGTCTCATAGAGCTCTAACGGGAATTACTTCTGAGTACACATGCATAGGATCACATGGCTATTTAATTTTGGTAGCAGTGACCTTTTAAATAGTCCCTAACAAGCAGATCCATCCTGTCCGTGTGTGTGTGTGTGTGTGTGTGTGTGTGTGAAAGAGAGAGATTACATATATTCAATCATTAAAAAACCTGCCAGTTTAAAAGACCAAAAGCTAAGGCTATCTTGCATTGGTCCAAACTCCACAAAGCCAGGAAACTGGAAGCAGAGGCTGATGCCTTCTCTGACGTGCCCCATGATCGGTCGTAATGTTGTGCAATGCCACCAATTGTGCTTGCTTACAAATTACCCTCTGTGCACCCACACCTTTCCTTGGTCTTTCAGTCCCAAATCCAGATGGGGAGGATGGAGTACCAAGACCAGCAAAGATGCTCCATGTTGTCCTGGTCCTGTATTGCCTTATGAAGCATCTCAGCCTGACTGCATCACTGTAGTTCCCTGTGATGGACAGTCTGAGTGTAGAAGCACTAAGGATTATGTAAAATCCACCCCATCTGTGTTTCACAGATTGTCAGGTGCCTTTCATTCCATCATCCAGCCATCCATGGAATCAGATTATTTTGTTTCCAGCTTCATGCAAATTTGCACATGTGAAAATGTGCAATTTCCCCCCAAATGCACATTTTAATGCTTTGGCCAATGGGGCAGGGGGGATACTCAGTTTTGGCCAGCTTTTTAAATTGCCTATATTTCTACAGTGACATTTTTGCAAAATCTGGGAAAGTTAGAAAACTGGTCCACACATCTACGGAGTCCACCTGGCAGGGGAAAAGCCAGTCTGCTGTGGAATCCATGGGTCAGATTCATGATAATATGAACTCATTTGGTTCTATGGAGGATTTTTCTGACATCCCTAATGTACACACAAATGTGCTGTTCCCTAGTGTCATCCGATGTAACCCTCGGTCCTGAAAAGATTATACACCCCTGATATATTGCCAATAAACTGATGTTACAAAACATCTTTTGCAATGCTCTCTCCTTCAAAGAAAAGTCAGCCTGGATTTTCTTGTTCATCACCCTGAAATGCTAGCTATGAATTGATCTGGCCCCTGAGCATATTTGCTCAGATGCGAAGTCCTCTTACTTCCATGGAGCTTATGTATTCCCAAGTAAACATGAACATGGTAATCGATGCCAAGCCATAGCAGGGGACGGGGGTGGAATGGATGAAATGTGTTTACGTGTGACATGTTATGTAACCCTAGTCAAATGCCCAGGACAATTAGCTACAATTAAAATTAATTAAATGAGGCTTTGCCTCCACTAAGGGAACAACAGTTTTACAAATGCTTAGAGCCGTTTGGCATCATGAACGGTAACGGTAATGGTGCACGGCAAGTCATTTTGTGCCAAATAATACTTTGTGCCGTAAATTGGCCCTGCTCTTTTCAATGAAAGCGTTCTGGCAATATCATTTCAGAATTCAATGAATATCTTCCTTCAATGAATAGGAAGATATTCATTGCTGTGGCTAGAAATATGTACGTGAGCTGAGCTTTGAATAAACCTGCCTGTTGAGGATGGGTGGATTTGCTGGCTTCATGGAGGTAAATGCTGCCATTGCAATTGCTGCCAAATTTTCTGCAAAAGTGGCGATTTGGCAAGGAAACAAGACATGTGGGGAGCAGACACCTTGTTTAGAGGCAGAATTGTGCTGGGGGAGGACACAAAGTGGCCAGGGGGCACCCTAGGTGTTGCCCACCTCTACTCTAACCCCGTGATCAACAAAAAAATGTCAAGTTTTTTGTGACTTTTTTTAAAAATACATTTCTTTGGAAAATGTATTATTATTACAGTTATATCCTGCCTATTTTCCTCTTGCAAGGAACCCAAGGCAGCTTACAGAACCCTCCTCCTCTCCATTTTATCCTCACAACAACCCTGTGAGGCAGGTTAGGCTGACAGTCAATGAGTGGCCCAAAGTCATCCAGTGAGCTTCATGGCTGAGTGGGGACTCGAACCCAGATCTCCTGAGTCCAGGTCCAGCACTCGAACCACTACATCACACTGGCTTTCTACACCAAATTGGCTTGACTATGACACTTGTGTCTAAATGCAAAGGCAAATAAATGAACTGAAGCAAAGTGAAACAGGTGGCTTGCATTCGATGGGCTCAACTGCTGCCGAATAATATACATATATCAGATGAAAAAGATTTGAATAAAAGCAAAGCTACAAGTCAAGAAGCCAAAAATATATAGGCAGGGGATGGGAGGGTGTCTCCTGGACTGAATGCACATCTGATCAAACCAGCACTTTGTTAATATGGTGTAAAGATGCAATGCATTATGATAAACAGCCCCCTTCTTTTTCCATTGCAAGAACCTATTTGAACGCAGGCACCGTGTCCCAAAGACGCCTCCTCTGTAAATGGAAAACTAAACTTTAAGAGCTTCTGAATTGACCAGAGGGATAAGATGCCTGTAAGGAGTTGATATCTAAGCTGACAGCTGGGAATCCCTATGGGACCCTGTGCCTGTGGAACGCCTCATCTGGGGTCATCACGGCATACGTTTTGGCAGGCAGCCATCTTTGGCACGATTCCAAGCATGTGTGGCTTTGGGATTCATCCTGTAGCCACAGAAGGCAGACAGCGAGCCAGACACCAGGGAACTAGCATACAGGATGGCGGTCAAGCCATGAGATGGGACTGGGCTGCGCACCCAGTATAAAAATGAAAGAAAGGACACTGATGCCAAACCTGTTAAAAAAAGTTGCAAGAAGGGCCAAACGGCATGTGAAGCATATGACTCTAAGGGCGCAATCCTGTGCATGTTTAGACTGAAATCTACAGTTCTGCTTCCAGCCATGAGTCCTCAGATCCTGCGGGTTACTATAGCTGTTTCTGATCTTCCTGTAAGGAGTTCTTGTTCTTTCTCTAGATACTTTATCCATTGACTTTGTTTCATGATGGAAACATAAGAAAGTAAAACGAAATTGTGTCGGAATCCTCCCCACCCCCTGATAAACTCAATATTATTTTGCCAGAGCTGCTTCTTTTCCCCTAAAGCTTCCTGATTTTCCATTGGCCTGGGAATAAAAAGAAGGTCTCCCCCCCTCCCCCTCCTGTCACCTCTGCAACAAAAGAAAAGAGAACAAGGAGAAGAGCATGTTTGTCATTCTGTCATTCCTTTTTCTGGAAGTTGTAAGAAATTCTGCAGAAAAAGAGAACACAGTGATCAGCAAACTGCACAGGGAAGCAAGGAGGCCTGGGAGGGGGGTTGCAGGGGGGTGGGTGGGAGAAACCATGACATAAATCAGGCTTCCCCAACCTGAATCCTTCCAGTTGTTTTGGACTTCAGCTCCAATCAGCCCCAGCTAGCAGGGCTAATCGTCTGGAATTCTGGGAGTTGTACTCCAAAACATCTGGAGGGCACCAGGTTGGGGAAGGCAGATGCAAATAAGAGAGATCTCTTCAGAGGCAGTTATCATTCTCCATCCATCCGTCATATTTTACATCAGCAGAGGCTGGTGGCTCCAATTTTGGTGGGGCTGTAAATCCATTCCAGGTTTATTTATTTTTTATTTTATTTTATTGATTTCATGTCTATACCACTCAATAGCCAAAGCTCTTTCCCCCAAAATGGTTTCAGCACCTTGGGTAGTTCCTTTAGAGTTCTGGCTGGTTCTAACTGAAACCCAGGATGGATTCAAAGCCGCACTGAAATTAGAGCCACCAGCCCTCACTGTTTTACATCCTGCTTTTCTTTGGAGAAAGAAAATGCACAGATTCCCCCCAAAGGCACATTTTCATGCTTTGGTTATGGGGAGAAATACTCATTTTGGGCCTTTTTTGGAAGGGGGTGGAATGGATGAAAAGTGTTTACGTCTGACATGTTTCATAACCCTAGTCAAATGCCCAGGACAATAAGTTACAATTAAAATTAATTAAATGAGGCTTTGCCACCACAAAAGGAACAACAGTTTTACTAATGCTTCTTAGAGCCATTTGGCATCATGACCGGTAATGGTGCACGGCAAGTTGTTTTGTGCCAAATAATACTTTGTGCTGTAAATTGGCCCTGCTCTTTTCAGTGAAGGCGTTCTTCTGGCAATATAATTTCGGAATTATTACTGTACATGAATAGGAACATGGCCATTCATTGCTGTGGCTAGAAATCTGTGCATGAGCTGAGCTTTGAATAAACCTGCCTGTTGAGGACAGGTGGATTTGCTGACTTTGTGGAAGCAAATGCCGTCATTGCAATTACTGCCAAATTTCCTGCAAAAGCAGCAATTTGGCAAGGAAACAAACAGATGCTGTTTTGCATCTTGCTTTTCTTTGGAGGAGCAAAAACAGAGACACTGGGTGGTCCCATTTTATTCTCCCAACAATCCTGTGAGATAGGTTAGGCTGGGGGTCCCCAACCTTTTTGAGTTGGTGGGCACAATTTCAAGAGTGTCATGGGTATTCTCACAAAATAGCTGCCAAGGGGGACGTTGCCTATTCATAAAATAGCTACCATGGTGGGCATGGCCATTCACAAAACACTCATTTCCCAGGAGGCCAACTGGTGAGGCTAAAAGAAAAGTCACTTGCCCAAGAGCCTAAGGTGGGCTCTGAGGTGGGCAGAGGTGGGCTCTGAGCTCTGAAACACAAAGACGGCTCTGTTGACCCCAAATAAAGATGGCACTGGAGGACAGAACTTTGTTTTGCAGCATGCCAGCCTCCCAGTTTTTATTTTTTTTAAAAAAAAATCTTAAGATATAAATTAAAATCAGGAGGGTCAAGAAGACTGCTGGGTGCCAAGAGAGGTCTTTGTGGGCACATGGATGCCCTTGTGCACCACATTGGAGGCCCCAGAGTTAGGTTAAGGACAAGTTGTCCAAGGCTACCCAGTGAAACTTCATGGCTGAGCAAGAATTTGACCCCATTTCCCTATTCCGAGCTTAGCGACAGCATGGGCAGAGAGGTTAGGACTGGGAAGACCTGGGTTCAAATCTCCATCCTCCCCAAAGCTCCCTGGGTGACTTTGGGCCAGTTGCTATCTCTCACCCACAGGCTTGTTGGGAGGGGAAAGATTGGGAGTGTCCTGGCCTCTTTGGAGAAAGGGAAGTATGTAGATGTAATAAGTAAATATGCTCACTAATGCTCTATTTACCACCTTCCCCAATATTGGCCATCCTGGGAGTTAAGATCAGCCTGGAGGCTTTTCTTCTTGTGTCCTTAAGGAATGTGGGCCATGGGGCTACTGCACGTGGCAGGTCCTCTTTGGTGGCGTCACCCTGCCTATGGAAGTCTCTTATGGTGGAAATCCAGCTGTCCCTCCGCAGTGTTGTAATTTAGGAGCCAGCTAAAGATCTATTTATTGGTGAAGACTTTGGGTGGATATAGCCAAGCACAATATTTCTTTTCTTTTTTTAAAAAAACACAACAACCCTGATTGCTTTGGTGGGATTATTGTATATTTATGATTCTAGAGTCATGATTTTAATGTTGTCTGTGTGCTGCATAATTTTTCATATGGGTTGTTAGCCATCCTGGACTCTTTGCGAGGAAGGGTAGGATATAAATGAAATCCATAAATAAATGCCACCCTGTCTGTGCTAACTGTGCAGCTTGGCTCTTGGTCACGGAGTGCTACTCTTCCTGGACTAAACCACTTTAGATTGCAGGTTATGTTTATTATTTATTATTTACTGATGATGATGCATTTGTCAGATTTATCTGCTGCTCTACACCCAATACAATTCCTGAGCTGTGAACAATAAAAAAGGAAGAAAAAAACATCAAAATGCAGTGCTGAAATCTTGAAAATCAAATTACGATAATAAAATGGTGGCTGTTTAGTCAGGGAAGGCTTGTTTAAATAAAGACGTCTTCAGCAGGTGCTGAAAACAAAACAATGTCAGTGGCTGCCTGACATCAACAGGCAGAGAGTTCCGTAGAGAGGGAGCCAATACACTGAAGACTCCAGACGGACCTCAGGTGCATGCAGAACACCAGGAGTGCCTCCTCTGATGATCTCAGTGACTGGCCAGGCTGGCAAGGGAGAAGGCACTTTCTCAAATATCCCTGCCCAAGTTGTTTAGGGCTTTATACACCCATAACATGTGTGTTTGTGTGTGTGTGTGTGCATGCATGTCTGTACATCTGTGCATGCATATCTGTGTAGAACTCTCACAATCCACCACCAGATCCTCGAGAACAGCCAGTCCAAACTGAAGCTCGGTCCTAACGGTGGAGCATTCACTGGGGAGCACGTGGCATCCCATTCTGTAGTCCTACTTGGGAGCCACTATCACATGTATGCTCAGGATCAGGCCCCCACTAGTACTCTAAGAAGGGTGAGGCAGCCAGGCTGAATACTGCTGGATGCCAATTTCTCAGTTGCTTCCTGGAAGTTGCTGATGCAACGACCCACTCCCTGTCTAGCAACCTTCTGGACAGCTCCTCTCCTGCTCAGTGCTGAGCCCCCTCTGACTGCTGATGCCGCTGGACAGTTCCCCTGCTTGGCTGGAGGGCTGGAATGCCTGCATCCTCCTCGGTAGAGGAGGGATTAGGGATGGTGGAGGAATCCATCCAGGAGGTCAGGTTCACTGAGATTTTGGCTGCTCAGCCCCCTGGACTCTGGCTCGCTTGTCCGCAAGCTGGCCTGCGAGCTGTGTGAGTCAGGCCCAGCAGTGGACTTCCACCACCAGCACTGCTGTGCGCACCCCCCTCGCGCTCTCCTCGCTGATGCTGACACCGGCAAGGAGAGTGCGAGGGGTTTGCGTATGGCAGTGGTGGGTGGCAGGTGGCAACAGCAAGAGTCCCCACTGCTGCCACTCACTGCCTGCCCGCTGCCGGCACTGCCACCACTGTGCACAAACCCCCCGCGCTCTCCTTGCTGACACTGGCAAGGAGAGTGCGAGGGGTTTGTGCATGGTGGTAGTGTGAAGTCTCTCCTTTTCCCTCCTGGGACCTGGGAGGGAGAAGGAAAGACTTGTGCACAGTGACCCCGATGCTGTGTGCAAACGTCTCCTGCTCCCTCCCAGGCTCCCTCCCAGATATTTGTGCACAGTGAAGTCGCTGTGTGTGAGTCTCTCCTCCATTCGGCACTCAGGAGGGAGAAGGAAAGATGTGTGCACAGTGACTCACTGTGGCTAGGAGTCCGTGAGTCCTGGCAGCTTGCTAATGCAAGCTGAGCTGGGGGCTCAAGGGAAATCTGTTGAGCCCCAAGCAGACCAGATTTCCCTTCGCTGGACATCCCTAGTAGGGATGAGTGTGAATCAGCAAAACTCCAGTTTGCCAAAGTTCTCCGAATTCCATCTTTAAGCTCATTCCAACTCAAGTCCGTATGAGATTGCAAGCTTTGTTTTGTTCTTTTTGCATGAAAACCCTTGCGTATTCTCATGACTATTTTTCTAAATGAATGCATCCGTTCTGTGCATCCTTGAAATGTATGCATCCTTCGCCCATTGATACAACTTATTTGTGCACATTTTTCAATTGCACGCATGCTGTTGAACGCTGTTTTTAGTCCTCAAATCACATTGCGAGCTCAGAAATGTACAAACTTTGACTGTAGATTGCAACTGAGTCCATGTTTGGTCCAGAAGGTGCAAACTGGGTAATTCTTGATCAAAAATGAACTGAAATGAATTTGTCATACATCCCTACATTAGAACGCAATCCTAGGGGATTGACACTTTATCTTATGCTCTGCCAGCCAGAACCAGGCAGAGCAGGAGAAGTGGCAGAGGCTTTTATGGCCTTCTGTTCTTCCATTTTGCTATTTAGAGCCTCTGAGCCCATCTAGCTCACTCACTCACCTAGGGGCAGGGCTTGGGGACAGAGAGCTTTGTGGATTTTGTGGGGACAGAGACCTTCGTGGATCCCACTCCGCACCCACCAGAACACCCCTTTTTTGCTGGGAATATTGCAAGGCCATCTGTAAGCTACAGGAAGGGGGCAGTGTTGCACTTGGTTAGTTAATGCATGAGGATTTGGGGCATAGCTAGCCTTTAGATCTCTATAGCCTACAATGTGGTTTCCTGTGCTCCTCCCCTTTCTTCCCCCTCACTTTCTCTCTGAGCTTCCTGCATTGCTGGGAGCACACGTGTTTGCTCTCTCTCCTGCCAGTGTTATAGTACACAAAGGAATAGACTGAACAAATTCCTTTTGAAAACCTGTGTTGAGTCTGCAGGTATATGCAAGAATATGGTGAGTAAACCATTTTATCTTTACTGCACCAAAGTAAAGAGAGTGTGGGTCTCTCTTTCATTGCTCTAAGGTAGCCTCTGTGTGTATGTGGGACTGGTGAACACTTGTTCTGCTTTGCCTTTCCCCGCCCCCTCTGCTAACTGACTTTTTAACAGGAGGCAGAAATACCAAATACTCCCATCACTTTTCACTCTCCCCGAACTCTTCTGGGGATGCTGTTGCATCCATGGAAGACAAGCCACCATGGGACTTTCCTAGGGATGGACAGATTCCCAACCTTCCATCTCGGTATCCCCGATATCACAGGAAAAAACACAGTTACAAATCCCTTAGTTTAAGCTCACTACAACCATTTATGGCTGCATTTAGCTTAATCGAAGAGCTTTATGGTCGCAAATGGCGTAGCGGTAGGGATGTCAGAGAATTCCGCGACGGATCTCAGTGAGGCTGAATGCCAGTGCATTCGCCCCCCCGAAATCCATCACGGAATGAAGCCCCCCCACGAAAGGCATGCGGGATGAAGTCCCTGCCACCCCCACCCCATGAAAGGCACGCGAAGTGGAGCACTTACCTGCTCCCGTCCGCACTGCTTTGTGAATGGCGGCCATCCTGGCCGCCATGCGCTTCCTCCTCTTCCTAGCCATGATAGGCTACGTAAATACTTAGGTAGCCTATCACAGCTAACGCAGGGACGCCATTTGCATCCCTGCAGAGGCCGTGATAGGCTACATCAGTATTTACGTAGCCTATCACGGCAGGGGGAAAAAACCCCAACGTACACAAATGGCGGCAGCTACCACCATTTCCATATGGTGGGGTTTTTCCCCCTGCCGTGATAGGCTACGTAAATACTGATGTAGCCTATCACAGCTCAATACAGGGACGCAAATGGCGGCGGGTACGACAGCTGCCATTTGCATCCCTGCAGGGCTGCCCAGCAGCCGGATGTCTGGCTGCGGGCGGCTGGGCAGGATTCTGGGGGGAGGGACGGAGCGCCTCTCCCCCACCACAGATGCCCCTGCATGGAGCCAGGTAAGGGATTCGTACATCCCTACATAGCGGATGCCATTTGCATCCAGGGTCATCCCTCACTCAGCCAGCAATACGGCACGGCAATGGTGGCCGGCTGTATCACCAGTGATACGGAGCTGGCGGCCGGCTCCGCGGGATTGCCATCTGACTTTACGAGGATTCCACAGGGAGACGGAAGTGAGTGCTCCATAGGGATGTCAGAGAATTCCACCACGAATCTTGGGGAGGCCGAATGCCAGTGCATTCGGCCCCCCGAAATCAGTGGCGGAACGGTCTCCCCCCCCACCCCCCCGGGACGGGACTTACCTTGGGTGGATCTTCCTGGTGGTGGCAGCTCCCACCAGAACACCCCTTTTTTGCTGGGAATTTTATATTGCAAGGCCATCTATAAGCTACAGGAAGGGGGCAGTGTTGCACTTGGTTAGTTAATGCTTGAGGATTTGGGGCATAGCTAGCTTTTAGATCTCTATAGCCTACAATGTGGTTTCCTGTGCTCCTTCCCTTCCTTCCCCCTCACTTTCTCTCTGAGCTTCCTGCATTGCTACGCGCGTTTTTTTTCCTTTTAACTCAGCCGTGATAGGCTACGTAAACGTTTACGTAGCCTATCGTGGCTGACTGCAGGGACGCAAACGGCGGCGGCTATGGCCGCCGCCATTTGCGTCCCTGCTTGCCAGCGGCCAGATGTCTGGCTGCTGGTGGAGCCGGCCGGTGGCTCCGCAGAATCCCTGCAGAGCAGAGTTGGCCGGCCAGGATTCAGGGGGGAGGGACGGAGCGTCTCCCCTCCGGCCAGAATTTCAGGGGGGAGGGACGGAGCACCTCCCCCCCACGAATGTCACCCTTCGAAAAGGTAAGTGACTTTTGTACATCCCTAGACTGCTCCATTCCGCCACGGACTACGAGGCCAGATTCTTTGGAATCCAGCCTCATTGGAGTCCATGGTGGATTTCTCTAACATCCCTAGGCTTTCCACAGCAGCTGAGAGGGGTGGAGGAGTGGGGGTGTGAAGGATCGCTGGGCCTAGACCAACAACCCTGCAAGGTGGGACAGGCCAAACGTGGCCACAAATCCCCACAATAACCCAGTAGCCTTCTACCCTGGCCAATAGGCACTGAAATTAGCACAGAGGTTATGCAGAACACACCACACTGACTAAAAGTGGTGTGGTGTGTTCTGCATAAGGAACGATGGGGAAGGGAAGAAGAGAGATGGTCTGTTGTACAGGAAATTACAAGCAAGATTACAAATACCAAAATATTTAGGAATGCTGAGAGCCTTGTACGCACCCCAAAGCAAAATAATGAAACTAGCTAGTCTATCCTATACATACTCAGTATGGGCCTTCCAGGATAGTCTCCAGCCATCATCAACATATCCAGGAACCATCAGGGCAAAAGAAGACAGCCTTCCTCTTCCTCAGCCCCCCCCCCCCCTCATTTAAGGCCTGGCCCTAGCAACTCAAGTCAGAATTTAGATGGCCAATCAAAGCCCAGCCCCAGGGCACACCACCCTCACCTCAGAAGGGACAGGATCTTCCCACAAAACCCAGCTGTTATCTCCTTCTCAGTTAGCATGGACTAAGCTTGTGCTGCAGACCTGAGGAACAGCTAGGTAACAACCAGTTCCAGGTGGCCACTTCGGATGTGACAACCCAGCCTAGTCTCATGGCAGAGAGCAGGCCTTCATTCTTGACAGGGGGAATGGGAAATCCCCACTCAGATTTCCCCTCCCAATGTCATAGTCTATGGCCTTGGGCGGGGAAATCCACTCTCTCCTATGGTCCCTGGAATGCTCACCCAGCAAGCGCTGAATTGTTCTGTTAGTCTAGCATCCCTAACCTAGATATTATTTTCACTGAAAGCGGTGGGTGTATGGCATGACTGGAAAGACTATCAGGTGACTCAGCTTGCTGGAGAGACCCGCCTGCCTACACTCCTGTTGCAAATGTTTCTGTGGCCACAAGGCATGTTAATTTGCTAGTAGGCCACAGGGCTCACAGTGCCAGCACAAGCCAATCTGTTCAGTTTGGAATTGTGTGGCACAGTTATGTTTGCATGGGCTTCATCGGATCTGGCAGTGTGGAAAAGGCTTTCACGCTGCTAAACCTTGGAGGGGTGAGACCAAGTTAAGCACGGAAGAGGAGTGAAGCATATTTTGCTTACTGGCAAGGGTCCAAAAAGTCCAGTTTCTTTAGATCCAAGCGATAAAATGGCTGCAGCCCACAGCTAACTGCCTCCTTCAAACATATGGCTGTGTGTGTGTGTGTGTGGGGGGATTGCATTCTCTAAAGAGAGCATTGGGCATGAATACCATTCTTTCCTTCCCTTCTGCCCGTTGGAGCATAAATGCTCACGCATGTTCTAATTTAAACATAATAATGACTCATGCTCACTCCAGGAATGACTAATTGGATGCAAAGTTTTTGATATAATGAACAAACAGAACTACAGGGTTGAGGGAGTAGATCAGTCAGAACAGAGGATTTGGGGGTTGGGGATGCGCCATCCACTTTCATAAGATCTCTGGTTCAACCTCTGACATTTGATTGGATGTATTGAAGGAATCCCCCCTCATGGATCACTGCCTTGTTGTGGCGAAGGGGCTTGCGTAACTCAGTGAAGCCATAAGCTATGCCGTGCAGGGCCACCCAAGACGGACAGGTCATGGCAGAGAGTTCTGACAAAATGTGGTCCACTGGAGAAGGAAATGGCAACCCACTCCAGTATTCTTGCCAAGAAAACCCCATGGAACGTATCACAAGGCTAAAAGATATGACGCCGGAAGATGAGCCCCTCAGGTCGGAAGGTGTCCAATATGCTACTGGGGAAGAGCAGAGGGTATTTCCAAGTAGCGCCAGAAAGAGTGAAGCGGCTGGGCCAAACCCGAAAGGACACTCAGCTGTGGATGTGTCTGGTGGTGAAAAGAAAATCCGATGCTGTAAAGAACAATATTGTTTAGGAACCTGGAATGTCAGATCAATGAATTAAGGTAAGCTGGAGGTGGTCAAACATGAGATGGCAAGATTGAACATCGACATCTTGGGAATCAGCGAACTAAAATGGACAGGCATGGGCGAATTTAATTCAGGTGACCATCATATCTACTATTGTGGGCAAGAATCCCTTAGAAGAAATGGAGTAGCACTCATAGTCAACAAAAGGGTGGGAAAAGCAGTACTGGGGTACAATCTTAAAAATGATAGAATGATCTCAGTATGAATCCAAGGCAAACCATTCAACATCACAGTAATTCAAGTCTATGCCCCAACCACTGAGGCCGAAGAAGCTGAGGTTGATCGGTTCTATGAAGACCTACAACACCTTCTAGAACTAACACCAAAAAAAGATGTCCTCTTCATCATAGGGGATTGGAATGCTAAAGTAGGAAGTCAAGAAATCACTGGGATAACAGGCAGGCATGGCCTTGGTGTACAAAATGAAGCAGGACAAAAGCTAATAGAGTTTTGCCAAGAGAACACGCTGATCATAGCAAACACTCTTTTCCAACAGCACAAGAGGCGACTCTGCACATGGACGTCACCAGATGGTCAATATCGAAATCAGATTGATTATGTCCTTTGCAGCCAAAGATGGAGAAGCTCCATACAGTCAGTAAAAACAAGACCTGGAGCTGACTGTGGCTCAGATCATGAGCTGCTTCTTGCAAAATTTCGGCTTAAATTGAAGAACGTCGGGAAAACCACTAAACCGTTCAGGTATGACCTCAGTCATATCCCTGATGAATATACAGTGGAGGTGAGGAATAGATTTCAGGGATTAGACCTGATAGACAGAGTGCCTGAGGAACTATGGATGGAGGTCCGTAACATTGTTCAGGAGGCAGCAACGAAATCCATCCCAAAGAAAAAGAAATGCAAGAAAGCCAAGTGGCTGTCTGATGAGGCTTTACAAGTAGCTGAGGAAAGAAGGGAAGCGAAAAGCAAGGGAGAAAGGGGAAGATATACCCAACGGAATGCAGAGTTCCAGAGAATAGCAAGGAGAGACAAGAAGGCCTTCTTAAATGAACAATGCAAAGAAATCGAGGAAAACAACAGAATGGGAAAGACTAGAGATCTCTTCAAGAAAACTGGAGATCTCAAGGGAACGTTTTGTGCAAAGACGGGCATGATAAAGGACAAAGAAGGCAGGGACCTAACAGAAGCAGATGAGATTAAGAAGAGGTGGCAAGAATACACAGAAGAACTATACAGGAAAGATCTGAATGTCCCTGATAGCCATGATAGTGCGGTCACTGAACTTGAGCCGGACATCCTCGAGAGTGAAGTCAAGTGGGCCTTAGGAAGCATTAGTAACAACAAAGCTAGCGGAGATGACAGTATTCCAGCCGAGCTATTTAAAATCCTAAAAGATGATGCTGTTAAAGTGCTGCATTCAATATGCCAACAAATCTGGAACACTCAACAGTGTCCACAAGACTGGAAAAGGTCAGTTTACATTCCAATTCCAAAGAAGGGCAACGCCAAAGAGTGTTCAAACTACCGCACCATTGCGCTCATTTCACATGCCAGCAAGGTGATGCTCAAAATCCTACAAGCTAGGCTTCAGCAGTATGCGAACCGAGAACTACCGGAAGTACAAGCTGGATTTAGAAGAGGCAGAGGAACTAGAGATCAAATCGCCAACATTCGCTGCATCATGGAGAAAGCAAGAGAATTCCAGAAAAACGTCTATTTCTGCTTCATTGACTACGCTAAAGCCTTTGATTGTGTGGATCACAACAAATTGTGGCAAATTCTTAAAGTGATGGGAGTACCAGACCACCTTACCTGTCTCCTGAGAAACCTGTACGAGGGTCAAGAAGCAACAGTAAGAACCAGACATGGAACAACCGATTGGTTCAAAATTGGGAAAGGAGTACGACAAGGCTGCATATTGTCACCCTGCTTATTTAACTTATATGCGGAGTACATCATGAGAAATGCTGGGTTGGATGAATCAGAGGTCAGAATTAAGATTGCTGGGAGAATTATCAACAACCTCCGATATGCAGACGATACCACCCTAATGGCAGAAAGCGAAGAGGATCTCAAGAGCCTCTTGTTGAGGGTAAAAGAGGAGAGTGCAAAAGCTGGTTTGAAACTCAACATTAAAAAAACGAAGATCATGGCATCTGGCCCCATCACTTCCTGGCATATAGAAGGGGAAGAAATGGAAGCAGTGACAGATTTTACTTTCTTGGGGTCCAAGATCACCGCAGACGGTGACTGTAGCCATGAAATTAAAAGACGCTTGCTCCTTGGGAGGAAAGCTATGGCCAACCTAGACAGCATAGTAAGAAGCAGAGACATCACCTTGCCGACAAAGGTCCGTCTAATCAAAGCTATGGTTTTCCCAGTAGCAACGTATGGCTGTGAGAGCTGGACTATAAGGAAGGCTGAGCGCCGAAGAATTGATGCTTTCGAACTGTGGTGCTGGAGAAGACTCTTATGAGTCCCCTGGACTGCAAGGAGGTCAAATCAGTCCATCCTAAAGGAAATCAACCCTGAGTGCTCATTGGAAGGACAGATAATGAAGCTGAAGCTCCAATATTTTGGCCACCTAATGCGAAGAGAAAACTCCCTGGAAAAGACCCTGATGCTGGGAAAGACTGAAGGCAAAAGGAGAAGGGGACGGCAGAGGATGAGATGGCTAGATAGCATCACGGATGCAATGAATATGAACTTGAGCATGCTCCGGGAGAGAGCGCAGGACAGGAAGGCCTGGCGTGCTATGGTCCATGGGGTCACGAAGAGTCGGACACGACTGAACGACTGAACAACAACAACAACAATTGAAGGAATCAATCGATATATTTGTAGGCCACCTTTCAACAGAATTATGCCCAACATAGAAAAGGGCAACTAAAAATGATCAAGGGGCTGGAGCAACTCCCCTTGATCAGCTGGGATTGTTTAGCTCGGGGGGAAAAAGGGTGAATAAGGGGAGACATGGTAGAGTTATACAAAATTGTACATGGTGTGGAGAGTGTGGATAGCGAGACATTTCTCCCCCTCTCTCATAATACTAGAACCTGGGGTCACCCCATGAAGCTGATTGCTGGGAGGTTCAGGACAGATAAAAGGAAGGACTTCTTCACACAGTGCATAGTTAAACTGTGGAACTCGCTACAACAGGATGTAGTGATGGCCACCAAATTGGATGGTTTTAAAAGGGGTTAGACAAATTCCTGGAGGAGAATGGCTACTAGTCGTGATGGCTATATGCTCCCTCCAGTATCAGAGACAGTATGCCTTTGTACATCAGTTGCTGGGGAACATGGGCAGGCGGGTGCAGTTGCACTCATGTCCTGCTTGTGGGTTTCCTGTGGGCAACTGGTTGGCCACTGTGTGAACAGAATGCGGGACTAGATGAACCCTTGGTCTGATCTAGCAAGGCTCTTCTTATGCTCTTATAGAACAAATTGTAATAGAGCAAAAAAACACTTTGCTGGTAGGATAGAGTTTTATTGATAGAATAAGTCCAGCAAAAATAGCTCAATAAACAAATAAAGAAGTTCAACTGTATAACTCAACTGCTATACAGTTTCAGTGGTAAGAGTTCACCTCGGTAACATCTCAGAATGATCAACAATACACCATGATAGCAAGAACAATTCCTGCAGCGCTTATCGAAATATGAGATGTAAAGAAGTTGGGGAAAAATATTTGCAGTCAAACAACAGAAGCATCTAAATGCAAGAATACATAGAATGTCATAACAGCTGTAAACAAAATAAAAAAAAAAATCCTCCAACCCTTTTCCTCTCTGTCTTGCATCTCCAGGTTTTACTTAGTTGTTTATCTCACATAAAAGTCTTTATCCTGTATTTGGGCACCTTAGGAGAGCTCAAGGGGATTCAAACATGACATGAGAAACAATAAAAATCAGCACAAAGGCATATCGATAAATAAAACGGCTTAACAAACATATTCAAAGAAGACTATAGGATTAAAGTAGCATTGTCTCTGCCTCAGAATAATAATAAAAAGGTGTTACCTGTCTGTCCAGGTCTGGTGTCAATATCTGCTTCCCCAGGCTGCTGTTACAGCCTCAGTGCCCCTGGCCGGGGGGGGGGGGCTTTGGCACTGACATCTGCTCAGGCATCAGGTTCCCTGTCAATCTAAGCCCAGGAGAGACCTCTTTGGAGGAGGAAATTTTTCATCCTTCAACACACCCCACTCCCACAGAAGTCATGGGGCAACCTGAGGAGCCCTGTTGCAGGGAGGCCTCACCTGAGGCCCCAGAGAACCCCTCCAACCCCCCCCCCCCAAGCCCTGTCATGCTTTCAGACTTTCTTCCCTCATGCCATGGCTCACCCGAGCTCTGTCAGCAATGGACCAGGGAGATACCCACAGCTGCTGTCAGAGTGCTTGCCTGGCCACCAGAAGACCTTTTCACCTGGGTTTTATGCACAACAAAGGGTCTACTTGAGAGCAAGGGTCTACTCATGAGGAGGAAGATCCATCTGTAGCCATCCCAAGTGCAAGTGGGGAGTCAGGAACAGCCAGTATATAAGCTCTCAATCTCTACCTGGATCTTTGTTGCAGGGCTGGCGTCAAGGGCAGGCATGGTTGGGCTGGGCACCTCCCAAGGACCCACACCTCAGCAGAGGCCCACTGACAATGGGCCCCTGGAGTTCCTCCTCCTCTTCACCATCACATCTTGCTTGTTCCCTGCCTCTTGCTCTGGCCCAGATAATGGTGGTGGCGATAAGGAGGAGTGGAAGATGCCATGGCCTGCTTGCTCCCGGGCTCTCTGCCTGTCAAGCCAGCGATTGCAGTGTTGAGGAAGAAGAGGAGCAAGGGCAGCTGGTGATGAGGGCAGTGAGAAGGGAGGCTCACTGAGGGAGGGGCCCATGGAGGGTGTCTTGCACAAGGGCCCTCAGAAACCTGGAGCCAGCACTGCTTTGATGAGTTAAAAGTCCACATGGAGCTCTTTGCTCAGGCTGTGTGCTCAGGACATTAGGAAACCCTGAGGCTGGGTGGTTATGAGTTGCCATTCTAAATTTCCCACAATCCCCCAGAGTGAAGCTAGGTTGTTCTCATAGCCATTTGCCACCACCTCCAGGTGACCCTGTTACTTGATGGCCCACCAACATAGGGCACTTGGCCCAAGTCCCCCTTCACAACGTGAAGCCAGCCCTATACCTGTCTAAAAAAAGCCAACAGAGAGGTTGCCTGGCAGATAAGGCAGGTATTGTCATTACCTGACTTCAGCGCTCATTTAGCGCATAGCCCCCATGGATCCATCCATCTCTGCCAGGCCCAATATAGGCAAGCTCTGAGGCTGGAGACTTTAGACTGAGCATCACACTTTGTTGTGAGAGACTCCTACGTAGAGCTGTGTGGAAATGGCCCCTCAAAATTCTCCAGCGTATTTCTGGGCAGAGCAGTTGGGGGGATGCTGTCGCAGAATTTCTCCTAGGGGAGGAGAAATTCTCCACCAGTTTCTCACAGGTGGGGCTCGCTATGGGCAGGGGCTGTAGCACAGCTTCTTTCTTTTCTCTGCATGGCTTCTGCAAGTGGCAACAGCCTCAACTGTGTCGAGGCTTCCACTCTTCTGAGGCAAAATTTTGGATTTCCTTTGTGGTATTTTGAGCTTCCCTAATCCCTGTGAGTTGGTTGAGGGTGCTGTGTGTGCTTTCTCTCTCGATGACACATCTTCCCATGGCTCTGCAGCCTCCCAGGCCACCTGCATGTCCTGAACTGAAAAAGCCCCATGAGAGGAATTGCCTCATGATGACGTCTTCCTCATGATGGCTTTAACTGAAATGCGACAAGCTGAGGAGGCTACAGACTGCCACAGAGATGACCATACAATGACAGACAGGACACTCATGCATGCTCCTCAGCCACC
The DNA here is from genome assembly GCF_057233095.1 of Heloderma suspectum. Lineage (NCBI taxonomy): Eukaryota > Metazoa > Chordata > Lepidosauria > Squamata > Helodermatidae > Heloderma > Heloderma suspectum. The sequence continues at coordinate 14,279,348 of NC_139469.1, read as the reverse complement.
TCATAAGTAAGGTAAGCACAAGAACCCCAAACCCAACCTCTAAGAATTTCTCTGAAATTTCTCCTCTTTTGAATTTCTTTTCAAAAGCCATTTCTTTTCTATCAAATGGAATGAGAATGGTCGAAAAAAATGTGGGAGAAATTTTCAGCATAGCACTACTCCAACTAGGCCAAGTCCATTTGGTGGTGGTGGCTCTGAATCTGCAAGAAGGAGAGGAGAGACAGGATCCCTCCTGGGTGAAAGGGGTTCACCCTGTTCTAGATGAGGTCATACTCCTCCTAAAACAGGCGTGGGGATCCCCAAGGGCCAAATTCAGTTTTAGAGAAGCTCTCAGGGGGCGCATCCCAGTGGTGGGCAGAGCCAAAAACAAAATGGGGTGGGGCCAAAATTCCAAAAACACCAGCATATTTTTAGCTTCAGGTTCGTACTGCCGGTAACGATGAGCCTTAGGAGAGGGATTTTGACCTTCTAGAATGGGGGCAGGGGGAAGGGCACAAGAACTGAGAAATTACCAAACAAATGTCAGTTGGGGGGAAGGGGGTGGGGTCAAGAGAAGGGGCAGGACCATCAGAGGAACCCTGGAGGGCTGGATTGGGACCCCAGATGGTCCCTATCCCTGTCCCAAAGGATCAGGTTCACAGTCTGGGGTGCTTATGGATGCAGTACTGTTATTAAAGGCTCTAGTGGGATATAACAGCTGGGGTTGTTTAGCTTGGAAAAAAGGAGGGTAAAGGGAGACAAGATAGAGGTCTACAAATTATGCATGGTGTAGGGAATGGGGATGGGGGACATTTTTCTCCCTCTCTCAAAATACTAGAACCCAATGGGGTCATCCTATGAAGCTGATTAAGGAGATTAAGGACAGGTATAAGGAAGGACTTCTTCACACAGCACAGAGTCAAACTATGGAAATTGCTACCACAGGATGTAGTGATGGCCACCAGTTTGGATGGCTTTAAAGGGGATTGGACAAATTCCTGGAGGAAAAGCCTATTGATGGCTACCAGTCCTGATGGCTATGTTCTACCTCCAGTACCAGAGGCAGTGAGCCTATGTACACCAGTTGCTGGGGAAGGAGGGTGCTGTTACGCTCATGCTCTGCTTCTGGGTTCCTGATTGACAGCTGGTTTTCCTCTGTGTGAGCAGAATCCTAGACTAGATGGACCCTTGGTCTGACCCAGCAGGGCTCTTCTTACATTCTTATGTTCTAAGTAACCTCTGTGGCTCAACGCGCTTTTGATCAGCTTCAGCTAAGACGCCAGCTGAGACCTTACCTGGATGGAGTCAGCTTGGCCATAATTACTCATGAGCTCACAATTTCCTCTTTAGACTGTTGCTATGCGTTGAATGTAAGCGATGTAGAGATTTTGTTAAATCCATCCTGCCTGTGTTTCATGGAATGTCCAGTGTCTTTCGTACCATTGTCTGCTCATTGACGGAATCAGTTTTTTTTGTAGGAGAATTTTGTTCATTTGCAAGTGTGCACTTGTGGAAGTGTGTATTAGCAGAAATCCCCCCCCACACACACACCCCCAAATAGAAAAGCTGGTCTGCAAGTAATCCATGCAACTTGGAAGAAGGCAGTCCACAGGTCAGATTCACAGAAATCCAATCTCACTGGATTTCTCCAACATCCCTAGTTGTATGTGGGGGGCTACCTTCAAAAATGGTTCACAAGCTGCAGCTGGTCCACAAAGGGGCCGCTAGGTTACTAACTGGAACTGGGCAGTCTGACCGCATTATACCTGTGCTTTCACAACTGCATTGACTTTCAGTCCATTTCTGGGCCCAGTTTAAAATGCCGGTTTTAAGCTTTAAAGCCCTAAATGGCTTGGGACCAGGTTACCTGAAAGACCACCTTCTCCCATGTGTCTCTGCTCATACCTTAAGATCTTCTTCAGAAGCTCTGCTTCAAATGCCCCTGCCAAATAAGGAGGGGACCCCTAGGGAGAAGGCCTTTGTGGTGCTGGCACCTTAGTTATGGAACAGCCTAAAGAAGCTTTATTACCTCCATCTTTAGGTTTTTTCAGTGCCAGGTAGGAACATAAGAAACAGCCTTAGACTCAGCCAGACCCTTGGTCCATCTAGCCCAGTATTGTTGACACTGATTGGCACTGATTGGCAGCAATGGCTCTCCAGGGTTTCAGGCAGGATTCTTTCCTAGCTGTACCTAGAGATGCTGGGGAATCAAACTTGGGACCTTCTGCATCCAAAGCAGGTGCTTTACCACTGAGCCACAGACCTTCTTCATAAAAGCAAACATCTCTTTATTGACCTTTTAAATAATGTGTGTAGGGTGGTGGTGGTTGAGTTGGGCCTCTTAGTTTAAATTCTATGTTTTTAATTTTAAACATGTTCATTGTTTTATACTGTGTTTTAATTGTTTGTGATCTACCCAGAGAACATCTGTTATGGGGCCGCTATATAAATATAGTAATCGATCATTCAGTCATCAGCCCGTCACCTGTAATGAGTTAGAGAAAACTGACCATCTGTTTGTCTTTGAAAAAGGCACCAGGAGAAGATATGCTCACTCCAGAAGGTGTACTGCCTGGTGCTAAAGATGCACTCCCATTGACTTTTGATGGGTAAGCCATTCCATGTGCTGAAATGGCAGGTGATTTCATCTTTAGCCGAAAGACAGCAATCCCTTTAATGAAAGCACAAGGCAGTACCTCTTAGCCCCATTCCCCATCAGAGCAACTATAAAATGAAAAGTTAAAAGGTGGTGCATTGTGTCTGAAACATGCCTCCAGCAGGTCAAAGGGGAAAGAGATGACAAACAAAATGTTTGCTCGCACTTAGAAAGGAAGCCTGGATCGGTGTGCGTCAGCCTGAGTAATAACAACAGCTCTTTCCCCCTTTCAGCCTCCCTCCTTCCACTTTGCCAGAGTTTGGACAGCTTGGAATCAATGTCTTCTCCACTTATCAAATAGCGTGTGCTGATTTTTAATAAGCGAGATGAAACAGAAGCCGGCACAGTATGGGCTGTCGCTTGAGTCATGGTTATTGAATTTGTCCAAGGTACCAAGGTTCTGTTTGCGAGCGAGATGAAGCACAGGATAAAAGAAAGGCCTACAAAGAACAAAGAGATGGGAGAGTAGCATTTGTCCTACTCTCAGCCAGCTTTTTACTACTCAGAATAGCTTTTACAGCTACTCATTGCTGCATGAGAGACAGAGGCAAAGCACAACTCTAAATTCACTCAAAGTGCGGCAAGAAAGCCCGGAGATGCCATGCTAGCTTCAGGTTGTTGGGGGACTCCTTGGGGAAGATGCCCAAATTGGGCATGCTACTTGAGTGAGCCCACTTCCTCCTTACCTGTCATGAACCAGGACCCTGAACCGTCATCCTCAGAGGAGTCCAAACTGTTGTCTTCAGAGGAAGAGTGTCTGGAGTTAATGATTCAGGCAGAAGACTCAGATACTGAAAGGCATCATGAGGCTTCCACCTTCCCAGGACCCAGTTCTCCAGAAAGACCCCAGGGACCAACTGCCCTGAATCCAGAGGATGTTGCAATGCCATCCTCAGACTCTGAGGACTCAGGCCATGAGGAAACACACATGCCACAGCCACTCCCTCATCCTCACAACCCGAGGTTACTAGAACAGGCCAGGCCCCTTTTAATGACAAAGCCTCAAGCCAGCACAGAGGCAGGGACAATCAGACAACCAACCAGGAGCTATTTAAACCTCAATCTTGTTCTGCTCCTTGTTGGAGCAACATACAGACAACTCTGTCTGGCTTCCAGCCCCAGCACCACTCAGAGCTTTCCATGGTGCTGATCTGTTTTCATCTTGTTTCCAGTAAGATGAAAACAGAAACCTGATACTTACTCCAGACACTGAACCATAACAGAACCCTTTAACTCAAGCCACATCACACAGCATCATCAGAACCCATGGCCTGAAATGGTACATCACCACAGTCACTGCTGCCCCTTCATTTGTCCTCTCCCTCCAGGCTAGGGATGTATGAGAAATTTGTTTTAGCTTGTTTTTGATTGGGATTTACCTAGTTCACATTTTCCAGACCAAACACAGACTGAGGTGCAATCTGCAGTGGAAGTCTGTCCATTTCCGAGTTTGCAATGTAATTTGCGGACCAGGAAAAACGTATTTGACAACATGAGTACATTTGAAAAATGTGCACTTTGAAAAGAGTCCTCAAATATGCTTTAATCAATGGGCAGATAATGTGTACATTTCCAAGATGTGCACAATTGATGAGTACATTTTGAAAAATATACATGAAAATACGCCCAGATTTTTGTGTGAAAAGAAAAAACACACAAACCAAAATATGCAATGAGATTTGGACTGGAGTCAGAATGAGCTTCAAGATGGAATTCAGAGAAATTTGGTGAGCTCAGGTTTTGCTGCTTCACACATCCCTATTTGGAGCCCACCTGGTTCGTCGCCTGCAAAAGTGTGTAGAAAATACAGCTGGTGCAACATGGCGTGGCCAGAACAATTTCTGGTGCTTGGATTTCTGACCACATTATACCAGTCTTGTTCTACCCTCAAAGGCAGCCTAAAAATAATTTTCAATAAATCAGTAATAACATTAAATTGTATGGGCTTTTGATTCACTTCTGGATATGGTTCAAGATACTGATGGTTGTCTATACAGTGGCTTGGGAGCAAGATACCTGAAGGACTGTCAATTGTGGTCACTTTCTGTACTGGATTTGTTACCGGAAGAACTGGTAAGAATTTTTGGGAGCTCCCACAGTTATGCCCTGTAAAGTATGTTAAATGCATAGAGATCTGTCTGTGTAGGCTAACATAGTGGGCAGATTTTAGCTAACCAAAAGGTAGGCTTCTGAGTGGGCTTCTTGCATAGTTTTAATTGGTACCAAACCAGTGCAGCTTCATATGTCAACAACTGTACATATGCCTGGTTGCCTCAGCCCTCTGAAATAGGGAGCAGTGTCTTATCTCACGCATGAGCTGAGAGGCTCTCCTGCCTAAATAGGAATGTTGGCGCCTCTCTCTCTTAGGAAAGCCAATTACTTTCCCAGGCTGGGATGCTTCTAGAACCTTTGAGAATATGGGAGAGGGCTATATAACCTGGAGAACAAAGCAACCCAATCTGGTCTCGCTCCAAGGGGGAAATAGCCCTGCCAGCCTGGAGAACTCTTGTTGGTCCTGAGGGGCATGTCTTGTATATCTTGGGGACTCAGATATACTATCAGCTGCAGCAGAGGTGCTTCTTTTATGAACTGAAGGGACGTGAGCTTTCTTTGTATATTCTTTCTGCCTCCATATATCATTTTTGGGTACTTAATAAACTGTTGAAGTGATCCATTTGTGATTTGTCTCACTTCAGCACCCATGAATCTGGTTTGATTGAGACCTAAGTTAATCAGGATCCTATAAATCAAGACATATTCTCATGCCCTTATTTGGAGGTTCTAATGCAAAGAGAGGTGCAATTGGTGGCAACATGGGATAAGTCTTTTTTAGGGCAGCATCCCCATTGTGGAACCCCAGTTGTGGCTCTCCCAAAAGATATTAGAACATCCCCTTCTTAAAAAAATATATATTTTAGGGACTTAGTTAAAACATTTTTATTCTGCCAGGCTCTTCGTGTATTTTAATCTTGCTAGCTGTAACCTTGTTTAAGTTGTTTTACTTTGGCATTGACTGTTTTCCTTTTAACTGCACTGAGATTATCTTATTGTAAACTACTTTAGGAGCCTTTTCCCTTTTCCATATTTCTAGGCTGCCTTTCAGAGTCAAACTCCCACAAGACAGCTGCTGACAGATAAACATAAAAAATACACAAACACCAAAGTATTCCAAAAGTCACCCTAAACACAGTGATAAAAATCCACAATAACAACAGCAGGCACTGCAATATTCCGCCCAGTGAAGCAACACTAAAATCAGACCAAATAGTTAAGAAATTATTTCAACCAGCCCTTTCAAACCAGCAGCCCCTAATATCTTCCAAGGAAAAGCAACTGGAAACAGACATGTCTTTAAAGCCCATTTGAAGACCTGCATGATAGAAATGTTTTCTACAAGATTACCTTAGGGATCATCTCACTCCTTATGTCTAGAGATGGCACAAGAGTCCAAGGATGGGGAGGAGTTCAATGGACTCCCCCTCCCCACCTGACCACCTGGACCCTGCTCTCTGGGTTGTGGGGGGCTTGCTTGCCCACTTGGCAACTGGCGGGAAGCATTGTGAGGCTGTCCATCACCTTACTGAGTCACCATTGTGCACAGAAATCACTGTTAAGTTACTCCCACAAATCTCATGTTGTGTCTATGGCTGCCTTAAGGGGGTGATGACTCAACATTAGAGGGGTAAAGACCTTGCATGGGTGGGCAGCAACGGCGGGTCGTCAATCGCCCAACAGGACCGGATGGAGATAAGTCCGTCCATCCCTACTTATGTCCCTGCCCAATCTCTGTGATCATTAGAGAGAGCATTTCTGAGGGTGCCATATGTTCCTGAGGTTCACCTCAGGAGTACTTGTAGTAGAACATTTAGTGTTGCAGCACCCACCCTCTGGAACACTTTCTCAATTGATATTAGACAAGACCCCACAGTTCTGACCTTCAAACGTCTTCTTAAAACTCATCTCTTCACACACGCTTTCCTTGAAGTGTGACCCAGCCAGCTATGCTTTGTAGCACACAGTAGCGTGTGTGGTTTTATTGCTGATTAATTGTATTGTGCTGTTCTTATTGTTATATTTACAGTTGTTTATGTTCACCGCTTTGAGACTTTTGTGGAAAGTGGTACATGAATCTGAATTATAACTAAAAATAAATAATGACATCAGTTGATCAATCAATGAACTTTTTTATTTCAAGGGTGGAGACCCTCCAACTTGCGGGCCAGGGGCCCTCCCAAGGTGGCTTACAGCAATAAAATTCAGCCCACACTGTCCCCTCCATGGAAAGGGGAGAAACAGAGAGGGAGAAAAGGAGAGAGGGAGAGAAAAAGGGGAGAGAGGAAGAGGGATGTGTGTGTGTGTGTGTGTGAGAGAGAGAGAGAGAGAGAGAGAGAGAGAGAGAGAAAGAAAGAAAGAAAGAAAGAAAGAAAGAAAGAAAGAAAGAAAGAAAGAAATGCATGTGGGGTGGCTCCAAGACCTGTCCACTGCTGGCATGTTGCATTCAATAAATTTCCTCAGAGGGTAGGTGTCCCTGTTTCATTTCCTATGGTTGCTAAGTTGAGGCCTTGAGCAGGCTCCTGTACCTTGCCCAATTTGCACAGAAGGGAGAATTCCACACAGTGCTGCTTCTATCACTGAAGCAGTATTTATTAGCAGTATTTATTAGCAATATTTATTTAGCAGTATTTCAGCAGTATTTATTTATTTTATTTATTTACAATATTTGTATACTGCTCCATATCCAAAACAGATTTTGGAGCAGTAAACACAGTATGATGGGGAAAAGTCATATCTAATAAACTTCAGAGTGGCATTTGAATGTCATTCTATCTTGTCTGTCCTAAAATAAAGGGGAAGGAACAGGTGAAGGCACCGCTTGCTTGGTTCTTTCAACTGATCGATAAAGTGTCAGGAAGGATGATATATCAAGGAAGAGCTGAGATGAAGCACGATTAACTTTTCGTGTTTCTCCTGGCACCTCTTCTGTGGTGTGAACCATTGTCATCTTTCATTAATGCATAGGTGGTTGGATTGCCTTGTTCTCCCAACCTTTGTTACCAAGGATACAGAATTAGGATCTTGTGCCATTGAATGAAAGGGGATAATATGTTTGGCGGCCAGTAGTTTAGAGTTGCTTTGGCTTATTGCTTCTGCTGTTGCTGACAAATCCTATTTTTAACTAAAGCATTTCCCCTACAATTGTGAAGTTGTTGAAGTCCTGGCCATCAGCACCTCCATCTAGAGATAGGGGGGCAGGGGATTTGGTGTAGTAACAGCAAAAGTAGGGTGTGAACATTTATATCCTGCCATTATTTCCCCAAGAACACGAGGTGCGTTCCATGATCCCCCTCCTCCTCCTCCTCCTCCTCCTCTCTCTCTCTCTTATAATCCTAGAAGCCAGGGACATCTTCACATAGCACATAGTCAAACAATGGAATTTGCTACCACAAGATGTAGTGATGGCCACCAATTTGGATGGCTTTAAAAGGGGGTTAGACAAATTCCTGGAGGAGAAACCTATCAATGTCTACTAGTTCTGATGGCTATATGCTGCCTCCAGTATCAGAGGCAGTAGGTTCCCAAGCAACACCAATTGCTGGGGAACATGGGCAGGATGGTGCTGTTGCACTCATGTCCTGCTTGTGGGCTTTGGGTCAACAGCTGGTTGGCCAATGTATGAACAGAATGCTGGACTAGATGGATCTGTGGTCTGATCCAGCATGGCTCTTCTTATATTCTTATGTTCTCTCCATTTTATCCTCACAACAACCCTGTGAGGTAGGTGAAGCTAAGAGGTGGTGACTGGCCCAAAGTCACCCAGTGAGCATCAGGGCTGAGTGGTGATTTGAACCCAGGTCTCCCAAGTCCTAATCCAACACTTGAACTATTATACCATGCAGACCTACCAAACTTGCAGTTCCTGAATCAATATGTGAACTGGAATGCAGTTATCCTTTGGATATTCACACTCCTCCGAATTTTGCTCTGCAATTCTCCAAACAAAGAAAAGCCTGCCAAAAATATGCATCATACGTTAGAGGAAAGTGCATGCAAAAATGCATATATTAGTGAAAAATTAGTTCAAAACAGCACTGTATCAAGGGAAGCACTCACAGAAAATATGCATATTAAGGAAAATCCATACAAGAATGTGTCTATTAGGAGAAATGCCATGGAAATACATAAAAATTTTTCACATGGGCTTAAAAAAGAAGTCGCTAACTGATGTGAAATGAGATGGAATGAAGTAAAGACTGGGATGGGGTGGCTGACATCCCACAGGGGTGGGACACCACAGGGGTCAAATGCACAGGGATTCAAACCCAAACTTTTAAGAGCAAATTGCTCCAAGCCCTCTGCCTGGATGGATAAATCTGTCAGCTTCTTTTTCTCCCACGTTCATGTTTTTGGTTTTTTTTTAAAATCTCAAGTGAATATGGAGAACTGTGCAAGTTTTGGTAAATTCTCATCAAAACCGAACTGAAACGCAGTTCTGACCCATCCCTAATCGTAGGTTCGCACTTTGGGGATCTTGCAGGTCAGTGGCTGTTCACATGCTTTGCCCTGCCAGGTTCTCAAGTCAGCAACTCTAGCGAGTGACGAGCAAAGATCTAGAAATTAATTAAACTCCCCCCGCTCAAGATGGATGGCCGATCATTTCCCTTCAGTTTCTGATGCTCTTGCTGTGGAATAGTGGGAGATGGAGAGAAGAATTTTTATAGCAACATTATGATGTTAATAAGTCTATTACTCACCAAAGATGTAATTTGCCTCAAAAGTCCTACCAATAACCATATTTCAGAGCAGTTTCTGTGTAATTGCTTCCCCCAATAACTGATGTCTTCTTAAGCGACTTGTCTGTGCTGTGAGGACCTGTTGAACACAATGAGGGATGCCACTTTCACGGTCTCTATCCTGAACGGGTGGCAGGTGAGCATCCTCCTGCTCAATTTGTAGGGATGTATGAGAAATGAGAGTGGAGCCGCGGTGGCTTAGTGGTTAAGATGCTGAACTGCAGACCAGAAGGTCGGCAGGTCAGCAGTTCGAGACCCGAGTGCCGCGTGACGGAGTGAGCTCCCGTCTTCAGCCCCAGCTCCTGCCAACCTAGCAGTTCAAAAGCAAGAAATTGCAAGTAGATAAATAGGTACCGCTTCGGTGGGAAGGGTGACAGCGTTCCATGCACCTCGGTGTACAGTCATGCCGGCCACATGACCATGGAAGCGTCTTCGGACAGCGCTGGCTCTTCGGCTTAGAAACAGGGATGAGCACCTCACCCTAGAGTCGGACACGACTGGCTGGGGACACCTTTACCTTTTTATGAGAAATTAACTTCAGTTTGTTTTTGATTTGCCCAGTCTGCACCTTCCGGACTGCACCAAGATGCGAATGCAATCTGTGGTTGAAGTCCGTACATTTCCAAGCTTGTCGTGTGATTTGTGGACCAAGAAAAATATGTTTGACAGCCTGCATACATTTTAAAAATATGCATGGAAAAATGGGTACTTTTGAAAAATGAGCACAAAGACACTTTAATCAATGGGAGAAAAATGCGTGCATTTCAAACATGGGCACAACTGTGGCATGCATATGCATGAAGATACCCATGGATTTTCATGTGAAAAGGGAAACGCAAAGCTCACAATCTGATACGGACTTGAGTCAGAACGAGCTTTGAGATGGAATTTGGAGAACTTTTGCAAGCTTGTGGTTTTGCTTATTTGCACATCCCTATTGATTTGGGTTAGATTCACAAGAAACCCTAGCTAATTGGGGATTAAATCAGATTAGTCCTGAACTATTTCAAAGCTGCGGTCCATTCTTGTTACTCCCCTGAGAATGTCTTTGGAAACACAGCAATGCCTGGAGTCCTATGGAGTGTCAACCCTTTTCCAAGAACCTGCACACACATTGAATGCCTTCTTTCCTTCTCTATGACTTCAAACCCTCATCCTCAGAGTAGTCCAACCTCTTGTCCTCAGAAGAGGCTCCAAAGTTAACAGTTCAGGAAGAAGATTCAGCTGTGGCATAATGAGGTTTCCATCTCCTCATGACCCAGGTTCCCAGAAAATGCTCCCCCACATCCAGAGGAGGTTACCTTGCTGTCTTCAGACTCTGAGGACTCTGGCCATGAGGAGAGGACACTTGTATGCCACATCCACTCCCACATCATTGTAGTGTCAGGGTGCTAAAAGATGCCAGGCACCTTTAACAGACAAAGCCTCAGTCAGTGTAGAGGTGGAGCCAACCAGCCTAAAGGCCTCCACATTCTTATGTAAGGCTCAGTCTTCATCTGCTCCTTGTTGGAGCAACATACAGAACCATCTCTGGCCTCAGCACTAGTTGGAGCTTTCTGTGGTGTTGATCTCTCCCTTCTTGCTTCCCTGAGAAACCCGGCCTAACCTGACCTCTGCTCACCATCTGAATCATAGCAGAATCCTGCAACCCAGGCTACAAGGCAGAGCACATGGCTTGAAATGGGACACTCTGCTAAAATATGCCTGTCATTGTTGGCAGTGACAAGGACAGTTGCTGTTGCTTTCATTGTGAGGACCCAGAAGCCCTGGAAAACTACATTTGGTATTTTATTTATTTATTTATTTTATTGCATTTATATCCTGCCTTTTTTCCTCTTGCGAGGAACCCAAGGCGGCTTACATTCTCCTCCTCCTCTCCATTTTATCCTCACAACAACAACCCTGCGAGGTAGGTTGGGCTGAGAGTCTGTGACTGGCCCAAAGTCACCCCGTGAGCTTCCATGGCCAAGTGGGGACTAGAACCCGGATCTCCCGGCTCCCAGTCTGTCACTCTCACCACTACACTACACTGGCTCTCTACACTGACCCAGCATATTGCTACTACCCAGTGGTTTACTGGTAAATTTTGAAGGTACTCATCATCATTACAGCTAGTGCGGTGTAGTGGTGAGAGTGTTGGGCTGGGAGCTGGGAAATCCGGGTTCTAGTCCCCACTCGGCCATGGAAGCTCACTGGGTGACTTTGGGCCAGTCACAGCCTCTAGGCCCAACCTACCTCACAGGGTTGTTGTTGTGAGGATAAAATGGAGAGGAGGAGGATAATGTAAGCCACCTTGGGTTCCTTGCAAGAGGAAAAAAGGCAGGATATAAATGCAATAAATAAATAAATAAATAAATAAATAAATAAATAAATAAATAAAGTAGGGCTGTTAGAGAAATCCACAATGGATTGAAATGAGATCAGATTTCGGTGAATGTGACCTGTGCCTCCTGCAGCAGACCAGCCTTTTCTGAGCTGCATGGATTCTGAAGACTTGCAGAGCAGTTTTTAACTTTTGGGGGAGATATCTGATGTGAGTGGTGTGTGCGTGCGGAGTCTTACATGTTTTATGGTATGTTATACTTTATTTCTATGCCTACCAGAAATACAGGGAATTTCTGCATTTATTTTGCAGAAATACACTTATTTTTTCACACTGAGAGCCAGTGTGGTGTAGTGGTCAGAGTCTTGGACTAGGAGTCGGGAGATCCGGGTTCTAGTCCCCACTCGGCCATGGAAGCTCACTGGTTGACTCTGGGCCAGTCACGGACTCTCAGCCCAACCCACCTCACAGGGTTGTTGTCGTGAGGCTAAAATGGCGAGGAGGAGGATGATAATGTAAGCCGCCTTGGGTTCCTTGCAAGAGGAAAAAAAGGTGGGATATAAATGCAATAAATAAATAAACAATAAATAAGTTACAGTCCCCACAGCCATGTCCCCAAGTGTTAGTTCTCATCTCCACCAGGAGCCAGGTCTCTTGTAAAGCTAATGGCTCTTAATTGCTCATTCAAGAGTAAGCCAACCAAAAACAGGTATAACTCACAAAAATATATTGTTGCTGGAAAAATCCCCCCCCCCCCCACACACACATACCTACTGTGAGGATTGGAATTAAGGTCTGAGGGCACAGGGAAGCCTAGAGGGGGAGAGATGACACCATCATCCTTTCTAATCAAAATGTCCCAGTGCTATGACCCTGTGTGCCCAGGTTACACTACATCATTTCTCATCACTGCTGCCAATGGGTACATTTTGGCAGGAAAGTGGATAACTGTAGCAAGGGCCTAGGCTGTGCTAATTATGTGTTTTGTTGTGTTTCATTGAGAGTAAGGACTTAAGAGTAAATATCTTCTGAGCCTGTGCTTGCAGAGCTGCTGTCTTTCAAGCAGAGTCAAAAAGAGGCCCCCTCGCCTCACCTTTGTAAAAACAAATTAAAAAGTTGCACGAATATGGAGACTGGCAGCAGGAAACTTTCTGAAACCGACCACATATGGCAACTGCTTCATGTTGCTTCATGTTAAGGCCGGTCCTGTCACCATGGTTTAGTCAGTGCAAGAATTGCCTGTGAGTGTATAGGCACAGCAGTGGGTAGAACTCTGATTGAATGGCTAAGCTGTAATGATTTATTACCCAGCAGAATGTATATATCGCAGAGGCTTTCTAAGATGAGAAATGCGTACCCAAAATTACATAAGCAATGCCAAGCTGTGAATAACTGGAGATTTACAAGTTAACACTTAAAACTAATAGCATAAATGTCCCTCCCATGTGTGATTAATTAAAGGAGGAAACAATGATTTACAGCATAATCCTGACTTGTCTACTCAAAAGTAACCCTTACTGATTTCAGTGGGGCTTACTCTCAGGTAAGTTGGTATAGGATTGGAGCCTTAGCCGTGCCAGCTTGGATGCCTTGGTATCAGATCTTTATGAAGCAAAACTTCAAAATAATGTACCATTCATAAGAATGAATTAGAAGCCATCAGCATTCTAACACTAAAGCAAACGTTCTCAAGGAAATGACCTTCAGCTTGAGAACTGGGGTGGTGGGTGGTGTGGAGAGAAGGGTAGTAGTGCTACTACATTGCTACTACAGTTCCAGAGTGAGGAGAATGGGGGTCGGAGTGACAAAACTTTATTTCTGTAAAATAAATTGACTGATTGATTACATTTATATCCCACCTTTTTTCCTCTTTAAGGAACCCAAGGTGGCATACATAATCCTCCTCCTCGCCAATTTTAGCCTCACAACAACAACCCTGTGAGGTAGGTTGGGCTGAGAGTCCGTGACTGGCCCAAAGTCACCCAGTGAGCTTCCATGGCCGAGTGGGGCACAGAACCCAGATTTCCTGACTCCCAGTCCAGCACTCTGACCACTACACCACACTGGCTCTCAGTGTGAAAAAAGAAATAAATTTATTTCTGCAAAATAAATGCAGAAACTCCCTGTATTTCTGGTAGGCATGGAAATAAAGCATAACATAACATAACATAAAACATATAAGACACCACACGCACACACCACTCACACCACACACCATGAATGGCCAGCAATAGTGATAGCAGTGGCGGAAATCCATGAGCCGGCCTGACTCAACACAAGTTGAGTTGGGCCAGCTTGTGGACAAGCGAGCCAGAGCCCGGGGGGGGGGGGCGGGCAAGGTGCCAAAAGCTCGGTGGACTTGAGCCCCTGGACGGATTCCTGCAACATCCCTAATTTCTGGCATCTCCCCCTGTAACTCTGGAACTCCCTGATGAGGGAATTGGTGCCACCTCAGCTGTCCTTCTGCTGGCAAGTGCAGACATTTCTATTTAAGCAGGCCTTCACCAGGTAAGCAGTTGCTGAAGTGGGTTCTGTTGGGCCAGGTGCTGTTTTCACTTCCTCTGGGGTGCACTCCTATGTCCTATCCTATGGACAGAAGCCTTTGCTCTTGGAGGCTTCCAAGTATCCAGTGGCCTGCCTGGCTATTGCTGGCAGGGCAGGAGGAGTGCCACAGGTGATTTCCCCCAGCCCATCCTCCTTTGGCTCCCCCCCCCCACTCTGGATGGCCCTCTGAGCCTGTCTAGCGGAGGTGTGGGGCTGGGGCTGGAGAGGCCAGAGGATTTCTTGTATCCAGGCCTCCCATCCCCTCTCCACCCACCAGTGCCCCCATTCTGACCTCATCACGTAGCCAACGTGGTTCTTTCCACAGCAGCTGTGAGGGCTCAGGGGAGGGATTGTATTCTGGAGTCCCCCTTCCAAGGTCAAAGTAATGTTTCTGGCCTTGGAAGGAAGACTCCAAAGAATCCTATGGTCCCTGACCATAGGATTGCTCTTTTATTGTGTGTGTGTGTGCATTTAAAATTCTGTTTTTAATCTATTTCTTTTTATTATTAGGAACCTAGGAAGCTGCCTTATACTGAGTTAGAGCATTGGTCCCTTCAGAGCTCTTCCAGTCCTACATGGAGATGCTGCCGGGAATTGAACCTGGGACCCTTGGCATGCAAAGCAGGCGCTCTACCACTGAGCTCCGCCCCCTCCTTAAACAGGAACACAGGAAGCTGGCTTATACTGAGTCAGACGACTGGTCCATCTAGCCCAGTTTTGTTGACGCTGATTGGCAGCAACGGCTCTCCAGGGTTTCAGGCAAGATTCTTTCCAAGCCCTACCTGGAGATGCAGGCGCTCTACCCTTGAGCCATGGCCCCTCACATGCACACACACATTGCCTTCCAAATGTCTCTTAAGCATAGGGAGATGCTTATTGTTCTCTATTAACAGTACTTTGGGGGAACTAGCATGTTCCCAGGATTTTCATGTTTTCAGGATGTCTTCTAAATAGGGACGGCAGAGAATTCCGCCACGGATTCCAGTGAGGCTGGATTCTTTAGAATCTGGCCCCCGGAATCCGTGGTGGAACAGCCTCCTGCACCCCGCCCCCCCTGGAATCCCCTGGGATGGAACTTACCTGGGGCGGATGCAGCAGATTCGGCGGCAGTTCTGGCAGCAGCAGCTGGTTTCTTGGCCGGCCGTGGCTGGGCTGCTGCGGTCGCCATTGCCGTCCTTCGAGCTGAGATAGGCTACATAAGAATTGATGTAGCCTATCACGGCTAACTCCTAAACCCCCCCCAAAAAACCCAGCGTATGCAAATGGCGGTGGCTACGGCGGCCACCATTTGCGTTCTCTACTTTTCGCCGTTCTAGCCTACGTAAATATTTACGTAGGCAACTGTGGCAAAAAAAAGTGAACCGCAAATAGCGTAGTGGGCGCTATTTGCGTTCTTTTTTTCCCGCCGTTTTATCCTACATAAATATTTATGTAGGCTTTTACGGCGAAAAAAAAGAAACACAAATAGCGCCCACTATGCTATTTGTGGTTCCCTTTTTTTGCCGTAATTGCCTACATAAATATTTACGTAGGATAAAATGGGGAAAAATAGGGAACGCAAATGGTGGCCGCCATAGCCGCCGCCAATTGCGTACGCTGTTTTTTTGGGGGGGGGGTTAGCCGTGATAGGCTACGTAAATTCTTACGTAGCCTATCACGGCTGCCTGGCTGAATGCAAATGGCGGCTGATACGGCAGCCGCCATTTGCATCCACAGCAGCCCGTCCGCGGCTGGAAATCCAGCTGCAGACGGCCCTGGCTGGCTGCTCTGTGGCTTGGCTGCGGAGCCGAGCCGGCCGTCGAGGATCCCGGGGGGAGGGACGGAGAGCCTACCCCCCCACCGCGAAAGATTCAGCGAAAAGGTAAGTGAGTTTCGTACGTCCCTACTTCTAAAAGATGGAACATAGGAAGCTGCCTTATACCTAGTCAGACCCTTGGTCCCTCTAGCCCAGTATGTTGACAGTGAGTGGCAGCAATGGCTCTCCAGGGTTTCAGAGCTTTTCCAGTCCTACATGGAGATGCTGCCAGGGATTGATCCTGGGACCTTCGGCATGCAAAGCAGGAGCATTGCCACTGAGCTCCGCCCCCTCCCTAAACAGGAACATAGGAAGCTGGCTTATACTGAGTCAGACGACTGGTCCATCTAGCCCAGTATTGTTGACACTGACTGGCAGCAACGGCTCTCCAGGGTTTTCAGGCAGGATTCTTTCCTGGCCCTACCTGGAGATGCCAGGGACCAAACCTGGGACCATCTGCATGCAAAGCAGGGGCTCTACCACTGAGCCACAGCTCCCTCTTATAATTCTTTCAAGTTTATTTTCATCTTGGTTTTTATTACTGTTAGCCACCTTGTGCAAAACTTTGTTTGGCGGAAATGCGGGGGTGCAAATCAAATCAATAAAAGTATTTGTGACAATCTCTACGCGTTCTTAAACATGAAAGAAATATGCCATTTCTTTTAATATCATATAATCCACCCAAAGGACTTTTGCTACTGGGTGGACTAACAAATACATAAATAAATCTAATCAGCAGATACAATATAAAGCTATATAAGGATCACGGGAACCCTTTGTTTTTGCCAAGGTGGCAGCAGAACTGCTGCTCCCTCGAATTTGAGATTACAAAACCAGATGAGATTATCCGGTGTGATAGCCCCGTGTCTTAGCAACTCCTAGGAACTGCTGATCATTGCAAATCATATTGTCCTGAAACTCTGTTCCTTCAGTCCCCAAAACCTAATATACCAAAAATATTTGCAGGATTCAGCCAAATCAAATTGCTTCCTCAAACAATTTATTTGTAGTGTGCAGAGGGCAAGCAAATATTTATAGTCAAGAGCACGAATAATCTCTGGTGGATGTTGCTTCTTGTTTTTTTTATTACATGCTTGAATGGAGAGCGGTGCAGCATGGCATAGAGAGAAGGGCATATCAATAAACCTGTAACTGACTGAGACGCTTTTCCATTCCCCAGTTGAATCTTGCCAAAATTAGGGCGCACTGCTATGGACCGAGCCCTTGTTGCTCAGAAGCCCCTAAACTTGAGTTCAGACTCAAGACCGAGACTCCTGTGCCCTGCTGAGCTGAAGCTGGCTGGGCGGGAGGGGCAGTGGAGGTGATTTTTGCCTCCCCGCCCCCCAGTCTCCTGTATTTCTGCTAGATGGGCTTGTCCGCCTGTATAATGAGGGCACTTTGGATAGGGAGGGAGGGATGTGGGAGGAAGCACAGGAGAAGTCATATTGTGGCCTCTCAGGTCTCCTCCCCTCCCCACCCACTGGAACGCTCTCTTTCCTCCTCCTCTGAGGTCACTTTTCCAACCTTAGAGAAGCAGCCAGTACAGTTCTTTCTGCATTGACTGTGAGGGGAAGAAGTCTGGAGTTGGATCTCTGACTCCCCCTCCGAGGTCAGAGAGCTGTCTCCAACCTCGGAGGGGTTTCTCAAGCCATGCTGTGGTCCCTGGGATGCTTGCCCAGGGACCATATGATTGCTCTCTGAGTGGCCACAATCCAACACAGAATCAAAAGCACCTGTGCCTGCTGGATTCAGTGGGCTTAAGCACCCTCAACTCTGTCTTGGACTGTGGCTAAATCATTAATTGAATGTCATCAGCCCAGTAAATGTGACAAACCATACTGTGGTGTTCTCTTCCAGGAAGTTACCCAGTGGCCTGTGGATGGAGGGGTTGTTAACCATCCCATTGCCACAGATAGATTGCTTCCTCGCAAGGTTTAGACCAGGGATGGGCAACTGGTGTCCTTCCAGATGTTTTGCCATACAACTCCCATCATCCCTCACCACTGGCTACACTGGTTAGGGCTGATAGGAGTTGTTGGCCAAACTTCTGGAGGGCCACAAGTTGTCCACCCCTGGTTTAGACCAAAGCTCAGTCCAGATAAGATGGAGCTTCCGTTCGTAGTTAGTTGAGTGAACCAGACATTCAACCTGTTCTGGATGTTGCACTCCCCCTTATGGACCAAGTTTGCAGAATGGCACTGCTGTTAGATCCTTATGTGACTGCCCTATCTGGCAAACCACCTGAATTGCAGGTGGAAGGTTCTCCATCTTCAGGCCCTGGACAGACTCTGCCCACCCAGGCTGGCCATTGGTCCTCCTGGAGAAGAAGCAGTATAGAAGGTCTTCCTGTTCCAGCTGAGCCTCGCTTGAGCAACAAGGTCTTCCTGTGCTCTAGCATGGTTATTCTTTGGTCCCAACTCTTGGCTTGCTCTTCAGGCCTGACTATGAGCTGCTCCTGGCTCACCTCAGGCTGCTGTGGATGGCCTAGCCCTGACATGATCTTATGTTGAAAGCTCTGCTGGCATCTGTGGCAGGAGGTACCTTCAGTGTCCCAGCAATTGTCACTCCTTCAGGACAGTGCAACTTGCCATGGTCACCCATGCTCTGGTCACTGTATTGCTTGGTACATGGGGCTGCTTTTGAATATCCTTCTGAACTGAACATGTTTCAGAAACCTCAAAAGGTTCCAAAATGGCAACTAGATTGTTAAATGGGATGCGCTGGTTTGGATGGATCTCATCAGTACTGAATGATTTCACACTGGCTTCTTGTCTGCTTCTAGCCCAGGCAGGGATGCACAATCTTTTTGGTCCCGAGCGTTGCATCAGTTGACACCAGTACATGTATGTACGCACACACAAACATAAACTCACACACATGCTTGTCCGGGATTTGCTAGCTCTACAAAGGAAATATCTTGCTTATCTCTGATCTCTGATCTCTTGCTAGTGCTGGTGGTAGCACCGGGAAGGGAGACCCCAGGCAGCGCTGCCATGGCACCAGATGCAGGGGGTCTGGTGGGCCACCAGAAATGGCTTGGATGGCCACATCTTTTGCAACCCTGTTCAAGGTGTCGGTTTTGACCTATAAGCCCTAAACAGCTTAGGGTCGGAGTGTTGAAGGACCACTTTCTCCCATATTTGCTTCTCCATTAGAAATCATCTGAGGACTTTCTTCAGTTGCATCTGATCACAAAAGTTGGACAGGCGGAAACCAGCAGAGGGCCTTTTCAGTGATGATAATGCCCCATTTATGGAATGCTCCCCTGAGACAGATCAGTGGTGTCTTGGTATTTTTTGACTCACGTGCACTCATCATGGCAGTCCCCACAGCCCTGCCCCCAAGGAGTATCCAAAATTTCAGGGAGCTGTGTCGATCCATATCAATAGAATAGAAGCCAGTTCTGTGAGCTTTCATGTGCTAGGAGCAGGCCTTTGGTAAAACGAATGGGTCTTAATTGCCCATTCCAGACCGAGCCACTCCCGAAATACGTGGCATTACAAAGCAAACAATATAATGTTGCTGGGAAAATTCATTCCTCCCCCATCCCTACTGTAAGAATTGAAGCTAAGCTCAGAGGGAACAGGGAGGGACATCTGAGCTGGGTGGCAGGTGATGTCATAGATAGGGATGTATGGACGGTGTAAAATCTGCTCCATCTGTGTTTTGTGGATTGTCAGGTGCCTTTTGTTCCATCATCCGCCCACAGACGGATGCGAATATTTTTTTTTCACCATGTGGAAAAATATGGAAATAATTACATAAATATTTGCATGAGTATGTACGTAAGTATTTACATAATTTACCTCAGTATGTAACATCTAGTGTATTGTCCCCCATTCCAGTTGACATTTCCTCAGCAGAAACATATGTATTTTTTTACGGATTTATAGTGGGGATGGCGGAGAATTCCGCCACGGATTTCAGTGAGGCTGAATGCACTGGTATTCGGCCCCCCAAAACCCATGGTGGAATGGCCTTCCACCCCCCGCCCCCCCAGATTCCCCCCCCAGGACGAAGCTTACCTGGGGCGGATGTTCCGGTGGCAGGGGGTGGGAGGCCGTTCTACCACGGTGGCCGCCATTTGCGTCCGCAGCAGCCTGTCCGCGGCCAGAACTCTGCCTGCAGACGACCCTGGCCGGCTGCTCCGCAGAGCCGCCATGGAGCGGAGCTGTCCGGGCAGGATTCCAGGGGGGAGGACCGGATCACCTCCCCCCCCATCAAGGATTCCGTGGGGAGGGTTGGAGCACCTCCCCCCCCACTGCGAACACATCCGCAAAAAGGTAAGTGACTTTCGTACATCCCTAATTTATAGGCGTAAATTTCAGGAAAGTAAAAAAATTAACCGAAAGTCCATGGACTCTGCATAGCCTGAGGGAGGGGGGTGCTCTGCAGGAGATTCCTCAGGTTGGATTCTTAGACATCCAAGCTCAATTTAATCCATCTTGAATTTCTCCAGCACCCCTAGTCATCGACCCCTGCTCATCAAAAAGTGCCAGTACTGTGTCCCTGCAGCCAAGGTTCCCGCACCCCACTGAATGTGGTGCCGATAGTTCTCAGTTTGATGTGTCTGATCAGGATTGTTTTGCTCACAGAGACTTTTAATAGCTGAGTGGTCTCTCCTGACAATTGCATTGAGGCTGTCTAATGCTAGGGATGTCAGAGAATTTTGCCACCAATCTCGGGGAGGCCGAATGCCAGCGCATTCGGCCCCCCGAAATTGGTGGCGAAATGGTCTGCCCCCCACCCCCCCGGGACGGGACTTACCTTGGGCGAATCCTCCTGGCGGCGGCGGCCAGTCTTCCAACCGGCTGCCACCACTGCCATTTCCAGTAAAACAACAACAACAAAAAAAAAAACGTGATAGGCTACGTAAAGATTTACCTAGCCTATCACAGCTAGATTTTTAAAAAATACCGTGATAGGCTACGTAAATGTTTACGTAGCCTATCACGGCTGAGTAAAAAAAAACAACAACCCCACGCATATGCAAATGGCAGCGCCCATGGGTGCCGCCATTTGCGTTCCTTATTTTGGCACGTGTAGTCTACATAAACATTTACGTAGACTACGGCGAAAATAAGGGGAATGCAAATAGCATAGCGTCTACGCTATTTGCGTTCCCCTTATTTTTGCCGTAGTCTACGTAAATGTTTATGTAGACTTGATGTGCCAAGATAAGGAACGCAAATGGCGGCGCCCATGGGTGCCGCCATTTGCGTACGCACGTTGTTGTTTTTTCCACTCAGCCATGATAGGCTATGTAAACATTTACGTAGCCTATCATGGCTGACTGCAGGGAGGGAAACGGCAGCTACGGCCGCCACCATTTGCAGCCCGGCCGGCCAGGATTCGGGGGTGGAGAGACGGAGCGCCTCCCCCCCCAGCCAGAATTTCAGGGGGGAGGGACGGAGCACCTCCCCCACGGCCAGAATTTCGGGGGGAGGGATGGAGCGCCTCCCCCCCACCGCGAATCAAAATTCGTTACAGGTAAGTGACTTTCGTACATCCCTTTCTTAGGCGTTTAGTTGCATCTAGTTCAGTCATAAAACTGGATTTTTTGTTTTGTTTTTATCTAATGATCCTCTTTGAAGCCTTATGAAAGGGAAGGCAGAAGAGGAATGCTTGAAATGAAATCAAACTTAATTAATGGCTACTAGTCCCAATGGCTAAGTGCTCCAGTACCAGAAGCAGGGAGCCTAGGCCCTATGTACACCAGTTGCTGGGGAACATGGTTGGGAGGGTGCTGTTGCACTCAAGCCCTGCTTGTGGGTACCTGGTCGACAGCTGGTTGGCCACTGTGTGAACAGAATGCTGGACTAGATGCATGGACCCTTGGTCTCATCCAGCAGGGCTCTTCTTATGTTCTTAAATAACGTGTTGGAATTGCAAATTTCCAGAACAGAGTCTTTTGTGCTGGGAAGTCTGAGTTTCTAATAGCTGTGATCTTTTGATTTCATGTTGTGTATGATTCATAAACCAATGCCTTTTCCCTTACCAGCCTGTCCCATCACTGAGGTCATCAGATGACACACTGCTGGTGATTTTGCATAGACCTGTGGTCCATTTGGAGTCCACTTGGAATAGAGCCTTCAGTGTTTTGGCTCCCTCTCTGTGGAACTCCCTGCCTGTTGATGTCAGGCAGGTACCAATGTTCTGTGAAGGCTGGTGACTTCTGTATCAGTGGGGCTTTGAATCCATTCTGAGTTTCAGTCAGAACTCTAGAGGAGCTATCCAAGGTGCTGAACCCATTTTGGGGATGGGGTTCAGCACCTTGGATAGCTCCTTTGGAGTCCTGACTGAAATCCAGAGTGGATTCACAAGCCACCAGCCTCAACTGCCAACATTCTTTTGTTTTCAACACCTGCTGAAGACATTCGTATTTAAACAAGCCTTCCCTGACTGACCAGCCATGCTTTTATTGGTATAATTTCATTTTAAATACTTTAATTCTGTATTGTGATTCTTCCTGCCCCACACAATTGACAATTCTTTAAAATTGTTCACTGCTGGGGAATCTTATTGGATGTAGAGCAGTCTATAAATCCTGTCAATGAATAAATAAATGAAACCAGAAGCTTGGGATGCCACGTACACTATTTGAGTTCATTTTCATTTCAGCGTGTGTGTTTTTAACCCTGCTTTTCCTTTCAAAAAAGGAGGACCATCAGCCAAATCCTATACGTGCATTTCTGAAATATGTACCATAGAGTTCAGTGGTGCTTCCTGCCGGATAAATGGGTATAGGATACAGCTGAGCTGAAATGTCAAGACATTTTTATGCGGAAGCTTCTTAATTTTTTCTTCCTTTCTCGCCCCCTAGGAAAAGGCCACTTTGCAGGATTTTCATGACTCCACCATTTTTGTTCTGTGGCAGCACCCCACCCCCCCTGCCCCACCATGATCTGGGGCACTGTAGAGGATGCAAAATTGGGTTGAGGTTGCCAGTGTAGAGTTGCGGCATCCACAGAAGCAGCAGGGAAAAAGAAGGCATTGGGTATCCTAGTTCTAGTGCAAATGGTGAGCCCCCAGGCTGAGAAACTACTGGAGAATTTCTCCTCCCCCTGGAGAAGTCTGATGAAATGGGCTCAGAGAAAATTTCTCAGCTCAGGAATAGGGTGGGGGATTTTGAGAGGCCATTTGCACTGAGCCCTAGTGTAGGATTGTAGCTATAGCAACTACTATACAAAACATACAGTAATGCAATGAGAGTAATACAAAAGAGTAACATATAAAATAGAGAAATAAAGAGACAAAGAAAATGAAAAAGGGACTGATAAAAATGTTGCAATAAACCTATAGATAGTGTTTCTGTTCAAAAGCTGCAGAAAAATCTATTCAGTTAACCTATTGTATGAACATTCAGAAACATTATATCAACAAGAAAAAGAGGATAGTAACACACTATAGATTTATAGACAGGAGTATGCACTTACACACACACCCCTCCAGCAGTCAATACACCAAATAATTGGGACAACCATTGAGGGGACAAATCCTTAGAACCAGCAGAAGCCAAGAGAAGAACTAGGCATACACCCATTAATATCCCAGGAGTCAGGGTTGGTCTATGGCAGGGGTGCGGAACCTCCTTCAGGGGGAGGGCAGGGTTCCATTTTGCAGGAGCTCTCAGGGGCCACATGCCTCTCAGGGGCCACATGGTGGGTGGGGCCTAAGGCAAAAGTGGGCAGGGCAAAAGTGGACAGGCGAAAGTGCACAGGGCTAAAATACATGCCTATTTTAGCTTAGAACTCTTACTCAATACTTGATGGAGCACGTCTCCTGATAGGAAGCTACCCATACCCTACACTAAGCATTTAAGGTCCTCCTCTGGAATTTGGCAATGCAGTTCACAGCTGGGAAAATGCATCAAAATGGGATTTTTAAAAAGTTTGGAAATGCATACTTTGAGAGAAAACACATTTCGAAAGGCATAATTTGTGCAAAAATATGTATTTACCAATGCATTTTGTGTAGGTTTTTTAATAAATCTGAAGAAAAATGCAGAAGCAGAATTCAATGGACTTACGAAGAGGGCCTTCTCTGTGCTGCCCCCCGCCCCAACTGTGGAATGATCTCCCTCTGAGGCCCGCCTGGCACCAACATTGCTGTCTTTTTGGTGCCAGGTTAAGACTGTCCTCTACTCCCAGGCAATTGACAGCATATGATGGGGCTTTTAATGTCAGCTGTTTTTATCAGGTCCCAGTATGTTGTATCAATTTTTTCACCTGTTTTAAACTGTTTTTAATTTTGTGTATGTTAAAGTTGTTTATATCATGCTTTGCTTTTTTGTGAACCTCCTAGAACGCTTTGGCTATTGGGCAGTATAGAAGCGAAATAAGTGAAATGAAATGAAAATGAAATGAACAGACATAAATGCAAGCCTGACCTGTGCTGGAAATAGACTGCCCATTCCCAGACTGAAGTGGTATGGTCCTGTGAGGGCTATACCACTTGCTTCCCCTAAAAGTTTGAAGAAGGTCTCAGAGTCGGAGGTACTGAGTCCTTTGTCTGGAAAGAAGAGCTTCCTGAGTGTCATGACCGTGTTGCTAGGCAAGTCTGTGGATTTTCCCCACTTGGCCATTATTATTCTCAGGAGAATTGCCTGTTCTACTTAGCATTATTGTGTCGTGTCCAGGGAAATTTGTTTTTTGTTAAATACATTTCGTCTGTTTCACTAGTCATCAGGCACCTTTTGTTCCATGGTCTGCTCATTGATGGAATTGGATTTTCTGCATGAGAACGTCATTCATTTTTAAATGTGCACGTGCGCCAATCCGTAAGTGGACATTAGCGTAAGTGTGCATTCGCCAACAAACAACACTTTTCTACAACTATCTTCCCCCAAAGTTAAAAACTGCTCTGCAAGTCTTCAGAATCCATGCAGCTCAGAAAAGGTTGGTCTGCTGCAGGAGGCACAGGTCACATTCACCGAAATCTGATCTCATTTCAATCCATTGTGGATTTCTCGGACAGCCCTACTCTCTCTCTCTCTCTCTCTCTCGCATTTATATCTCGCCTTTTTTCCTCTTGCAAGGAACCCAAGGCAGCTTACATTCTCCTCCTCCTTTCCATTTTATCCTCACAACAACAACCCTGTGAGGTAGGTTGGGCTGAGAGTCTGTGACTGGCCCAAAGTCACCCGGTGAGCTTCCATGGCTGAGTGGGGACTAGAACCCGGATCTCTCGGTTCCCAGTCCAACACTCTCACCACTACACCACACTGGCTCCCACTCTCACCACTACTCATGGCAAGTATCCCCTCTTCCATTTGTATCTGGGATGATTTTCCATTCTAGATAAAAGCATCTTTAATTGCTCGGCATGACATTCTGCATCTGCCAACGTTTTAATTACAGCATTCATTGTAGTGTTAACTAGCTTTCGAAGGAGGCATTTAACAACTTGAAAAAAAAGGTGCTCACTTTCACCATAATTGCATTAGTTGGGCTGGCTGATTAAAGCTGAATTAGTGTATATCTCCAGAGACAAGTAGCCCTTTTAAGAGACTGATCCTGGAAGGAGCTTCTCCACCCCTTCCCCAGCTCTATGGCCTTGGTGCAAATTTCTCCCTGAATTTTCAGATTCTTAATACTGTCTGGTGAATCCGGGGAGGAGGGAAGGCAAACCCACAATTTCTTGAAGCAAAAATGTGACAATTAATGGGAGTGTTTGTGACTTCCTCCTCCCCAAAGGTGCTCATTCTGAATTTCACTGATTCAAAACAAAGAAATCAGTTAGGGGGAAAGCAGCATTGATTCCCTTGCTCTTGCCTCTGTGCACCTTAATCCAGGCCAAAAAAAGTCAAATGAAATGGGACCATTCCTTCGATGTATTTCCCAGCCCTTGCTGCTGTGCTTTGGGATGCAGGCAGGATTGGATCTGGGACCAGACATTCTGGATTTGTTTATTCCATTGATATCCAGTGGTGTAGTGGAGTCAGTGACTCTCAAGGGGTTGTGGTTGAATGCATTGTTTATTCCCATGTTAGAGACAGCCCTCCCGATCCGGCTACTGATGTGAGAAGTATTAATTGTGATTGATTGAAGCCTCACTCCCTCCAATAGCAAACTCAGGTGGTGCGTGCCAACGGGGTTGGAACTTGGAACCAAATGCAAGGCCAAAAAAAAGTACAAAAAGGAGGTATTGGCATGGTTGGGGGAAGCATCGCTCCCTGTAATGGCAAACTCAGGTGGTGCACGCCAACAGGGTTGGAGCCAAATGCAGGGCCACAAAGAATTACACAAGGGAGGTATTGGCATGGTTGGGGAAGCATCACTCTCTCTCTAATAGCAGACTCAGGTGGTGTATGCCAACAGGGTTGGAACCAAATACAGGGCTGCAAAGAAGTGAAAAGAGGGAGGAATTGGCATGCCAACAACCAATGGAAGCTGAGCATGCTAAATAGCTATGGTTGAGGACCAGTTGGGAAAGAAAACTCCCAGCTCTGCAGTCCCAGTTCAACTGATTCTCTTACCGCCTTCAACTCCACCCCTGAGCGCTTACGTCTTTGCCCAACTGTGGCCAAAATAAACAGCAAAACACGTCCCTCTTTTTTATTCTGTCTTGTGGGGCTTAATTACAATGCTCTGGGGGACTTGAGGGATTATACTGCAAAGGGGAGGGGGAGAAAAACCCAGTCAGGACACATTTTACAGAAATGTCTGGAGAAATGTCTGCCTGGAATCCTAAGCACACTGGAGTAAGCCCCAATGATGACAGTGGGACTTGCTTCTGAGTAAACACAAGATTTTCCTTTAAATGTGCCTATATTTCTTAATGGGGGTGGATCCCCTGCCCACAATTTCATGCTGCAATTTTATTCTTTTCCCCAGAAGCCTGGCAGGTGAGGGCAGGTTATAAATCTCCCCAAAGGAACTATAAATAGACCTTCTGCTTTGAGTCCTTGGCCTGGTATGAAAACACCTGGCTATAAGCAGAAGTTTAAAAAAACCCTCTCCAGCCTCAATGGCTATTTCAAGCTGGAAACAATAAATGTTGGAGGGAGAACACATTCTCCAGGCTGCATCTTTATCTCTGCAATAAACTGCTTTGCATGCCCCCAGTCTTGTTCATCAGAAAAACTTCCAAGCGGCTTGCTATAAAAATACTAATTAAACCTTGCAACATCCTAGTAATGAACCATAAATATTATCAACAGATGGCTGCATTGGAATGCAGGAGGGTGATGATTCTTCAACTGGATCACACCAAAAACACATCAAGGCAATTGACTGCATGGATAATGTGTTGGGAACTAGAAGCTACGATGTACCCAACTGCCAAAAAGTTCAGCCACTGACCTCTCTGTGATCTTGAAATATCTCTTTGGTTTATCTCCTTGTGGCCTTAATATAAAATAGGAGTGCTGTGTTGGGAAGTCTAGTGTGACTTACAGCAGAATTGCCTTATCTAGAGAAAGTCTGGCAACCCAGCATTTAGTATCACAGGCCATGTCTGGGCCTAATTCAAAGTGCAGGTATTAACATTTAAAACCGTAAACAGCTTGGGGCCAGGTTACCTGAAGGATTGTCTTCTCCCAACTGTACCTGCCCGGACTCTAAGATCATCTTCAGCGGTCCTCCTCTGGAAGCCCCTGCCAAAGGGGGTGAGGCAGGTGGCTACCAAAAAGAGTGTCTTTTCTGTTGTGGCACCCCAGCTGTGGAATGAACTTCCCAGAGAGGCTCACCTGGTGTCTACATTGTGCTCTTTCAGCACCTGGTGAAGTCCGTTTTTATTTTCCCAGCATTTTAGTGTTTTAGCATTCTAGTCTTTTAGCTCTGTTTTAAATCTGAATTTTAAATCTCTGCATTGCTGCTAGGTTTTATGCTGGTTGTACTTTTATGCTATTGTTTTAATGCTTTTATATTTTATATTTTGTTTATGCTGTAGGTTGGTTTTAATTTTTGTGAACTGCCCAGAGACTTTGGCGATTGGGCGGTACAGAAATGTAATAAATAGATAAACGCATGCTAAAGCCAGTTTAGAACCAACCTACTTTATTAGTGCTTTTATACACATTGTCAGAGAAGGCTATCTCACACTGTTTAGCTACAAGCACCTCCTAATGCTCGGTGTGTGAGTGTAAGCAAGCGAAAGCATGAGAAGTGGTTATTAGCTTCCTCTCTGGAGAAACCATGTGGTGCTTGTTGTTGCAGAGGCAAGAGGAAGAAGAAGGAAGAGGAAGTGGAGGGAGCAGGAAATAGGAACTGAATCAAGCTACAGGACATTCTCTATCGCCCCCTAGTGTCTGGAAGCATGCAGAGTTGTTCCTATTATCCAGCATGTTGGACATCAGGCCTGCAGGGCAAATGTGGCCCAGTTGGTATTCCAATCTGGCCCTCCAGGATTCCTTTAAAAAACAAAATACTTTTTATTCTATTTTTTATCTTTATAAATGAAATAAACAGTACCAACAACCAAGTCATTATCTACAGTTTCCAACAATACAGCATTCTTAGGAGGACACAGCAATAATGAAGAAGAAGAAAACAGAAGAAGGAAAAGGAAGAAGAAAGCAAGAAAAAAATATAAAGAAGTTACTTAAAAGGATTAAATTTAAACTCCGTTACACACAAACGTCAAATATCATTTTACTTAAATGTTATACCTATAACATTGCCAATATTACAGTTCAGTACAGCATAGATAATCAACCTTACATTTCAATATCATATCATCAGTCCTATAGCAAGGGAGCAAGCCTGCAATTCATTTCCGATAACCATTTATTGCCCCTCGGTTAGCATATGATAGTAAAGCTTAACAATTTAACCAGCCAAAAATATTTGGCCCTCCGGGATTCCTCAGAAGGCGACATCCCCTTCCCTTGGCTCCTTCGCCTTTCCCCCAAGTACCAATCATTTGGTAGTTTCCCAGCTTTTGCAGGCTTTCCCCATTCTAAAAGGTCTGGATGCCTCTCCTAAGACTTAGTTACTGGCAGTAAAAGCGTTAAGCTAAAATACGGTGGTAGTTTTGGTACTTTGGCTCCACCCACCACTGGAATGCGGGCCCCCAAAGCTTCTTTAGAATGGAATTTGGCCCTTGGGCTGAAAGAGGTTCTGCACCCCTGATCCAATTCATACATTTGGATTATCATGACTGAAGCATTCATGCAATAAAATTGTGAAGTAATTGAATGGACAGATGGCTTGAGAGGAAATAAGTGAGGGAAAACTAAAAAACAAAGTAGAAAAGCTTTTTGCTGAATAATGTTCTATTATCCCTATTACTCTTCTCTTAAAAATGAATTTTCCTTCTCAGATTGTACACTCTGTCCAAATTCTGTTCATTCCCCACTCCAATTGTTGTTGTTTATTTGGCCAGTCGCTTCCGACTCTTTGTGACTTCATGGACCAGCTCACACCAGAGTGTCCTGTCGGCCGTCGCCACCCCCAGCTCCCCGAAGGTCAAGTCCGTCACCTCCAGAATATCATCCATCCATCTTACCCTTGGTCGGCCTCTCTTCCTTTTGCCCCCCACTTTCCCTAGCATCAGCATCTTCTCCAGGGTATCCTATCTTCTCATGATGTGGCCAAAGTTCTTCAGTTTGGCCTTTAATATCATCCCCTCAAGTGAGCAGTCTGGCTTTATTTCCTGGAGTATGGACTGGTTTGATCTTCTTGCAGTCCAAGGCACTCTCAGAATTTTCCTCCAACACCACAGTTCAAAAGCATCTATCTTCCTTCGCTCAGCCTTCCTTATGGTCCAGCTCTCGCAGCCATAGGTTACTACGGGGAATACCGTAGTAATGCCATTGTTTGAACTATGTGGACCTTTGTTGTCAGTGTGATATCTCTGCTCTTAACTATTTTATCAAGAGTTGTCATTGCTCTCCTCCCAAGAAGTAAACGTCTTCTGATTTCCTGGCTGCAGTCAGCATCTGCAGTAATCTTTGCGCCTAGAAAGACAAAGTCTGTCACTGCCTCCACGTTTTCTCCCTCTATTTGCCAGTTATCAATCAAGCTGGTTGCCATAATCTTGGTTTTTTTGAGGTTGAACTGCAACCCAGCTTTTGCACTTTCTTCTTTCGCCTTCATCATGAGGTTCCTCAGCTCCTCCTCGCTTTCAGCCATCAAAGTGGTATCATCTGCATATCTGAGATGGCTAATGTTTCTTCCAGCGATTTTAACTCCAGCACATCGCATGATGTGTTCTGCGTACAGGTTGAATAGGTAGGGTGAGAGTATACAACCCTGCCATACTCCTTTCCCAATCTTAAACCAATCCGTTGTTCCGTGGTCTGTTCTTACCGTTGCTACTTGGTTGTTATACAGATTCCTCAGGAGGCAGACAAGATGAGTTGGTATCCCCATACCACCAAGAACTTGCCACAATTTGTTATGATCCACACAGTCAAAGGCTTTAGAATAGTTAATAAAACAGAAATAGATGTTTTTCTGAAACTCCCTGGCTTTCTCCATTATCCAGCGGATATTGGCAATTTGGTCTCTAGTTCCTCTGCCTTTTCTAAACCCTGCTTGTACATCTGCCAATTCTCGTTCCATGAACTGCTGGAGTCTGCCTTGCAAGATCTTGAGCATTTCCTTACTGGTATGTGAAATAAGTGCCACTGTTCGATGGTTTGAACATTCTTTGGTGCTTCCCTTTTTTGGTATGGGGATATAAGTGGATTTTTGCAATCCGTTGGCCATTCTTGTGTTTTCCAAATTTGCTGGCATATGGCATGCATCACCTTGACAGCATCATCTTGCAAGATTTTAAACAGTTCAGCTGGGATACCATCGTCTCCTGCTGCCTTGTTATTAGCAATGCTTCTTAAGGCCCATTCAACCTCACTCTTCAGGATGTCTGGCTCTAGCTCACTGACCACACCGCCAAATCTATCCCCAATGTTGTTATCCTTCCTATACAGATCTTCCACATATTCTTGCCACCTTTTCTTGATCTCTTTTGCTTCTGTTAGGTCCTTGCCATCTTTGTTTTTGATCATACCCATTTTTGCCTGGAATTTACCTCCGATGTTTCTAATTTTCTGGAAGAGGTCTCTTGTCCTTCCTATTCCATTATCTTCTTCCACTTCTGCGCATTGCTTGTTTAAAAATAATTCCTTATCTCTTCTGGCTAACCTCTGGAGTTTTGCATTTAATTGGGCATATCTTCCCTTATCACTGTTGCCTTTTGCTTTCCTTCTTTCTTGGGCTGCTTCCAGTGTCTCAGCAGACAGCCATCTTGCCTTCTTGGTTTTCTTTTTCTTTGGGACGTTTTTTGCCCCACTCCAATTATCAGTCATCAAATCAAAAACAGGTGTAAAAGGGGAAAAAATAAAGTACAAATAAAGCCCTAGTCTCTTGGCCACTTTAAACTTTTTCTCTTCCTTTCCACTTCACAGAGAAGTTGTTTCTAAATTGTGGTAGTTTCTAGATCTAGTCCAGAAATGACTTTTCTATCCTGCATCTGTCTGTCTGTCTGTCTGTCTGTCTATCTATCTATCTATCTATCTATCTATCTATCATCTCCCAGGTATCAACTGAGGTGGAAATCCTCATTGAACAGTGGGATTTCTAATATATCCGCTAATAACTGGGCTAAACTTATTTATTTATTTATTTATTTATTTATTTATTTATTTATATCGCTCATGTTTTCCTCTTGCAAGGAACCCAAGGTGGTCCCCCTCCTCTCCATTTTATCCTCACAACAACCCTGTGAGGTAGGTTAGGCAGAGAGTCAGGGACTGGCCCAAAGTCACCCAATGAGTTTTATGGCTGAGCAGGGGACTAGAACCTGGATCTTCTGAGTCCCAGTCCAATGCTCAAACCACTATACTGGCTCACAATGGTGCAGCTCATTCACTTAGCAGTAAACCATGGTTTACTTTTACACCTGAACCAGGCCAAAGTGTACCCTGGGTAGATGTGGTTAGGGAAGCTTTTCTGGGAAATACCAAAGAAGAAAGAGAAAATTAGAATAGTGGCAATTTTAATATCATTATAAGAGGTGTACGGTTCAATTTTTTTTTTTCATACTCCAGCCTCCAATTTGTTTCACGTTATAAAGTTATCAGCAGCAAATGTGCAGGGGGAGCACGGAGGCATGCTGTCCTTTTGCCATCAGCCTTTGAATGCAGCTCATTTCTTTTCTGCATCCAAAAAAATCAAGGTTTTTTAAATAATGACACTACAGTTCGGCCTGTTCTATCTGGTAGCTCTTGCTGTAAAAAGAAAAGAAACCGACAGTAAATAAGAAAATATGATGACATTTAGTAAAACGACTGGCAAGACAAGCGCAATTGAGCAATGGAATCGAGCATTAAAAAAATGCTCTCGGAATACCTGGTTTTGAACACCATCAAAAGTTGCCAGCAGCATTATAATCCTCCCCCCACCCCTCCACATATCCCCATTTCTGCTGCAGCTGAAATGGCAACTCTAGATGGAGCGAGGTCTCCCTGGGACTCATTAACATGGCATGGTTGTGGCTGCAGCTGACGGGGTGTCAGCCACCAGAGGGAAAGTGTCACATGCACACAGCTGATGACAACATCCAGGCAGCAGCAGGCCTTGAAACAAAAGCAACTCCCCCCTGCAGATGTTAAGGGGCAGTTAATAGAATGCAAATTGGTCTAGTGTGGAAGACCCGATTTGGGTGCCGAGGTGTCCGCTTAAAAATGCTGTTTGAGCTTCCCACAGGGAGTGTTATGGTATTGGAGGGCTGCCAAAGAGATGGAGGTTGATCACATTTTCTAATAAGGCATAATGTCATTACAAGGCTGAGCATTTCAAGGCAATTACATCTCTAATCCCTGGAATAAATGGATTAGGCAAGAACTGTCTGCTTGCAAGATTTGTCTGTTGCCGGGAATGCAATTGCAAAGCAGCCAAGTAACACATACATGCGCACGCGCGCGCACACACACACACACACACACACACTCAAATGTGTTCTCTCTTGCACATTGTCAAAGATTGATTTGAGAGTGAGCAGGAGGGGTCATGCTTTAATTAGAAGGCTTGTTATGATCTAGTCATAATGAAACCAATCAAAAGAGTTACATGGGAGCCAACCATACCTGGGGGTGATTCATCCATCCTTTTATGACTGGACTTGTTTAAACCAGACACAGCACAAAGGACTTAGTGCCCAGCTAGGGATGTCGGAGAAATCTGCAATGGAACCAAATGAGTTCGGATTTTTGTGAATCCGACTCGTGGATTCCACAGCAGACCAGTGTTTCCCCTTCCGGGTGGATTCCACAGACCATTTCCAAACCATTTTTCTGACTTTCCTGAATTTTGTGCAAATTTTGTCCTTAGAAAAATACGTACCCCCTCTGCCAAAAATGCCCATTTCCCCATAGGCTAAAGTGTGAAAATGAGCATTGGGGGGGAATTTGTGCATTTGGGATGTGTGTGCGCATTTTCACATGTGCAAATTTGCATGAATGTATATTTGTGGAAATGCACATTTGCGCAAATTCAAAAACTGAAAAAGTCCTAGTCTGTTGATGAGTTCACAGTAGAACGAAAGGCACCTGACAATCCGCAAAACGTAGACGGAACAGATTTTACTCATCCACACATCCCTATGCATGGCATTAAGGGCTAGTTTAGAGTGCAAGCTTCATGTCAAGGTTTGTACCTTGGTCTCGGGTGGTGGAGAATCTTTGTGGTGCTGGGTTGTAGGGATTGTCATGGACCAGGACCCTGAACCCTCATCCAGAGGTAATGGTTCAGTGAGAAGATTTGTACACAGAAAGGCATTAAGAGGCTTCCACCTCTCCTGGACCCAGATCTCCATAAAGACACCAGAGCCAAGCTCCCCTGCATCCAGAGAAGGTTGCATTACCATCCTCTGACTCTGAGAACTCAGGCCCTGAGGAAACTAGCTTGACACAGCCACTCCCATGTGGTACAGCCTGGGATTGCTAAAAATAGGCCTGGCCCCTTTAAGAGACAAATCCTCAGCCAGCATGGAGGCAGGGCCAACCAGCCTAAATCCAGCAACACTTCCATTTAAACCTCTGTCTTGCTCTGCTCCTTGTTTGGACAACATAGAGACAACCCCTTCTAGTTTCCATCCCCAGCACCATTTGGAGCTTTCCATGTTGCTGATCTCTTTCTGTCTTGTTTCCTGAGAAACCTGATCCCTTCTCCAGATGTGATGCATAGTAGAACACTTTAACCCAAGCCACATCGCAGAGCACCATCCAAACCCATGGACTAAAATGGTATAGGGATAAAACAGCAGCGTATGGGGTCAAGACGGCTAGGAGGCCTGGTACCCCCAACTCCAAAGTAGTCCCAGCAATCAAGCATAGGAGATTCAGCAGAATCTGGAAGAAGCAGAACTGGCAAGTTCAGTTTCAGTGTTTCCCAAATCCTTTCCAGGAAGCAAACTAGAGTGCTGTGAGAAGGGATAATGAAACATGCCTTGCAAAATTAAGCTGCCACATTGGATGCATCCACCAATATATGTCCATCTTCAGCAGGGATGCTGTGTGGTACTGATCCTCCAAACCCTGCTCTACCTGTGTAGGGAGCTGTGGCTGCCCTGTATGGTGAACTACTGAACTGCAGGTGGCAACCTTCTCAGTGGAAACCCCCCCAGCACTGGACTAACTCCAATCATCCAGGTTGTCAGGCCTAGAGAGGATAGCCCTCAGAGATGGAATTCTCCAGCAGCAGGAGCTCTAAGTAGGAGTCAGAACTGGTCCCTGATCTCTCTAAGTAGGGACCTCCGATTTGGATCCCAACCTCCCTCTACCAAATCTTGGGGACATACAACTGCCCTCTGCCTCCAAAGAGTGGACCTCAAGCTCTTCCAGCAAGCAGGAGAGCATTCCCCAACCAGATCCCCTCTCCCCAGATCCTCACCCAGCAGAAGAAACCAGTGATTGCAGAAGAGGGTTTGGGCCTCCAAAAGTCAGATGCATGCAGTACTTAAGGAAGTAGAGCTACTCTTGGAGTAGAGCTCCAGGACTCTTCCGGCCAGGCTATAAGGCCCTGCTAGAGGCTCCAGGCCAATCTGAGGTAACTTGTCTCTTAGCTTAGGTCAGGGGTGTGGAAACTCTTTGAGCCTGAGGGCCAAATTCAATTTTAGAGAAGCTCTCTGGGGGCCATATTCTAGTGGTGTGTGGGGCTAAATGCAAAGGGGGCTGGGCCAAATGGAAAGGGGGTGGGGACAGAAATACAAAAAAATTCCAGCATGTTGCAGCTTAAAGTTCTTACTGCCAGTAGCTAAGCCTTAGGAGGGGTATTTCAGCCTTTTTTTTTTTTTTTTTGTATTTCATCCTTTTTTTCAGTGGGGAAACACTGCACAAAAGCTGGGGCCAAAGTAAGGGGTATGGCCAACTAGAGAACTCCAAAGGTCTGGTTTGGGAGCTCAGGGGGGCTGGATTGGGCCCTGGGCCTGAGGTTCCCCACCCCTGCATTTAGGTGCGGGTTTGCTAGCCATGGCGCTGAACCTAACAGAAGGCCCCCTAGGCCAGTCTCTGTAGTGCTGTCCAGGGTCCTGAATCTGCCCATTGAGCAGCACCATACCATCAACAAATATCACATCTCTTTTCTCCAAGCGGGAGCTTGACATGCGCTATGGCAGATCAAAGAAATCTTTCATATTTCTATGATCTTACCCCTGCTGCTCAATTAGGAAAACATAGAATCATAGAATAGTAGGGTTGGAAGGGGCCTATAAGACCATCGAATCCAACCCGCTGCTCAATGCAGGAATCCAAGTCAAACCATCCCTAACAGGTGGCTGCCCAGCCTCAACTTGAATGTCTCCAGTGCGGGAGAGCCCACCACCTCTCCAGGTAATCGGTTCCATTGTTGTATCACTCTAACAGTCTGGAAATTTTTCCTGATGTTCAGCTGGAATCTGGCTTCCTGTAACTTGAGCCCATTATTCCATGTCCTGCACTCTGGGATGATCAAGAAGAGATCCTGGCCTTCCTCTCTGTGACAGCCTTTCAAGTACTTGAAGAGTGCCATCAGATCTCCTCTCAGTCTTCTCTTCTCAAGGCTAAACATGCCCAGTTCTTTCAGTCTCTCCTCAGAGGGCTTTGTTTCCAGTCCCCTGATCATCTTTGTTGCCCTCCTCTGAACCCTCTCCAGTTTGTCTGTATCCCTCTTAAAGTGTGGCACCCAGAACTGGACATAGTACTCCCGATGAGGCCTGACCAGTGCTGAGTAGAGGGGAATTACTTCACGGGATTTGGAAGCTGTACTTCTATGAATGCAGCCCAAAATAGCATTTGCCTTTTTTGCAGCCACATCACATTGTTGGCTTATATTCAGCTTGTGATCTACAACAATTCCAAGATCCTTCTCACTTGTAGTATTGTTGAGTCAAGTATCGTCCATCTTGTAACCATGCATTTTTTTTCCCACCTAGGTGCAGAAGTTTGCATTTATCCCTATTAAATGTCATTCTGTTGTTTTCTGCCCAGTGCTCCAGCCTATCAAGATCACTTTGAGTTTTGTTTCTGTCTTCCAGGGTATTAGCTATCCCACCAAATTTTGTGTTATCTGCAGATTTGATAAGCATTCCCTGTATAATCAATTCTATAGAATTCTATAGAATAATTCTATAATCAAATGCCTCCAAGAGAATTCTGGAATTAAAAATGGGATTCCAATGCCTAATGTCACCCAGTATAGGCTTCTGACCCAAGAGTAATTAAAATGTCTTAGCTCTGAGGTTTGCCAGATGAGAGACAATTGTACCAGGCAATAAGAGAGAGATCATTAGTATCTTTTTACTGTTTAGAAAGGAATCCAGATAAGGAGGTGTCACTGTTAAATTTAGGTTTATGACTTTCACTTAGTAGAGTCTCATAAGGACATCAGGTCAGATGGGTCATCAGAGAAGTGACCAAGAGGCCTCACTGGAGACCATAAATATGTAAGAGAAACAAGCTCACAAGACAGGATATCAAATGAATATCTTTGTGTCAAAAACATACCTGTAACATGTCCAAGGAAGTTAAGATGTTTAGATAAGTATATTGGTATGCATATTAATCTTTATAAGAAACTTCAAAATTTGATACCCTTATTTAGACATGTGAAGATTTAGAGTAGAAAGGTTCTCTTTAGAATTCTTGGATAAGGAATATAAACTGTAGTAAAAATGGTTTGGACATATTTTATAGCGTCCAAAAAGTATATGAAGGAGACTCAGAACATGCAACAGTGGAAACTATCCTTTAGGATCAGCTTTCCCCAGTGTGTTGCCTGTAGAATCAACCTGGTAAGCTTGATATTGATGATCATTAAGAACTAGCAAATGTACTTGACTCCGCTTAGAAGCCTTGTTTAAGAATGATGTTAGATGTTTCATGTGTTTGAATTTATGCATGCATAAGCTCTTGTATTTAGTACTGTTATGCTAATACTTTGTAGTAAAAGACAAAAAGACAACATCTTGTCTGAGAGAGTGTTTCTTAAGAACTAGAGTTCTGTATTACCCATATCAGAGTGAAGTATTGAACTGGCTCTAGATCGTATCTGATCGTAAGAGAAATCTGACTGTATACACAGTAGACGGGTGATCGGTGGTTGCCAACGTACTTACAATATAGTCTGAGAGAATCTCTGAACCAGGGCATATGCCACAGCACCCAAAATTTAGAATGGGCATGTCTCCATTGGGAGAGTGCATGATGAGATGCCAAATTCTATTTCAGGCATGATGGTGCAGGAAGGGAAACAGGAAGCATGAGGTAGTTGCACTTCCTGTTTCCTCCTTTAGTCCAAATAATCCAAATGCTGATGTCCTTGTTGATACTGCAAGAAGTGTGATCCAGATAATAGGAGCATGAAAAGCTGGGAGAGACAAATTACAAATCTGATATGGGGTGGGGAGTAATGATAGTCAGGGGTGGAAGGTGACATGTAGCTAAGAACTCCAAATGTATTGTCCATGACCAACCCTCCTGGGCAAATATCTATAGACATAGATATAGACATAGAGTTATACACAGGGAGTGGAGAAATAATATCTTCTTCTTAATGTCTTTCTTCCACCACAGTCTCACTGGTATTTGCACAGTCTTGTGCTAGCTGGTGTCTCTGAGCATCTGAACATGTTCTACTAATACTGTCTACTGATCACGGAACAGATTGACTGCCGGCTCATCAGATGCTGGATTCACTTGGCAGTGCAGTCCTAGTGCCAGCAGCTGTTTCTTTTTTTCTTCTTTTCTTTTTGGCAAATGCAAACAACTTCTCACATACATGTATTGACAGCGTCAAATTCAGTTGCTTTGAAGAACACTATTTTTTTTCCTAGTTACTAGGCAATACGCTGAAGGTCAGCTCTGGATATCTTCTTCTTGCTCTTAGAATCATAGAATCATAGGGTTGGAAGGGGCCTACAAAACCATCGAGCCCAACCCCCTGCTCAGTGCAGGAAGCCTGATTCCCAGGCAGTCTCCCATCCAAGTATGAACCAGGGCTGACCCTGCTTAGCTTCCAAGATCAGACGAGATCAGGCACATCCCCAGTGCTGGTTGAAGTATTTCCCCACACCAATAGTCTCTGTCTTCTAATTGCCTGGGAATGTAGGATTCCCTCTCTCAATCCTGTAAGATGGCCTCTTCCCCCACCCCTCACCCACCAGCCACCACCACTCTCTCTCTTTTTCTATCCTGTAAGACTGTCTGCAAATATTAATTCTTCCTGTGGCTCAATAACAGGGGTGGCCCGTCCATAGAGGCATCTGAAGCAACGGCGTGAGGTGCCAAAATGCCAAGGGTGCCAAAGTCCTACAAAGTGTCTTGACTATGTAAAATGTTTTGCGCAAGGATCCAAAGCCTAACCTTTGGGAGAGGTTATTGTAAGGGTAAGGATATTGGAAAAATCCACAACAAAATCAAATGAGTTTGGATTTCTGTGAATCCAGCCCGTGGATTCTGCACTTGGCTTTTCTCCCCACCACCCAATACTGTCTGCTGACTGTACTGGATTCTCACAATTTGGGGACTCTTCTCACACTGGAAGGAGAAAAATTGGTATTCTGTTAATCCATTATTTATTGCACCCCCGATCTGTTCTTTTTCGCACTCTGTGATTTGATTTCCCCCCTCCCCTCCTCCTCCTTTTAACAGAGCTGCATTTTCAAGTCTGCAAACATCATATTAAACATGCATTAGATTTAATCAAATTGGAAATGCTTTCTCTTCGAGCCGGGTAGGCCTAATAAGCATATAAACAATGATGCTCACATCGTGAAAGATGCATTTCCCCCACCCCCTCAAATAAGGCTAAGCATTAATTAATGAATGTCTTTAAAACTTTCTTCTCTTCACCCGCCCCACCACTGCCACCCCCGAGCTGCAGCTGGCCACGTGTGATTGACAGACGAGGTCCTCCATGTGCAGCACCACTTCATACGCTGCCTTGAAGTGTGCAAACACAGTTACTTCCTGTCTAATGTGACATATCTCTATGAACACAGATAGTCAGTGGCATCTGCTTGCAGTGGAGGCTGGTGTCTCCGATTTTGGTGGGGCTGCGAATCCATTCTGGGTTTTGGTCAGAACCAGCCAGAGCTCTGAAGGCGCTATCGAAGGTGCTGAATCCTATCTGCAAAATAGGTCCAGCACTTTGGATAGCTCCTTTAGAGTTCTGGTTGATTCTGACTGAAACCCAGAATGGATTCACATCCCCACTGGAATCGGAGCCACCAGCCTCCACCGTCTGGTTGTGTATTAGCAAAGCACTGGGGAAGAGTATTCTGCCAAAACATACCATAGCTCAAGCATAGGCAACCTGGTGGTCTCCAGATGTTTTGGACTGTAATTACCATAAGCTCTGGCTAGCATGGCAATAAATGCTCCGGGATTATAGGAGTTCTGGTCCAAAACTTTTGGAGGGCACCAACTCCCCGACCACTGCCAAAGAGGACTGGTAAAGCAGGCAGAGGGTCTCAGGTTCAGTCTCCAGTTAAAAGGATCAGGTGCTGGGAAAGACCCCTGGAGATCTTCTGCCAGTCAAGATAAGACAATCATGTGGGGGGTGGGGGAAGGACCATAGCTCCAGGGCCAGCATCAAGGGTAGGCATGGTCAGGCTCCTGCTGTTGGCTGACATCTCAGCAGGGGTCCACTGACAAGAGCCCCCTGGACTTGCTCCTCCTCTTCATCATTGCAACCTGCTTGTTCATCTGCCTCTCGCTCTGGCCCAGACAACAGTGGTGGTGAGCAGAAGGAGCAATAGATGCTGCCTTCTTCCTCCTTTCTGGATCTCTGCAAGCGGGTGGTAGCACCAGGAGGTGAGGACAATGGCAGTGCAAAGGCAGAGTCACTGAGGGAGGGGGCCCATGGAGGGTGTCTTGCCCAAGAGCCTTCCAAAACCTGGAGACAGCAAGATTGAGGGTCACATGTTCCATTCCTGGCATCACCAAGCAAAAGATCAAGGAGCAACTGAAAGGTCTTTACTTCAGACAGTAGACCAAGAGTGCAGAACCTCAGGCCTGGGGGCCAACTCCAGCCCTCCTGGGGTCCCAATATGGTCCTCCGGAATTCCTCAGGTGGCCTCACTTCCTTCATGGCCCCACTCCCTTTTCCACAACCACCAATAATTCAGTGGTTTGGGTTCCCATCTTTTGTGCAGTTTTTTCACCAATCTAAAAGGTTGAAATGCATCCCTTAAGGGTTAGTTCTGGCAGTGAGAGCTTTAAGCTAAAATATGCTGGTATTTTTGGACTGCCCCTTTTGCCTCCCCCCCCCCCAGCTACTTGGATGTGACCCCTGAGAGCTTCTCTGAGATGAAATTTGGCCCTCAGGCTGAAAGTGGTTCAACACGCTTGCTGCCAGATAGGGGAGACAATTCTGGGATAGATGGATATATAGCCTGGCTTAAGGCAGCTCCTTATTTCTTCCCCACCTGCCCTATTTTGCTTTAAACAAGGACCTCTTTATACATGATTGGAGAAGATGTGGATGTCTAGGGATGGGAAACATGTGATCTCCCAGCTGCCATAGGACTGCAAATACCGGCATTCTTTACCATTGGCCATGCTGGCTAGAGCTGATGAGAATTGCAGTTCAACAACATCTGGAGAACCACACTTTCCCCACCTCTGGTTTAAAGCCCAGGCTAGCATGGAATAAGCCCTGGCTAGCATGGCAAATGCTTAGGGATTATGGGAGTTTTGGTCTGTGCTAACCCATTGCCCTTACATCTGGTTTAGTAGTCCCAAGAGAAGTTGTTTATGGTTGCCACTTTCTAGAAGGCATTTGTAAAATTCCTTGAAAGGAAGTACAGTCTCTCGGTGCAGTGAATCATTACTATGGTAACAGGTGCAAAAATTCACTCTGAGAAATGGAAGCCCTGATATATATAATTTGAGTGTCTCAGCACATCATGTGATCTCATCAGGGGGAAAAAAGTGGGTCATACATGACATAATTCTGCATTTTGCAGGTTTACGAAGGAATAAACAGTACATTAAAAATCTTAGCACCCTGGGTGTCAGTGACATCGCTGAGAAGGCAAATGAAAAATAAAAATTAAGGGGGAAAAACAGCCCTAGCAAACAAAATATGAAGTCTTTATTCATTTCATAGTGAGTTTTTCCCCCATTACCAGCAATAATTGTCAGTCTAAGGTTTGTAGAATATAATAATGTGCATATGTGCTTCTTAGTCTACTGATGACAAATATCCTATGTATATTTACTCGGATGTAAGTCCCACTGTGATCAGTGGGGTTTATTCCCACCAAGTATATGTGCACTGGATCAGTGGTGTTCCTAGGACTGGACACTGGGGCCAAAGTTAAGAGCCTCACAGCTTCGTGGGGGGGGGGGAATGACTGCCAAAAGAGAGGCAAGTGCAGAAGCAAAGTCCATTTTATTCCAGTAATCATGATGGGTCTATGATTTAAGTGAGTTTAAGATGCAAAGGTTCACACAGTCAGAGTATGGCAGTCGGAGGGGGAAAGAAATATGTCTGTTGTGTTCTTCATGGACATCTAAAGAGCCCCCGCCCCCATGACCATTAAGGGCACAATCCTATTAGATCCACCTGTGATACTTGTAAGCCTCTGAACTTGGAGATTGAGAAAACAAACCACAGTGTGTTCCATCATCTGCCAGACAAACCCTGGGTGGGGTAACAAACCATGGGTTAAATAAACCATGGGTTAGCATTATGTGTGAACCAGGCCATTGCTGAACAATCAGGGCAGGGCACTTCAAATTATCTAATTGTATTAACTTGAGCTTATGCATTTAGTGTGCAAGGCAGCAGAATGCTAGCTTGTACATTTTTTGCTTGTATCTCCAAGTAAGAGGGCTAGAAACTTATTTTTGTAAGTGAGGAGTGCTGGAATATCCCTGAGGGGGGCAGGTCCCTATAAGCAGTCCTGTTGATATTCTGTCTTTCTATTATGGCAGAGGAGTATGCAGGCACTGCTTAGGAAGTTACCTTACTCTGAGTCAGCTCAC
The DNA here is from genome assembly GCF_057233095.1 of Heloderma suspectum. Classification (NCBI taxonomy): domain Eukaryota; kingdom Metazoa; phylum Chordata; class Lepidosauria; order Squamata; family Helodermatidae; genus Heloderma; species Heloderma suspectum. The sequence continues at coordinate 14,236,847 of NC_139469.1, read as the reverse complement.
CAGCCCATCTAGCTTAAGATTATCTACACCAGCCTTCCCCAACCTGGTGCCCTCCAGATGTTCTGGTTTTCAACTCTCATCAGCCCCAGCCACCATGGCCAATGGTCAGGAATGCTTGGAGTTGTAATCCAACACATCAGGATGCAAGGAATTTAAAATGCAAAAAAGAAAAGAAAAGAAAAGAAGAAGCTTATTTAAGGTGACAGTTGTGTTAGGCATACCAAAGATGACTAGCTAAAAAGGCTGCTTTCTCAACCAAAGTTTGCTCTTGGCCTATTACTGGCAGCTTCTTAGTTCAGCTTGACCTGTGGAAAAGAGAACATGACAAGAGTATTTCTTGCCCCATAGAGTTCATGCCCAGACAGGGTAAAACCACAGAGAAAAAATTGAGAAATTACTGTAGAACTGAGTAAGCAAGATGTGTCAGAAAAGACATAAGCAAGGACCCCAAGTTGAGGAGGGGTCCTTGAGGAGGGGTCCTTAAGGAGGCTAGACCACCTGATTTTGGCCAATTATAATACAGTAAGCAATCACATATCATGTTCAAGCGTAAGCTATATAAAGAAGGGAAGATATTGGGTGGAGTTGCTCCCGGCTGGGGGTAACCTCTGCTAGCAGAAAGCTGTAATAGTAAGGAATGCATTATGTTTTGTCTTGTACTCTTTTCCTGTTTTAAACTGTGTCAGCAAGTACTATCATGCCATCTCCTTTCTGTTATTGTCTTGAATATATTTGCTTCTTGTAAATGTTCTAAAACTGAATCTAAGTATATGAGCATCTATTTATAAAGCAACTGTTTATAAAGTTGCCTATTTAACTCAGCATGTCCTAATGTTCAAGTCAAACTACATCTCTAAACCCAAGATATACACAAGTAAAGGACTGTCACTAAGCAGGCGGTCTGGTTAATTAGATTTATGGTGCAATCCTAAACATGTTTAGACAGAGAAAGTCCTACAACTCCCAGCATTGCCCAGCCAGTTGTGCTAGGAATTGTAGGACATTTTTCTGTCTAAACATGCAAAGGACTTCACCCTCATTATCCTTACATTTTCCCTTATAGGGAGAGCATCAGGTTGAGGTGGGGATGTTGGAGAAATCCACTACGGAATCAATTGAGTTCAAATTTTTATGAATCCAAATTGTTCAGCTTCCGCAGACTTGTGGACCATTTTTTTTAACTTTCTGGAATTTTATGCAAATTTAGTCATACAGAATACATTTTTAAAAAACTGTCTGAAAATGTGCATTTCCCCCATAGGTTAAAGCATGAAAATGCACATTTTGGGGGGATTTGTGCATTTGGGGGGATTTGCGCATTTTTGCATGTGTGGATTTGCATAAATTTGGGAGATTGGAAAACATCCGATACTGTCAATGAGCGGATGCTGGAAAGAAATGCACTTGACAATCCGCACGATGCAGACAGAATGGATTTTACAAAATCCTAAATCCCTAGGTTGAGGAAAGCTGATCTATATTGACTGGCAGCACTGGCTCTCTGGGGTTTCAGGCAGGACTCTTTCCCAGACCTATCTGGAGACAAGCACCAAAAAGCATACCAATTCATTCCTCAACACCTTCATTTTGGAACAAATAAAAATTCAAGTGAGCCCCATTCTGTTCAATTTTTGATTTGTTCCAAAACGAATGCAAACCCTTAGTACCTGTGTGCCTAAAGAAGAGCTCCAAAACTTAGATCTCATTCAAGCATATGCTTGAATCATTTCCTTCCCCCTCCCCTTTCAACACATCCACCCCAGCAAATCTTGGATTTCTTTAGGTTTTTAAAACCAATGTAAAATATCACCTGGAATGCTTTCATCAATAATTTACTTTACAGCTGACATCAGCTGAGGAGAATCAAGGTTGCTACAAAGTTTGGTATTCAGACTTGGTTTCTGAAACCAGATCAGCAGCAGAAAAAACATGCATATTCAACTGTGGGTTTTTTGTTCAGAGAGGATCTGAGTCTCAGGAGGAGCATAAGCTATTGCTTCTCATCAAATGCTGTTTGTGGGTGGGAAAAGGCTTATAAAGGTATCCTTGCCCCTTCCCATATAAATTCAGTGATCCATCTCTAACTTTCATATACATCCAAGCCACCTTTACCCTAGTTTTCAGCAAAATGATGGAGCCATCAGGCCTTTGATAAGGGTGGCAGCTGTCCTCCCACCGCCCCAAATCAGGCTTGCCAAATGACCAGGAAAAAAAGGGGGGCAGCCCAGTCTTGTACTTTTTAGCAGCCCCTTAATCTGCATTAAGTATGTGCCCAATAATTACATTGCTGCTGAAGATAGGGGAATTGGGGGTAGAGATGTGTTGGGAGTAGGGATGGACGAAAGTCCTTTACCTGGTCCCGCAGCTGTTTTCGGGGCAGGAGGCGCTTCGTTTCTCCCCCCGAAATTCTTGGTGGGTGGGGAGGCGCCCCGTCCCTCCCCGCCGAAATTCTGGCCGAGGGGGAGTGCCCTGCCTCTCCGGCCGCAAAAGAAAAAAGTTACGTAAAAAAAAACGTTAAAAAAAACGTGATAGGCTACGTAAAGATTTATGTAGCCTATCACGGCTAGATTTTCAAAGTCAGCCATGATAGGCTATGTAAATCTTTACGTAGCCTATCACGGCTGACTTTGAAAAAAAAAAAAGCGCGTACGCAAATGGCGCCCAGGGGCGCCACCATTTGCGTACGCGCTTCCCCCCCCAAAGTCAGCCGTGATAGGCTACGTAAATCTTTACATAGCCTATCACTTTTTTCTTTTTTACTTTACTTGGAAATGGCAGCAGTGGCAGCCGGTCGGAAGACTGGCCGCTGCTGCCGCCGCTGCCGAACCGCCGCCGGGACCCGCCGCCGTGAGGGACATTCGCACGAGGTAAGTCCCATCCCGGGGGGGGGGCGGGGGGTGTTGGAGAATTTCCCCACCAATTTTGGGGGGCCGAATGCTTTGGCATTCGGCCTCCCGGAGATTTGTGGAGAAATTCTCCCACATCCCTAGCTGGGACCTGTGGACAGCTGCCCCATGTGGAGAGACACTGAACTGCAGGTGGCTGCTTTTCGGCGATCTACCCTCAGGCCCTGAACTGACCCCAGTGGAGGGTGGTGGCTCTGATTTCAGTGAGGCTAGAATCCATTCTGAGTTTCAGCCAGAACCAGCCAGGACTCTAAAGGAGCTATCCAAGGCATTGAACCCTATCCCCAAAATAGTTCTGACTGAAACCCAGAATGGATTCACAGTCCCAGTAAAATCAGAGCCACCAGCCTCCAGATTAGGGGTGGACGAAAGTCACTTACCTGTCCTCAAAGCTTGTTCGCGGTGGGGGGGAGGCGCTTCGCTGCTCCCCCCGCGAAGTTCAGGCCGGGGGGGAGGCTTCCCGCCTTGCCCGGCCGAAATTCAGGCCGGGGAGGTGGCTTCCCGCCTCGCCCGGCCGCGAACTCAAAAGTTTTTTTTTTTTTTAAAAAACGCCCCCGTGATAGGCTATGTGACGATTAACGTAGCCTATCATGGCTAGATCTGCAAAGTCAGCCGTGATAGGCTACGTTAATCGTCACGTAGCCTATCACGGGTGACTTAAAAAAAAAAAAAAGGGCGTACGCAAATGGCGGCCCCCATAGGGAGCCGCCATTCGCGTTCCTTATTTGGTTGCTGTAGTCTACGTAAATTGTGTTGCCCTTATTTTCGCCGTAGTCTACACAATCTTTACGTAGACTACAGCGACCAAATAAGGAACGGGAATGGCGGCTCCCTATGGGGGCCGCCATTATCCGTACGCGCTTTTTTTTTTTAAAATTCACCCGTAATAGGCTACGTGACGATTTACGTAGCCTATCACGGCTGACTTTGCAGATCTAGCCATGATAGGCTACGTTAATTGTCACGTAGCCTATCACGGGGGCTTTTTTTTTATTTTATCGGAATGGCGGGGGCAGCAGCCGGTCGAAAGACCGGCTGCCGCTCCCGCCCCGGACGAACACCTGCCGAACCGCTGGCCGGACCCGCTGCCGGGAGGGACATTAGGCAAAGGTAAGTCCCGTCCCGGGGGTATGTGCAGGGTGCGGGGGGGGGTGTGCGGAGGATTTCTCCCCGAAACTTGTTCGGGGGACCGAACACGTTGGCGCTCGGCCCCCCGAAGTTTCGGGGAGAAATTCTCCGCCATCCCTACTCCAGATTCCAGACAGATTCCACCCACACAGGCTGGCTATTGGATCCTCCTAGACAGGAAGGTGTATAAAAGGGCTTCCTGTTCCACTGGAGCCTTGCTTGAACAACAAGGTCTTCCTGAGCTCTGTGTGTTCCTGTATCTTTTAGTTGTTGTTTGGACTTCTGCCTTGTTCCTCAAATGTCAATTCTGCCTCTTCATTGCTTTTTCAGCTCTGGATACTGGTTGTCTCATGGCATCTGGATCTTAGCTCCTGGCTCACCTCAAACTTCTGCCTGTAGGGTGGGTGATTGCTGTCCCATCTCCTGAAAGAAGGGTTGAGGGCGGCTGTCAGTGTTTAAATCTGGGGACTCCAATGTAGTGCCCATGGGCACAAATATGCCCCTGGACCCATGGGAGACATTTTTTCTCCCTTTCTAAAAACACTAGAACCCAATGAGGTCATCCCGTGAAGATGACTGGTGGGAGATTCAGGACAGATAAAAAGAAGGACTTCTTCACACAGTGCAGGGTCAAACTATGGAACTCACGGGGGTTGGACAAATTACTGGAGGAAAAGGTTATCAGTGGCTACTAGTCCTGATGGCTACATGCTACCTCCAGTACCAGAGGCAGTGAGCCTATGTTTCCATTGTGAGTCTATAACATCATAGAATCATAGGGTTGGAAGGGGTCTACAAGACCATTGAGTCCAACCCCTGTATACCAGTTGCTGGGGAGCATGGGTATGAGATTGCTGTTGTGCTCATGCCCCGCTTCTGGGTTGCTAGTCAACAGCTGGTTGGCCAGTGGCCACTGATGAACAGAATGCTGGACTAGATGGACCCTTGGTCTTATCCAGCATGGCTCTTCTGATGTTCTTATGTTCCTGTCTTGGCATACACCAGGCTCCTTGCCTCTCCTGATTTAAATTTTATTTCTTAAGATGTTTTTAATTATTCTTCTTTTTCAATTGGGAGGCTGGCATGCTGCAAGATGAAGTTCTGCCCCCCCGGTGCCATCTTTATTTGGGTTCAACAGAGTGGTTTTGTGTTTTGGAGCTCAGACACCCACCACTACTTTTCTTTCAGCCTCTCTGGCTTGCAAGGAAATTGGCAATGCCACCTCCAGGTTTTTGAGGTCCCTTGGGCAAGGCACCATCAATGGGACCACCTCCCTCAGTGCATCTAACTTTTTACCACCATTGTCACCATCTGCTCTTACTCCCCATCTCCTGGGGAGAGCCAGTGAATCAGCAGACAGTGGAATCTCCTGCTTCTCCTCCTCACCACCCCCATTGCCTGGGCCAGAGCAAGAGGCAGGTGATCCGTTAGAGCAATACAACAATGGAAACCATTACCAAGGGATGGTGGGCTCTCCCACACTGGAGGCATTCAAGATGAGGCTGGACAGCCATCTATCAGGGATGCTTTGACTTGGATCAGGGGACTGGAAACGAAAGCCTATGAGGAGAGACTGAAAGAACTGGGCATGTTTAGCCTTGATAAGAGAAGACTGAGGGGAGATCTGATGGCACTCTTCAAGGACTTGAAAAGTTGTTACAGAGAGGAAGGCCAGCATCTCTTCTCAATCATCCCAGAGTGCAAGACGCGGAATCATGGGCTCAAGTTACAGGACGCCAGATTCCGGCTGAACATCAGGAAAAACTTCCTGACTGTTAGAGCAATACGACAGTGGAACCAATTACCTAGGGAGGTGGTGGGCTCTCCCACACTGGAGGCATTCAAGAGGAGTCTGGAGTCTGTCAGGGATGCTTTGACTTGGATTCCTGCACTGAGCAGGGAGTTGGACTTGATGGTCTTATATAGGGCCCTTCCAACCCTACTGTTCTATGATTCTGTGATTCTATGACCAAGCAGGTTGCAATGCTGAAAGGAAGGAGAAAGTCCAGGGGAGCTGCTGTCAGGGGGCCCCAGCTGGGGTGTGGGCCCTCAGTTGGTGCCCAACCATGCCTACCCTTGAAGCCAGTCCTGGAGATAGGCAATGCTTCCCTGTCTTCTTGCACTGTGCAGAAAGTGTATGTGCATAAATATCCTCAAGCATAGTCTATACACTTCAGCATCCATTCTTTTTGTCATGGGCTTCTAGGCCAGGAGCCCACAGGGCATCTGTAAAGCATACAGAAGTCTACAGAACAAGCATAGTTATTCTGTCTTGCTCTAGAGGGCCAGACTAGAAAGAATGGGTGGAAATTAAAGGGAAGCAGATTTTGACTAAACATTAGGAGAGACTTGCAAAGGCTGAGCTCTGCTGGACCAAGGAACAGACCACCTGAGGAGGTGATGGACTCTCCTTGGCTGGAGCTGTTTAAGTACAGGCTGGCTGATAGAATGTCAGGGGTGCAGTAGCTGCATACTTGAATATAGTATGGCCTGGATAGAATCCCAATTTCAGATTCTGCATTGAGCAGTGGTTGGGCTAGATCTCTGAGATGCCTTGCAGCTCTATGATTCAATACTCCTTCCCTTCCACTCACACCTGGGCCCTGCTGCCTCCACATCTACCCCCCCCTCCCCCAAATTCAAAGACCTGGGCTAGAGGCTTATGGTGCAATATTATGCATGTGTAGACCAAGACACGTCCTACAACTCCCAGCGTGCCCCAGCCAGCTGTGCTTGGAGTTGTAGGACTTTTTTTTTCTATCTAAACATGCATAAGATTGTGCCCTTCCTTTGTTTAGTAAAAAAGATGAATGCTGATAATTTGAGAATGGGCTTGGAAAATCCCTTGTGGGGTTGAGCCCCCTTGTGGCAAGACCTTAGGAAATACATAAAAGTTTGAATTTTTACGTTCCGCAAAGCTTCTGGCTATAATTTACTGTAGCGATTACTGTTCTACATCCCACACAGTTGATCATCTTCTTCCTAGATCTGCACTTCATACTGCCGGACCCAATCTAAATCCTGTCCCTTGTGAATTTTTGCAGGTTTGTCTTTCGAGTAGTTCTATTGTACTCCCAGTCTTGCACACACATACACAGTTCCTTCGTGAACTGAAAAATCTCCTAAAATTTCTTTCGTTGTTGTTGTTGTTTTTGTGGGAGGAAGCAATGATTCTGCCTATGGCTCTGTGCACAACACAAGGGCTATTTCATTCATCAAAAAGGCCAGACGTACGAGAGCAGAATTGGAGCACACACACCCCCGACACACACACACATCCATTGACTGTAGTTCATTATCCTTCCCATCATCCCTTAAAAATTCAGAGTAACGGAAAGATTGGCAACATGAAACTTTGTCATTGCTTCAATTCGGATCCTGCCTGTGCAGCATGAACCAGTGGAGGCTGTTGGCTCCAATTTTTGTGGGGCTCTGAATCCATACCAGGTTTCAATCAGAACCAGCCAGAACTCTAAAAGAGCTATACAATGTGCTGAACCCAGTTGGGGCTAGGGTTCAGCACCTTGGATAGTTCCTTTAGAATTCTGGCTGGTTCTGATTGAAACCCAGAATGGAATCTCAGTTCCACTGAAATCGGAGCCACCAGCCTCCACTGGCATGAACAGCAGCGAGTCAGTAATACATAAGAGGAGGCTGAAATATCCCTGGTGTTGAATGAAGGTAGTGTTGTTCCACAACTGTAGAGGGTGGCCACTTATGAAACACCCCCAAAGAGGAAGTCCATCACCCAAAAAGAAAATATTTATTTATTTATTTATTTATTTATTTATTTATTTTCTTATTTGCCCCTCTGGCTGGTCACTCAGCCACTCTGGCTGATGTAGAGCAGTACAAACAGTCTAAAACAGTAAAATTAAACATTAAAACATCGCATTTCTAAAAATGCCCTAACCCACAACCAAGTTTTCAATCCGTGGCGGAAGCTCATTCAAGAGGGGGCATGGCGGAGTTGCCTGGGGAGGGAGTTCCACAGAGTGGCGGTAAAAAAAGAGAGGGGAACACCCTAAAATAAGCACACACCATAGGCAGTATCCAACGCCATTGTCCTGTTACTACAAATCATGCTGTGCTGGCGGAAACTGGGTTCTGAACTATGGGCAAGAGAAGAATCCAACAAAAGTTACGTTTCCCAAGCCAGTTGTGCATCATGCTTATGCAATCTGTTGTGCGTAACTCTTGTGCATCCCATTGTGTGACGGGTTGCACATTCTGCTTGTGCGATGGGTCAGGCAACTGCTTGCACAACTGCTTGCGCAGGAATCATGGGGAACCACTTTCACAATGGGAAGATTCAGTGGAGCTTTCCTAGCATGGTTTGAGTTGGTGGAATGATACCCTTGCATACTGCCCCATGGCCAATAGTGTTCATGATTTATTTCTTTGCTGTATGATTATTATGTTTTTAGCAGGGTCCCTCTAAGTCAGTGGTGGGTAACCTCTTTGAGCTTGAGCTTTGGATTTAATTTTGGAGATGCTCTTGGGGAGGGGGGTATGTTTCAGCAGTGGGCGGAGCAAAAGCTGAAGGGGTAGGGCCCCAAATAGGAAGAATATCAGCTTATTTTCATTTAAAGCCCTCACCTCCAGTAACTAAGCCTTCAGAGAGACCTTTGAACCTGTTAGAATGGGGGGAAACCTATGCAAAAGCTGGGGAACCATCAAACAATTAGTGGTCAGGTGAAAGCGAATGGGACTGGAGGAAGGGGAGATGGCCACCTGGCAAACCCTGGAGAGCCAGTTCTGGCACATAGGGCTCAGGTTCCTCACCCCTGCTCTAGGTAGATAGATGGCTTTATGCTGGCTACAGGTTTGATGAGGCCCATGGCAAGAGGACTCCCAACAAGGCCCCCTAGTCAGTGGCTTCCATACCCAGTTGCAGGCATACCTGATGGCAGCTGCTAAGTACATAAGAACACCAGAAGAGCCCTGCTGGATCAGGCCCAGGGTCCATCTAGTCCAGAATTCTGTTCACAGAGTGGGGAACCAGCTGCCCACAGGGAAACCACAAGCAGGACATGAGTGCAACAGCACCCTCCTGCCCATGTTCCCCAGCAACTGGACTACATAGGCTTACTGCCTCTGGTACTGGAGTTGGCACATAGCCTTCAAGCCTAGTAGCCATTGATAGCCTTCTCCTCCAGGAATTTGTCTAACCCCAGTGGGCCATGCCCCCTTCTCCTGGCCTCAGAAGAACATCAGAAGAGCCCTCCTGGATCAGACCAAGGATCCATCTAGTCCAGCATTCTGTTCACACAGTGGCCAACCAGCTGTAAACCAGGAACCCACAAGCAGGACATGAGTGCAACAGTTCCCTCCTGCCCATGTTCCCCAGCAACTGGTGTACATAGGCTCATTGCTTCTGGTACCGGGGGCAGCACATAGCCATCAAAACTAGTAGCCGCTGATAGCCTTCTCCAGGAATTTCTCTAACCCCCTTTTAAAGCCGTCCAAATTAGTGGCCGTCACTACAGCCCATGGTACTGAATTCCATAATTTAACTCTGCACCGTGTGAAAAAGTCCATCCTTTTATCTGTCCTGAATCTCCCACCCATCAGCTTCATGGGAGGACCCCACTGGGGTCATTGAGAGAGGGAGAAAAATGCCTTCCTATCCTATCCTGCACTGGTGTACAGAGGCATACTGCCTCTGATACTGGAGGGAGCACATAGCCATCAGGACTAGTAGCCATTGATAACCCCTGGGCCTGGGAAGCCACCAGCTATCTGAAATCTTCTACATTGCCCCAGAATAATGCTACGTCAGGTGCTCTGAGGCATGCTGGGAAATTTAAGATGGCGGACAGCTTCCCAGGCTTGGCCACTGCAGTAGAAAAGACTATGGATGGAGCAGTGGCAAGGCTGGTGTTACAACCGGTGGGTCATTGCCAGGGTGCTTGGACCCTGGCATCTGGATGAGGGTGCTGATCCAGCCCTGGCTGGCATCTTCACTGAACCCATCCAGATTGAGCAACCTTGCTATGCTCTTCTTAGGAACATAGGAAGCTGCCTTAAACTCAGTGGAGCCTCGTGGCTCCGATGTCATGGGGTGGAGAATCTGCCCTGGGTTTCAGTCAGAACTCTAAAGGAGCTATCCAAGGTGCTGAATCTATTTTGGGGAAATGGTTCAGCACTTTGGATGCTCCTTTAGAGTTCTGACTGGGTTTCTGACTGAAACCCAGAGCGGACTGCCCCATGACATCGGAGTCACCAGCCTCCACTGCAACTGAGTCGGGTCATTGGCCCATGTAGCCCAGTATTGTCGACACTGACTGGCAGCAGCTCTGCAGGATTTCAGGCAGGAGTTTTTCCAGCCCTACCTGGAATAGGCAGTGACTGGACCTGGGACTTTCTGCATGCAAAGCATGTGCTCTGCCACCGAGCTACAGCGCTTCTTCTGCCTGCCCCCCATCTGGGGCAGCCATCTTCTGGGATGTTTGGGAAATAGTTTAAGTCTTGCATGGCTATAGAGTTCTGGGTCCCCCATGGAAACAAGAAGTGCTGAAATATTAGATTATTATTTTTGTACAAGATCTCTTAACATTCTCAGACAGTTTTGCAGGCTCATGACAATGTTCCGATAGATCACGTAAACATCGAGGGAATGCCTGAACTTTGGGTCTCTTGCTTGCACAGAAATTATGAATCCTTTGAGTTTTACCCATCCAGGGTGGGTGGGGGAGGGGGAGTGATAGATTTTACTTAGCAAGAACATTCATTCCAGTTGATGAACTTTCTCTTCTTCAGTATTCCTTCATGGCATTCCAGCTGTTTGAATGGCAGGAATGAAATGCAGTGATTGATTCCATGGGATCCCTCTTGTCAAAGCTTGACTGTGGGCTGCAGTCAGAGATGAGCCATGTGACAAAATCAATAAGGAGTGAAGGACTAATTAGGACGCGGGATTGAGGAGCAAGCCAGGACTGAACAACAACCAAAGTATACAGAAGCACACCAGAGCTCACATAGACCTTGTTGTTGGAAACAGGAAGCCCTCTGACACTCCTTCCTGTCCAAGAGGATTCAATGGCCACTCTTGGTGGGCGGAGTCAGTCCAGGGACTGAGGGTATAGAATCATAAAATCATAGAATAGTAGGGTTGGAAGGGGCCTACAAGACTATTGAGTCCAACCCCCTGCTCAATGCAGGAATCCAAGTCAGAGCATCCCTGACAGATGGCTGTCCAGCCTCATCTTGAATGCCTCCAGTGTAGGAGAGCCCACTGCCTCCCTATGTAATTGGTTCCATTGTCGTATTGCTCTAACAGTCAAGAGGTTTTTCCTGATGTTCAGCCAGAATCTGGCTTCCTGTAACTTCAGCCCATTCTTCCATGTCCTGCACTCTGGGATGATCGAGAAGAGATCCTGGCCTTCCTCTCTGTGACAACCTATCAAGTACTTGAAGAGCGCTATCCTCTCTCCCCTCAGTCTTCTCTTCTCAAGGCTCAACATGCCCAGTTCTTTCAGTCTCTCTTCATAGGGCTTTGTTTCCAGTCCCCTGATCATCTTCGTTGCCCTTCTCTGAACCCTCTTCAGAGTACTTCGGGTACTTTGTGGAGAAGTTGCCTCCTGCAGTTCAGTAGCTCACCATGTGGGAGCAGCTATCCAAGCATCCCAGCAGCTCCTGACACTTTTTCAGAAGACCACTACATGGCTATATGTTAGCACCTGTTGGGTCAAACTAAACGAGACATTGGTCAACCACAAGTGAACCTTGTCTAAAAGAAAAGAAGAATTACCAGGGTGGGATCTGGATCAAGACTGCGGTGCTGGGGAATACGCGCCATCTGTCCCTTCAGTGCCAGCTTCAGGTTTTTGATGGCCCTTGAGAAGCCACCCTCCTTGGGGCTGCCCCCTCAGTGAATCTGCCTTCTCACTGCCATTGTCACCAGCCACCATTGCTCCTCGTCCATCTCCTCATTCTCATCATCGCTCCCATTTGCTTTCTTGACAGGCAGACAGCCAGTGACCAAGAGGCTTCTGCTGCTTCTTCTTCTCACCACCTTTATCTGGGCCAGAGCGAGAGGCAGGTGAACAAGCAGGTTGCCATGGTGAAGGGGAGGAGCATGTCCAGGGACCTCTTGTCAGTGGACTCCTGCTGGGGTGTAGCCCTCGGCAGGTGCCCCACCATACCTACCCTTGGCTCTTGTCCTGTGTTTCCTGTGAACTACCCTGGGCTTGCTATATTTAAACAGCTGTCGGCCATGCATTCAGCAGCAAATCATCTATGTGCTGCGTGACGGAGTGAGCGCCCATCTTCAGTCCCATCTCCTGCCAACCTAGCAGTTTGAAAGCAAGAAATTGCAAGTAGACAAATAGGTGACGCTTCGGCGGGAGAGGTAACAGCGTTCCGTGCACCTCGGTGTTCAGTCCTGCTGGCCACATGACCACGGAAGCATCTTCGGACAGCACTGGCTCTTTGGCTTAGAAATGGAGATGAGCACCACCCCCTAGAGTTGGACACGACTGGCTGGGGACACCTTTACCTTTATATATAAACACACACACACACATTAAACTCACACCCATATAACCCATTGGTGCAATTGTACCTTGCGATGCGGCGGGCACATGCTTTGTTTCTGTGCTTTGCATTTGCTCACCTGGACCTATTGGAAGCTTCTTTTGCTGATGGCACTGCGTGATGTGGCGTTGGCACTTTGCTTGCCACTGTGTCTTGCCTTGCCTATTACTGGAATGCTTCTAGATGAAGTGGCAGATGACGTTTGGAAGGAGATCCAAAGCTGCCTAATCCTTCAAGGCTGTGTGCTCCGTTTCCCCAAAGAGATCCATCATCATTCTGCAGCTGTTTTTGGCTGCCCTTTGCTTCTCGTTACAGCCGTCCTCTGAGATTATTTAAAGACATTGCGTGAGAACACCAAACTTCATGGAGTGAGTGTAGCGCAGCCTTCTCTAGCCTCCAAATGTTTTGGACTACACTTCCCATTGCCCCCAGACCATTGGCCACATGGGCCAGGAGCCAGGATGATGTAGACCAAAGCATCTGGAGGGCATCAAGCTGGGTATGGCTGGACTAATGTTTTGTCCTGATCTTAGTTACACACGACTGCATGGGACTATTGCGCAATGACCGACCTATGGTGCCACCCCTATGGGGAGCGCATTGCATTCCCCAAGAGCACAGTTTGGGCACCTTTATAGTTGTGCCCATCGATGCATGTTCCAAAGTGAAGACTCTAGTCCAGCTTTCCTGAGATTGTCACTCCTGAGATGTGTTTGACTGCAGTTGCTATCATCCTGAACCATCTGGGGACAATGGGTCTTGGAGGGTGCCAGGCTGGGGAAAACTACCCTAGCTTGTCTAAAGCAGGGAGGAGGACTTAAGGCAGCAACAGTTGCAAATGTCAGAACTCGTTATCATCATCATCATCACCATTATTATTATTATTGTTATTATTCTTTTTGGTCTCAATGTAGCAAAAGTCACGGGAGAGAGTCCCAGAGCCTTCCAAATAGGCCACCCACTGATGCCAATTGTGATGTAGCCCACAGTTGGCGTCTCTCAGTGGTTCCTGTCATTTGATTTCCCAAGCAGTATTTATTGGTTAGCATTTCCCTGCTGAGAATTCAACTCTCTTCTTTTTGCACTTCATTAGGAATGGCCAAGGGTCTTCCGGTTCATACAAAATGCTGACATTTCTGTGCCTGATTTTTCTTCTTGTGCTTTACTAGGACCACAAAACCAACTTGGCTTCTCCAGAAATCTGTATGTGTCCTGTGTTTTTTTTAAAGGCTTTCTTTAGAAGGTTTTCAGCAGGGGTGGGCCACTTCAGGAGGTCCGGGGACCATTCCCTCCCCCCACACACACCCCATTTCCCCACCCTGTGGGCTGCAATTTGCAGGGAGACCAGAAAAAAATATTTTAGGGTGCAATCCTATGCATTTAGACAGAAGGAAAGTCCTACAACTGCCAGCATTCTGCAGCCCACCATACTGGCTGGGGAATGCTGGGAGCTGTAGGATTGTCTTTCTGACTAAACATGCATAGGATTGCACTCTTGATTTTTTTAGAAAATAAAATCTGTAGCTGCTATGGGATGCTGAAAGGGTCAAATTTAGCTTACTTGCAAGCTAAATTTGACCCTTTGGGCACTTCGTAGCACCTACAAATGCTGGGTGGGAAGGAAGAGGGAGAGAGATGGGGCAAGAGAAAGGGGTAGGAGGAAGAGAGAAGGGGTGACCCAGCTCCTTTTGATCTGGACCTTCCCACAACTGGCTTTGGTCCAGCTCACCACCAACATGTGGCCCCTGACAGACAAGCCACGATGGAATGCGTCCCTTGACAGAAAAAACGGTTGCCCACTTAAAGGAATTCTTTAAGAAACAGCTGTGCAATGAATCCATGGGGAATAAATGCATTTTACTTATTTATTGCAACATTTCAGAATGCACATTCCCCCAAGGTGGTTCATGACAAAATATCAAGCAACAATCGACATCAAATCCTCAAACGTTAGCCCACATCAGCGTCAAACGTGTACAAACAGCAGAAATAATTCATAAAAAGGCTACGTGCGTGGGACAGGTCTTCTGTACCCTTTCTAAAAATGGGGAGTGTTATTGCCCCGGAACCAAAACCTTCTCCATCAGAGGAGACCTCCAAAGTCTCTGAAGATGGTGATGAGTGGCTGTCTGAAGCTCCCCAGGAGGCCATCTCCAAAGATGTGACCTTACCTGGTGCCCTCCAGAAGTTTTGCACTACAACTCCCATCACCCCAGCTGGCATGGCCAATGGTTAGAGATGACAGCAGAGGACTGGCTGGGTGCTACTAGAATTGAGAGAAGTCACCAATGGAGTGACTTTTCAATGGAGCTGGGGCTGGAAAACCCAGGGGGTTCCTTCAGCAGCTGCTGTGTCCTTTGTAGGAGGACTAGATAATGCACAATTGCCCCGAACAAGGTTAGCACTACTATATCGCTAGCAAAGAAAAGAAAAGAAAAGCAACCCAAACCAACAACCCTCTTTTTGTTGTGGTAGCTCGGAATCGCCCAGATGGAATGGAACTAATCTCACTCTTTTAACACATCCATTGAGCCAAAACAATACAGGCAACAAAGGCATGGAAGTAATGAGCCAGCACCCGTTCATAGAATCATAGAATAGTAGGGTTGGAAGGGGCCTATAAGACCACTGAGTACAACCCCCTGCTCAGTGCAGGGATCTAAGTCAAAGCATCCCTGACAGATGGCTGTCCAGCTTCATCTTGAATGCCTCCAGTGTGGGAGAGCCCACCACCGCCCTAGATAATGGGTTCCATTGTCGTATTGCTCTAACAGTCAGGAAGTTTTTCCTGATGTTCAGCCGGAATCTGGCATCCTGTAACTTGAGCCCATTCTTCCGTGTCCTGCACTCTGGGATGATCGAGAAGAGATCCTGGCCTTCCTCTCTGTGACAGCCTTTCAAGTCCTTGAAGAGCGCTATCATCTCTCCCCGCAGTCTCCTCTTCTCAAGGCTAAACATGCCCAGTTCTTTCAGTCTCTCTTCATAGGGCTTTGTTTCCAGTCCCGTGATCATCTTGGTTGCCCTCCCCTGAATCTTTTCCAGTTTGTCTGCATCCTTCTTAAAGTGTGGTGCCCAGAACTGGACACAGTACTCTAGATGTGAGTACACCATTTGTTTAATGGTGCGTCCTGTCCATCATGGAGTGAGACCGACTGAACCGGCTCATTCAGAAAGCATCCATGTACAGGGGAGACATCTGGTGTTCAAAGCGCTGAATGCATGCACAACTGTCTGAAGCTTCAAGGGAAAACATATTGGGGGTGGGGGAGAGGAGAACTGGGTTATTGGGTGGTTCCAAAGTACAGAAAATCAATAAATATAAATTTAAAAACCTATTGAACAATTTCTCCTAGTTTGAAGGTCATTACGATTAATATTATTAGAAATTTATTACCTGCTTTTCATTATAAAATTATCCCAAAGTGGGGTACAACCAATAAAAGCACAAGAAAATCATACATTGACCAAATCTCTCTCTATATCTGTCTGTCTGTCTGTCTGTCTGTCTGTCTGTCTGTCTATCTATCTATCTATCTATCTATCTATCTATCTATCTATCTATCATCTATCTATCTATCTATCTATCTAGATATCTATCTAGATATCTTTAATTTTATCTATATCTGTCTATCTATCTATCTATCTATCTATCTATCTATCTATCTATCTATCATAAATTATATAAATTATGTAAATATATAATTATAGAATTAGATGATAGATGATAGATAGATGTTGTTGTTCAGTCGTTCAGTCGTGTCCGACTCTTCGTGACCCCATGGACCATAGCACACCAGGCCTTCCTGTCCTGCGCTCTCTCCCGGAGCGTGCTCAAGTCCATATTCATTGCATCACCAGTGATGCTATCTAGCCATCTCATCCTCTGCCGTCCCCTTCTCCTTTTGCCTTCAGTCTTTCCCAGCGATAGATAGATAGAGATATGTGTGTGTGTGTGTGTGTGTGTGTGTGTATATATATATATATATATAATTAAATGTATAATCATCATCATCATTAGTATAATAGGATGCTTCTTTATACCAGGTCATATTATCCATCCATCCAGCCCAGAACCATCGACTCTGGCTCTTTCTCGGGCAGGGATGTACAGATCAATATCCAATCCATGCCAGTTTTGCATGTATGCAATCATAAGTCTGTTCCGTCCCTTTTCTACATCATTTCATTTCTTTTTTAAAAAGCATGAAAATTCACATTTATTTTTGCATGCAGCTTTGCTTGGCACAGGCCTTTCATACTTATCTTTTCCTAACAGACACATTTTTGTATGCAACATTTGTGCTGAGAACTTGCATCACAAAATCCAGAGAAGCGCACCGTCCAAAGGATAATGGTGTTCCGATCTGCAGATTATGCCCCTCCAACTACTGGGAGTCTGTTCCAGCAGCGGGCATACCCCGAGAGCCAGGCTGTATGTATGTATGTATGTATGTATGTATTTAATTTCTTAATCGCCCACCCGGCCACTCTGGGCGATGTACGTCAATACAAACAGTTTTAAAACAATATAATTTTACATTAAAACATCATATTTCTAAAAATACCCTAACCCACCCCCAAAGCCTGCCTGAACAACCATGTTTTTAATGCGTGGCGGAAGCTCATTAAAGAGGGGGCATGGCAGAGTTCCACAGGGAGGGAGTTCCACAGAGTGGAGGCCACCACAGAGAAGGCCCTCTCCTGTACGAGCCTGGCTTGGAAACAGCACTTTCGCGATTAGTTTGCATCGAGACTCTCTGAATTGGTTTGGGACGGTCCCAGGGAATCCTATCATATCCCCTTGATCTGTCCCATTTTGGACATGGTCTCATGACATTTTCCTGGGGGAATAATGCTGTCCATAAGAGTGGGCAGGCTGCCAGCCCAGAAGATAACATTCTTCTCGGCCATTCTAAGCAACCAGTAGCTAACTTTGCAATTCTGCCAGAAGATTGTCTATATGCTGTTGAGCAGAACATCAATGAGTGATTCTCTGGGAACTAATATACCTGCCTGCCCCCCATCAGCTCAACAAACAGTCACAGTGGCACTCGAGAAATGGGCAAGAGAACTGGTGACATGGGAGGGGGGTTGACTCCTCCATATACAATAGTCTTCTGCATTTCCATTACAATACTGATGGCCCCAGTGAAGTTCCAGTTGAGAGTAGGTTCGCCACTTACACATGCCCAAAACAGAGGACCAAAGAGGACATAGTTTCATATAAATCTTGCAAATCACGATTGATATGGATTGATAGAAATCATGACTATGATTTAAATAGAAACAATATACATCTCACCATAGTGAGGGAGATGGTGACCGGGCGACCTGTGTGACTATTTAGTCTGCTGCCCAGGGGATGTTACTTGATGGCAGTGGAGGCTGGTGGCTCTGATGTCATGGGACGGTAAATCTGCTCTGGGTTTCAGTCAGAACCAGTCAGAATTCTAAACTCAAGGCGCTGAACCTTATCCCTAAAATGATAATCTAGGAAGTGTTAATGAGGTCAGTGTGCTTAAAACTATAAGACAAACAAAATTCTCCAGCATCTCCTGGGTCACAGGCACAGAGAGGGGTCTTTCCTGTGACTTGGTACTTTGTGCTGAAGATGCCTGGAATTGAACCAGGAACCTTCTGCATGGAAAGCTTATGGAAAGCTGTACCATTGAGCCACAGTCCCTGATTTAATTCAAATATTGGGTTGGATCCAGGATCTGCCTTCTTTGAGAAGACCCTCCTCTTGATTTTAGGGATCCCACTTCCTCCTCACATCACAGCCCACCCCATTCAGCAGGGTATCCTGATGCTGGGTTCATACAACATGACAAGCCAGAGTACGAGTAGAGTGTTGTTGAAACATGGGTTGTTGTGTTGTGTGAACCTGGCTGTGCTAACAAACCATGGTTTTTTAACCATGAGCAACCCACAGTTCACATCCCAACATTAACCCATGGGTTCTCTTCATGGATTGTTTGTGGTTTACAAACCATGGTTTGTTAGGTGTGGCTGGGTTCACACAACACAACAAGCTATGATTCAACAAGTCATAATTCAATGGCAACCCATCTCAACTCACACTCAACCTGTACTCAGGCTTGTGTTAGCTATTTAATTTGTTGTTGTTGTATTCTTATTGACAGAGATAGGGAGAAGTGTTTCTGGATTTTCTGCCTCATTTGCCCAAATAAGTTAACCAGCCTTTGATACTATGGACCTTGACTTGGGAGGGGGGTTAAGAAGGAATGTTCTGATCCACCTCAGTCAGCAGAATGTCTTTGGACACCCCTGGAAATGTCTTTGGACACCCCTGTTGTGTGAACCCAGCCTTGAGTAGCATTTTCAGGGGGCTGGAAGGTCTGCTGTGGGAATAAGGGGGCAGGAAATCCACTTCTGCCTGCAGAATTGATCCAGCATAAATCTGGATCCATCCCATTGTAAGCCACTTTGAACATGATAAATGGGAAAGCATGTTTGAAATGATGGCTATGCATGTATGAATGAGCCCCTCTTGCCAAGCAAAATATGCTTAGCATTAGCAGTGTTTCTTCCATGATGATGATGAAGATGAAGATGATGATGTATTTGGCTATTGGCTAGGCAAGCTGTTGTAGATCCCCTTCCCTTTGTGTATGTCTGAAAAGAAGGCCCACACACCGTGAATTTTCCTGATCGAGGTTTGCCAAGGTATGCTTTTGCTCTATTATTAACATTTCTTCTGGGAAGAGTTTTTTGTTTGTTTGAGGGTTTGTTTCAGAGAAACACGGAAATTAAATGGGTAGGCATTCTCTGATGATCTGTCAACTGTATAAACATATTCAAATAGCTCTTTGTTGATTTGTGAGGCTGATACTCAAGACGTCTGGGCCTGATTCCAGCCCCAAAAGGCCTGCTTGGCCACTTTATTGACCTTGAAACATCAGGTGCTCTTTCAACATTTTTTTGTTACACATTTTAAGGAGATCTCTTGGCCAAGGCCACACCTATGGAGTGCTTTCAGTCATGTGTAAGCACAATGCAGCTAACATTTCCTCTAATAACAAACCTGAGTAGTCGAGTGCCAATAAGTTCTGAAGTAAAATGGGGGCATCCCAAAATAAGCTACTGCTTTCCAGGGGTGTCCAAAGACATTCTGCTGCCTGAGGTGGATCAGAACATTCCTTCTTAACCCCCCTCCCAAGTCAAGGTCCATAGTATCAAAGGCTGGTTAACTTATTTGGGCAAATGAGGCAGAAAATCCAGAAACACTTCTCCCTCTCTTTGTCAATAAGAATACAACAACAACAAATTAAATAGCTAACAATTTGCTGCCCTTTCATGACATCCAAAATCAGCTGCCTGAGGAAGATGCCTCACTCTGCCAAATGGCAGGGCCATCCCTGCCTTTCTATAGGCTTAGAGGACTCCCTAGCTATGCAGAGGTTTAGTGTATTCCTGGCTTCCCAGGCTGTGCTTTCGGTTTCTGTTCAGCATTTTTAATAAGATGTATTAAAGTTGTTAATTTTGCATCCTGTATGTGGTCTTCTCTTCATGATATTGTTCAAGATGTATATAGAAGTTTGTAAATTTAAAAGAAAAACAAAACAAAACCTGAAAGAGAAACATCATAAAACCTACAAAAGAAACACCATAAAACCTGAAAAAGTGGCCCACTAATGGCCTGTGATCTTCTGGGACTCATGAAATACTGAGGTGTCAGCTGAGAGGAACAAAAACGAAACTGGAATGAGAGGAGGAAAAGTGGGAACTGACTTGCTCAGACCTCTGATAGCCTATAGCATACGTAGGCAATATAATGCCAAGGCACCAAGGTGCCCTAAATATGTTTCTTGGTGTCCACCAGGTTGTCCTTCTCCTCCCACTTTTTTTTTTTTTAAACATATTTTCTTACCAGCAGCTGGGATTGCCTTGAAGTAGGTTTATGTCAGCGCTGAAAACTGTGGGTTCACTTCAAAGGAGTTTGTTTGTTTTATTTAATAGATTTATATACCTCTGCCCATATTTTAAACTATCTCTAAGTGGTATCTAATTATCTCCTGTATTGGAGTTCAGACCTCTCCTCTGCCTTGTACTCATGTCTCCCATGGCAGCCATTTTGTGGTGGTACCCAGGACAGTTTCTCAAATGGTCAAAGGTGCCCATGGCCTGCAAAGGTTGCCTACCCTTGGACTATAGTCTACATTCAAGAAGGAAGAGAGGATTAGGGTTGTGGGGAGGAGCTCTTCTCGCTGCACTACAGAGGGATGAATCCTGGAAAGAGAAGGGATTCAGTGCAGCACTTTGTCGCAAGATCCCACCTGTAAAATCTATATTGTAATGCAATTGAGGCATTTTGTGGCTGCAGTGGTGACGCTTTGGAAGCGATTGTCTGAGCTACCTTAAATGTCACAGAAAGGTTTTGGGTTGCCATTGGCTGAGTTGCTCCAATCATGCATAGAGGACCAGGCCAAGTAGGGAGAGGTGAAGTGGGAACCTGAGAAGCCACCAGGCTATGGGTGCCATATTCCCTCTGGATGATTACTCTTCAGAAGGTGACCGGGAAACCCCTGAGTCAAGAATCATAGAGGAGCTGCCTGTGACTGGGGACCTTGAGGCAGATCAAGGGTAACCTGGGCCCTCAGAGGAGGCAGCCATTGACCATAACTCTTTCAACATAGTTAGCCCACTCTCCAACTCAGAGGAAGACCACAAGTGGCCTCCTAGCCCCAGGGAGTGCAACCATCTAAAGGTCAAGGGTCAGTCAGCTGCCTGACGCAGGAGTGCCCACTTCAGGAATAGGGACTCCTTCTGAGGAAAGATCTGCTTGTGAGCAAGGCTCTGCTCACGTGTAGATCTTTCCTCAGGTGGTACTAATGGCCTGCAGTTGTACTCCAGATGGTGCTCTGAAGGCACAGGCTTAAAAGCCTTCCATTCCAGGCACTAGCTGCTGGAACAACATCTGAGGATTGGATCCTTGATGCGCAATTCCCCGCTTTCCTAGCTCTTCTCTGGATCTCCTTGTGTTTGACTTTGGACCGCCTACTGACTTTGCTTTTAGACTGCAGCCTGTCTGGATCCCTGGAGCTCTGTCCCAGCACCATCCTAAGCAGGACAAGGGGAAGCAAGGAGAGGAGACTGGGAAAGGAGAACTGGAAGATGAAACGCTCCGAGGGAACAAAACGAGGTCAGAAAGAATGGCCTAAGAAGGAAAGGTCAGACAATTGTTAAAAGAGGTTTAGTTGGATTGTGACACCTTCTGGATCTGGAAGTGGCTGGATCCCTTGTCCAAGTTCTCTCTCTCTCTCCCCCCCCCACCCCCCATACACACACTTCCCCTGAGTCAATAAGGTTTGGATCTGGCTGAAAGCTCAACATAACCTATTGGCATGCTTTATGCTCATAAAAGAATTTAAAAATGTTTTAAATCAACTGCTGATTATTGAATCATCAGTGTGACATTGTAGTGTATTTAGAGCTTTCATCATATTTGACAGAGTGACTAAAGAAACAGAACTGAAATGTGAAAGCAAAATGTTTCTGCTTCTGCCTTCTTCCACTGTGCTGATATGAATCGAGGTGCCCTGCAGATATTTTTTTAAAATCCCAGATATAGATATTCATAGCAATTACCATTCTGTGCGTTCCTTCTGTAGCCAAAACATCAGCACCACCCATACGTTAGAGGGAAGTATGGCCAGACCTGGGCGAGCCCTGAGATTTGTAGACGTACAACATTATCTTTAGAAAAAACCCTTCCGGGCTGGACACAAACAGCCTGATAAGGACAGAGCATGTTCAGCAGCTGTGAAATGCTGACTCTTGTGTGGGGAGGTAGAAAACTGCAGGAGGAGTGGGAGAAAGGAATAGAATGGCCAGAATCCTGAACACTCCACACTGCCTCAATTTGTTGCAGGCCCCACTTGGTACATTTTGGGTTGGATCCAGATTTAGGCATGTGCAACTGGACTGGTGGAAGTTCCACACTCCCCCATGACAGCCAGTCCCCTGAAAATGCTACATGGAGAGTCAGTAGACCCTGCTAAATGTGGTATGTGTGTGTGTGTGTGTGTAAGGGGGTATCCCCCCAAACTGGGTGGAGTCACTTCCATGCATGGAGCCCATAGAAGGCAGATCTTGGATCCAACCTATTATGGCTCTTGTACTATCATTATATTAAAATAGTCCGTTTTCCTGTGGACAGCTTCGAGGACAATACATTTGTAGAAAATGCAATTGATAAATAAGTTAAGTATGACTGTAAGTCAATGCCCGGGTTCACATGATCACTGCAGCCCACAACATAGTTTTTTTATTTAAGCCACAGTGGGCTGTGACATGTGCCAGGGGCCATTTTGAATATTCAACCCTACAATAGACCATGGGTTATTTGAGGATTGTTTCCCCCTTCAAAAACCCCTGCTGCCTGGGTTCAGATGGCAAGGCAAACTATGGCAACCCCCATGGAGTGTGTGTGTGCTGAGTATTCAAAATGGCCGCCAGCACACACCACAACCCACCGTGGCTTAAATAAGCACAGTGGGCTGTGGTGATTGTGCGAACCAGCCCAATGACTGGATAATTGGGGACCAAATTGTTCATAAAATCCTGTTGCTATTTAAGTCCTTTGCAGTTGTATTGGTGTGTGTGTGTATCCCTAAACCAGTACGGGGTCTGATGGGAAAACCCCAGAGGGATCTCATGCATTTTAAAGAGATCAAATAGACCAATCTTTTGTTAGGGTCCATGACAGTTTCTCAAGACCCGGAATCTTGTCTTAAGAGTGAGGGAAAGGCAGGCTAGAGCTCTCCTCCATGACTCAATAATTAATCTTAAAGGTAAATAATATCAGTCAATTATACTTGTTGTGTTTCAGCTATTTTCTTAATGGCCATTGTATCCCTGTGGTTTTTATATCATCTCCGATGACTACATACTTCCATCCTCGGATTCATTTCCTCGTAATTTTGTTCCGTGCGTTGCATAATAAAGCACTTATCTCTTCATACTTGGTATTTATCGTTTCAGCTGGATTGCTCTCTCTCTGTACCCCACAAGCCATCAGTTCTAAATCAGCAAGTTAAATCTTTTTACTGAACATCCCTTTTTCCAGGTCATTGGTCCGTAAGGTTAACAAAATCAGTTCTCTGGAGATGGGCATGGGGTGCGTGTGGGTTTTTGGTCCAGCTTCTGCTCATTTTGCTTTACCCTCCATTGCTCAATTATCCATTTGCCTTCCCTTTCAACAGTTAAAATGTCAAGAGTCTACAATTTCAAATTAATAAATGGATAGATTAATAGTTTTGTATGTGCAGGCAGGAAATGGCCTCTTGTACCACATTCAAAATGGTGCTCTTGCTTTACTTCTTTAAAAATAGATGTCCAGAAGAAGGCTGTTTCAGGAAATCATTCCCTCTAATAGCTAACTTGAGTGGCTGAGTGCTGATCAATTTTGAAATGAAATGGGGCCACTCAAAACTAAGGTACTGTGTACATGTAAGATACACAGATGTACTGTATATTACCAGGTTAGATTAATGATCGCCTCACCCTTTCTGTGCCTGCCCAGTCTGCAGCAGCACTTCCAATAAACTGGAAACACGGGCTGACATACAAACAGAGGCTCAAAAACATAAATGCAATTCATAGAACACCTTTATTTAGATAAAATGCAGGTCATTTTAATTCATTCACACTTTCCACATACTCAGAAGCAGGCAGAATGCTAGCTGCTTCTCTGGTGTTCATGTAGGGGTGTCAGAGGAATCCAATTCTGGGGTGGAGCTTGACGAGCTTTCCTTTGTTCAGCCCACTGGATTTCAGTCCATTTTCTGCTGCAGAGCCCGACTCAGTCTGCAGTGAGTTGGGCCGGTTTGTGCATTTTCTGTGTTCTTTAATTTGCACAAATTACAGCTGCATTTTGTGCAAGTTTGCATAATTTGGGTATCTTGCGCAAGTTTCAACTGCGATTTGTGGAGATTACGCAAATTTCATCTCGGCACACCAAAAATGTGCAAAAAGTTCCTGGAGTTCGGGGAAAAGCCCGTGGCTCAGCCTGCACATGCAAACCAAGTGGGGCATGCCAGAGAACTCTGTCAAATAAAAAAAAAACAGGTTTCCCAGAGATGGACATTCCTGTATTCACGTCTTCCTCAGGGTTCTACTGATGGTGGTGTATCTTACATACTCTTTTCCCCAGGCCTTTGCACTGTGTGGAAAAACATGCTCTTTGACCACATGTTTTGGTTATGCATTATTTGGGCTCATCTTGTTTCTTTTGGAAACTCTTCTTTGTGATGTTGAAGGACATCACCTTTCCCTCAGGAATTTGTACAACCCTCATTCCATCTGTAGCAACATTCCTGAAGTGGCCTTATCTTATCTGGTATGTTCTGTCCAGTGTTTTTCACCAGACTTTACCCACATCTTATTGTCCATGCTCTGCAGTCAGCTTTGTAATTCCACACTCAGCTTTGCACACACACTCATCTGTTTTTTCAGTTCTTCAGCCTTTTCCTTCAGGTAACTTTGCACCTTTCTTTGGGTAACTTTCCCTCCTTCATACCTCAGGAACCCATTCACCCCAAAGAGGGGCATTATATGATTTTATGTCTCATGGTGCTACATAGTCTTGCAGTTCACCTCAAGAGTAATTATAACAGGGCATTTAGAGTTGCAGCACTGCCCTTTTGAGCGCGCTCCCTGTTAACATCAAGCAGCAGCAGGGATACACAATCATTTGGGGCCATGGGCACATTTGACAATTTGAGAAAATGTCCTGGATGCCACCACAAAATGGCTGCCATGGGAACTTTGAGTACAAAACACTGAGTACAGAGCAAAGGTGGGGCTGAGCTCCAACATATTAAACACCAACTAAATTTTCAGCGCCGACATAAACCTAATTCACAGAAATCGAAGCTGCTGGTAAGCAAATGTGTTAAGTTTTTAAAAAGTGGAAGGGGTAGGGCACCTAGGTGGGCACCAAGAAATGTCTTTGGGGGTTCATTGGTGTTTTCAGTCACCATGTTGTCTGCCTCTGATCTACAGGTTTGCCTTTCAGCAGCCTGCTTAACACCTACCTCTTACAGTAAGCCTTCCCTAAGGAGTGTCTCGGCCAGTTATAACTATCGTTTTATTGCTCAGTGATTATTGTATTGTATTTATTGTTTCATTATTATGTCAACCACATTGATCATTTTATTTGAAAGCAGAATGCAAATGCAGATGATGGTGATGATGAAAAGAATCCCCGCACCTGAAAAAGCGAGGTTTGCATCTCCGTCTAAACATGCATAGGATTGTGACCTTAATTTGGGCAGTAGTGTGTACCCCCCCGTCCCAACACCACAACTATGCTAAAATTCTGAATTTCTCCATTCTTTTCTATAGGCAGCTCCCACTATAGGGGAGAGAAACAAATGAGGGTCTGAAGGAGGTGGGAGTCAGGCAGACTGTGAGAATCTTGTAACCGACAGTGCAGTGTCTACTCAGAAGTACGTCCCATTGATTTCAGTGACTCTCTCTCCCTTGAAAGTGGGTATAGGATTGCAACCCAAGTCAAGCTTTGAGGACAGTTGAGCCATAGAATGTTGAAGGGGCCAGTTAGAGCAAAGGGTTGTCTTGCATGGAGATAGTTCCAGGTTCAATCCCCCCACAGCATTTCCAGTAAAGAGAAAAAAAGATCAGGTTGTACATGATGTGTGACTGACCTCTGCCCAAGACCTTGAAGAGTGACTATCGGAGAAGGCATCAAGGGTAGTATGGATGGGCTCCTGCTTATGGTCTACAGCCCAGAAGGGGCCCACTGACAAGAGCCCCCTAGACTTGCTCCTCCTTTTCATCGTTGCAACCTAGGCAGCGTCATCTGCGGCTCCTCCATCTCATCACCACCACTGTCTGGACTGAGCAAGAGTCAGGTGAACAAGCAGGTTGCAATAGCGAAGAGGAGGGCCAAGTCCAGGGGGCTCTGGTCAGTGGGCCCCTGCTGGGGTGTGGGACCCTGGCCAGTGCCCAACCATGCCTTCCCTTGTTGCTGAGCCTGGGTAACCGCCACATAGTATGACTTCACCAAATTGACAAATCTGCTATTTCGATACCATTTCACAATTAGGTGAATCACGGTTGAAGTCAAGTGCTAAGCTAGGAACATTGGAAGCTGCTTCATAGAGAGTCAAACCACTGGGCCATTTAACTCAGTAGTGATCGGTAGCAGTTCTCAAGTAAAGGACTTTCTTAGACCTACCTGGAGACGCTGGGGATCGAACTCGGGAACTTCTGCATGCAAAGCTTCCTCTCTCTGCTACTGAACTGTGGACCCTCCCCAACTTTTACTTTTCCCCCTAAAGGTGTGGCTTTTCTTCCCTACGTTGCATGGGCTAGTCTGGGAACTGAACCCAGAACCTATCACACCCAAAGCAGGCCTCATACCCTTAGACCAGGGGGTGCTGAACCTCTTCCACCCCAAGGCCTGAATTCCATTTTGGAGAAGCTCTCGGGGTCCCCCATTCCAGTGGTGGCTTGGGCCGAGGGATGCTGGAGAATCCCGCTGCGGACTCAAATGAGGCTGGATTCCAAAGAATGGAACGGTGGAGCAGCTGCACTTATCTTTGGATCTGGAGGATTTCCTGCAGGGCCACTCTCTGGCTGTCTGTAAGACGCGATACGCTAATGGCGGCTGCCATTAGCTTATTGCAGGAACGTAACAGCTGTAAATGGTGTATTGCACAGTGTGGCTGGAAAGGCCTTACTTTGATCTAAATACAGCTGTAAACAGCTGTAATTTAGGTCAAAGTCAGTGTTTTACAGCCCCAAATGGCATACAATATGTCAGAAGACAGAAGACAGAGACAAAATTCAAAGTGATCTTGATAGACTAGAGCGCTGGGCAGAAAACAACAGAATGACATTTAATAGGGATAAATGCCAAGTTCTGCACCTAGGAAAAAGAAGCCAAATGCACAGTTACAAGATAGGGGATACGTGGCTCAACAACACTACAAGTGAGAAGGATCTTGGAATTGTTGTTGGTCACAAGCTAAAGATGAGCCAACAATGTGATGTGGCTGCAAAAAAGGCCAGTGCTCTTTTGGGCTGCATTAATAGAAGCATAGCTTCCAAATCCCGGGAAGTACTAGTTCCCCTCTACTCAGCACTGGTTAGGCCTCATCTGGAGTACTGTCTCCAGTTCTGGGCACTGCACCTTAAGAAGGATGCAGACAAACTGGAGATGGTTCAGAGGAGGGCAACAAAGATGATCAGGGGACTGGAAACAAAGCCCTCTGAGGAGAGACTGAAAGAACTGGGCATGTTTAACCTTGAGAAGACTGAGGGGAGATATGATAGCGCTCTTCAAGTACTTGAAAGGTTGTCACAGACAGGAAGGCCAGGATCTCTTCTCCATCATCCCAGAATGCAGGACATGGAATAATGGGCTCAGTTACAGGAAGCCAGATTCCGGCTGAACATCAGGAAAAACTTCCTGACTGTAAGAGCAATACGTCAATGGAACCAATTCCCTAGGGAGGTGGTGGTCTCTCCCACACTGGAGGCATTCAAGATGAGGCTGGACAGCCATCTGTCGGGGATGCCCTGACTTGGATTCTTGCACTGAGCAGGGGGTTGGACTCGATGGTCTTGTAGGCCCCTGCCAACCCTGCTATTCTATGATTCTATGATTTAAGGCTGTATTTTTCCCACAGGAGGCTAATGGCAGCTGCATATTAGCGTATCGCATCTTATAGGGAGTGTATTAGTGTATCACAACTTATTATTAGCGTATTACAGTATCACATCTTATAGGAATACTGCATATTAGTGTATTGCATCTTATAGGGAGCCGGAGAGCCACTCCACCAACTCTGACATATGTGGCTGCACTGTGGAGGATTCCATGGGGCCCTGAGAGGCCCGAATTGCTCCTCCACAAACCCTCTGCCCCGGACAGAACAGTGGGGGGGGGGGTTGTACATCCCTAGTTAGGTCAATGGCAAAAGGACATGAATACAAAAGATGCCAGCATATTTTAGCTTCAAGCTCTTACTGCCAGTAAACTAAGCCTTACGAGAGGTATTTCAACCTTTCCCTCATTCTAAAAACTACACAAAAGCCAGGAAGCTACCAAACCATCAGGGGCTGGGGAAAGGGGCTGGGGGTCAGAGGAAGGGCGTGTGGACATTTTGGGAACCCAGGTGGGCTGGATTTGGCCTGAGGGTCTCCACCCCTGCCTTAGACCAACATGTCTGGGCTGGGATGCTGGGGAAATCTGCTGCAGACTCAAATAAGGCTAGATTCCCAAGAATCTGCCTGGGGGGACCGCAGCAGAGCAGATCCCCTCACCTCCGCACCCACCGGACTCTATGTGGGATGCCTTCCAGGTTTTAAAAAGACAAGACCTTAAAAAAACACTGCCATAAATTGCATATTTTATGCCATTTGTGGCAATAAAAGTGCTTTTGCAGCTGCAATTTACATAGATGTAGGTGCTTGGTTGCCACAAATGGCACAAAATATGCAAGTTACGGCCACAGTTTTCCCAAGGTCCACGAATGGCAGCTGCCATTCACAGACCTTGACTTTTTAAAACCGGAAAGGCACCCTGCAAAATCTGGAAGGCGCACGCAGGGCTCTGGGGAAATCTGGTGAGCCCAAGCTGCTGCTCCAGCCCTTGCAGCCATGTGTCCAGCTGGATTTTCGTATGCACAGCAGCCGAGGGCTGGGGATCGGGGAAGGGGAGTGGCTGTTATCTACCGAGAGTCCTTGGTCTTCACCAGGCCCCCTCTCTGGGAGACCAAGGTTGCTGAGTGCATGTACTGGAGGTTGGGCCCGAAGGGCAGTCTGGGGATTCTGCTCGTGTACCATCCACCCCACTGCACGACTGACTCCCTGGCCGAGGTGCTGGAGGTGGTCTCTGATGTGCGTGTACAGTCCCCTAACTTATTGGTGTTGGGGGACTTCAACGTACATTCGGAGGCTATCCTCACAGGAGCACCTCGGGACTTCATGGAGACCATGGCCTCCTGGGAGGTGCACCATATTCTAACTGGGCCCACCCATGTAGCCGGTCATGCACTAGACCTTGTGTTTGTTTCTGGAGAAGCGGGGAGTGATCTGGAAGTCAGGGGTATATCCACCCCCCCCTTGTCATGGTCAGATCACTATCTGGTGACGTTGGACTTCTCGGTTCCACAACCCCTCCGCAGGGGTGGAGGACCCATTAAAATGGTCCGCCCCAGGAGTCATATGGATCCAAATGGATTCCTGAACGCGCTTGGGGATTCTCTGGGGCACGCCAACGGCCACTCGGTCGAGACCCTGGTGGGTGGCTGGAATGCCGCAATCACTGGGGCATTAGATCAGGTGGCTCCGAAACGCCCTCTCCCCCTGAACAGGGCTCGGACTGCACCATGGTTCAATCCGCGGTTACGAGCTCTGAAACAGGAGGTGGGACGGCTAGAGCGCCGGTGGCGGACGTCTCGCTCCAAAGACGATCAGACACGGGCTAGAGCTGTATCTTCAGCCTATCACGTGGCGGTGAAGGCAGCAAAAAAGGAATATGATGCTGCCTCCATCGCGTCTGCAGAGTGCTGTCCCAGGAGGCTGTTCCAAGTGGTCCGGAGCCTGGTCGGTCCTGTGGCTCCGGAACCACTGGAGCATTCTAAGGCCTCCTGTGAGGCCTTGGCAAGGCACTTTGCAGATAAAATTGATCATATTAGGTGTGTTACTCTGCATGCTGTGGATACAGTTAGTGAGCAAGAGGCGGCCTGCGGCAAACCGGTTTTGTGGGATCGGTTCCAGCTTCTTCCTCCTGATGAAGTGGACAAGGTGCTTTCATCTGTAAGGCTGACCATCTGCTTACTTGATCCTTGCCCATCGTGGCTCATTATGGGCTGCAGAGAGAGACTGGGTGAGGGGATCAGGGCGGTGGTGAAGACCCATTTCAGTCAGGCTTCAGGCTTGGGCATGGGACAGAAATGGCCTTGGTCGCCTTGGTAGATGATATGAGGAGGGATCTGGATAGCGGTGAATGCTCCTTCCTTGTTCTCCTCGACCTCTCAGCAGCTTTTGATACCGTTGACCACGGTATCCTCCTGGACCGCCTGGAGGGGTTGGGCATTGGAGACACCGTATTGCGGTGGTTCTGGTCCTTCCTCTCCGGCAGGTACCAGAGAATAGCACTGGGAGAGGAGGTTTCGGACCCGTGGCCACTCACTTGTGGGGTGCCACAGGGTTCCATCCTCTCCCCGATGCTATTTAACATCTATGTGAAGCCTCTGGGGGCTATCATCAGGAGGTTTGGGGTGCGGTGTCATCAATATGCTCTACCTCTCATTCAAATCTTCACCAAGGTTGGCCGTAGAATCCCTGTCCAAATGTCTGGAGGCGGTGAGTGGCTGGATGGGGAGGAATAGGCTAAAGCTGAACCCTGACAAGACCGAGGTACTTTTGGTGGGAGACAAGAGGAGGCTGGGGGATGTTGACCTGGTGTTGAATGGGGTACGGCTACCCTTGAAAGACCAGGTCCGCAGCCTGGGGGTCATTTTGTACTCCCAGCTGTCCATGGAGGCTCAGGTGTCAGCTGTGAGCCGGACAGTGCTGTATCAACTCCATCTGATACGGCGGCTGCGCCCCTTCCTTCCCGACCATCTGCTCCCATCGGTAGTACATGCCCTGGTCTCCTCTAGTTTAGACTACTGTAATGCGCTCTACGTGGGGTTACCCTTGAAGATGGTTCGGAAGCTGCAGCTGGTACAGAATGCGGCAGCTCACCTGATTAAAGGCAGCCGCCGGCGAGATCACATCACTCCAATGCTGAAGGAGCTGCACTGGTTACCAGTTGTTTTCCGGGCCAAATTCAAGGTGTTGGTTTTGACCTTTAAAACCCTATATGGTTCTGGCCCAGCCTATCTTAAGGAGCGCCTCCAGCAGCACCAGACAGGCCGCTTAACAAGATCAGCCTCGGATGGCCTTCTCTCTGTCCCATCAGCCAGGACAGCTAGACTGGTGGGGACGAGGGAGAGGGCCTTTTCTGTGGTGGTCCCCACTCTGTGGAACTCCCTCCCTAGGGAACTCCGTCATGCCCCCTCTTTAATGAGCTTCCGTCGTGCATTAAAAATGTGGCTGTTCAGGCAGGCATTTGGTGTGGGTTAGGGTATTTTAGAAAATGTTTTTATTGTAGAATTTTATTGTTTTATTGTATGTTGTACATCGCCCAGAGTGGCTGGGTGACCAGCCAGATGGGCAATTAATAAATTAAATAATAAATAAATAAAACAAGCAGCCTGGATTCCCCCATGGTGGACTGGCCCCCCAGACCGGGCTTTGGGGGGCTCACCCATCCCTAGTCTGGGCTATATGCCAGAGGTATGATAGTGTGGTATCCCCTTTCTATGAGGAATAAGTTGCATGCACAACTTTTTTTTAGGGCATCAGAACTCAGTCTATTGAGACGGCATGTGATAAAACAGAGGTTGCAAAGCCCATTCTGGTTTTGTTTATGATGAGTGTTGGGAGGAATCTCTGGCGGATGTCTGTCTAGTTGGAAATTATCATCTCCCAGAATGCACTTCAATGCCTTGTTTGAAATCACGCCACTGATGTGGCACATTGGGATAAACAACATGTCAAGAGCTTATGATCTTGACAGCCACATAACATTCTCAACACAGTCCTCGTTGCCTTCTACAAGGAAGAACTAAGAACATTTCCAGATGGTCGCTTTTCCCTCAGTGCTGGTACTGTTCTTGCAAAGGAGCATGCCATTCCCCATTCTCATTGTTGCTACTCCACATGGATATTTGTCAGCACGCATGAGGAGAGGCATGGTAACTAGGGCCAACCCGCCCTGTATGCGGTTTAATTTACCTCTTCTTTGAGGCACAACCAACCACTTCCTGTTTGGGTGGCATTGTCAGATGGTATCACAAGTCCTCTTATTTTAAACTGATTTGTACCAGTGAAACTTTCGTTCAAGTGTCAAGGGCTCTCAGTCTAATCCAGTAGCCAAGTCCAGACACAGACAAAGGGACTCTTTTCAAAGCTTTATTCTTCTTTTACAACTTAACAGCTCTACAGGTAGCAACTAGATCTGAGCAGCAGCATCCCTATGCCCTAAGTTAGAACAGTTGGTCCCCGTTTGAAAAGCAATTACTGGCAGACCCCTGAATATAAGGACTAGGGAGAATCCCTCCCCTTTTCCCTTGGATCCTCTGGGCGCAACCATTCTTTGAGCGCCAACTGGGCGCTATGCCTCCTTTCCGTGCTCTCCATTTGGCGCCGCTCTCTGCGTCTGCGCTGCACATCCAACCAGTCTGCTATCGGTGCCGGGTCACTCCCTGGACTGCTTTCTAATCTAGGAATGTTGGTGGGAGGAATCTCTGTCAGCTGCGGGCCCTGAGAAAAAGGGGCGCGCTCCTCTCCCAGGAGCGACTGCTCTTCCTCCAAATCAGAACTACTCTGGGATTCTATGGGCTCAGTGTCCACCCTGACATCAAGGGTGTTGAAGCTCCTTCAGCACAAGGGCCAAATCCCATTTCGGAGAAACTCTCAGGGGCTGCATTCCAGTGGTGGATGGGGCCAAAGACACCGGGGGCAGTGTTAGGAATGAATCTGAGCATGTGGAGATGTCTAGCAGCCTATGTAGGAGGGAGCCACCCTAAGGGAGGGGCATCCCTGTCAAGCTAGTCTGGCCGAGAAGGTCTTGCCCAGGCTGCTGGCAACTTCTCTAATGTCCACTTCGTTTCCTCTATTGATATTCGTAGATGTGTAGATTAGCTGTTTCGTTGCAGTCTGAGAGTTCCCTAGAATCTGCATTTGTAAAGGAGCCGGTCATTGACTAATAAAGTAGTGTTGGCCTGAAGCCTTCTTTCCTGGAGTGTGTTGACTGTGAAAGGGGAGGAGGAAGGAAAGTGACAGGTGGGGCCAAAAACATCAGCACATTTGAGCTTAAAGCTCTCACTGCCAGTAGCTAAGACTTAGAGGAGGCATTCCGACCTTTTAGAATGGGGGGAAATACTTGCACAAGAGCTGGGAAACCACCCAAAGATTGGTGGTTGGGGGAAAGGGGGTGGGACCAGGAGAAAGGGGTGTGGCCATCTGGGGAACTCTAGGTGGGCCAGATTTGGCTCCTGGCCTGAGATTTGATGCCCCCTTTTTAGCCGCTGCATGCATTTAATTAATACTATATCAAACAGAGATCACTTTTGAACAAAGCCAAGATAAGAACAGGGATTTGGGAGGCTTGGGGGAAGGATTTTTTTTAAAAAAGAAAAGAAAAAATCTTTTCATTCTAAACAGCAGCTTGATGCTCTTTACAAATAATACATAGCAAATTGATTGGCAATCTGAAGGCACACGTGTATTGAGGGGTAGCAGGAGTGGGTATCAGTATTTTCACTTGAGACAACAACAAAAAAGTAAGAGTCTGAGACATCTCAAAAGGGCTGCTGAACACCTGCATGCAAAAGTATGCTAAATTATGAGACTGTTTGGATGCTTATGCAATCTGGCAGGGCCCCTATTCCATAATACATACAATTGGGCCTGGCTTGAACGTAACCAGAGTATGGGTTGAATCGTGGATTGTGGTGGAATCGTGGGTTGTTATGTACGAACCCTGCACTATGGTTTAACTATGGATTGTTAACCATGAAGAACCCAGAGTTCACTACCCGACAACAAATTATAGTTTCTCTTCCTGGGTTATTCCTGGTTAATAACCCATAGTTAAACCATAGTGTAGGGTTTGCACGTAACAACAAGCCACGATTCAACAACAACCCATACTCTATACGTTACATGTGAACCAGGTCTTATTCTCAGATTTATTTTTTTAAATGTCTTTAGTCTGCAATCCTAGACACACTTACTGAGGAGTAAGCCTCATTGAACTTAGTCATATGTTTGAATTAACATGCATATGATTGCACTACAAATTCATCTTTAAGCTCCCTCTTTTTGGAGTAGATGGTGTGATCATCTAAAAGCTCTGGGCCTGACCAAGGATTTGTCTTTGGGTGAGCCAGCAAAAAACAACAATCCCATCAATTATCCATGCAGCACTCCTGCACGGTGGGATGGGAGAGGCAAGGCAGAGTCAGCAGTGATGCGAAGCAAATGAAGTTGCCTCCTTCATGCGGTGTACATTTTAACTGGCTTGTGCAAAGGGTGTAAGAGTTGGCGGTGCTCCCCAGCGGGGATGCAAGGCTCCTGCGATGGCCAAAGGAAGCATGTCTGGCAACACAGCTGACTGCAGCTCCACCCAGAACCGGAAGGCGCTTTGTCAGACACAGGGGAGAAGTCAAAATCAGCAACCTATAGCGGAGACGACAGAGGAGAACGAGATCAGTTCCAGAACTAGAAAGCGAGCGGGTCAGATGGCAAATCAAGCCTCCATGAGGTGCTTGTTATTGAATGGATTAGGCCTTTATTTAATTATTTAACTACGCTATTTAATTAAGGGTGCACATTCCAGTGGTGGGCGGGGATGAAGGCAAAAGGTGGCAGGGCAAAGAATACCAGAAAGACCTCCAAATACCAGCATATTTTAGCTTAAAGCATTTACTGCCAGTAACTAAGCCTTAGGTGAGGCATTTCAACATTTTAATGGGGAAAAAACTTCACAAAAGCTGGGAAACCATCTAAAGATTGGTGGCCAGGGGAAAGGGAACAGGTCTTGGAGAAAGATTTGGCCCCCAGGTAGGCAGGACTCGGCCCATGGGTCTGAGGTTCAAGACCACTGGTTTAAAGTAAGGTTGATGGAAACCTGGGTGTCACGTTCCTTCGTCCTCCCCCTCCGTAGGGATGTACGAAAGTGACTTACCTTTCCACGGATTATGTTGATGGTGGGGGGAGGCGTTCCGTCCCTCCCCCCGGAATCCTGGCCGGGGGGGGGGAAGCGCTCCATTCCACCCCCCCGGAATCCTGGCTGGCCGGCTGTGCTCCGCAGCGATTCTGTGGAGCTGCCGGCCGGCTCCGGCAGTAGCCGGACATCCGGCCGCTGGCTAGCAGGGACGCAAATGGCGGCAGCCGTAGCCGCTGCCGTTTGCGTCCCTGCAGTCAGCCGTGATACGCTACATAAATGTTTACGTAGCCTATCACAGCTGATTTAAACAAAAAACAAAAACACGCACGTACGCAAATGGCGGCGGCCATGGCCGCCGCCATTTGCGTACACACGTGTTTTTTTTTTAAGTCAGCCGTGATAGGCTACGTAAAGATTTACGTAGCCTATCACATTTTTTTTTTTTAACCTGGAAATGGCGGCATTGGCAGCCGGTCGGAAGACCGGCTGCCGCCGCCGCCGCCCCGCCGCCAGAGCCACCGCAGCCACCGCAGCCAGGAAGATCCGCCCATGGGAAGTCTCGTCCCGGGGGGGGGGGGGCGTTCCACCACCGATTTTGAGGGGCCGAATGCGCTGGCATTTGGCCTCCCCGAGATCCGTGGCGGAACTTTCGTACATCCCTACCCCTCCGTGATCAACACACTCCAGGAAACAAGGCTTTGAGCTACACTTCTTTCATAGTTAACAAGTAGCTTCTTTACAAATGCAGATTCTAGGGAACTCCCAGAACTGCAATGAAACAGCTAATCTACACCTCTACAAATACCAATAGAGGGGCCGAAATGGAAGTTAGAGAAGTTGCCAGCAGTCTGGGCAAGAACTTCTTGGCCAGACTAGCTTCGCAGGGATGCCCCTCCTTTAGGGTGGCTCCCTCCTACGTTGGCTTCCATGAGTGGCCAGCCTGGTAGACCATCTGAGCCCCGCCTCTAACTTTTCCTGCTTCGCTCTGGGACGGACCCTAGTGTCCCTCCAGTCATGCCCCTCCCTCTCCTCCTCCTCCGAAACCTGGGTTCTCATGGTGGAAGAAAGGGGGGACCATTCAGGCTGAGCCATCTGTGTGTCAAGGTCTTGGGAAGAAATTCTTGCCATATCTGGGCTCACTAGGGAGGGTACCTCCCCCTGTTCTGGGTGTTCCCATTCTGAGTCCAAGCTCAGATTCATTCCTGACACTCGGAGAGGTTCTTTGGGGTTGTGGAGCCCCACTTGCAGAACCCCCCCCATGGAAACTCACCTGATACCTGTACTAATGTCTTTTAGGTTCCAGGCAAAGACCTTTATATTTTCTTTGGCTTTCAGCCTCTCAAATATTTTCATTTCTGCTGTAATTTTTTTTTAGCACTGCCTTTTTTTCCATTTCATGTCTTTGGGTGCAATCCTCTGCATGTTTAGACAGAAAAAAGCCCTACAACTCCCAACATTCCCTAGCCAGCATGGCTAGCTGGGGAATGCTGGGAGGTGGAGGACTTTTTTCTGTCTAAACATGCAGAGGACTGCACCCTTAATTGTGTTTCTACAACCTATTGTAAACTGCCCTGGAGAAAAATTAGTTGAAGAGCAGTATAGAAATGTTATAAAATTAAAATCCTTTTGTTTCAGTAAGGCTGCCATCCCATATCCACTTACCTGGGAGTAACCCCCATTGAACTCAATGGGACTTACACTGTAAAAGTACAAATCTGATCCAGAGTACGTGGGCTGGTTTCCTAATCTCCTGAATGCCTAGAAAATTAATCTAGGGCTCAGATTGCATCAGG
Organism: Heloderma suspectum; assembly: GCF_057233095.1. Taxonomy (NCBI): domain Eukaryota; kingdom Metazoa; phylum Chordata; class Lepidosauria; order Squamata; family Helodermatidae; genus Heloderma; species Heloderma suspectum. Next base: position 14,199,705 of record NC_139469.1, on the reverse strand, counting down.
ATCAGGCCCTTAGGCCCGGAAATCATGTCTGTGGACTTTGTGGATGTGCTGTGCAGTTTGAGAACCTTTACAGTTGAAAAGAGACTCATTTCAAGCCTGGATGGGAAAACACCCACTACTTATCGTTCAGTGGTCTGAAGTTCTTACTGTTCTTGCTATATTTGAACATATATCCTGAAGTCATCAGTTCTGGTTGGATGCTTGCTTAGATATATGGATTGCTGATCTTAATGTGTATATTTGAAACAAAACTGTCAAATCCCTTAAAAAAAGAAAAGGAAAGGGGGAAAAAAACCATCTGACCATGCCATGTGGTTCATTCATGAATGCTCTGCCTTTCCTCCTAGATTTCTGAATATTTATCAGACAACTGTTTACAAATGTCAACCCCGTACTTCCCAGCTTTCTAGGACTCCTATACTTCCTAGAGGAATTACAAAAAAGATAACACTTTTAGGTTAGCGGAGGCTGGTGGCTCCGATTTCGGTGAGGCTGTAAATCTACTCTGGGTTTCAGCCAGAGCCAGCCAGAACTCTAAAGGAGCAATCCAAGATGCTGAACCTATTTTGGAGATCATAGAATCATAGAATAGTAGGGTTGGAAGGGGCCTACAAGGCCATCGCGTCCAACCCCCTGCTTAATGCACGAATCCATCAGAGCATCCCTGACAGATGGCTGTCCAGCCTCGTCTTGAATGCCTCCAGTGTGGGAGAGCCCACCACCTCCCTAGGTCATTGGTTCCATGGTCATACTGCTCTAGCAGTCAGGAAGTTTTTCTTGATGTTCAGCCGGGATCTGGCTTTCTGTCACTTGAGCCCATGATTCCGTGTCCTGCACTCTGGGATGATCGAGAAGAGATGCTGGCCTTCCTCTCTGGGACAACCTTTCAAGTACTTGAAGAGCGCTATCCTATCTCCCCTCAGTCTTCTCTTCTCAAGGCTAAACACGCCCAGTTCTTTCAGTCTCTCCTCGTACAGCTTTGTTTCCAGTCCCCTGTTCATCTTCAATGCCCTCCTCTGAACCCTCTCCAGCTTGTCTGCATCGTTCTGAAAGTGTGGCGCCCAGAACAGATGGTGTTCTGCACCTTGGATAGCCCGTTTAGCGTTCTGGCTGGTTCTGGCAGTCACCCAGAATGGATGTACAGCCCGACCGAAAGACGAGCCCCCAGCCTCCACTGCTTTCGTTTGGGTTTTTCAGCCTGAGCGCGGGAGACGTTTAAGGCCCTACCTCCACAAGATCCTTTTGTTGCAAGTTGCCTCGGAATGTGACATAGACACCCAATCCCAGCACAGCTGCTAAAAGAGTGATGCACGGCAGAGCCAAGAAAGCTGGAGGAATGCCTGGAGAAGAGCACACAGGGAACACTGAGACAGGGACGGCGGCTTTTCTGTGTGTGCAGTTTAGGCAACGGGTTCAGGGATGGGTAAGTTCCAGCTGTGTAGTGGTAAATTCTGAAGTGCAGCTGTTCACCATGACACTCCCCGTAGCCACACCCGACCCCCCCCCCCCCAAAGAGAGCACGAAAATACAGGCAACCGTGTTGATGCAGACCAACAAACCAGTTCTGGCAGATTTCATCTCCACCAGGAGCAGGTCCTCTGTGAAGTGAACAGGTCTTAACTGCCCACTCGAGACCAAGCGACCTCTGAAATAATTTACCTTGCAACAGGGAACAATATCTTGCTGGGAAAATGAATTCCCTTCCACCTACTGGGAGGATTGCAGCTAGGCTCAGAGGGAACACAGAATTCTGAGGGGAGTAGCAGATTTGTATGTATTTATTTACGCAATTCATATACTGCTCTACTTCTAGTAAAATATTAGAGCGGTGAACAATAAAAGGGAAATAATAACAACAATAGCACTTATATCCCACCTTCTTTTTTTGTCTCTTGCAAGGAACCCAAGGTGGCTTACAAGGTCCTCCTCCCTTTTTATCCTCACAACAACCCTGCGAAGTAGGTCAGGCTGAGATTCAGTGACTGGCCCAAAGTTACCCAGTGAGCTTCATGGCCAAATGGGGACTAGAACCTGGATCTCTCGAGTCCAACACTCTCACTACTACACCACACTGGCTCTCTTTAAATAAGAAATACCTTTAAAACCAGGTTGTGCCAATAAAACGGTGGCTGGTCAGCCAGGGAAGGTTCGTTTAAATAAAAATGTCTGCAGCAGGTTCCAAAAACTAAACAACGTCGTGCCTGACTCACATCAACAGGCACCGAGTTCCAGAGAGAGGAAGAATCCCCCTTCTCCTGCCTCTTACCTGATGGCCTTACTTGAATCTCCTGGTATGACTGCAGCACGTTCACCCCGTTCTCCACCCGCACGCTGAGGCAGTACTGCCCAGGGACAATGAAGGTGTGGTTCAGGTTGTAGGATGTAGCATTGGTCACCACTAGGTGGCAGCGGTCCCCTTGGAGTGGGATACATTCCGTCTTGATTAACCAGCACAAGCTGAGAGGCGGGCTGGAAAGCAGCGAGCAAAAAGAGGTAGAAATCCACTACACTTGAGGCTAGGGGTGGGCGGATGTTCGGCTTGCAGGATCTATGTTGTTTTTCACTAGATCCCTGAAGTCCACCAGCCGGAGCTGGATGGAAAACAGTGGCTCAGGAATGTGGGCATAGGACTGTGGAACAGAATGATGGGAGGTGTAGTCCAACAGATCTGGAGGGCATGAGGATGGTGCAGTCCATCATGCTCTGGAGGGCATGAGGTTGGGGGAAGCCTGGACCAGGAGGATGTTTTCAGTACCAGAACTGATGCTCACACCCAGACCAACCCCTTTCCATGCAAATCCACTCCTGTTTCTCCCCTGAGCCTTCTTGATTTTAAAAAGGTAAAAGGTGAAGGTGTCCCCAACCGGTCATATCCGACTCTAGGGTGTGGTGCTCATCTCCATTTCTAAGCCAAAGGGCCAGCGCTGTCTGAAGACGCTTCCGTGGTCATGTGGCCGGCAGGACTGAACACCGAGGGGCACGGAATGCTGTTACCTTTCCCGCCGAAGCGGTACCTATTTATCTACTTGCAATTTCTTGCTTTCGAACTGCTAGGTTGGCAGGAGCTGGGACTGAAGACGGGAGCTCACTCTGTCACGCGGCACTCAAACTGCTGTCCTGCCGACCTTCCGCTCTGCAGTTCAGCGTCTTAACCACTAAACCACCGCGGCCCTTCTTGATTTTAGTGGCCTAATTTAGGATGGGAAAAGGGCTTTTTGATTCTCTGATGGTTAAATCATTCCGTGTTGGGAATCCTTGATGATCCACTACAACTTACCCAGAGATCTACCAGGTTTAACTCTGGACCACCCTGCTTTCGGTCAGGCGTGGGGAACCTGTGGCCATCCCGATGTTGATGGATGCTAACTCCCATAATCCCCAGCTAGCATGGCCCAGTGGTCAGGCATGATGGCAGTTGGAGTCCATCAACCTTGGCAGGGCCACCCATTCTCCAGCCCTGCTTTTTAAGTGGTTCAGGTGACCAATGCATGATGGAATTACGAAATCTTCACAATAGGTGCTGTGTGTTCTATGATGGGGAACTCTCTTTCCTTTTAGGGATAGATGGGAAGCAGATACAATGCATGCAATACCTGCCCACGTGTCTGTTTTGCTGTGCTACATGTGGAGGACACATTGCCTTTGAATGCGATGCAAAGCAGATGCGTGCGCTTTTTCACTTATTAGGGTTTGTGCAAAAGCCTTCCCCAACCTGGTGCCCTCCAGATGTTTTGGATTACTACTCCCTTAAGCCCCAGCCAGCATGGCCAATGATCAGGGAAAATGCACCTGTGAATTGCAGCCAGTTCTGCTGCCCCCACACTAAAATGGTTTCTTCAAACCATGCCATTCCTTTCCTCATTGATATGGCTCACAGGAGAATTGTAGGTAAGGATGTATGGATCTTATAAGATTCGTTCTGTCTGCATTTTGCAGATTGGCAGATGCCCCTAATTGATGGAACTGGACTTTTCCCCACTTTCATGAATTTGTGCAAATTTGCATTTGCACAAATCCCCCCTTGCATTTTCATGCTTTAGCCTGGGGGGGGGGGAATGCGCTTTTGCGGCTGGTGGCTTTGTTTTTTTTCCCCATTTTATGTATTTTTCTACGACTAAATTTGCATAAAGATCCAGAAAGTAAAACAACCGGTTTGCAAGTCTGTACTGCAGGCTCCATATGACTTGGGAGAAGCTGCTCTACTGCAGAATCTGTAGGTTGAATTCATAGAAATCTGAACTCATTTGTTTCCATTGCGGCTTTCTCTGACATCCCTAATTGTAGGACAAGCACAGGGTGTCAAGTGTGCAGGAAGCCTTGTGAGGAAAGCCATAAGAACAGAAGAACAAAAGAAGAGTCAGGCTGGATCAGACCAAGGGTCCATCTAGTCCAGCACTCTGCCGCCCATGTTCCCCAGCAACTGGGGTACATAGGCATATGGCCTCTGATACTGGAGGTAGCATATAGCCATCAGGACTAGTAGCCATTGATAGCTGTATCCTCCATGAATTTCTCTAACTCAGTGAACTGGGAACCAGTGAAACCTTAGCTGTCCAAATCCCATATAAGAACATAAGGAGAGCCCTGCTGGATCAGGCCAAGGATTCATCTAGTCCAGCATTCACACAGTGGCCAATCAGCTGTCGACCGGGGACCTACAAGCAGGACCTGAGCCATTGCTATCAGGGCAGCACTGTGCAGCTGAAGCATGACTAAAAGAGGATGGCTGGGTGTCCTCTTTTACAGATGACTGTCTTCTGAATGGCTGCCCTGTCCAATTCCAGCTGAAAGAGAATGGACCATCAGAACTACTGCCCATCCACTCTTAGCCCCTGGACAGCAGTCTGAGCAAGGCACACCGGTCCAACTGTCTTCCACGCTGTGATACGATGGACCACATTTCCATTTCAATTATACCCTTCATTCCTAAAGTTGCATCTATGCATATAAATCAGCATATGAAAATGTTATGCAAATCACTGTCCTCTTTTGCGGTGATTATGAAGTGGCCGCCCCAAGCAACATCCTTCACTCTTAGAGATGCACACGTCCTGTTCCCATCCTTCTTGCCTCCCACACTGAAAGCAGGAGGGTGACAACCCAGCTGGCCATGTGTAAACACTGCCTGAGAGTGGAAAGCAAAACCAGCCGCTGCTCCAGGGTCATTATCTCGCCGATTATTTTTAGACGCGATGTGGCAAGTTTTGCCTGGAGATGTGACTTTTTGCTGTGCTGACGAGTTTTGAAGAAGGATCAACAGACCTTTGCTCTGCTGAGTTCACAGATGGACACACACTCTTTGGACCTTGGTTCTGACAGCAAATGCCAATTATCTCCCCATTGGACGTTAGCATCAGGTTGCCCCCAGGACAGAGTCTACTCCCTGAAGGCAATGCGCTTGATTCTGTTTACGTCTGACCTATCCATCCCAGGATTTAACTTGTAAGCTGTTCGATGATGATGATGATAAGATACTCCTTCAACATTCTAAAACTGTTTAGGTACTGTACAAAAAAATGACAATGGCCCTGCTGCCAGGTTTGCAATCTAAAGATGCCATGTAAAAACCTATAAGGAGGGAAGAGGGAAACGAGCAAATTGAGGTAGTTCATGGGGTTGCTTCAGCCTGGTGCAGCTCTGTCTGCAGTGATGAAGTGTGAGAAGCCACCCACTCAACTTCCTGGCAGGAAGTGGAGGTAATGGTCAGTGAGGCATTCTCCCCACATCCCCCCCCCAAAAAAAATCCTTCCCTAACTCTGAGAGGGAAAGAAAGAGAGAGAGAGACAGAGGGAGAGACAGAGGATGACAGAGGGCCCCTGCTTGGATGTGGGCCTTTGACAGATGCCCCATCATGCCTACCCTTGAGACCAGCCCTGAGATACGTGTGGGTATGTCTTCATGGAAGGGTACATAGAATCATAGAGTTCATAGAATCATAGGGTTAGAAGGGGCCTACAAGACCATCGACTCCAACCCACTGCTCAATGCAGGAAGCCTGGTTCCCAGGCAGTCTCCCATCCAAGTACTAACCAGGGGTGACCCCGCTTAGCTTCTGAGATCAGATGAGATCAGGTACATCCAGCCCATTGCATCTATCAATGGCAGTTAATCGTGATGACTATGTGCAACTTCCAGGCTCAGAAACATCACGCCAGTTGCTGGGGAACAACAGTGGGAGACAGGTATCGCCCCAACCAGAAGGTGTAGAAACGGAGGCTAAGCTGGGCCCCACCATGCCTACCCTTGATATATACTTTATAGCCACCCATGTTCTAGACAAAGTCATGGAAGGATACTATCAATGGTGGCTAGTCATGATGACTATATGCAACCTCCAGAGAGACAGAGAGAAGGGTGGCTCCACCTACTTTTGGCTCTGGCTCCACCTACAATTGGGTGTGGCCCTGAGTTGACTCTATCACTCAGCTATGGCTCTTCCCCCATTATTCTGCTGCTGGGGCTATCCCAGGAAATGCCTTGGGGGAATGCAAATAGTAGATCAGGAGGGGAATTGGGGAAATAGAGGACAATGTTTGGGGGGTGTTTTGTTGTTGTTTTTTTAAAACAGGTTACTTACCTGCCTTGGATATGCAGAGATAAGTTTACGTTTTCCATCACACGTGCCTCTTTGGAGCCTGTAATGTTAATACTTCTTACAGCAGCTGAAATAGAAAGATTAAGACCCATAAACATGTGGCTAGAAAGGCAAGCATTTGGCCGTGGTGGTGGAAACATTTCATTGATATTCTAGAATAGGGTGGGCAGAAAGTTGATCTCCAGGCATGTTGGACTTCAACGCCAAGCATTCCTGACCACTGGCCATGCTAGCAGGGACTTCTGGGAGTGGAAGCCCAAAACATCTGGAGATATACCTGTGCTGGCTCCAGGGTTTTTAGGGCCCTTGGGCAAGAATCCCTCAGTGGGCCCCCTCCCTCAGTGAATCGACCTCTTCACCGCCATTGTCCCCAGCTGCTCTCGCTCCTCCTCCTCTTTCCCATCATTGTCACCACTTGCTTGCTGGACTGGCAGAGAGCCAGGGAGCAAGGAGGCCACGGCATCTTCTGCTCCTCCCTTTCACCACCACCGTTGTCTGGGCCAGAGCGAGAGGCAGGTGAACATGCAGGTTGCAATGCTGAAGAGGAGAAGTAGGTCTAGGGGGCTCTTGTCAGAGGGCCCCTGCTTGGAAGTGGACCCTTGACAGATGCCCCACCATGCCTACTCTTGAGGCCAGCCCTGAGATACATGTGGGTATGTCTTCATGGAAGGGTACATCTATCAATGGCAGCTAATGGTGATGACTATGTGCAACTTCCAGGCTCAGAAACATCATGCCAGTTGCTGGAGAACAGCAGTGGGAGACAGGTATTGTCCCAACCAGAAGGTATAGAAAAGGAGGCTGAGCTGGGCTAGGTGAGGAGGGTGAGATTAGGGCAAGGGTGGGGGGAGATAAGATCCCCTGAACTTGTGTTCCTTGTGACCCAAATGGTTTCTGAAGGAGCTTGACTATAGCACTTGATCTTGCCTTGAACTTTCCAGTCTATCTGACTTTACCCAACAGCTCCAACGTAGCAGCAAAATGCCCTGTTTTCTGGGCGATCTTCCTTGGATGCTCTGCACTGGTCCCATCTTGTCTCCATTCCGCTATCACGTCGAGGTGTACCATGCAAGTCCCAGCAACGGAATAATTGTGGTAGATGGAGGATTCTTCTGTAGTTAGCTCAGTTCTGCATACGATGGGGAAAACATTTGCAGTCAGTCTCTTCTTTAGTCAGAAGTAGCTTGCAGGGCCGGCCCTACCATTTGCCTTGTTGGAAAGTAGAATCATTATCCTGTAAGCTTCCTGGGAGTGTAATTTTACATCCAAACAAGACTTGTTTTGAAAGGAAGTCATTGTTCTTTTGCTGCCTCATTGCTGAATTTTAGTGGCAAATTTAGCAATGGGGCTGTAGCAGGGATGTCCCCCAAACCCAATGAGGTTCTGGGCTGACCACAGAAGTTGCTCACTCCTAATATATACATTAAAATTGCCATTGCGGAGTCACATCTCCAGAAATATGAAGAGGGTTGTGGAAAAAACATCTTAGGCTACAGCCCTGTAGACCTGAGGTGGGCATTTTCTGGAGGTCTGGGGGCCATTTTCACCCCCTGGATTCCCCCCCCATTGGCCACAGTCTGCTAGGTGATCCAAAAAATGAATTTATCTATTTTTAAATGAAAAAATGGCATCTGTTGCATTGTTTGCAAGCTAAATTTGACCCTTTTAGGACTCTGTAGCAGCTACGGAGCCCTAAAACAGTCAAATTTAGTCATGTTTGGGTGCTCTGTAGGTTCACAGATGCCTTTTTTGGCTGTAAACCTCCCTCCACCCCCTGGGTGCTGGGGGCAGCAGCAGGGGCTGCATAAGGCCCTAGGGCTATGTGTTGCCCACCCCTGCTGTAGACACTTTGTGCATCAGTCATAATTAACTTGAATCCCATTCATTTCAACGGATCTACTCTAAGTAGGACTAAATCTGGATCTGGGCTGTAATTTTTTGAAATGTTCTTTGCTAAAATTAAAAGAAATAAAGTGTATAGGTCGTGGGGGGCGGGAGGGGAGGAGGAGAAAATCATCAGGACATACCCATCTCCAAATTCCCAGTTGTAAATGAATGATGCTGACTTAAAATAATGACTTGGATCATGAAGATAGAATGATGCCCGGCTCAGAGTGCTTGATGTAGGGTGAGAGCCTATTTTGCCAGCTACACTGAGGTTCTCTATTTGGGTGACAGACAGATTCCCAACTATAAACTCTGTAGATGAAAGAGACAAAGAATATATTTATGAGCTATGTTTCATCCAATGCCCTCCCAGACCTCCCTGTCTAAAAAAGGAAATCTCTCATTTAGGATGCAGTCCTATGCATGTTTAGACAGAAAAAGTCCTGCAACTCCCAGAGTTCCCCAACCAGCCATGCATTAACAAAAAGGTAATTTAACAGTTAGCCATTCTGTCCCAGTGAGAATTTGTTGTTGTTGTTCAGTCGTTCAGTCGTGTCCGACTCTTCGTGACCCCATGGACCATAGCACGCCAGGCCTTCCTGTCCTGCGCTGTCTCCCGGAGCGTGCTCAAGTCCATATTCATTGCATCCGTGATGCTATCTAGCCATCTCATCCTCTGCCGTCCCCTTCTCCTTTTGCCTTCAGTCTTTCCCAGCATCAGGGTCTTTTCCAGGGAGTTTTCTCTTCGCATTAGGTGGCCAAAATATTGGAGCTTCAGCTTCATTATCTGTCCTTCCAATGAGCACTCAGGGTTGATTTCCTTTAGGATGGACTGATTTGACCTCCTTGCAGTCCAGGGGACTCGTAAGAGTCTTCTCCAGCACCACAGTTCGAAAGCATCAATTCTTCGGCGCTCAGCCTTCCTTATAGTCCAGCTCTCATAACCATACATTACTACTGGGAAAACCATAGCTTTGATTAGACGGACCTTTGTTGGCAAGGTGATGTCTCTGCTTCTTACTATGCTGTCTAGGTTGGCCATAGCTTTCCTCCCAAGGAGCAAGCGTCGAGGCTGATGTAACATAGTTCCAGGGCATGATAGGAGTTAAAAGTGGCTTCTCAGACCTACCCATCAGGTAAATCCATGGTTTGGGAGGCAGGTGGGGATCATAGATACGGATGTATGGATTGTGTAAAATCCATTCCATCTGTATTCCACAGATTGTCAGGCATCTTTTGTTCCATCATCTGCACATCAACGGAATCAGATTTTTTTGTTCTTGAATTTGTGCAAATTCACATTTGCACAAATGTGCAACGTTGGTAGGGATGTACGAAAGTCACTTACTGTTTCGCGGATCTGCTTCGCAGTGGTGGGGGAGTCGCTCCGTCCCTCCCCCCGGAATTCTTGATGGGTGGGGGGAGGCGCTCCATCCCGCCCCCCGGAGTCCTGCCCGGCGGGCTCTGCTTTGCAGGGATTCCGCGGAGCTGCCGGTCGGCTCCGCCCGCAGCCGGACATCCGGCTGCTGGGCAGCAGGGACGCAAATGGCGGCTGCCGTAGCCACCGCTGCTTGCGTCCCTGTATTTAACCGTGATAGGCTATGTAAAGACTTACGTAGCCTATCACTTCTAGGTAAAAACACACACACAAAAACAGCGTACACAAATGGCAGCCGCCGTAATAGTCTACGTAAATATTTACGTATACTAAAATGGCGAAAAATAAGGAACGCAGATGGCGGCCGCTGTAGCCACCACCGTTTGCGTAGGCTGTTTTTTTTTTTTTTTTACCCCAAAGTGATAGGCTACGTAAGTCTTTACGTAGCCTATCACGTCTGGGTAAAAAAAAAGAAAAAAAGACCAGACTGCAAATGGCAGCGGCAGCCGGTCGGAAGACCAGCCGCCGCCGAAGCTGCCGATGGAGCCGCCGCCGTCCGGAACATCCGCCCCAGGTAAGTCTCGTCCCGGGGGGGGATTCGTGGGGGGGTGGGGGGGCAGGCCGTTCCGCCACGGATTTCGAGGGGCCAAATGCCAGTGCATTCGGCCGCACTGAAATCCATGGCGGAATTCTCAGCCATCCCTAAACGCTGGACAAGCAAAAAATGCACAAAATCCCTGAAATGCACATTTTCACGCCTTAGTCTATGGGGGAAATGCACATTTTTGGCCAGCTTTTTTTCTCATTTTGTATATTTTTCTACAATGAAATTTGCGCAAAATTCAAGAAAGTTCGAAGATCAGTCCGCACGTCTGCAGAATCTGCCCGACAGAGGGAAAGCCAGTCCGCTGTGGAATCCACAGGTTGGATTCATAAAAATCCAAACTCATCTGGTTCTGTTGCGGATTGATCTGACATCCCTAGTCACGGGTATGGATGGAGGGCCCCACATGCGTCACACTGCTGGCAGCCCCCTCCAACTGACACCCAGCCCCGTATGGCATGTTTGGAAGCACTTCGTAGGACCTTCTTCTATCCCTTGCATATGTAAAAAAAATATATATTTTACCTGATACCTGTAGTGTTGTTAGGTTGCTTGCGAGGGTCTGACAGAACCAGCAGCCTGTGTGTGTCACCTGGACAGAAACAGGAAAGATTCCTGGGAACGGACTAGTCACTATAATGGTGGAGTTCACTCCATGCTCAGATTTCTCTACCAACGTTAGAGGGGCATAAATCCAATGAAAATGGTACTTCTGATCAGTAATGGATGAAACACTTTTGTTCTTTATACGCAAGGTGGCATGAATCACAGCCTGTGCTTCTGTGGTGATGGGGCCATTGTTGGTGATTTCCAGATCATAGAGGACTGTAAAAATAAAGTTTGAAAAATCATACCTTTTAATTTTAGAGATTTTTCTGATAGATTTTATAATAGAAAAGCAATAACCATTGTAACATCACCTGTTTCCATTTTCTAGGTATACAAGGAAGGAGTAGCTGACGTCTCTCTCTATTTCTTCTAGAACATGAGAATTTTATGACAAAGACATCTGTTGCTAAAACATTCACATAGATTTCAAATACATCTTTGCAGTACTTGAGCAATTATTCATTTGTTTTAAATTATTTTTATGCCACGGCAGCTTAAAAATAATAACTAAAACCATAACTTAATGATCAAAAATGCAAAGAAAACAATCTAATTACACCCCCCCAAAAAAACACACACACACGCAGTTAAAAGCCAGGCCCTCAGCACTTTAGGACACAGTTTGAAACAAGCAAGTTTTAAAGGTCCATTTCAAAACTAACAGAGATGGGGCCGTATGTCCTTCTTTTGGGAGAGTTTCTGATGGATGCTGATAGTGAGCCTGCAGGCAAGGCCTCAGAAGCTCTTCGTAAAGTTCATGTGTGTCATAACCCCCAACCCTCTGACCTTCCAGTGTGGAGACAAAGATTCTGATGAGGACAATTCTTACTTTCTCAGGGATAGAATAATGCCTACTCCTTTGTCATTGTCCTTTGGCTCAGAGGATGATGACATGGCAGAACAACCATTTCCCCAGCCTTGTAGAAGTCTTGGCCTTCAAAATCAAATGAGCACCCTTAAACAGTCCAGTCAGCTCCTCCAGGAGGGGTGGAGCTGACCACACTACAAGTCTCATCAGCCTACATAAGGCTTCAGTTGGCTCTTGCTCCCTGCTGAGACAACATCCTCCTATTGTTCTAGTAGGAGAGAGTTCCAGCCAGCAGGACCCACTTGGAACTATCCAAGGTCCTACTTTCTTCCTGCCTTCCGCCAGGAGATCCTACCAGCTTCCCCTGTGAGCCTCAAGGAACCATAGAACGGGACAGTATGGGTGCAGACAGTCCTTCAGATAGCCTTGTGTCAGGGTGGACACTGAGCCCATAGAATCCCAGATTAGTTCTGATTCTGAGGAAGAGCAGTCGCTCCTGGGAGAGGAGCGCGCTCCTCTTTCCCAGGGCCCACAGCTGACGGAGATTCCTCCCACCAGCATTCCTAGATTAGATAGCAGTCCAGGGAGTGACCGAGCGCTGGAAGTAGACTTGGTGGACGTGCGACGCCGACACAGAGAGCGGCGCCAAATGGAGGGCGCAGAAAGGAGGTGTAGTGCCTGGTTGGTGCGCAAACAACGGCTGCGCCCAGAGGATCCAAGGGAAAAGGGGAGGGACTCTCCCTAGTCCTTAAGTTCAGGGGTCTGCCAGTAATTCCCTTTCCAACAGGGACCAACTGTTCCAACTTAGGGCATAGGTACTGTGCTGCTCAGATCTAGTTGCAAACGGTAGAGTTGTTAAGTTGTAAAAGATGAATAAAGCTTTGAAAGGAATCCCTTTGTCTGTGTCTGGACTTGGCTACTGGATTAGACTGAGAGAGGCCTCCAAGGAACCCTTGACACCTTGTCTTAAGCTCTTTAGGGCTTTCAAGATCAACACCAGCAGTTTAAATTTGGCCTGGAAACAAATAGGTAGGTACCTCTACATTTGGTGGAGTATTGTGTGATATGCTCTTCATTTGAGGAAGTAATATAATCAAGCACAAAGATATTGAAGCTTTCTCGATGAATAGCTCAGCAGCAGAGCCAAAGCTTTGAACGCTGATGGTCCTTGGTTCAATCCTCAGCATTTAAAATAATCTCAGGTAGTGATAGGGAAGACCCCTGCTTGTGACTTTGGAGAGCCACTGCCAGTCAGAGGAGAGAGGCTTGATGGACTAATGGTCTAGCCTGTTGAATATCCACAGTTGCAGATGCCTTAAGACTGACCTGAAAGAGTCTCCCTCCATTACACAGCCCATTCACAAGTACAGTGGCCAATTGTTGTTCAGTCGTAAAGTCGCGTCCGACTCTTCGTGACCCCATGGACCATAGCACACCAGGCCTTCCTGTCCTACGCTCTCTCCCGGAGTGTGCTCAAGTTCATCTTCATTGCATCGGTGATGCTATCTAGCCATCTCATCTTCTGTTGTCCCCTTCTCCTTTTGCCTTCAGTCTTTGAGCTTCAGCTTCATTATCTGTCCTTCCAATAAGCAGTTAGGGTTGATTTCCTTTAGGATGGACTGATTTGACCTCCTTGCAGTCCAGGGGACTCGTAAGAGTCTTCTCCAGCACCACAGTTCGAACGCATCAATTCTTGGGCGCTCAGCCTTCCTTATAGTCCAGCTCTCACAGCCATCCATTACTACTGGGAAAACCATAGCTTTGATTATACGAACCTTTGTCAGCAAGGTGATGTCTCTGCTTCTTACTATGCTGTCTAGGTTTGCCATAGCTTTCCTCCCAAGGAACAAGCATCTTTTAATTTCATGGCTACAGTCACTGTCTGCAGTGATCTTGGAGCCCAAGAAAGTAAAATCTGTCACTGCTTCCATTTCTTCCCCTTCTATATGCCAGGAAGTGATGGGGCCAGATGCCATGATCTTCGTTTTTTGAATGTTGGGTTTCAAATCAGCTTTTCCACTCTCCACTTTCACCCTCAACAAGAGGCCCTTTAGATCCTCTTCGCTTTCTGCCATTAGGGTGGTATCATCTGCGTATCTGAGGTTGTTGATAATTCTCCTGGCAATCTTAATTTCAACCTGTGATTCATCCAACCTGGCGTTTCTCATGATGTACTCTGCATATAAGTTAAATAAGCAGGGCAACAATATACAGCCTTGTACTCCTTTCCCAATTTTGAACCAATCGGTTGTTCCATGTCTGGTGCTTACTGTTGCTTCTTGACCCTCGTACAGGCTTCTCAGGAGACAGGTAAGGTGGTCTGGTACTCCCATCTCTTTCAGAATTTTCCACAGTTTGTTGTGATCCACACAATCAAAGGCTTTACCGTAGTCAATGAAGCAGAAATAGACGTTTTTCTGGAATTCTCTTGCTTTCTCCATGATCCAGCGAATGTTGGTGATTTGATCTCTAGTTCCTCTACCTCTTCGAAAACCAGCTTGTATTTCCGGTAGTTCTCGGTTCACATACTGCTGAAGCCTAGCTTCTAGGATTCTGAGCATCACCTTGCTGGCATGTGAAATGAGTGCAATTGTACGGTAGTTTGAACACTCTTTGGCATTGCCCTTCTTTGGAATTGGAATGTAAACTGACCTTTTCCAGTCTTGTGGCCACTGTTGAGTGTTCCAGATTTGTTGGCATATTGAGTGCAGCACTTTAACAGCATCATCTTTTAGGATTTTAAATAGCTCAGCTGGAATACTGTCATCTCTGCTAGCTTTGTTGTTAGTAATACTTCCTAAGGCCCACTTGACTTCACTCTCTAGGATGTCCGGCTCAAGTTCAGTGACCACACTATCATAGCTATCAGGGACATTAAGATCTTTCCTGTATAGTTCTTCTGTGTATTCTTTCCACCTCTTCCTAATCTTGTCTGCTTCTGTTAGGTCCCTGCCTTCTTTGTCCTTTATCATGCCTGCCTTTGCACAAAATGTTCCCTTGAGATCTCTGATTTTGTTGAAAAGATCTCTAGTCTTTCCCATTCTATTGTTTTCCTCCATTTCTTTGCATTGTTCATTTAAGAAGGCCTTCTTGTCTCTCCTTGCTATTCTCTGGAACTCTGCATTCAGTTGGATATATCTTCCCCTTTCTCCCTTGCTTTTTGCTTCCCTTCTTTCCTCAGCGACTTGTAAAGCCTCATCAGAAAGCCACTTTGCTTTCTTGCATTTCTTTTTCTTTGGGATGGATTTCGTTGCTGCCTCCTGAACAATGGTACGGACCTCTGTCCATAGTTCCTCAGGCACCCTGTCTATCAGGTCTAATCCCTGAAATCTATTCCTCACCTCCACTGTATATTCATAAGGGATATGATTTAGGTCATACCTGAATGGTTTAGTGGTTTTCCCTATGATCTTCAATTTAAGCCGAAATTTTGCAAGAAGCTCACGATCTGAGCCACAGTCAGCTCCAGGTCTTGTTTTTACTGATTGTATAGAGCTTCTCCATCTTTGGCTGCAAAGGACATAATCAATCTGATTTCGATATTGACCATCTGGTGATGTCCATGTGTAGAGTCGCCTCTTGTGCTGTTGGAAAAGAGTGTTTGCTATGATCAGCGTGTTCTCTTGGCAAAACTCTATTAGCCTTTGTCCTGCTTCATTTTGTACACCAAGGCCATGCTTGCCTGTTATCCTGGTTATTTCTTGACTTCCTACTTTAGCATTCCAATCCCCTAGGATGAAAAGGACATCTTTTTTGAGTGTTAGCTCTAGAAGATGTTGTAGATCTTCATAGATCCGATCAACCTCAGCTTCTTCGGCCTCAGTGGTTGGGGCATAGACTTGAATAACTGTGACGTCGAATGGTTTGCTTTGGATTCATACTGAGATCATTTTGTCGTTTTTGAGATTGTACCCCAGGACTGCTTTTCCCACCCTTTTGTTGACTATGAGTGCTACTCCATGTCTTCTACGGGATTCTTGGCCACAGTAGTAGATATGATGGTCACCTGAATTAAATTCGCCCACGCTTGTCCATTTTGGTTCGCTGATTCCCAAGATGTCGATGTTCAATCTTGCCATCTCATGTTTGACCACCTCCAGCTTACCTTGATTCATTGATCTTACATTCCAGGTTCCTAAACAATATTGTTCTTTACAGCATTGGACTTTCTTTTCACCACCAGACACATCCACAGCTGAGTGTCCTTTTGGCTTTGGCCCAGCCGCTTCACTCTTTCTGGTGCTACTTGGAAATTCCCTCTGCTCTTCCCCAGTACTATATTGGACACCTTCCGACCTGAGGGGCTCATCTTCTGGCGTCATATCTTTTAGCCTTGTGATATGTTCCATGGGGTTTTCTTGGCAAGAATACTGGAGTGGGTTGCCATTTCCTTCTCCAGTGGACCACATTTTGTCAGAACTCTCCACCGTGACCTGTCCATCTTGGGTGGCCCTGCACGGCATAGCTTATGGCTTCACTGAGATACGCAAGCCCCTTCACCACAACAAGGCAGTGATCCATGAAGGGGAGAGTGGCCAATTACACATTGCAAAAAAAAGGGAAATGCATCACCGATAAAGGGGACGCTGCGTAGCTTGGTAGATTTTCTTCGCTGTTGTTTTTATCTTTGTATTTATTTTCATTGTTGTTTTAATACATTTTGTACACTGCCCTATGACTTGATAACGAAGGGCAGTATATAACTATTTATAACAATTACAAATAGGATAACAATTGCAATAAAACAGTAATAGTGTTTCATATGCTAATACATACATACAGTTGCAAATCTGGAAATGGTTACTATGATTTAAATCAGCGGTGGGCAGCTTGTGGTGGTCCAGATGTGGTTGGACTACAGCTCCCATCATGCCTCACCCTTGCCTACACTTGCTAGGGCTGCTGATGGGAGTTGCAGGGCCGGTCCTACCCTTAGGCAGAGTGAGACCTGTCTCTCTCCCAAATCTCGAGCCAACGTTTCCTATAGTGAGGCAACCACATGTGCAGGTCCAATTCCATAGGTCTATCCCATGGACTCAGCATCACACCAGGCTCTCGTGTGAACACTGACCTGGTGAAACCATGAACCGCCTCAGAAAGAACATGATGGCAAGACAAATTTGACTCTGACTCTGGTTCTCTATCATTTCAAACTCATTCTCCTCTGTGCTAGTAAAAGTAAAATATTCAGATGCTTGCAAAATGAACCCTGCCCCCCTCTTTATTGGACCTATGTGTCAGTACGTGCTTGCCACATCCCTCCAGATAAGGGCTTTTTCCTAGACATGCAGAACTTGCCTACATGGAGATGGTTTGTTTGCTTGATCCTCTTCCCTAAAGACTCGAATACTTAAAAAGAGAGAGACTAGAATCCCAGTTCTTGTCCCAGCCCCGCAAAGACTCCAAATCAGCCTTCCCCAACCTGTTCCTCTCCAGATGTGTCAGGCGGCATGATAGCTGGGAGTTTGGACTTGTAGTCCTTCTCCAGCCTGGTGCCCCCCAGATGTGTCAGGCTATATGCTGGCTGGGGGTGATGGGACTTGTAGTCCTTCTCCAACCTGGTACCCTCCCAGATGCATTGGACTACAACTCTGATCACCCCCAGACAGTATGCTTGCTGGGAGTGATGGGATGTGTAGTCCTTCCCGAACCTGGTGCTTTTAGGTGCATTGGACTACAACTCCCATCTTCCCCAGCCAGAGTGAAGGGAGTTTTAGTCCAACACAGCTAGGAGGGCACCAGATTGGGGAAGACTGCTCTAAACCAAAGAAGAATGGGTGTCGTCTGGGTTGCATGGGATCAGCTCCTCTGCGCCCCACAGCAGCACAGAGGACATGGGGCCTGATCGCACAACCGTTCGCAGGGATTGTATATGCTGCCTTTTGCCAAGCCTAATGATTGGTCCATCTAACCAGTGGAGGCTGGTGGCTCTGATGTCAGTGGGGCAGTGAATCCACGCCGAGTTTCAGTCAGAACTCCAAAGGAGCTATCCAAGGTGCTTCTGGAGGGCTCCTTTAGAGTCTTGACTGGTTCTGACTGAAAGCCGGAGCAGATTCACCACCCCACTGACATCGGAGCGACCAGCCTCCATTGCATGTAGTCCATTACAGTCCCATAGCATGGCTCCCTCTCCGTACAATCCTCTGTCTGTTTTGAAATGCCAGAGGCTTTATTGGTACCCCTCAGCTTCTTTCTTGTGTCAGTTTTTGATACACATTTCCGTTGTACAGTCATTCACAATCTTATTATTAATATTGCTTACATTGCCCCATAATGTTACATAGCCTTTTCCTCTTTGCAATGTCCGTAACGGAACAATTAGCTACTGATCAGCTGTCAGGTAGCTACTGAGCCATGTTCAAGGTGTTATTGCTGGTTTATAAAGCCCAGAACAGCTCAGGATCAGGTTACCTGAGAGACCATCTCCCCTGTATAGGCCACCCTGGTTCTCTATGTTCTGAGGGAGAGGGCTTGCTGACCATACTATGGCCTACTGAGGTTTGTTCAGCCATGGTGCGGAGCAGGGCCTTCTCAATGTTGGCACCCACCATGTGGAATAGTCTCCTCATTGAGAACACTCCTACTGTGGAGTGCTTCTACCAATAACTTAAAACACATCTGTTAGCCCAGTCCTTTCCCAGTCCTCTAGCATTGTCAGCCACCCCTGATTATTCTAATGAGATTTTATTGTTTTTATCATTGTTTATTGCATTTCATCAAGAGTTTATTTTGTAAACAGCTTTGGGATTTATTTTTAATGAAAAATGGTATAGATGTTTTCTTAAATAACAGATCATAGGGTTGCACCTTGTCCTGTACTTTATTATTCCAAAACATAACAAAAAAATAGACCCACTTTTCAATAAAACGTTTGATTCCCTGTCTGCCCCTTGTAATTCTAATACTATTGGTGAGTTTCAGCATAAACACCGGTTCCTAGATCCTGATCATTCATTCTCTTATGGATGGGGTATCTTTTTGCTCCCATATGCTTATGAATGGGGCCACAGTGGCACATCCAGCTGCAATCGGGGGCCCTGGTGGTGGGTCCACCACATGATTTGTTTACCATCATCCTACTGGAACTGAAGCCAAGAGGGGAAAGTAACATGCTTACTGATTGCGTGAACTCACCACACAAGTGTTTAACCTACTAAACTCTATTTCAATTGACTGTGCATCTGGATGGGGGCATGCAAATGAGCAAAATGGGACAGACAAAAAGCAGGGGCAAAACTACTGTCTACTGGGTAGGCAATAATTGCATGGGCTTGCCCCACTTTTAACGGTTAATGGTGAACATGATCCTAAAGTTTAAGTGAGCTTTCACAAACGGTTCTCCTGGGGAGCAGCAAACTGGTTATCTGAATGAGTGGAGAAGTGAGGTGGGCAGGCCTGTACCCTAAGATCATACACTGTGCAACAAGGCTAGCGAGCCCAGATTCCAGACATTCCCTTGTCCAATTTGTAAAATGGTAACACAGCAGTGTGATGAGCAAACCAGGAAACATGATCATCAGCAAGCTATTAAAAGCAAGTGCTCTGGGGAAAAAAAAACACCTCTCTACTGTGTCTAGCGCTTGAGACGTTGGAGATGAAACAATTGGCAGGGCATGTAACATCTTGGTTTAATCCCCCCCCCCCTCTGCAGAGCATTTTGAGAAGGCTGCCTCTGTTCATATACAGAACTGCTGTTTCACCCTGGATCTTGCTCTCTTTTCCATTGGGAAAGTGTCCTCTGTGGGAACAGCACTCTTCACACCAACTATATGGCTGGGAAGCAGAAGTTACAGCCCTCAAACTCATGGCAGGGGACAAGACCCCCCCCCCCCAAATCAGCTCTTCCTTGAAAACGGCTGCTGCCTACTCACTGAAATGCTGTTCACAGTTTTATCATCTTGTTTTAACCTCATCAGACAGCGAGATGCAAGGCAATTCTTGCCTTTCCATCTTCCAGTGATGTCTGGAATAATTGAAATGAATTGTCCCATTGAGGAGATCAGATGTTCATTCAGCTCCATCTGGGCGCATCTTAACATTAATTGCTGTGTGCATGGGTTTGCAGAGACGGGGTGGGGAAGCATCGATCATCATGGTGTGTTTGCGTCAGGACAGGTTTGCGCCTTAAGCTTTGCATAGATTCCCCAGCCCTTTCCCCTGGAAATAGGAACAGATCCGTCTTACCTGCTGCTGACCTGACATGGAAAAGGAACAGCACCCAGCAAACTACCTTGGGGAGACTCAGGGAGGAAAAGCTCAGAGCCATTTAAGAAACAGCTTCTGAAGGAAACGTCCCCCGACTGTCTGCTTAGCTCTGCCAGCCAGACTTCATCTTCGGCTGTGCTAGCTGGCCTCTGCTTTTACCTTAAGGAGGAGACAGCCCAGCCAAAATGGCAGCTGCTGCCCCCAAAAGGCGATCTGGGGGTACAGCACCTTATATATGGTTCCCCCTCTGCAGCGGCTGGGTTACGCCCAATCCATGCAGAAAAGTTATTGCTAAATTTTAAAAGGAGAGAAACAAGCACATTTCACGCCAGTGGGCCGGACCAACCCAAGACATTTTGCTACTCAAAGCAAAGGACAAGATGGTGCCCCATTCCACATACAGAAGCCTACTGGACTGGCAGTCAGCACAGGAGCACAAGAAGCGGCCTCACCCTGGGTCCATCTAGCCCAGTAATGTCGACACTGACTGGCAGCGGCTCTCCAAGGTTTCAGGCAAGAATCGAACCTGGGACATTCTGCAGGTAAAGCAGTTGCTGTGCCACTGAGGTACGGCTCCTCCCGAGTCATTTTACTTCAATGGCGTTGACAGGATAACATCCTGCGCTGCACCTGAGGTCAGCAGGCTAGCTTATTGGGTGCAGGGCAGGCTACATGTACAAAGCTCTGTGCCCCAACACCTTGCCACTGCTCAGTGCTGCCTGAGACAGCTGCTTCACTCTGCTCCATGCAGGGCCGGCTCTAACTGCGGGATCGATGTCCAGGGTCCTGTACAGCAGAATGAGCATGAAAGCCTTGAAACGTAGCAGAGCTGGCTTACCCCAATGAAAAGGGGTGGTCCCACGAGGCCATTTGAAATAAGTTGGTTTTGACCTTTAAAACCCTATACGGTTCCAGCCCAGCCTATCTCAAGGAGCGCCTCCAGCAACACGAGACAGGCTGCTCAACAAGATCAGCCTTGGACAGCCTTCTCTCTGTCCCATCAGCCAGGACAGCTAGGCTGGTGAGGACGAGGGAGAGGACCTTCTCTGTGGTGGCCCCCACTCTGTGGAACCCCCTCCCTAGGGAACTCTGCCATGCACCCTCTTTAATGAGCTTCCGCCACATGTTGAAAACTTGGTTGTTCAGGCAGGCATTTGGGGTGGGTTAGGGTATTTTTAGACGATGTTTTAATGTGTAATTTTACTGTTTTAAATTGTACTGTTGTACATCGCCCAGAGTGGCTGGGTGACCGGCCAGATGGGTGATTAAGAAATGTAATAAATAAATGAATGAATGAATGACATAATACATGTTACCACCTAAAGAGCCCCTGCAACACCATTAAGCCCAGAGCCTAAAATTACCTGTGCATCCCTTTTCACACAAATGTGGACCACGGAAATATTGTGGGTAGGGAGAACTATATTTCTATTTAGGATGCAAAGCACAGCTTGCTAGCATTGCATCATTAGGCAATGATCTCATTTCCAAACACTGAATACAAAATCCATATATTTCTATATATTTGCCAACGTCCTCTGTGGTGCCTTTGGTGACTAATACTATGGATTGCACCCCCTGTAGAAGGAAGCCTCCGATCTCAGAGGCTTCTGCGTATCCAATGCAATAGCTGCTTTTCCAGTACCAGAGGCAGTGAGCCTATGTACACCAGTTGCTGGGGAACATGGGTCGGAAAGTGCTGTTGTGCTCATGCCCTGCTTGTGGGTTCCTGGTCGACAGCTGGTTGGCTACTGTGTGAACAGAATGCTGGCCTAGATGGACCCTTGGTCTGATCCAGCAGGGATCTTCTTATGTTTTCCCCCTAAACAAGCCTTTGAGGACAGAAGGCAAAAATAGCCTCTGTCACTCCTCTTGCCCTGCCTTTGACCCATCTAGAGAGGGCACACTGGTGGGGGGCGGGCTGAGGATGGGGAGGCCCTAGGATTTCTCATATCCAAGCCTCTCCTCTCCCTGCCCCGCCCACCGGGATGCCCCCTTTTCCTCCCCTCTGAGGCCACATTTGTGACCTTGGGAAACAGCCGGTACAGTTCTTTCCACGACGGCTGCGAAGGGGCAGGGGTTTGGAGCGCAGAGCCCCCCTCCCAAGGTCCTATGGCCTTGGGAGGGGGGCTCTGAACAATCTGTTATGAGGATAAAAGTGGTGTCGTGGGAAATGACCTGAACTATTTGAGGGAAGGGCGGAAAAGAAATGCAACGAAGATGCATTTGTAATATTCTGTGCTTGGAAATCTCTCTCTCCTTGTTTTACAATTAAACACTCACCCATCCCAATAAACCACTGCAACTAATTATGAGTTCATCTCGGTTACCGATTGCAGCCAGTTCATTGCTCAGATCAGTAAATAACTGCCGTCAGTGAATTGCTCCGCTCAATAAATAAGGGCGCAAGCCTAGGCGCGTGTAGACCCAGCTAATTAGCTGTGCAGCGGGCAACGCGGGCGCAAGCAGAAATCGCGCGCTGTGGGCGCACCCGCTGCCCACTTTCGCATCCTCCCCTCTTTTCGCTATGCGTGTGCTTCCAAATTAAGCGCTGCCCCGCCCTTCGACGCTTACCCGAGAGTAAGCCCCATTGCTCACAACGGGATTTACCTCTGCGTAAGCACGCATAAGGGCTGCGCCGCACGCCCCGTCGGTCCCGACGCCCCTTCCCTCCCAAGCGAAGGCTGCAAAGCTGTGCGCATTTACACGGAAGCAAGTCCCGCTGAACTCCATGGGGCTTGCTTCTGAGCAGAGCAGCCTAGACCGCGCACGGTACGACGCAGGAGGCGCGCGGTCACGGGCCGGGGAGAGGAGGCAGCGCGGCGCTCGTAGGTGGATGACGCGAGCGAAGCGTGGGAGACGCAGAGATGGGGCACCGTGGAGCGGCGCGCGGCCGGAACGTGCGGTAAATTTGAGAATTTACCAGAGTTCCGGGGGCCGCGGTGGCTTAGTGGTTAAGACCCCGAACTGCAGACCGGAAGGTCGGCAGGACAGCAGTTCGAGGCCCGAGTGCCGCGTGACGGAGCGAGCTCCCGTCTTCGGTCCCAGCTCCTGCCAACCTAGCAGTTCGAGAGCAAGAAATTGCAAGTAGATAAATAGGCGCCGCCTCGGCGGGGAAGGTAACAGCGTTCCGTGCACCTCGGTGTTCAGTCCTGCCGGCCACATGACCACGGAAGCGTCTTCGGACAGCGCTGGCTCTTCGGCTTAGAGCACCGCACTCCAGAGTCGGACACGACTGGCTGGGGACACCGTCACCTTTTTTCCAGAGTAGTCCTGATCGCAGCAAAAGCCACAGAGTCTTGCGATTCCTTCAAGCAGCCTTCCCCAACCTGGTGTCCTCCAGACGTTTTGGACTCCATCTCCCATCAGGCCCAGCCAGCATGCCCAATGGTCAGGAATGCCGGGAGTGGTAGTCCAAAAGATTCCGAGGGGAAGCCCGCTTTAAACACTACCGAATTTATTCTGGGGTGAGCTTTCGTGGGCTAGAGCCCCCTGCATGCAGATGCACGGAGAGTTAGGGAGAGCTTGAGGTTTGTATACAGCACGTACATATGCCCATGCACTGCTTATATATATATATATATATATAATTATATATACGCGCTGCGTTATGTGGTGGTGGGGAGGAAGTTCAAGCAGTGAGATCAGCAGGACATTAAACGCAGGAAGCTCTCGGCAGCGACCATCACGGTGAAGCCCCTCTACTGCCCACGCTCTGGACTGCAAAGAAGGGGAGGGGAGGGAAGGGGAGGGGAGGGGGGGGAACCCATCTTCGCTTTCCACCCGGAAGTACCGGCGTCGCGTCACTCCACATTTACCTATCTCTAGGGGGAGAAAGAGGGCCGGGAGCGGGAGGAACCGGAAGTGGCGCCGCGGAGTGCTTCCGCTGCGGGGTGGGCAAGTGAAGGCGGGGAGGCTGGCAGCAGCGGCGCTCATGCCGCCACCACCGCGGCGGCGAGGCGTGGGGAAGCAACAAAGGCGGGTATGAAGGGGCAGTCGCGGCCTGGGCAGGTGAGGGGCAGAGGGCCGCAAGGGACGCTGGGTAATGGGAGAGGGGCGGGGGGGCGCGAGAGGAGGGCGAGGCGGGACCCGGCTCGCTCCTCTCGCCCCGTCCCTCGCCGGAGCGGAAAGAATGGGCGGGGCTGAGGGGAGCGACAAGGGGCGTGGCTTCTGCTCGGTGGGCGGGTGGGGAGCGTGGGGCGTGGCCTGCGGCGGAGGGACGTGGGGATTGGCGGGTGCGCGCGCGCGGCTTGTGAGGGTGGAGTCGGGATGGGCGCTGAGGGGGAGAAGGTGGACAGATCAGTCAGCCGCCTCTGGGGGGAACCCTCGCTGAGGTCCCTCTCCTTGGTTGGTGTATTTTATCGCTAATGTTATGGTAGAGCCAGTGTGGTGTAGTGGCTAGAGTGTGCTGTGTGGTTTTAATTTATTGTGTGCTGTGTGGTTTTAATTTTTGTGAACCGCCCAGAGAACTTCGGCTATTGGGCGGTATAGAAATGAAATGAATAAATAAAGTGTTGGACTGGGAGCTGGGAGATCCGGGTTCTAGTCCCCACTCGGCCAAGGAACCTCAGTGGGTGATTTTGGGCCGGTCACGGAATCTCAGTCCAGCCTACCTCACAGGGTTGTTGTTGTGAGGATAAAATGGAGAGGAGGAGGATCGTGTAAGCCTCCTTGGGTTCCCTAAGGAGGAAAAAGGCGGTATATAAATGTAATAGAATCATAGAATAGCTGGGTTGGATGGGGCCTACCAGTCCACCCCCCTGGTCAGTGCAGGAATCCAAGTCAGAGCATCCCGGGCAGGTGGCTGTCCAGCCTCATCTTGATTGCCTCCAGTGTGGGAGAGCCCACCGCCTCCCCAGGTAATTGGTTCCATTGTCGTACTGCTGTAGTAGTCAGGAAGTTTTTCCTGATGTTCAGCCGGAATCTGGCTTCCTGTTACTTGAGCCCATGATTCCGCGTCCTGCACTCTGGGTTGATCGAGAAGAGATCCTGGCCTTCCTGTCTGTGACAACCTTTCTAGTACTTGAAGAGCGCCATCATCTCTCCCCTCAGTCTTCTCTTCTCAAGGCTAAACAGGCCCAGTTCTTTCAGTCTCTCTTCATAGGGCTTTGTTTCCAGTCCTCTGATCATCTTCTTTGCCCTCCTCTGAACCTTTTCCAGTTTGTCTGCATCTGTCTTAAAGTGTGGTGCCCAGAACTGGACGCAGTAAATATTTTTTAGTAGGTTTAGGGAGCAATCCTATAGACGCTGGTCAGTGGCTGGACAGCCATAGGATATATGGTTTTCTGGGAATCGACCTCGGAGAACCGACCTTCCCCCCCCCCCCTTTCTGCGCAGTGAGCTAGCAAGTGGCACATGGAGTGGCCCAACAGGGGCGTTCTGGGGCAGGGAAGGTGGAAATGCTGGTACAATACATCCTATGTGTCATCCAGCAGCCTCCTCCCGAGCTCCGCCTTGCTGTGGCTGTGTAGCTGCAAATGCAGGGCAGGAGAAGCACTGAGAGAATGATCCCCTCCATGCTTCTGCCCTGTGTTGGATAGGCAGTTGCCTCCAAGTTCGGAGGCGGCCACCTATCTCCATGGGCTTGCGCCCTTAGTTATCTTTTACTTATTATTAACTTTACTTGTTTGTTGCATTTATATCCCACCTTTCCTCCAAGGAACCCAAGGGGGATCCTACATTTTTTAAAAATCCTCACAACAACAACCCTGTGAGGTAGGTTAGCCTGAGATTAAGTGACTGGCTGAAAGAGACCCAGTGAGCTTCATGGCTGAGTGGGGACTCGAACACAGGTCTCCTGAGTCCCAGTCCAACATTGTAACTGTTACACCACGCTGGCTTGCTTCCCACTGCAAAAAGCAGTCTTGAAAAAAAACAGCCTTTCTTCCCTAGTCACTCATGGCAGAATAGATGGTTCTTCCTAACCCAATTCCATTTTATCCGCATAATAACCCCTTGAGATAGGTTAGGCTGAGCAGATGGTGGCTGGCTTGTGGGAGGCTACCCGTTTAGACAAACAGATACATAACTCCTTTATTTTATTTTAGGTATGTATTTATTTCTATACCTTCCAATAGCTGAAGCTCTCCAGGTAGTTCACAAAAATTAAAAACATAAAGCGCAGCATAAAACAATATGAAATATGAAAGCTCAAAACTGCAATATAAAAGTACAACCAGAATAAACCCTAGCAGCAATGTAGAGATTTAAAGTACAGATTTAAAACAGCAAAGGTAAAAGACCAGTGTGCTAAAATGCGGAGGAAATAAAAAGGGCTTCACCTGGCACCGAAAAGAGTACTAGAGTAATGTAATAGAGAAAAACCTGAAATCAAGTTAAGCCATCAACGGCACAGTAATACAAAGAAAAATAAACACTGTAAAATGTAATCCAAGGACAGTGGAATATGAAAAGTGTCCATCCATGATACACAATATCTCCCCCACCCCCTCTCACAGTCTAGAATGCACACCACAAAAGGCACCCTTCAACACTTGGGCCGAACGAATATCCAGATGCCCGGGAAAACATATCTTCATTTGGTGTGGAAAAGATGACTTCCCTTGTGTTTATATTCTGCCCTTTCTCCCAGGTCCCTCAAGGCAATTGTGTGGTTCTCCCCATTCCATTTTATGGGCGCAATAACCTTGTGGGGTAGGGGAGGCTGAGCTGCTAGAGGCTGACCTCAGCAAGGTGAACTTCATGGCTCAGCGGAGATTTGAACTTGGGTCACCCTGGTCGTAGCCCATTTCCTTGGTAGTAGTCGGTGGGTGGCTGCATGCTGGCGATAGGAGGGGTCCAAATTGACAATGAGGACCAGAAGTGACTGGGAACTTTCCTTTCTCTCTCCTTCTGCTGCCCTGTTTTTTTCCTCTTTCTGACTGCCCAGTGACTGATATTGCTGGAGGTTTGAACCTGCACACTCCTTTTGAAATAGGGTTGAGGGTCTTGGGTTGTCCACCCTGGGTGTGGGATAATGCTTTGAGTGTTTCTAATCTGGGGCATAATGGGTGGAGAGATGGGGGGGGGGCTGTTGGGAGGCTACTGCAGAGAAATGAGGTGGGGGCCATTTGAAGGGGGGCAGATCAGTGCATGGGGGTGTTCTGATGGGGGTATGGCAAAGAATTAAAAACTGGGCAGGTTTAATTCTAAAGCTTGAATTGTAGGGGAGGAGACAAACTTGTACTGTGCAATATTTATTTATATTTTTGTTTGTATCCCACCAAGGAGGGTGTGCTTGGGAGATTTGTGTAAGACCAACCTGTAAGAGCTGATTCTGACTTTGCATTTTGAATTTGGGGCTGTATCTGAATTTGAGTGGCAAAGTCTTTGCTCAGTATTGACCCAAGCATGTTTAAATGGCTTGGTTTCTCCCGCAATAACCACAGAGGCAGGAGTCGGGTTTCCAGGCTGCTGTGTTCAGCGCATGGCTGTTGAAAACCAGGTCATTTAAACACACACAAACAATTACTCATTGGAAGAGTCATGCTTACGTTTTGCCATTTAAACTCACTTGTCATGCTCCGTTATGGCCAGTGGATGAAATCAGGTAGTTGAACCATTACAGATTTGGGTTCAGTTCCAGTTCAGTAGTTGTTTTTTAACACTCTGGTTTTGTTATGTTTTGGATGCAAACTTTAAAACAATGATTTGTAACACTGTTATTTATTTATTTGATGAGTTTATAGACAGCTTGACCATATCTAAAAAGACCTCAAAACAGTTTAGAACGGAAAAGTTTAAAGAACAAATCATCCACAGTGAATACATTTGAAAACATTTGAAAAAATACAAAACATCTCAGTTAAGAACAATTAAATTAAAATCAAAATATAAACATCCCCAATTCAAGCATTTAAAATCAGAGAACTAACAACAAACTGGACCACACAATACACTACCTCTGGATTAAAGAAACCTTGATTGGACAATTGTATGAGGTTTAGGGCACAATCCTATGCAGGTTTAGACAGAAAAAAGTCCTACAACTCCCAGCATTCCCCAGCCAGCTGGGGAATGCTGGGAGTTGTAGGACTTTTTTCTGTCTAAACCTGCATAGGATTGTGCTCTTAGTTGATTTTCATTGATTAAATTTTCGTATGGGTAAATAGTATTTATTTAATTTATTAATTGCCCATCTGGCTGGTCACCCAGCCACTCTGGGCGATGTACAACAACAAAACAATAAAATTCTACATTAAAAACATCATGAAAAATACCCTAACCCACCCCAAATGCCTGCCTGAACAACCATGTTTTTAATACGTGGCGGAAGCTCATTAAAGTGGGGGCATGGCGGAGTTCCCTAGGGAGGGAGTTCCACAGAGTGGGGGCCACCACAGAGAAGGCCCTCTCCCTCGTCCTCACCAACCTAGCTGTCCTGGCTGATGGGAGAGAGAGAAGGCAGAAGGTTCTGAAGCAAGAAGCATGCTTTTTACTTTTAGACGATAACACACGCGCTATAGCAAGTACTACCTGAAAAGAAGCATTTCCTTTTATGTGAGGAAAAAGAGGGGAGTGCCTCTTTTAAAAAGGTGTTTGCTATTTGCTATTTTTGTGTTGTGTTATATGAAGCTGCCCACTTAATTGGGTGCAGCTTTTTAGTTGATTAAGGACAGAATCCTATGCATGTTTAGGATTGTATAGGATTGCTCCCTAGAACTTTTTAATTGATTCATCTAACTCAGGAGTGGGTGACCTGTGGCCCTCAGCAAGTGATCCGTTCAAACCTCTGGCAAGAGTGATCTGTTCCTCTCCTGGCAGTCCACTTGGTGTGGGAGAAGAGAGGAAATGTGGTGTCAGAAAGGGGGAGAGGCATGGAGGTGGCCCCTGCCCTATGTTGGCATGCTGCCCTCTGGCACATGGCCCTGAGCGAAAGCAGCCCTCAACAGAAAAGAGGTTCCTCACTGCAGTCCAACCAATCAAATGTTGCAGCCGAGAGGATAATTAATATAGAAATTTTATTATTGCACTGAATCTCTTAGAAAATGAATACATATTTGAGAAACAGATATGTCTTTAAGCATCCTATTACATGCACTAACATCTCATCCTTGAGAAAGTGTTAATAATATTTGACAATGGAATGGAAAGAATTAATTTCAGTCCCCAAATAATTATTTCTTCACCATGCATAGCGGAACAGAGAGCATAGTTTTTGCTCATTCTAGGGTTTTTTTTTTTAAATCATGCCAAGCGGTGAAGAACAGCAAGTACAATGCCGTTATGTAAATGGTGGCCACATTTAGACTTACTATGTACGGTTCTGTTTATCCCAGAACTGTACAGAAAGACAACACTTTCAGCTAGATCCTAAGCATGTTTACTTGGATGTAAGCCCCATTTTGTTTCATGCAATTTACACCAAAGTAAGTGTGCATAGGATTCAGTGATGTGGGTTTTCTGGAAAACATGGAATTTGCATACGAACATTTCCAGTTTGCATCGGAAAATATTCTGATACCCTAGGACAGGTGTGGGCAACTTGTGGCCCTCCAGGTGTTTTGGCCTACAACTGCTGTCAGCATTTATCATTGGCTATGCTGTCTAGGGCAGATGGGAGTTGTAGGCCAAAACATCTGGAGGGCCATAAGTTGCTCACCCCTACCCTTGTTGTTGTTCAGTCATTAAGTCGTGTCTGACTCTTCGTGACCCCATGGACCATAGCACGCCAGGCCTTCCTGTCCCAGAGTGTGCTCAAGTTCATCTTCACTACATCGATGATGCTATCTAGCCATCTCATCCTCTGCCATCCCCTTCTCCTTTTGCCTTCAATCTTTCCCAGCATCAGGGTCTTTTCCAGGGAGCTTTCCCTTCACATTAGGCGGCCAAAATATTTGAGCTTCAGCTTCAGTATCTGTCCTTCCAATGAGCAGTCAGGGTTTACTGGAATTTGCAAAAATGTAAAGACGATAGCACCTACTTCCTACTTTGTTTAAATTTGAGAAAAAAAAAAGGTACTGAAAACTGTTGACACACTAATTAGTTTTAGCATCCCAAAGAACGGTGCATGGTATGTGACAAACACTCATATACTTCAACAG
Source organism: Heloderma suspectum (assembly GCF_057233095.1). NCBI lineage: Eukaryota > Metazoa > Chordata > Lepidosauria > Squamata > Helodermatidae > Heloderma > Heloderma suspectum. Next base: position 14,169,576 of record NC_139469.1, on the reverse strand, counting down.
AGTTCAGCTCTCTTCCACTAACGTTGTTGGTTGCCTTCAATTTCAGTATCACTATTTATTAGTTCCATTTCACTCTGAGACAAAAACATGTTTCAGTGATGTCTGTGAGTTCCTTCTCATATATGCTAGGGGTAATCACCTCAAAAACATTAATTAGAGTGTTGAAACTTCCATGCTTGCCCAATGTTGTATTTGCAATTGGCATACATTTATTTTTACAAAGAAGAAATATGTCCATGGGAAAATGAAGTCCCACATCACTGATAAGATTGCAGCCCAATGAGATTGCGGAACATTCCTAAAGCATTTGAGTTTTTTTTTACATTAGAAGAAAACATTATGGGAAAGCATGATACAGGTTTATATTATAACATTATGAGTTGCTATGCAGTCCAGCGCTCTGCCCCCCCCCCCCCCTTTAGAACTTCTGGATACTCAGTGAATTTGTCACCAGGTTCAGGGAGGACATAAGTAAATACTTCTTCACATAATGTGTCCTTTATTTACTCAGCCCTAAGATGTGTTGATAGCTATGTGTTAGTGTGTGTTATGATCCTTGCACAGCTATTGACTTTTACCTTGGTTTTTCATTCTAGTTTTATTGTTTTAAACTTTTAAATATTTGTTATGTATAATTATGCTACTGTATTGTATGGTTTTATGTCTTGAACCACCCAGAGAGCTTTGGCTATTGGGCGGCATTGAAATGTAATTAATTGATTAATAATAATAATAATTAATAATAGGTCTTTCAACTGCTATTAGTCATAGCAGCTAAATGAAACCTCCATGTTTAGAAGTAGTATACCCCCAAATACCAGACACTGGGGGAAAAACAGTGGGTGATTAGGAGGATTCCGTGTCCTCCTTCTGAGCTTCCAGAGGTGTTTACTCAGAGCTGGTGGAAGCAAAAAAATAAAATAAAAAATAGACTTGACAGTTGTTGGTTTTATCTACCAAGGCCCTTCTTATTTTCACTTTTACTGTGATGTGGCACTGGCCATGCAAGGGACTAGGATATCTAAAGCATGACCAACCACTTATGGATTTTAGTATACTTAGGGTATATAAAAATCACAGATAGACAAATAAATATAAACCCAGTACTGTTTATGACAGCCATATTTTCATGAGTTCCCTCGGGTATGGATTTCTTTCTTCTCTAGAAGGCAGCCAACAAAATTTAGTAAATAGACAATTGTGTATATTCCATGGTTTGTGGGTTTGCCATACAAGTTTGGAATTTAGCATCTGTCACTGCATTAAGTATCATTATAATCTTGGCTGGCCTATCAGTAAGCTTCCTGTTTAATTTTTTTGAAATAAAGTGTTGAGAAGCTTGGAACATTCTAGACCGTCTCTGGAAAAGGGTCACCTGAGGGTACGTATATGTTCAGGAGTTACTCCTCCTCCTTTTCAGCCTTTTGGGTTGAAAAAGAAATGCCAGGCCTCATGCACCTTGGTGTTTGAGCTGGAAAGATTCATAATAGTGTTTTAAGCCCTTTTAGCAAAGGTTCTGTGTGAAGGCTTGAGGCCTACCGAGGCAAGGAAAGGTAAAAACATCAGGCCTAGAGGCCTGGGTTTTTCTGTTGGGAGGGGGTATCCCTGAGAGGAGTAGTTTCATTTCCCCAGTTAAGTTTCATTTCTTCCATTTTGAAACAGTACTTTTGAGGTAGAAGGGTATATAAAGAGAGTGAGAGAGTCAGTAAGAGAAGAGTTGGGGGAGACCAAAGCCTGAAGAGGGAACTGGAAGAAGCAGCCTGGAGAAGTCTAAGTACAGCTAGGATAGAGGAACTTGCGTTTTTGCAACCTTTATTTTAATGCCTTTTGTATCACTCATATATTTTGTGTGAATACTTTTAGGGTGCAACCTTATGCATGTTTAGGCAGAAAAAAGTTTTTCTATCCAAACATGCATAGGATTGCTCCCTTAGTTGCGATTTGCTTGCTTTAATTTACCAGTAAACTGTTGTGGTTAAAACCCAAGTGTCTGAAGTGCCAATCACCCCATGTCTGCAGCCTAAACCCCACATTATTGGGAAGGGGAAGTTAAAAAGAAGGAAGGTGGGACTTCTAAGGAGACAAGAGATCCTTAAGGAGTTGCTCAGTAGGTCCAAGTCATAAGGGGAACCCTGACTGTATGGTTTTATCGAGGGCTGCTGTTAGCTGCCTTAGAGGTCCCATGTTTGTGGGAGGAAAAGTATGGGTTATAAATACGTTGCTAATAAATAAGGGGGCTGCACAGGTAAGCCTGAACTGCATGATAGGTACACTAACAAATTAAGGAGTAGTGTTGTAGAGGTCTATGAATGTTCAGCCCTAGGTACATAGGTCCCCGTGCAACTGTGAAACCCGTACATGAACAGCAAGTGAGGCGGGTGTTGGGGCAGGCACTCCATGGGTTTGGATGGTCCTGGTTTCCCACCATGTGTATGTCTGCACAGGGCTTGTGTGGTGGTGATGTTGAAGTAGTTATCCATTTTGTTTTTAACAGGCTGGCTGATACTTGAGGTCTTAAATCTTGTTTTCGTAAGTGATAGCCTGCATTCAAGAGGGGAAAAAAAATGGCATTTGTTTCAACTCAAGGACCCACTGTGGTTGACCAAACCACTTTGATGAAAAAATACCTCCAGTTTGTGGCAGCTCTAACGGATGTTAATTCACGTAAGTTTATTTTCAGTGTTCGTTTTTTGTTCTTGATTGCTCTGCTGGCTGGGTTATTTACACTGTCTTGGTGCAGGCCTAATGCTGGCTGTATGCAAATTAGAATTGGCAGATCAGGAGTTGGACTCAGGAGCATATGGGCCTTCCATCCTCCCCTGTCACATGTGAATCTGTGTTGGTCTGAACCTTGGTTTAGATTTTCCCCTGAACTGATGCTAAACATGGTTGATGCTAGCCAGAGGTCAATCTTAATCATAGACTGCGAAACCACAAAATACCAAGCTCAGATTCTTCAGGAATCCTGGCTTATTGGCAATGAGCGAACGTGCTAGCATACACAGCCCAATCTGGCTCCTCCTGTAGGCGGGAGTAGCTAAACGTAACTGAGTGCTTAGTGTTACATCCAAACCCAGACCCTGGGTTATTGCTTCTTCTTACAAGCCAGGATCTGTAAGCCAATTACAAACCCTGGTTTGTTAGAGGAGAGACAAGCCAGGAGTCTAGGTTCAGACGTATCAGTAAGTTTTTCAGCCTTGGTAAGTTCCTGGTTACTTTGGCCACTCCCGCTTGTGGAAGGAGCCATGTGGGGGCACTTGGTCAGCATGCATTGACCTGCTGGGTTGTTACTGATAACCAGAAATCTGAAAAAAATTGACTTAGTATCTTGTGTGATTTAGGGAACAATCCTATGGCCGCTAGTCAGCGACGAGACGGCCATAGGATATGTGGGTTTTTGGGAAATGACCTTGAAGCCCACGCTCTGAGTTCAGTGCCTGGAGAACCAACCTTCCCCCTGTTCCCGCGCTGCCTCGCAGGCAGCTCAGAATGGCCCTCCACTTTGCGCTCAGAAGAGGAGTGCACAGCGGTGAAGATGGGGTGTTCAGGGGGGTGTTCCAGGGTGGGGAAGGCAGAAATGCTGGTATGACACATCCTGTGTGTTGTCTGGCAGCCTCCTCCCCCGCTCTGCCTTCCCGTGGCTAGACAGTCGAAATCGGCTGTCTAGCCACAGATGCAGGGCAGCTGAAGCGCAGAGGGGACGATCCCCTCCATGCTTCTCCTGGCTTGGATTGGATAGGCGGTTGCCCCCGAGTTCAGAGGCAGCCACCTATCCCCATAGGATTGCGCCCTTAGTCTTTGCAGACTGATTGTCGGAAATCCAGGATTTGAAGTGCATTTGCAAACCTTGGGTTACTAAGAGGGAACCCACTTAACATTCACCTCAATTAACATATATGCAGATTGAATGCTCAGTTCTAATTAGGACCGTTGGGGTGTGGGGAATTGCACCAGAGAGGGAGGAGAATGTGTTCCTGAGGTTGGCTCCTGACAAGTGAACCAAGGTTTGCAGAGAGCCAGGTTTACGTCTGTTCCTGCCCGTGGTCCAGCAAGATTTCCTTGAGTGCTGCTCTAATGAAGAAGCAAAATGATGAACAATATTTTCTCGAACCCTACGAAGGTAATCTGTGTGCGAATGCGTGGCAGTGAGTGAGTGCAAATGTGTGACTGAGAGTTGCGATTTGTGGAACTTACAATTTGGGTCATGAGAGCCAAACTGATAAGATCTGATTGCTTCTTTAGGTGGTGGGTGTGGGGTGGGGGGATCAAATAGTATTTCTTTAATACCTGTTGAATATTTTATTATGCGTTTTTTCCATTTGTGCCTTGTAGCTGATGAAACAAAGCTGAAGATGATGCAAGAAGTCAGTGAAAACTTTGAGGTTTGTTCATCGCTTCCTTAATGGATCTTAACATTGTTGCCCCTGTAGATTGCTTGCTTGCAGACATGGGGGCTTTGATGTGATTTGGAGTTTCCCTGCTGCATAAGGGCTTCCTTATTCATTTCAGACCAGGGCCCATCTTGGTGGACACTCCAGGATCCAAGCACATGGCTGCCCTTACATTTAAGTGAATGTGGAAATAGACTTAATAGAGAGGGCCTCTCGGCACTCATCACAGCCTACAAGAGGGCTCTGTGTTAGAATACTTGTTCTTCATTTTGATTTTTACTGCAGTCAGCCTACAATACTGGGCCAGATGAACCAATGGTCTGACCCTGTCTAAGTCAGTTTCATATAACGTACCCAACTGAAATCAGATTAAGACAGATGCATGTTTGCAAAATCCCTATCTGTTTAGACCTGGTGATGACATACGTATAAACAAAGTTTTAGGTGTCAGGAAGGGGTAATGGGATTGTAAGTTCCTTCCCGTCTTGCACACTCCTCTGCCTGGCTTAACATTATGCGTGCAGTGTTCTCAAAATGAGCTCAGGAATGCTGATACTGGCTGTGTTTGGATGATTGCAACGGGGGAAGAAGCCATAGTGGCTTCTCCCCCTGCCTGTGCTGTGTGCGTGACTGCCATTTGCATCATTCGCCGTGATGTAGCACAGTCGGCGTGTCGTCTAAACCACGTGCGTGGTCCGGTGGGTGTGGCTTCGTACCCACCCTACAACCTCTACTGCACATCGTGGGTTTTAGGGTGGTTGCAAAACTACTGTGTCAGTCCTTGCTGGCTGACTGCAGCTGGTATGCAATGGCTGCAATAAATCATGTGCCGATAAGCTGGGTTATAAACCTGCCCAAGGCCAGGGAAGGCGGGAAGATGCCCAGGGCTGGGAGGTTTACCAATTTGACAGAGACAAGTCGGTGAGGCAGAGAGAAGTCCTTTTAGCAGTCCAGAGTCAAACACCAGGGATTCAAGGGTAGAGGGTGAGGTCCAGGCTCAGGGTCTAAGGCAAGGCTGATGAGATCCGACGTGTAGGTACAATGTTCTCCAGCGGTTTTGCCCCTGCCTGCTTCCTGCTTTTAACTACAATCTCCTGGAGCGGCTGCTGGTCCTCTGGCTTCTGGGAGCCTCTCCATCAGAGACTCGCCTCTGTTGTTCTTTCACACGAAGCCACCTTCGCTCTGCTGGAGTCAGTGGAACTTTGTCCTCTGAATCCAATGGAGGGGCTGCATCATGGCACTGATCATCGACGGGCGGTGAGGGGGCTCGAGCGGCTTCTGTGCTAGTCACTTCTCCCAGGTCTGGAACCTGCCATTCCCCTTCATCTTTGGAGGAGTCCGAGGGAAGACATGCAGACTTGTGCTGCATCATGGGGGATTATGCAAATGGCGGCTGCGTGCACGGGGGCTTGGGGAGAAGCCATGATGGCTTCTTTCCCCATCGTGATTGTCTGAACCTAGTCACTATGTGTGTACAACAGAGCTGCTTAAAGAATTTTTCACTTAATTTATTATAGCAGCGGCAGCATTACCTTTTCTGTTGTAAGAGGTTGACTGTGAAGCATTTTATTTACTGCTAGGATATTACTAAATTATTAAATCCTGCATCGCATTTGCATCTTTGAAAACTAGGTTGTTTGTGTATCTGAAAGTTTGTTTTCTTTGACTAGAATGTGACATCATCTCCTCAGTACTCCACGTTCCTGGAACACATAATCCCTCGCTTTCTAACTTTTCTCCAGGATGGAGAGGTTCAGTTTCTGCAGGAAAAGCCAGCACAGGTATACTTTGAAATGAACTCTTTTCTCTAAGGTATGGGTGGGCAATCTATGGCCCTAGGGAGTTCAGGCTGATTTCAGAAGCTCTGTGGAAGCGATCAGCTATGGCAAGTGTGATCTGTCCCTGCTCTAGCAGCTTGCTGGGTGGGGAGGAAGGATGTTTCAGAGAGAGAGAGAAAAGGGGATGTCAGCAAGAGAGAGAGAGAAAAGGGGGTGTCAACGAGAGAGAGAAAGGGTGGTGCAGAGAGAGAAAAGGGGGTGTCAGAAAAAGAGAGAGAGAAGGGGATACCCTTTGCATCTCTAGTTTTGGCTCCACCCACTGCCACCATGTGGCCCCCAATGGATTACCCCAAGGACATGTCGCGCTCAACAGAAAAAAATGGTCTGTCCCCCCAACTCAAACAAGGGGTCCCCAACCTTTTTGGGTTGGTGGACATGTTTGACATTTTGAGAGTGTCGTGGGCATTGTCACAAATGGCTGCCATAGGGGTGCTTGTTCATTCCTAAAATGGCTGCCAGGGTTTTTGAAAGGGTGAGTACCGCTACAAATAAGGCCTGCCGTTGATGTATTATGTGGCAACGTTCCCTTAATTTAGGAATTATCAGAAAAGCCTATATAAGGGAAGGCAGTCTGCTGTATATATATTAGCATCTATTCATGATTACTTTTCATCTGATTCAATAAATAGAAACATTATATGATTGTAAAGAAATGTACATGTTTGTTTTGAAAACTGGAAGGGCATAATGTGCATATTGGCATTTTATCTGACTGTTTTGATTTAAAATGTTAGGGAATTATCATGTCATTTTGCACTTTGTTATACCCTACCTTATTAAGTTCCAAATCACCTTTTTTTCCTTCCCCAGCAACTGAGAAAATTAGTTCTGGAAATAATCCATAGAATACCAACAAATGAACATCTTCGCCCGCACACCAAAAATATCTTATCTGTGATGTTCCGATTTCTAGAGGTATGTTGCCTTAAAATATAATCTCTGCAATATTTTTTAGGATTACTTCTGACATGGATTTCCTTGCCTTTACAACTTCATTATTCGGAAGATATCTGAAAGCAATGGGACTTTGATGAAACATTACTGATGTTTTGTTCTGAGGCACTTCTATATGGGATTGTTGTTGTATTGTCTGATGTGCTTCTTAGAACCTTTATCAACACTTAGATCAATGTTTTGTTGGTAGAACCCCCAAACAGGATTCATCACAAGGATCTGATTTTATTCACACTAACTGCTGCGGGAATGGAAATAGCGAGAAATCTGGAAAATCGATAGTAGGCTACTCAGTTGAGAGCTGGTTCTGAAGGTTTTGGCAGATAGTACTTGTGGAAAAGTTAACATGCCACAGCAGATTAATTCAAGGAATAGTAAAGTGGGAATTAATTTTTGTCATGTGGGTTTCCATTTTTTTTCATATCAAGTATTCCTCCAATTTTGACCACTGCCTGCTCTGGAAAAATTCCCTCACTTGATTAAAACAGACTTAATATTTATTAGAATCGTATAGGGCAACTAATATTTATCTGTATTGTCATCCTGGAGATAAGCATATAATAATGTTGTTGTCGTTCAGTCGTTAAGTCATGTCCGACTCTTCGTGACCCCATGGACCATAGCACGCCAGGCCTTCCTGTCCTCCGCTCTCTCCTGGAGAGTGCTCAAGTTCATATCCATTGCATTGGTGATGCTATCTAGCCATCTCATCCTCTGCCGTCCCCTTCTCCTTGTGCTTTCAATCTTTCCCAGCATCAGGGTCTTTTCCAGTGACTTTTCTCTTCGCATTAGGTGGCCAAAATATTTGAGCTTCAGTATCTGTCCTTCCAATGAGCACTCAGGGTTGATTTCCTTTAGGATTGACTGATTTGACCTCTTTGCAGTCCAGGGGACTCATAAGAGTCTTCTCCAGTACCACAGTTCGAAAACATCAATTCTTCGGTGCTCAGCCTTCCTTATGGTCCAGCTCTCACAGCCATACGTTGCTACTGGGAAAACCATAGCTTTGTCCTTTATCATGCCTGTCTTTGCACAAAATGTTCCCTTGAGAACTCCGATTTTGTTGAAAAGATCTCTAGTCTTTCCCATTCTATTGTTTTCTTCGATTTCTTTGCATTGTTCATTTAAGAAGGCCTTCTTGTCTCTCCTTGCTATTCTCTGGAAATCTGCATTCAGTTGGCTATATATTCCCCTTTCTCCCTTGCTTTTGGCTTCCCTTCTTTCCTCAGCGACTTGTAAAGCCTCATCAGACCGCCACTTTGCTTTCTTGCACTTCTTTTTCTTTGGGATGGATTGAGTTGCTGCCTCCTGAACAATGTTACGGACCTCTGTCCATAGTTCCTCAGGCACCCTGTCTATCAGGTCTAATCCCTGAAATCTATTCCTCACCTCCACTGTATATTCATAAGGGATATGATTTAGGTCATACCTGAATGGTTTAGTGGTTTTCCCTATGTTCTTCAATTTAAGCCGAAATTTTGCGATAAGAAGCCCATGATCTGAGCCACAGTTAGCTCCAGGTCTTGTTTTGACTGACTGTATAGAGCTTCTCCATCTTTGGCTGCAATGTACATAATCAATCTGATTTTGATATTGACCATCTGGTGATGTCCATGTGTAGAGTCGCCTCTTGTGCTGTTGGAAAGGTGTGTTTGCTATGATCAGCGTGTTCTCTTGGGAAAACTCTATTAGCCTTTGTCCTGCTTCATTTTGTACACCAAGGCCATGCTTGCCTGTTATCCCGGTGATTTCTTGACTTCCTACTTTGGCATTCCAATCCCCTATGATGAAGAGGACATCGTTTTTTGGTGTTAGTTCTAGAAGGTGTTGTAGGTCTTCATAGAACCGATCAACCTCAGCTTCTTCGGCCTCTGTGGTTTGGGCATAGACTTGAATTACTGTGATGTTGAATGGTTTGCCTTGGATTCGTACTGAGATCATTCTATCATTTTTGAGATTGTACCCCAGTACTGCTTTTCTCACCCTTTTATTGACTATGAGTTCTACTCCATTTCTTCTAAGGGATTCTTGCCACAGTAGTAGATATGATGGTCACCTGAATTAAATTCGCCCATGCTTGTCCATTTTAGTTTGCTGATTCCCAAGATGTCGATGTTCAATCTTGCCATCTCATGTTTGACCACCTCCAGCTTACCTTGATTCATTGATCTTACATTCCAGGTTCCTAAACAATATTGTTCTTTACAGCATCGGACTTTCTTTTCACCACCAGACACATCCACAGTTGAGTGTCCTTTCGGCTTTGGCCCAGCCGCTTCACTCTTTCTGGCGCTACTTGGAAATACCCTCTGCTCTTCCCCAGTACTATATTGGACACCTTCTGACCTGAGGGGCTCATATTCCGGCATCATATCTTTTAGCCTTGTGATACATTCCATGGGGTTTTCTTGGCAGGAATACTGGAGTGGGTTGCCATTTCCTTCTCCAGTGGACCACATTTTGTCAGAACTCTCCACCATGACCTGTCCATCTTGGGTGGCCCTGCACGGCATAGCTTATGGCTTCACTGAGTTACGCAAGCCCCTTCGCCACAACAAGGCAGTCATCCATGAAGTGGGTATAATAATGGGAACCAGCTGATGTGCGATTCTCATGTTACAACCTTTGTTTTGTCCATTTATGTATGTTTTTGTTATAATTATTGGCTAACGTTTAATAAAATATATATTTTAAATTGCCTACAGATGTGAATCAATCCTATAAGAGAAAATCCATAGTCCTAGCAAGACTTCATCAATTACTATTTGACATTTTTCTGTTTAACTTAATTCCCATAATACATTATTGCTGAAGGTGCTTGGGAATCCAGTCAAACATTTAATAAATCTGTTCTTTCCTCCTGACATTTAGACTGAAAATGAAGAAAATGTACTTATTTGTTTGAGGATAATTATCGAACTGCACAAACAGTTCCGGCCACCAATCACACAAGAGGTAAATTGCTTCCTTGTGTACTGTTGAAGGATTTTTTGTGATGTTTCTCTGATATCTTCCTGAGTAGTTACATTAGAAATGTAATCTATTGTTTTTTTGCTTGTCCCATGCACTCATTTGCTTAGTCATGTACTGTTGAACGATGTTTTTTGTAATGTTTCTCTGATACCTTCTGGATTAGTTACTTTAGAAATGTAATCTCTTTTTGCTGTCCTATACACTCATTTTAAAATTTTAACTTTTGGCTGATCAATACTGAATGAGTACAGTAGAGAAAAAATGTGCCAGTACTATCTAGTGCCTAATTATGGAATATCTGAGAGGTGTAGGAAAAAAAGAAAAAAAAAAGAAAAGCCTTTCCCTGGCCTACAGATGTGTTTTAAATCAAAGGTCATAATTTTTTTCTCTCCCTTCCCACAGATTCACCATTTCTTAGATTTTGTTAAACAGATATACAAGGAACTTTCAAAAGTAGTGGTAAGTGTTGCTGTTCTTGTTGCTGTTCTCGTCTGGCCGTCCTCCTCCTCCTCCATCTCCTCCTCCTCCTTGTGGCTTTTTGGGCAATGCACTGAGCTGGACTGGAATAGGGAGGGGATTGGGAAAGTGCTGGTACACCCATGATTTTCTGCGTGTGGTGTTCTGGAGTCTGAGCTTACTTATTTATTTCTATACTGCCCAATAGCCAGAGCTCTCTGGGCGATTCACAGAAATTAAAACCACAAAGTGCAGCATAAAACAATATAAAATATGAAAGCGTAACAGTACAACCAGAATAAAACCTAGCAGCAATGCAGAGATTTAAAATACAGTTTTAAAACACCAGAGCTAAAAGACTATGAAGCTAAAATGCTTAAATGCCTGGGAGAATAAAAACGTTTTCACCTGGTGCTGGAAGGAGTACAACCAAGGTCCCAGGCAAATCTCTCTAGGGAGCTCATCCCACAGCCAGGGGGCTACAGCAGAAAAGGCCCTCTTCTTGGTAGTCACCCGCCTCACTTCCTTTGGCAGGGGCTCCCGGAGAAGGACCCCTGAGGATGATCTTAGGGTCCGGGCAGGCACATATGGGAGGAGGCAATCCTTCAGGTAACCTGGCCCCAAGCCATTAAGGGCTTTGAATGTTAATACCAGCACTTTGAATCGGGCCTGGAAATGGGCTGGCAGGTCTTTGTTTCTAAATTGAGAAGTGTGTTGAAACTGCCAGTGTGGGCTCTGTAAATGCTGCTTTTAAAAACAAAACAAAAAAGACCAACAAGCCTGCATTAATCTTGGTGGCAAATACATTTTATAGAGATTCATTTTACCTGACTGGAGTGCCTATTATTGTGACAGTATGATTATTTATTTATAGCATTTTTATCCCACGCTTTGGCCAAAAAGGCTCTCAAGGCAGCTTACAAAGATGAGAAATAAGTCCCTGCTTGCAAGCTTACAATCTAAAAGACACAAGATGAAAGGAAAGGGGATTGGGAGTGAGGAGGAAAAAAGCAAATTCAGGCACTAGATTCTGAGTTGCCAACTTGAGCAGGTTATGGGCACGAGGGAAGGCCTGCTGCTTCCTCTCTCTCTGATGTCCTCAGCGGTGGCAGTTGGTAGCAGTAGGGAGGGGGCCTCTCAGCTGGAGCCATATTCAGGCACGATGGAGAGGGGCCTGACTGCTGCTTCCTCTCCCTCTGATAATTGAATGATTATTCTGACAATCCGTTCCCTGCATAATTATATTGTAGCCCATGGCAGTTGCCTGTTTTATCAGAGGGGGGTGTAAGGATGAGGGATGGAGGGCCACCCCCTCCCCATCTTTCAGTGTGGCTTGTTGTCTGGTCAAATTGCCCACAAGCAGCTGTTCTCCCCCCCACCCAAATTTGTCTTTGGGTTGGCAGCCAGGGAGCCTGGCAGAACTTCTCAAAGGGTCAAATGGCCTCCAGGTCTGCCAGTTGCTCAACCCTGTTCTTCTTTCACAACTAACCCACTCTAAAATGTTGTAAATGTGTGGGAGCTTGTGAAATCGCATAGATCTGCAACGATGGTTAACGATTCTAATCTTCTTCTTGCCGTAGAATCGATACTTTGAGAATCCTCAGGTCATCCCCGACAACACTGTTCCTACTCCAGAAATGGTTGGCATGATCACAACGATCGTAGTGAAAGTAAATCCAGAGCGAGATGACAGTGAAACAAGAACAGTATGTGTAATTAAAATTTTAAAAATCTTTTCACTTGTAAAGTAGCCCTGTCTTTTATGCTGTGTTAGGGATGTCTGTTGCTAGGAAACCCAGTTTTGTTTTTTTTGGCTTGACAGAATTCCTCAGCGTGTATGACTTGCTTTGTGTCTGCAAGCCGAGCTGTGGGTTGTTGCCTGAACTCCAGGAACTTTTTTGCGCATTTTGTTTGGAAGGATCTGTAATTTATGCAAATTCCTGAGCAATTTGTGCAGATTATGGCTGGAGTTGCACAAATTATGGCCGGAGTTGCACAAATTGCAGAATCTTCCCCCCTCCCACCCACTGTGCAAAGTTCCAACAAAATCTGTGAACTGGCCTGACTCACTGCAGATTGAGTCAGACACCGCAGTGGGAACTGAAACGAAGTCCAGGGGGCCAACCCTAGGAAAACTTGTCGAACTCCCCCCCTAAACAGATTTCTCCAACACCTGTATGCATGAAACTGGTATGGACCTTCTCAGTACCGAGGTGCGAGATCATCAGAAGCCCCATATGAGCAGTAGATATGTAAGCTGCAGTTGTTCGTTTACTATGGATATTTTTACCCTGCCTTTCAACCAAGTTCTTGATGTGGCTTGCAAAGCAAAAATACAGTGCAATTAAGAGAGCAATCCTATGCCCCCTAGATGGTATCGGAGAGGTCATGGGATGATGGGGATTCCTCCCCCCCCCCCCCCCGAGTCCTTAGACAGAGCTACGACCTAGGAGCGGGTGGGGAAATCTGACCAGGGATTTCCACACTTGCTCCTGCCCTTCCCAGCTGCCGTGGAAAGTGGCGGCTCCTCTCCTGAGTTCAGAGCTCTGATCCTGGGAAGAGGATGGAGAAGGAGAGAGGAAGGCATGCTGGTGGATGGGGAGAGGAAGGGCTGTGGATCTGCTATATCCACAGGCCGTTCAGCTCCTATCCCTGGCCCTGGCAAGGTAAGAGAGTTAAAGAGTCTCAGAGGCCCATCTATCATTAAATGCAGTTTGGGAGAAATAGGAGGTGGAAAAGTCTCTCTCATCCTCCTGCCCTGCCTGGGTCTTGTCGGCAGGGCTTATGATGAACGGCCCTATTGGATCGACGCCCTCTGTCTAATGGGTGTCGATTCGATAAGACTGTGCCCTGAGATGGCAGGAACTTGCAAACCATATTAAAATACGGAGGCCTAAGAAGGCAACATAGAACAACAGGATCAACATTTTTTAAAAATAAATGAATTAAAAACTTTCTAAAGGCACGTCTCCTCCTGCATGGACCTACTTGGACCCTTAGGTCATCATCAGGGGCCCTGCGCCTGCCAAAGGAAGCTAGGCAGGTGGCTACAAGAGAGAGGGCCTTCTCTGTGGTGGCACGCCATTTCTGGAATAAAGTCCCCAGAGAGGTTTGTGTGGCATCTACATTGTTACCTTTTCGGCACGAGGCAAAGGCCCTTCTTTTCTCCCAGGCATTTTTAGAAACCTAGTTCTAGGTTATTCCGGCTGTTTTATTGATTCCTGCTCTGCTTATTGTTTTGCATTATATTGCATGTCATTCTTTTAAATATTCCTAGTAGATTTTACATTTTTAACTGCGTTTTAAAATGGCATTTTAGTCTTTTAACTGGCTGTCATCCGCCCAGATTACTGGGCAGATTAGAAATGTACTAAATAAATAATAAAAAAAAATTACATTTAAAACATGATATGATGTCAGAATGAGTATGAAGAGACCCATCTGTCATTTGCTTGTGTTTTTACAGCATTCTCTAATTCCTCGAGGCTCTCTCTCCTTGAAGGTATTAGCTGAACTGCCCATTATTGTCGTCCTTATGTATCAGGTTAGTATGAGAACTTTCGTCACGAATAACTTGCTTGTGTCAAAGTTCCTCTCCTTTCCCCCAACCAAGCTCCTTTTTTCCTGCCTTACCTGGGATATGAATTAAGGGTAGACGTAACTTTTATGGCATAAAATTATGAATGCATTTTGAGTCTGGGTTTGTTCTGAAATTACTTAAGAGCAAAAAATGAGTTCTTTTTCATTGCTTATACATACACTTATTTTCTTCTTTTTTTAGCTGTACAAACTGAACATTCATAATGTGGTGGCTGAATTTGTACCCTTAATCATGAGTACTATTATTATTCAGGTGTCCACACAAGCAAGGTAAGGTTATGGAACAAAATCTCTTGACAAATTGCTTTAGCCATGTTAACAAACACTGCTGATACAGAACATCATGAATTTAAGAAATTAACTAGCTTCCCAGCATTCAGTTTCAGAGGACAACCCTATTAGCCTGTTGCAACAACAGCCACAAAGTGTCTTGTAGCAACTTAAAGAATAACACATTTATGGCAGAATAACAGATTTATGGGAGAATAACAGATTTATGGCAGCAGAAGTTTTCTTGGATTAGAGCCTGCTTGCATTGCATTGATACCCCACCTTTTTTCCTCTTGCAAGGAACCCAAGGCTTTATCCTCCTCCTCTCTATTTTATCCTCACAACAACAACCCTGTGAGGTGGGTTGGGCTGAGAGTCTGTGACTGGCCCAAAGTCACCCAGTGAGCTTCCATGGCCGAGTGGGGACTAGAACCCGGATCTCCCAGCTCCTAGTCCAACACTCTTGCCACTATCTGTAGTCTTCAAGGTGCCACAAGGCTCTTTCGTAGCTTTCCAGTATGTCTTTTTGCTAACTTGACTGGGGCTGCAATCATATATATGCTAACCTCAGGAAAAAGCCCCATCGAATACATTGGGACTTTTTTTAACTGAGTGAACGTGCATAGGATTGCATTGCACCAGTATTCAGGATGCCAATTAAACTTTGGGAGAATAATTGACTTGGAGTCATGGGTTTCTTTCAGACTTGCTCCCCGTAATAGTGTCTATTAGTGTCTCCTTGTAGAATTTATTCATATTTGAATGCACGTTCCCAGAGCTTTTAAGCGGAGACTAGCAAATACATTTGCACATCTCAGCACAGGGCATTCCTAAAAAGCCTTTAAAAACATTAATCTTCTAATATGAGACTCCTCCCAAAAACATAGGTACGAACATAGGAAGCTGCCTTATACTGAGTCAGACGACTGGTCCATCTAGCCCAGTATTGTTGACACTGATTGGCAGCAGCGGCTCTCCAGGGTTTCAGGCAGGATTCTTTCCAAGCCCTACCTGGAGATGCCGGGGATCGAACCTGGGACCTTCTGCATGCAAAGCAGGGGCTCTACCACTGAGCCATGGCCCCTCACATGCACACACAGCCTTCCAGATGTCTCCTGAGCATAGGGATATGCTTACAGTTCTCTCTTAACAATACTTTTGGGTGAACTAGCATGTTCCCAGGATTTTCATGTGTTCAGGATTTCTTCTAAGAGATGGAACATTGGAAGCTGCCTTATGCCGAGTCAGACTCTTGGTCCCTCTAGCCCAGCACTGTCAACACCGAATGGAGTGTCCCTCCAGAATTTCAGAGCTCTTCCAGTCCTACATGGAGATGCTGCCGGGGATTGAACCTGGGACCTTCGGCATGCAAAGCAGGCGCTCTACCACTGAGCTCCGCCCCCTCCTTAAACAGGAACACAGGAAGCTGGCTTATACTGAGTCAGACGACTGGTCCATCTAGCCCAGTTTTGTTGACACGGACTGGCAGCAACGGCTGTCCAGGGTTTCAGGCAGGATTCTTTCCAAGCCCTACCTGGAGATGCCAGGGATCGAACCTGGGACCTTCTGCATGCAAAGCAGGCGCTCTACCCACTGAGATACAGTCCTTCCCATAATGAGAGCCTTGTAGGATCAGATCAACAGTCCATCCGGACCAGCATCCTATTCCTCACCATGGCCAAATGGATGCTTCTGGGAGCTATTACTTCCCAGCAACTGCTATCGAGTGGCATGCTGCTGTTTAACCCCAAAGTCATGTGAAAACCATATGAAAGGCCTATTTGATTAAGAGACTGGTGTGGCTAGTAGCCCTCACTATGTCCCAAGTGGCCAAAGGGAAAAATGGGGGGGGGGGATTCCCCTATCTTGCTCATTGACAATACAAAACAAAAGGCATAAGTTGCTCTCCTTCCCTCCCTCCTTGGCTTAATATGAGTCAGGGCTAGTTAGGTTCAAAAGTTTCAGCCCCCGTTTTCAATGCCAGGTCTTGGCTTAAGATTGCATGAATTGACAGAGGACCTCTGAGCACGTCTGAAGTGCCTTTCCTCCTCAATGAGTAATCGTAGCCATCTCATGCCCATTGAGGAATAGGGAAATGTCTAATGACTAACCTTTTCTACGGATCATGTGGTGACTCAGCCTGAGGGCCAAGCAGGGAAAGTTGAATGTTAGCAAGAGATAAGAGCGTATTCCAGTCACAGATACTCATGGAGTCGGCTCTACTCCTGCAGTTAATGGGATCTTGATTACCTGGAAAACGTGAAACAACTGCTGTTTGCAAAAACCAAGCAGAATGCTTCAATTGGGGGACCTGCAGACTGGAGTTCTTTATTTAAAGTATGTGTATCCTGCTCCTCAGCCAAAACACACATGTAGTAAATGGGAACTTGCAGTCAATGAAGGGGTTGTGAGTGAGCAGCTGATCACCTGTGGGCCATTTCTTCTCACCTCAGGCAAGGTGGTGTTATTTCTGAGACTGTTTTTCAAAGGATGTGTTCACCTGGGCCTTCTCTTGGCTGGCTGGTCTTCCTGGCTTGGGAAAGAGTGATCACTGCTGACTTGGCTGGGCCATAGCAGTCTCTTTGAACTGCTCATCTGGTCACAGCTGTACAGTGTGTGATGTGGAATGTGAGGCTGTTTTGGCCATGCTGAATAGTTGGCGGGTGTGTGGGTATCCTCTGGATCTGCCATGTCTTATAAGTGCTGAGCCCGTTTCTGTCGCCCTCTCTTCCCCAGTGGGGAGGCCTTTCTGTGAATGTTTTAGCCAGGGGTGCAGAACCTGTTTCAGCCCGAGGGCCACATTCCTGTTTGGAGAAGCTTTCGGGGGCAGCATTCCAGTGGTGGGCAGGGCCAAAGGCAAAAGGGGCAGGGCTACAATGCTACCCTATTTAAGCTTAGAGCTCTTAACTGCCAGTAACTAAGCCAAAGGAGAGGCATCTCAACCTTTTTGCATTGGGAAAATCTGCACAAAAGCTGGGAACCCACCAAACGATTGGTGGTTGCGGGGAAGGGGGTGTGGCCTTCTGGAGAACCATGGAGGGCCAGATTGGGACTAGAGGTGGGCTGGATTTTGCCCAAGGTCTGAGGTTCTGCACGCCTCTTATTTCCTAACACAGTCAATGTACCCCCATTTGTGAGGTAACTTTTTTTACGGCAAAACTAAATCAGTTCGTTCAATTTTCAGGCAGCATAAACTTTACAACAAGGAGCTGTATGCTGACTTCATTGCTGCTCAGATAAAAACGTTGTCATTCTTGGCTTATATCATCAGAATTTATCAGGTAAGCCACAGAAGAGAGTTACATTGTAGGTCAGGCTAGTGCCTGGAGGCAGTGTCTTGGTTCGTACGTTATGCTAACCCATGGTTTCTTGGCCTACTCAGGATTTGTCTGGCAGGTGATCGAACAAACCGTGGTTTGTTTTCTCAATCCCTGCACTGTTTGTTTCCCTCCTCCTTCGCCTGCTCCCTCTCCTTATCCCAAATGCCTTCGCAACCCTGGAGTACTGGCTTGTAGAGTGGTGGGTTTTTTTGTTTTGTTTTTGTTTTTACTGTTCTTACCCACCTGTGGAGCCTGGTGAAATAACACAAGGAACAATCCACAGATCTGGATTCACATGTAACGGCAACCCATGGTTTAAACAACCCAGAATTCACAACCCAACAACATTGGTTGTTCATGGTTAAGAAGCCATGTTTTGTTAGCGTGGCCACATTCAGACATCAAAACAACCCTGAATTTAACAACCCATACCATGGGTTAGCCTTATGTGTAAACTAGTTCAGAGTGTTGAGGGCTTTCAAAGTTGTAAAATGGTCATAGCAGAAATGGTCATAGCCATATTCCATGAGTTAAAAACCATACAAAGGTGGGCTTCTGAGGACTTTTGGTGGTTGGAGGAGGAGGGGATGGGATAGAAGAAAGCAGGAGACTCTCTCCTCGCTTTCCTTCTCATGTTCCTCCTTCAGGTTCCTCTATACCAGCCTTCTCCGGGCTGGTAGCTGGATCCCTCCATGTCAGGAATGAATCTGAGCATGTGGAGATAACTAGCAGCTCAGATTCAGAATGGGAACAACCAGAACAGGGGGAGGCTCCCTCCTTTGTGAGCTTAGATATAGCAAGGCTGTCTTCCCAAGACCTTGACTCTCAGATGGCTCAGCCTGACTGCACCCCCCCCTTGTTCCTCCATGAGAACCCAGGTTTTGGGGGAGAAGGAGAGTGCGGGGAGTGACTTGAGGGATGCTAGGGTCTGTCGCAGAGTGAAGCCAGAAAAGTTAGGGGCAGGGCTCAGACGCTCCGCCAGGTTGGCCAGTCGTGGAAGCCAATGCAGGAGGGAGCCACCCTAAAGGAGGGGCATCCCTGCCAAGCAAGTCTGGCCGAGAAGTTCTTGCCCAGGCTGCTGGCAACTTCTCTAACTTCCAATTCTCCTCCTGTATTGATATTCGTAAATGTGCGGAATAGCTGTTTTCATTGCAGTCTGAGAGTTGCCTAGAATTTGCATTTGTAAAGAAGCCAGTCCCTAACTAATAAAGTAGTGAGCCTGAAGCCAGGTATCCTGTAGGGTGTTGATTGAGAAGGAGGAGGTCGAAGAATCTTGACACTCCAGATGTTTTGGCTTCCCATCAGCCCCATCCAGCATGGCCAGTGTTCCAGGACAAATGGGAATTGTAGTCCAAAACATCTGGAGGGACCCAGTTTGGGGAAGTCTGCTCCAGAAGCTGCTTCCATGGAGGCAACTCATAGTGAGACATCCCAGGAGGGGATCAGGTTAGCAGTCGATAGCCATGGAAGCTGCCTCCTATAGTTTTGTTGCTGGGTGACAAAATCTGGCTTGCTCCAACCAGATTGGCTTGTTGTAATGTCTGAACCCAGAACCGTGGCTTATCCCTGGCTTGTTTGCACTGCCGTCCCCCCGGAACAGACTTGCCCAGAAAGAGCAGCCTGAAAATGAAACTGCTTTGAAGGCTGGCAAAATGGGTGGGAGAGAACCAAACCAGATACAGGGAAAACAATCTGCGTTTTGTTTGCTCATCTGCAAGACCATTCACGGCTAAAGCAACAAACAGTGGTTTTACCAGCTGCGGCTGGTTCGCCAGCTACGGCCTCTCCTGGACAGGGATAGCTTGGCCACAGTGGTACAGGCATTAGTAACCTCAGGACTGGATTACTGCAATGTGCTCTATGTGGGACTGCCCTTGAGGCTGGTCCAGAAGTTGGAGTTAGTGCAGAATACAGCAGCTCGGCTGTTGTCAGGAGCTGCCCCTTTTCAGCATGAAACTCCTTTGCTGAGGGAACTGCACTGGCTGCCTGTTTTTTTCCAGGCCAGGTTTAAGGTTCTAGTACTAGTGTACAAAGCCCTAAACAACTTGGGACCAGGACACCTGAGAGCGCGCCTTCTTTTTTTACCAACCTGCTCAGTCACTGAGGTCGAGGGCATGTCCGTGGTGGTTCCACGTGGAACCATGGCCCGATTGGAGTCCACCAGGAAAAGAGCTTTCGGTGTGGTGGCCCCTGTCCTGTGGAACTCCCTGCCTTTGGAGGTCAGGCAGGCACCAACGTTGCGTTGCTTTTGGCGCTTCCTGAAGACATTGTTATTTCGAGAGGCCTTCCTGGCATGCCCAGCTGTGGTTTATTAAGTTCAGAATCTGTTTCTTTTAAAAGGTTTTAATTATTTTAATACTATGTTTTATTCTTTTATCTTGTTGTTCACTGCTCTGAAATCGTTGATGTGGAGCGGTATACAAATAAATGCATATCACGGTTTAGTGTTGCATGCAAACACAACCACTGGGACCTAAGCCTTATCCATGTCTCTGCCAGGTTGTCATTCAGTTGGGATTTTCAAATGATAGATGTTATATTAATATAACTGGAATCTGTATATATTTTCTACTTTACTAGGAATTGGTGGCTAAGTATTCTCAGCAAATGGTAAAGGGAATGCTGCAGTTACTGTCAAACTGTCCAGCAGAAACAGCTCATCTGAGAAAGGAGCTTCTCATTGCGGCCAAGCATATCCTGACCACAGACTTGAGGAGCCGTATGTAATGTTTGCATATTTAGAGTAGTAAAATATGTGGATGGGAGAATGGTTAGAGGTAGGTTATAAACTTCAGTAAGAACAAACCAAATATCCAAATATAAGTCCAATTGCAGATTATACCTATACAGCATTCTTCCAAACATTGCAAGTACTATTAAATCTTCAATCCACTACACCAAAAATGGTAAACCTTATCTTTCAGTATCATAACCTCAGTCTTATTGCAAAGGAATGGGAGCAAACAATCCATACAATTCAGTTAACGCGTATATAATGCTCTTTTCCCCTTTTCCTTCTTTTGCTATCCTCCCTTTTTTGTTTTGTTTTTTCCTCAGAATACTGTAATGTTGGAAACTGAAGATTCTGATTATGTTGTTCATAGTGTTTATTTCATTTATAAAAATAAAATAAAAATAGATTAAAAAAAAAAGAGGTAGGTTATAGGATACGGTTCTGTGTCGACAAAATCATGGGTCCTGATCATAAATGCACTTCCTTGGCAAGGCCTATTGGATGATTGCAGGAGTAATTTGAGTAACTGTGTACAATTAATGTAGTCATCTTGAAGCTAGCATGTATGCTCCTCGTTTGGTGTCAAGTGGCCGCATTTGGCTAGGAAATCTGCCTTGTGTACCTGGGGCAGTATCCAACTGTGTCGTTCCATTAGGGCAAATGACGTTGCACTAGCGGGAACTAGTTTCTGACCTATGTGCAAAAGAAGAATCCAACTAAAGTTACACTTGTGCAAATGGTTGTACATCATGCTTGTGGAACCCATTGTGCAAGCAGTTGCACATAACTCTTGTGCAACGCATTGCGCAACTGATTTATTTATTTATTTATTACATGTATATCCTGCCTATTTTCCTCTTGCAAGGAACCCAAGGCGGCTTACGTTATTCTCCTCCTCTCCATTTTATCCTCACAACAACAACCCTGTGAGGTAGGCTGGGCTGAGAGTCTGTGACAGGCCCAAAGTCACCCAGTGAGCTTCCATGGCCGAGTGGGGACTAGAACCCGGATCTCCCGGCTCCCAGGCCAACACTCTCACCACTACACCACACTGGCTCTTGTGCAACCGGTTGTATATTCTGCTTGTACAACTGGTTGCACAACTGGTTGTGCAAGCATAGCAGGCAATGCTTGCTCAACAGAACAATTCATTGGAGTTCCTCTAGTGCTATTTGTGTTTGTGGAATGACACGATTGGATACTGGCCATGGTATCTAGAAGTTGGTCAGGTCAAATCATACTGATACCTGGGAATTTTGTTTTGTTATTCTGGTAAAAGAAAAGTAGAAGCTGGCAAATTAATGGCATCAGCCTTCTGAGGTTCTGGCAGACCCACAGAGAAAAAGAGGGATCTCGCGTTTTTGAAGTTCTCATGTTCTAACGTCACTTTCACTGTTGCTATATAGCAGGGCCCCCAACAGAGCAGAGAAATCTGGAGTTTCTGTGGATAATCATATCTTAAACCTTTACAGAACAAAATATTCTGCTCCATGCTAGGAAAGGCAGCTATAAGCTATTTTCTTAATTAAGGGCAGAAACACGCTGTTTATAAGGGCCCATTCGTACCTTTTCAGCTGCTAGGTCACATCCCTTCATGATGGCAGACTGCAAGTAATCTGCTTCTCAGAGCAGACACAATTAAGCTCAACCCATCTGACTTTTGTCTGCCATCAGAAATTAAGCTCAGTGGTTTAGACAAATTCCGCTCTTCGTTCATTTGCTTTATTGATCCCGTACCACCTGTGCTCAAGTTGATTTTGTGCATTCCTGAATCCAAGCCTTCACGTTTTGAAAGCATTGTGTATCTACCTGTGCTCGTGGCTTGAAATTTTATATGTAATTTGTCCATTCTGAGCATTTGCTGTATTAAGAACAGTGGATATAATTTTAGACTTCATTGTACTTTCAGATGTTTTTCCTCTCCCTGCCCCCTTTTTTACCCTGCACCTGGAAATGGGGCTTCTGCCCTTGGGAACGTCATCTGGAGAGAAATGATCAGGCAGCTAATGTTATGGGCATTTTCCCCTACAGTATATCCTGGATTTTTTTTTAAAAAAAATCGCTTTGGAAAGGGGCAGATTAATCTCTGATGCGTTTTGCTTTCATGTTCTAGTCTGTGCCTACCTCACAGGATGGTTGTCAGGATAAAATGGCACATACTCCACCCTTCTCTTTGAGCTAGGATGGGATACAGATGAGAATGACATATATTTATGACATAGAAATACCCTGTTTCGGAAGCATCTCTCAACCTGATTTTTCTCTGGTGTGAAGAGTAGGTTGCTGCCTCATACTGCACAGGAATGTTTTTAGTATATCTTCTGAACTGGGGATTCTGAATTGTTGCTCCTTTCTCAAGCCAGAATCGCAAACCAGGGTTTGTCCTTGTCTTACAATTCCTGACTTGTTTAAGCGCAACAACCAGGACCTTTTTTTTCTTACAGTGCGCTACAAAAAGCCTTCCTGGTTTATTTTGCGTTCTCAGGGAGGGGCAAAGCAGGAGCAGAACGGCTGTGTGCACCAGCCCGCACCTTGTTCATGATAAGCAAGAGTTTTGGAAAATCCTGACTTACTCTATGTGAACGCTGTGTGATTTTGGGACTGTCTTTTCCTTTAGTTAAAATGATGTAATCATTGCCTCGTTGCATTCATCGTGACAACATTCTCTCGTAATGTTTTTATTGCAGAATTTATTCCGTGCATGGACAAATTGTTCGACGAGTCCATACTAATAGGCTCTGGATACACAGCGCGTGAAACTCTGAGGTGCGTAATGGAATCTGTTATTGATTCGAGTCCTTGGCAGGGAGATTATACTTGGGTCTTTAATTGCCCTCCATTTTTGGTTGGTATTAACATTGGCCGAAGAAGGCAAAAGGGGCTGTTTGCTCATTAGCGCTCGTTGTGGACAGTCTACCCATGGAGGGTGGAGCTGGACCATGTCTATTGTCTCTGCCTAGGGATGTACGGATTTTGTAAAAATCGAGTCCAACCCCCTGCTCAGTGCAAGATTCCAGTTTAAAGCATTCCTGCAGAAAAATATAGCAATGGCAAGCATTCCACTCTACATCACTGCATATTGGACATCATGTACAAACAGGACTTATATGCGTAGGCCCAACCCAAGAAACTGCTAACCCTTCCGAACAAAGTGGCAATATTCTGCTAGTGTAACTAGTACTTCTGTTCTTATGTCTTCCTAGGCCCCTTGCATATAGCACGTTGGCAGATCTGGTACATCACGTCCGCCAGCATTTACCGCTCAACGATCTCTCCCTTGCTGTCCAGTTATTTGCCAAAAATATTGATGACGAATCGCTACCGAGCAGCATCCAGACCATGTCGTGTAAGCTATTGCTAAACCTGGTGGACTGTATTCGATCCAAGAGTGAACAGGAGAATGGAAATGGCAGAGACATCCTCATGAGGATGCTGGAGGTAATGGGCCTTTTACATGGGAGCGCTGGAATCTGTGATAACAAGAGGGCGTATGTCTGTCCGTCCCTCAGAACCACAGCCTCTAGGCTGTGAAAGCTATTATTCATTACATTTCCATACTGCCCCATAGCCGAAGCTCTCTAGGCGGTTTACAAAGATTAAAAACCATTAAAATTACAGTATACAAAGTTTAAAAACTACTTATATAAAAGCACACAGCGCATACAGAGACAACATATATCTAAAACAACTTTGAGCAATCAACCATAACTGTAAGACAAATCCAGGACCTGATTATATTCATCGTATGCTGCTAAATTCCTGAGAAAAGAGAAAGGTCTTAACCCGATGCCGAAAAGATAACTGCTGGCGCCAGGTGGGCCTCGTCGGGGAGTTCATTCCACGTTCCACAGTTGGGGGGCCATCACCAAGAAGGCCCTCTCCCTCGTTGCCGCCTTCAGAGCCTCCCTCGGAGGAGGCACCTGGAGGAGGACCTTAGATGCTGAATGTAGTGTATGGATAGGCGCTTCTTCAGGTATTGCAGCCGTGGCTGTACAGCCCAAGCTGTGTACAGCTTTATAGGTTAAAACCAGAACCTTGAATTGGATTCGGAAACATACAGGCAGCCGGTGCAACCAGGCCAGAGTCAGTCTTATGCGTTTGGCCATATAAGACCATCTAGTCCCTAGACACCTGAAACTTGGCATACATACTAAGGGGACCCTAGCAATATGCACCTTGGATGTGATCTGATTGACCATGTGCTCAGCTGTCTGGGTTGAAAAGGGGTGTGTCCTGGAATAGCGGCTGGATTGCTCGTTGTGTGTGATTGGAGGATTGCTTCCTGCTGAGGCAGCAGTGGCTGCATCAGTAGGTCCAGAAGGTATATTAAGCTGGCCAGTTTCCATGGAGTGAACAAACAGGAGTTTGGCAGCGTGGTGGAAGAGACAAGGAAAATTCCTGCATTCAGCAGGGGATTGGACTCGATGATATGAATGATCCCTTCCAACTCTATGATTCTATCTATTTTATTTTTGAAATACATCAATTAATTTAAATTAATTTAAATGTGTCCAAGTGGTTGAAGCTTGCAGTAACATTTCCACTCTCTAGGGGCAGATTTCCCTAACCAGTCCATAGCTTTGCTGTCGATACGGTCCGAAGCAGGAGAGAGTTAGATGCCTGTCCCCTCCCTCTGCTGTGGGGCAGCTGTTCTTCAGGGCAATGGAGCGGACAGACCCCTCCTTAAGGGAGCTATAGAGGAGTACCATGGCAGGGGCCATGTCTAGGCGTGCCAGTGGGCACTGCTTCACTCAGGGTGGGCACAGGGTGTGCACCTCTGACAGCTGCATGAAGTTTGCTTGAAGGCTTCGCTGTGTCCAATGAAGGGCTGTTCCAGCCCGTGCAAAGCTGGGTCCATTCGTTGGGTAGGAATATTCGTAAAATCACGTAGCTGCGCAGAAACAAGACTGCTGTGCCCAAAGATAATTGGGGATGTCAGGATGGGATTGAAATGTACATCAGTTGAAATGGTGGACTGACCTTCTTAAGCTTGAGGCTCATGCATTGTCCTTTCCCCCGCTCCGCCCCGCCCCGCCCCGCCCCCTTGTGTTGTGTTCTCCCCTTTCCTCCTCCTGTTTAGGAGGCAAAGTAGAGTCTGCTGTCACATCTGAATGGGCAAACCATGGTTTGAATGTACTCACCACACCAGGCTTGCAAATGACAGTGTGGAGCTTCCTTGTAATCCTGGGCCAAGTGCAAATCACAGTCTGTTCGTTCAGATGTAATGACAGCTGATGGCTTGCCTCCCAACAGAGGGAAGGAATTGCCACACCCAAGAGGGTGATGTGCAAATCCTGGGTCCTTCCTGCCTCCCATAGCACCATTTTAGTCTGTTTACTCCTGAACCATGCATAGGCATATGCTGGATTTTTCCATGTTGTGACAGTTTGTGTACTTTTTTTCCCCCCTTGTGCTTCAGGTTTTTGTCCTAAAATTTCATACCATTGCCCGCTACCAGCTTTCCGTCATCTTTAAAAAGTGCAAACCGCAGTCTGAGCTAGGGGCGGGAGAAGTAGCTTTGCCTGGTGTCCCGGCCGGAGGAAATGCCGCTCCAGTTCCTGTGCCGTCCCCTGCTCCCACCACGCCTGTGGGGCCCCCCGTCTCAGGACCTGTCTTTGAGAAACAAGGGGAAAAGGAAAAGGAAGATAAGCAGACATTCCAAGTCACGGACTGCCGAAGTCTGGTGAAGACGTTGGTCTGTGGCGTGAAGACAATTACATGGGGCATCACCTCCTGCAAAGCTCCTGGTGGTAATGTTGCATGATACCTAATTATATCCAATTTTTTTGCTAGGGCTCCAACCTGATTAGGGACATTTTAATCATGTAATCATATGGGGTTGAGTCACTTGCTTGATCGTGTGGGGTTGAGTCGCTTGATCTATAACTTTAAATGTGTACATGGCTAAACATTTCTCAAACGAGAAACATGCTCTGCGTTTAGCCCACCTTCCCCAACCTGATGTTGGGAGCTTGGGACCAACACATCTGGAGGTCACCAGACTGGGGGAAGCTGGTTCAGACATATACATGTGTCATAATATACTGGCATAGCGGAGCCAGTGTGGTGTAGAGGTTAGAATGTTGGACTGGGAGTTGGGAAAACTGGCTTCTAGTCCCCACTTGGCCATGGAAGCTCACTGGGTGACTTTGGGCCAGTCACGGACTCTCAGCCCAGCCTACCTCACAGGGTTGTTGTTGTGAGGATAA
The DNA here is from genome assembly GCF_057233095.1 of Heloderma suspectum. Taxonomy (NCBI): domain Eukaryota; kingdom Metazoa; phylum Chordata; class Lepidosauria; order Squamata; family Helodermatidae; genus Heloderma; species Heloderma suspectum. The sequence continues at coordinate 14,142,831 of NC_139469.1, read as the reverse complement.
AACGGAGAGGAGGAGGATTATGTATGCCGCCTCAGATTCCTCAAGGAGGAAAAAAGGCGGGATATAAATATAATAAATAAATAAATAGTAGTCTTTGTCTTAGAACAGGCTGAGCAACTTGTGGCTCTTCTGATTTTTTGGCCTACAACTCCCGTGATCCCTCACCATTGGCTGTGCTAGCTAGGGCTGATGGGAGCTGTAGGCAAAACATCTGGAGGGCCACAAGTTGCCCACCCCTGTCTTAGAGGCATTCCCTCTCATGTAAGAGAAAAGCCTCTTTTAAGATGTTATAATCACATTTTATATATGCATATATAATAAAATTTCTATCTGCTGCTCAATTAATGGAGGTACCTTTTTATTTGATTAAAAGTTTTAAAATAGATTAATCGGACATCAAGCTGATTGAAATGGTTAAAGGTTACTGCCCTCGGTTTTGTCATTTTATTACATAAAACACACAGCTTTAGCAGTAAACATTCATTGATTCTTCTTTTTTTAGAAGCACAGTTTATTCCCAATAAGCAGCTGCAACCTAAAGAGACACAGATTTATATAAAATTGGTCAAATATGCAATGCAAGCTTTGGATATTTATCAGGTATGTACCGAGACTAGAGTATGATCTTTCTCGTAATTTTAATCTGTGTGTTTATTCCTTGTTTTAGAATAATTTTCTAAAATAATAATAATAAAATTTTTAGAATAGTACGCCTCCTCCCATATGTGCCTGCCCGGACCTTAAGATCATCATCAGCGGCCCTTCTTCGTGAGCCCCTGCCAAAGGAAGTGAGGCGGGTGGCTACTAGGAGGAGGGCTTTTTCTGTTGTGGCACCCCGGCTCTGGAATGAGCTCCCTAGTGAGGTTTGCCTGGCGCCTACATTGTACTCCTTTCAGCGCCAGGTGAAGACCTTTTTATTTTCCCAGGCATTTTAGCTTTCTAAATTTTTATCTTTGCTGTTTTAAATCTGTATTTTAAACTCCTGTACTGCTGCTAGGTTTTATTGTGGTTGTATTGTTATATTGTGGTTTTAATGTTCTATATATTTTAAATTGTTTTATTGTGTGTTGTTTAGTTTTAGTTTTTGTGAACCACCCAGAGAGCTTCGGCTATTGGGCGGTATAGAAATGAAATAAATAAATAAATAAATAAATAAATTGTTTTGAAGATCAATCAGGTTTGTATCTTTTCAGCGTCAAGCAATGTTTTTTTTTCCAGTTGATTCATATATTTTGGGGGAAAGACAACACACATGAAAAAAGTAGGTTGACTTTAAATCCTATGAAATGTCTCCATTGCAATAGGTTCAAATAGCTGGAAACGGGCAGACGTACATTCGAGTTGCAAATTGTCAGACAGTCAGGATGAAAGAGGAGAAGGAGGTTTTGGAACATTTTGCTGGCGTCTTCACCATGATGAATCCTTTGACTTTTAAAGAAATCTTCCAGACGACCGTTCCGTACATGGTCGAAAGAATCTCTAAGAACTATGCCCTTCAGGTAGTATGTTTTGTGCACTTGACAGCAACAGGAACCACTGCAGAAGCTGGTGTCAGGCTTGGCGGTTTTTTTTTTGTTAGTTTCTTTATTACACCACTGCATTTTAACAGCCAATCAGGATTGAACTTGGATATTACACTCGAGGTTTAGACTGGTGGTGTTGAACCTCTTTCAGCCTGAGGGCTAAGTTATTTTTCAGAGAAGCTCTTGGCGGCCGTATTCCAGTGGTGGGCGGGGCCAAAGGCAAAAGGGGAGGAGCCATAAAGACCAGCCTCTTTTAGCTTAATGCTTTTAGTAACTAAATCTAAGGGGAGGCATTTCAACCTTTTAGAATGCGGAAAAATGTGCACAAAACCTGGGAAACCACCAAAAGAATGATCGTTGGGGAAAAGGGGGTGGGGCCAGGAAAAGGGGGCATGGCCTTCTGGAGAACCCTGCAGGGCTGGATTGGGACCCCAGGCAGGTCGGATTCAGCCCATGGTCCTGTGGTTCTAGATTCCTGATTTAGACTGTGCAAGTCAACATTTAAAATAAAATGAATAAAATGAAAGTACCTCCTTTTATATGATTCAGCAAGAACCACACTAAACTGAACTGAACATATCTTCTTTTCATCACTGGGGATGGAGGCAGGCTTTGAGGGGCTGTTCTTTGCCCATTTTCTTCCCTTCTTACAAAATCAAATGACTGGGAGCAGGATGCCGGTGAAACAAAAGTCCTTAATTAGACAAGCCTACTTGAGAATAATTGGAAGCCGACTTTATGGCTGAGTCCATTAAGTAAAAATAAAATAAGAGGATGGCCAGAGGTTGCTCCTAATTGCTTTTTGCTCACCTTTTGACAGATTGTTGCCAATTCCTTCTTGGCCAACCCTACTACCTCCGCTCTGTTTGCTACAATCCTGGTGGAGTATCTTCTCGATCGGTTGCCTGAAATGGGCTCTAACGTGGAGCTGTCCAACCTGTATCTCAAGCTGTTCAAGTTGGTTTTCGGCTCCGTTTCACTCTTTGCAGCAGAAAACGAGCAGATGCTGAAGGTAAAGTTGTGAATGGGGGACTCCCCAGGGATGATTTTTGGAATGCCTGTACATAGGTGGATATGTCTTTTGTGATCATTCACATGGGATACTAGAAACATAGGAAGCTGCCTTATACTGAGTTAGACCATTGGTCCATCTAGCCCAGCACTGTCAAAATTGGCTGGTAGCAGCTCTCCAGGACTTCAGGCAGGATTCCTTCCTAGCCCTTCCTGGAGATGCCAGAGATTGAACCTAGGACCTTCTGCAAGCAAAGTATATGCTCCACCACCAAGCTGCAGCCCCTCCCTGTAATGAGATCTAAGGAGATGCATTCTATGCACACATTAAACGAACCTCAGGGTCATGTTCTGGATCCAAACAATGGTGGCTTGTTTTGTTACGGCCAAGGGAGGTTTTGTATGGTCCAAGCGAGCTTTCATTCAAGCATCAAGATACACAGCAAGCCTCCTTTGGGGAGTTTAGAAAGTTCTCCTTTCAGCTTTAATGACGTGGTTTGCACATAACCACAGTGTGGTTTGTTGAAGTCTGGCTTGTTGTTATGTCCAAACCCATCCCCGCAAACAAACCATGGTTTGTTAACCAGCTTTAGACCACAAATAAAGTTTTGTTGGTTTACAAAGTCTGGCTTGTTTAAATCATGTGATGTCTGAACACAGAACCGTGGCTTATTTCTGGCTTGTTTGCACTGCTGTCCTCCTTGAAATGGAGGCATCCTGCAAAAGTGGCCTGAAAATGAAACTACTCTGAAGGTTGGCAAAATGGGTGGGAGAGAAGGAAACCAGAAATTTATTTATTAAATTTATTAATCGCCCATCTGGCTGGTCACCCAGCCACTCTGGGCAATGTACAACAAGAAAAATTTTAAACAATAAAATACTACATTAAAAACATCACATTTCTAAAAATCCCCTAACCCACCCCAAATGCCTGCCCGAACAACCATGTTTTTAATGTGTGGCGGAAGCTCATTAAAGAGGGGGCATAGCAGAGTTTCCTAAGGAGGGAGTTCCACAGAGTGGGGGCCACCACAGAAAAGGTGCCCTCCCTCGTCCTCACCAGCCTAGCTGTCCTGGCTAATGGGACAGAGAGAAGGCCATCCGAGGTTGATGAGCGGCCTGTCTGGTGTTGCTGGAGGCCCTCCTTGAAATAGGCTGGGCCGGAATGATATAGGGTTTTAAAGGTCAAAGCCAACACCTTGAATTTGGTCCGGAAAACAACTGGTAACCAGTGCAACTCCTTCAGCACTGGAGTGATGTGATCTCGCCAGCGGTTGCCTTTAATCAGGCGAGCTGCCATGTTCTGTATCAGCTGCAGCTTCCGAACCGTCTTCAAGGGTAACCCCACGTAGAGCGCATTACAGTAGTCTAGATGAGAGGAGACCAGGGCATGTACTACCGATGGGAGCAGATGGTCGGGAAGGTAGGGGCGCAGCCACCGTATCAGATGGAGTTGATACAGTGCTGTGCGGCTCACAGCTGACACCTGAGTCTTCATGGACAGCTGGAAGTCTAAAATGACCCCCAAGCTGCAGACCTGGTCTTTCAAGGGTAACTGTACTCCGTTCAACACCAGGTCAACATCCTTCATAGGGATGTTGGAAAATAGGGGGAAAAAAAATCTGTGGTTTGTTAGCTTGTCTACAAGACAATTCATGGCTAAAGCAACAAAATACGGTTAACATAAACCATGGCATAGTGTTATGGTCGAACACAGCCGTTGCTTTAGCCATTGGTACACCAACATGCAGCATTCTTCCCCAAGTGGTGCCTTCCAGATGGGCTGCAACTCCCACATGGAAATTATGGGAGTCACAGTCCACATCTGGAGGGCTCCAGGTTGGGGAAGATCGACATACAACTGTTCCAACTGGTTGCTGATTTTAAAAAGAGAAAAAACGATTCAGTCTCATATGGCACAGCTTGTAGCTTGATGGTGAAGAGGTTCAGCAACAGATTTGGCTAAAGCCAGAAGAAGTAAAGCCATTCAAAAGGTTGCCTTGGTGTGACTGTTAGCAATTTTTTTAAAACACCACCCCCCGTCCCTGCCCACACACACACACACACTTTTTTTTTTAAAGACCAATCAAAAGCAGTTTGTGATATGCCATGGGAAAATGCTATTCAAAGGGGGAAAAGTCAAAAATTTCACTTGGAACGCCAAAGCCCTGAGATATATTTGAGTAGTTGTTTAGATCCTGGCAAATGTTTACCAGTCCACTTTGCTTCCAGTGAGGGCTTATTGACCCTATATATTTTTCCGTATTGGACTGTTGCCTTGAAAACTAGCTTTTTAAAATATAGGTAGATAAATAAATACTACAGTATTTGTTCCATCTGTTAGGAAGTCCTGATTACTAGTGGAGTAATAATTTCACCCAAATACTTCCTGTCTTGTAAAGAAATCCAGAATGTGTATGACATCCTCTGCATGGAGCATTGTGCCTCCTTTATTCTGCCGCCAGAATCAAGGTCACTTTCATTTTATAAACGGCAAATCCAATTTAAATGGTGTGATACACTGCCGTCACCAACTCTGTGCCCGTTAAATTATTTGATTCTCAAGAATTGATGGTGTGGCCTTGAGTAGACAATTTAATTTGAGGGATGAAAGCTATTCGTAGCAATTTTGGAGCAAGGTCTAGGGCCTTTAGATGTTAATAAAACCCATAATTATTTCAGAGCTGGTACCTGGGATGAGTCTGTCTGCCTGTCTCTGTCTTTTTCCTTTTGTGATAGCTTGCACAAGGCTTTTCATTTCTCCCCCTCTATATTTGTAAGGATGCGTTAATCTGAAGGGTAATATTCTGATGGCGGTGATTTCTTTGAGTATTGTGCTTTTGCTTGCTGCAACTCATCCCTTGCTGGAGGAAGGGAGAGTGGGTGGCGAGCAGGTATAGCTTAGTGACAGAGTGCCTGCTTTGCATGCAGAGGGTCCCAGGTTCAATCCCCGGCATCTCCAGGTAGGGCTGGAAGAATTCCTGCCTGAGCTTGAGAGTCTGGAGAGCCATTGCAGCCAGTCAGTGTTGACATTATCGACCTAGACCCAATATGGCAGCTCCCTATGTCCCTGTAGGCCTTTTGGATGGCCCTTGGGCAAGGTACCCTGAGTGGGCCTCCTCCCTCAGTGAGGCTACCTTCTCACCCACCATTGACGCCAGCCGCCGTTGCTCCCCCCCCCCCCGGCTACCTCTTGGTTGCTTGGCAGGGAGAGAGCCTGTGAACCAGTCGGCTGCGGCATCTCCTGCTCCTCCTCCTCACTGCCACTGTGTCAGGGCCAGGCCAATGGCAGGTGAGCAAGCAAGTTGCAGTGATGAAGAGGAGGAGCATGTTCAGGGGGCTCTTGTGAGTGGGGCCCCGCTGAGGTGTGCACCTTAGCAGGTGCCCAACCACGCCTACCCTTGATGCCGGCCCCACTTTGCCTGCAGAAAGTCCCAGGTTCGATCCCCGGCATCTCCAGGTGGGGCTGGAAAAGCACCTGCCTGAAACCCTGGAGAGCCATTGCTGCCAGTCAGTGCTGACAGTTCCGGGCTAGATGGACCAGTGGCCTCACTCGGTGAATGGCAGCTTCCTATGATCGATTGTATGTTCCATGAGAGGTAGAGTAGTGTAGACCCATAGAAATGAATGGAGCGTAAGTTAGGCCAACATTGAACACCAGCCTTTGTTTATTACATTTCTATATTGCCCAGTAGCTGAAGCACTTGGGGTGGTTCACAAATTAGCTGTGCCATATCAGTACATAATGAAACGTACCGTATACACCTAAAAGTGTAAAACAGAACAAAACCAGCGTAAAAACCAGCAGCGGTCCACATTTTTACTTCGTAACATGATCTTGAATGGAAAGGTCTTCGCCTGGTGCTGAAAAGACCACTGCGTAGATGCCAGGCAAGTCTCTCTGGAGAGGCCATTCCGTAACTGATGTGTCACCACTGAAAAGGCCCTGTTTAGATCCCAGATAGCCATAATGATTAATTGGCATTGATGCGTCTATCACTGACCACACCAAGACCTGCTTATCTTCAGCAAGATAGCTGCATTGTGTACTTTCAGACCATTGCCCTGTGCACCACATTATAATCTGCTTTTGACACTCCCCTCAGTTTCAGTAACCTGGTTTGCACATAATGCTAAACCATGGTTTATTTAACCCATGGTTAATCCAGGGTTTGTTGCCTTACACAGGATATGTCTGGCAGACAGTGGAACAAATCGTGTTTTTTTTTCCTCAGTCCAGGGGTTGTTTGTTTCCCTGCTCATTGCCTGCCCCCTTCCTGTAACCTAAATGTCTTTATGGCTCTGCAGTACTGGCATATAGAGCATCTGGGGTTTTTTTCTGCACTTGCCCACCTGACGAAACAGCCCATGAGCAACCTACGGTTCTGAGTTCACACATAATGGCAACTTATAGTTTAAACAACCCAGAGTTCACCATCTGGCAACAAACCATGGGTTCTCTTTCTGGGTTGGTGGTGGTTAACAAACCATACTTGGTTTGTGTGGTTGCGTTCACACATCACGACAACCCAGAATTCAACTACCTATGTGTTAAATAAACTGTAGGTTAGCCTTATGTGCGAACCAGGTCAGTCTCTTTATTTATAAAACTTTAGTATTGCGTTTTGTGTCCCAACAATTGAGGCAGTGTACAATAAAAGATATATAAACATCGAACAGTTAAACTTTGCACTGGCTTATTAGGAAATAAAAAAGCAGTAGTAGTGACATACCTCTGTTAGAACCAACCAAAAATTGAGCAAACTTTTTGAATTACTGTTCGTCAGGTTGGATGTTGTGGTGTGTGCGTCTGTGTAGAATAAGATGGTTTGGGGTATGATAGAGCAGCCTCCAGATCCACTCCCTCTTTTGTGCTACTCTCTCCCTGACACCCATTAAGCAGCGAAGTTCCCAGCCGGGGAAGCAAGTCAAATGGACACAGGGCTTGCCATTTTTTTACAGGAGCCTGGAAATGTTCAGGTTGTATCTTTGCGTTTAACTTTTGTAAGCCGGTAATTCACCCACCCCGTCTCCACTGACCCGCAGAAGACCCATCGCCAGTGGGAAATTGCAGATTTATAAGAAAGTAACAGAATCAGTGCTGTTGCTGTTTTAAAAAAACAGACTTTGATTTTCTTTTCTTTTTACAGCCGCACTTACACAAGATAGTGAACAGCTCCATGGAACTGGCACAGACCGCCAAGGAACCCTATAACTATTTCTTGCTGCTTAGAGCGCTTTTCCGATCTATAGGAGGCGGGAGTCATGATCTCCTTTATCAGGAATTCTTGCCCTTGTTACCAAACTTACTGCAAGGTCAGAGCCAATTGAGGGATATATGTGGTCCGTTTTATGTCAGGGGTGGAAAACCCCAGGCCCAGAGGCCAAATCTGGCCTTCCTGGGGTCCCAATCTGGCTTTCCTGGGTTCCCCAAATGGGCCCACCCCCTTTCCCCCAGCAGTGCTCGCTTGGTAGTTTCCCAGCTTTTCCCCATTCCAAAAGATTGACATGCCTCTCCAAAGGCTTAGTTACTGGCAGTCGGAGCTTGAAGCTAAAACATCCTTCAAAAAACAAATAAAAAGAGAGGCAGTGTGGTGTAGTGGTTAGAGTGCTGGACTAGGACTTGGGAGATCTGGGTTCTAGTCCCCACTTGGCCATGAAGCTTGCTGGGTGACTTGGAGCCAGTCACTGACTCTCAGCCTAACCTCCCTCAGAGGGTTGTTGGGAGGATGAAAAGAGGAGGAGGAAGGTCACGTAAGCTGCCTTGGGTTCTTTGCAAGAGGAAAAAAGGCAGTATCTAAGTGTATTAATAAGTGCAATAATAAATAATAATAAAAAAATATTCTGGTCTTTTTGGCCTCGGCCCTGTTGTCTTCGGCCCTGCCCACCACTGCAGTGCGGGCCCCGAGGGCTTCTCCGTAATGGAATTTGGCTCGGGGGCCAAAAGAGGTTCAGCACCCCTGTTTTATGTCCATCATTGTCAGGAATAAATCTGGGATTTGATAGATGCCATCTGTCGCCTTTTAGGCCTCAATATGCTGCAAAGCGGCCTGCACAAGCAACATATGAAGGATTTGTTTGTTGAGCTTTGCCTCACGGTCCCAGTTCGACTGAGCTCTCTCCTTCCTTATTTGCCGATGTTGATGGACCCCTTGGTATCGGCCCTAAACGGATCTCAGACGCTGGTCAGCCAGGGCCTACGAACTCTGGAATTGTGTGTGGATAACCTACAACCAGACTTCCTGTACGATCACATTCAACCTGTGCGAGCCGAGCTTATGCAGGTAAAGACACAGTTGTAAGGAAGGGACACTAGAGGTCAGTGCTCACTCAGCTACCTGGCTAGCTTTGCCTTTGCTTTGATGTTGTCCATCTCTTTGACTGTAACGCTACATGGAAAATGGGCTAGAGCTCTCCTGGAAAGTAATCTTATTAAAAATATTAATGTGGAAACATTTGCCTTTGGGGTCTTGGTGGGTGGGGGAGAGGAGAGAAAATCCTGATTTGTTTTAACCATGTTGACTTAAAATAGGAGCATAGCTTCTCCATTTTTGTGACCCCCTCCTGTGTAAAACTGCTATTGGAAAGAGTGCAAGTTAGCTAGGATAAATTGTGATTAATTTATTTTTTAAAAAATAACGCTCATTTAAAACATTGTTGCACTGCTCTTCATCAGATTTGATTCCGGGGCAATTTGCAATATAAAAGTCCTTATAAAGGTACAATACACAACACTTAGAAGCGAAATCCTTCTTAAACCACACAAAGACATCTTTAAAACTGTCTCCCCAGGCTCTGTGGCGGACACTGCGTAATCCTGCCGAGACCATATCCCATGTGGCTTACCGCGTGCTTGGCAAATTTGGGGGAAGCAACAGAAAAATGCTGAAAGAATCTCAGAAGTTGCAGTATGTTGTGACGGAGATTCAAGGCCCCAGCATTACGGCTGAGTTCTCTGACTGCAAAGCATCGATCCAGCTACCAATGGAGAAGGTGAGATTTGATTTTTCTGCCTACAGTAAAACTAATTTCCTTTTGACTGTGTATTCCAGAAATGCTTCTGTTGGCTGCCATTGATAGGTGATGGGTACCACAAAATTACCCTATATTAGCTAACTTCAGCCTTGAATAGTAACAAAAATAAGGAGATTGTTTGAAGTCCCAAGTTCTGACCAGGGATAGACAAATCTCATTTCGCTCCCTCCCACATTTGATTTTTTTTTACTTTCAGGTTCTTTCCTGAATATTGCAAATTTGGGTAAATTCTTTTCCAAAGCAAACTGGAACGAAATTTTCACCCATCTGCACCAGCCAAATTCAATAGGTTCAGCTATTCCCAGCATGGAAAGCACCGTGTTGTAGCTGCCTGTTAGCTGTTAAAGATAAGGAGCCCATTAGAAAAAATGGGCAGTCCTAATTCAGCTCCAATGTGGCTGAATACACAGGGATTCAAACCCAGACTTTTAGGAGCAAAGCACTCGATACCCTGGGCTTGGATGGATGAATCTGACAGTTTCTCCCACAGTCTATTTTTTTTTCTTTCATCTCAAGTTCTTTTTGTCCCAGATCTGGAGAACTTGGGTAAGTTCACCATATTGGACAAATTCATGGAGGATAAGGCTGTCAGTGGCTACTAATCCTGATGGCTATATGCTACCTCCTCTGTATCAGAGGCAGATCCAAAGAATGCATCGCTTGCTTCCTCACGGTGGAGTTGGGTGAGCTCACTCCTTGCACCAGGTCGTGGGTCATGTGGTAGAAAGACTTCTCCTTGGCTGTAAGGATGTCCTTCATTTCCTCTTTGTCTTTGAGAGGCGCATCCGATCAGGAGCTGTTCAAGGGTGGTTTTGGCCATGGCAACAGCTCCGTTCAGTAACTACGCAGGTTGCAGAAGAGTCATTGCAACATTTTCTTGTTCTCTGATAATACTAGAACCCAATGGGGTCATCCCATGAAGCTGTTTGGTAGGAGATTCAGGACAGATAAAAGGAAGTACTTCTTCACACAGCACATAGTTAAACTATGGAATTCATTTTAGTTTTTATTAAAACTGAAATGAAATTCTTACCCATCCGTAGTTATGAGCTGGGTGATTTGCTAGGAGAAGGCTGTTCCATAGTTGTAGGATGCCCACCTAAAGCTCATTAAAGGAAGGGCCATAGTTCAGTGGTAGAGCACATGCTTGGCATGGAGAAGGTCCCAGGTTCCCTGGCATCTCCAGGTAGGGCTAGGAAAGAATCCTGCCTGAAACCCTGGAGAGCCGTTGCTTCCAGTCTGTGTCAACAATACTGGGCTAGATGGACCAGTCGTCTGACTCAGTATAAGCCAGCTTCCTGTGTTCCTATTTAGGGAGGGGCCGTAGGTGAGTGGTAGAGCACCTACTTCGCATGCAGAGGGTCCCAGGTTCTATCCCTGGCATCTCCAGGTAGTGTTAGGAAAGGATCCTGCCTGAAACTCTGGAGAGCCATCAGTATTAACAATACTGGGCTAGATGGACGGTCTACCTATAAGGCCGCTTCCTACGTTCCATCTGTTTGTGCCAAACATAATATAAAGTTGGTGCAGGAATGATAGACTCAAAATGGCATTGTCAGAAGAACTTTAAAGGTCATAATGGGCCTGATGTATAATCTGTCTGAGCTATTTAGGACTATTTAGGCTAAGGCAAGCCATTGCTAAGGTGTGTGTAGTGTTATTTGAAAGACTTCAGTGGCTGGATCTCTCCTGGAATGTATTTTAAAAGAGAGTTTTCCATGTATGCGATGGGCAGTGTGTTTGCTAGTTTAGAGTTTTGGCGCTGGGGCCACATCGCAGCTGTGAACTCTTGAATCGCTGACTGGCGTTTGGCAAGTCACTGTGTCCCGAGCACTGATCCAGTTTGGCCTCTCCCTTTCCTCCCTATTAATGTTTATAAATGGGACTAATTAACATGCTACACCCAGGCGGGATATTTTTTGTTGTTGCCAGAAGGTTGGTGAAATCTTTCTGGCTAAATCCCTCCCCGCCCACACTTTTATGACCTATGCAGCTCTAAACTCAGCTGCCCTGTTACCTTATGTACAATGTTTTCCTTGTTGACTAGAACGCTGGCTTTGCACAGATAGTCCTGGAATTAGAAGTGTTTTAGATTTGCCTGCGTAAAATGAAATCCTCCTCCATCTTCTTGGGGTTGACTAGGAAGCAATCTCTGTTTACTCCATACACCCGTGGAGCCAGGAGTAAAAGCTGCTGAACTCTCCAGAATTGGGATGGAGCGCCAGTGGAAGAAATCCATCTTTTGTGCTAGCCCCATAGTGCGAGACCTTCCACCTCTGTGGTCTGTGGAAAACTCATTGTTCCCCCTCCCCCATTGAATGCTTGATAAAGGTTGTATAAGAGATGCAAATGGCCAGCAGAATCTAGGGTTGGAATAATATTTCCCTACAAATGGGGGGAGCAGGGTGGGGAGAGTGAGAAGCATCTAAAGGTCACTTTTATCTACATAATTTTATATCCAGCGTTTGAGCGTGGACGATTGGGTTTCCTTCTGCAATCCGTTAGGCAACAGGATTTCTTATTTCATGGCTCTCAAATGAATTTCGCAGTTGGGTTGCGTTTGATCGGTGTCCTGTTATTTTGGTGGAGGACCCTGCTTTTTTCATTTTAGAGGGAAAACGTATGTGTGTGTGTATGTGTGTGTGTGTGTGTGTGTGTAGGGAGGGAGGGAGGGAGGGAGGGAGGGGTTGGTGTAAAGTGGCACTACAGCAAAAACACGAGACTTTGGTTCCACTGTGGATGCTGTCTTAAGGGAAATATATATAAGACAGATGGACCGTATTTGGCCTCTGGGCTTGTTCTTCACCCCTGTATTAGGTTAATTTACTCATTAACCTTTCTTTACCAAAAAGGAGAAACAGCATCTCATTCATACACACACACACACGCAGAATCACACTCGCACACATATATGCACACTTGCACACACTTGCACACACTTGCACACATATATACACACTTGCACACATATATGCACACACACACACACACATAAAATATGCACACACACACACATACATATACACCCCCCCACACACATACCTATATACATACATACAGAGAGAGAGAGAGAGAAGATTATATCTTTTATTGGGCCGCCTTTGATTGGCAAAACCAGGAGCTCTGGAGCTTCACAGAGTGGCTGGTGTAAAAGGACTCCAATAAATCGTCATTAAGTTGGTCTCAAGGTCTAAGCTGTCATTCTGGAGCCTTATTTATGGAGTGCTTATGCCGTGGCGGAAGGTTTTTTGTCTGGGGGGGGTGGATGAAAGTCTGAATTTCTGTATGAGCTGCTTAAAGCAGAATTTTGCTGCATTTACAGTGTACAATATACCCCGTTTGCCTTCTGCTTAATGTTTCAGTAAAAGCTTGGGAAGGAGCATGGTCTGTCTTGGAAAAGCAAACTTTTTTTTGTTTGCTGCAAAGTGCTCTATATTCAAGAAATGTGTGTGGAGCTGTTGCAGCAGACCGGGCCTGGAAGGAAAACAAAGAGGAGGAGGAGGGAATAAGTGCTCCACAGCCGTAGATGCCATTAGGTCAGGGCTGCCCTCCCAGAGAGGGGAGGCCCTCTGGGAGGGCTGTATTTGGCCTCCAGGCTTGTTCTGTACCCCTATTTTAGGTCAGATCTATATATTAACCTTTCTTTACCAAAAAGGAGAAGCAGCATCTTATTTTTGTGTTGCTTCCCGTAACATAGGAAGCTCCCTTCTAGATCAGACCGAAGGCGTGTCTAGGCCAGTATCCTGTTTGTTCAGAGTAGCCAGCCAGGTGCCCCCGGATAGTCCACAAGTAGGGTGTGAAGGCAATAGCCCCCTTTCCAGACTTGTTCGCCATTAACTGGCATCCTCTGGCATTCTGCCTCTTGACACGGATGGTTCCGTTTAACTGTTGCAGCCAGCGATAAGACTTCTTCTCTGTGACTCCTTCTAATCCCCTTTAAAAGCCATCCAACCTAGCAGGTGTTGACACATCTTCCGCAAACTTGGCACTACATAACTTCCGAACAGCTCAAAGGTGCTTTTTGTTTTGTGTTGTGATTTTTCTGTTGCGGCCATTGGTAATCATAAAGAACAGAAAGAGGTTCTCAGGATGCAAAAAAGAAAAGAAGAATACTGTAGGACGCCCAATGCGTTTCAGTCATTTTCTTATTTTTAGGCCTTCAGGGGGCAGTACCATTAATGCTAATAAAAATTACAAATAGGACAACACACATAATTAAAACAGGACTAAAATACTAATTGCCACAGGGGGCTTATGCATGTATAGCATTCTTATAAAAGCTATATAAAACCTGCCTATTTACGAAGAATAACATATACGTTCATACTTACTAGAGAACAAAGTCTGCAGAATGTGTTCGTAAAAGATTGTCTCCTGTGTCAATCTCCTGTGTCAGTCTACAGCGCAAAGGTGCCTTTTGTTTTGTCTTATGATTTTTCTGTATCGTTGAAGCCACTGCTTAATGTTTTGTCTTTTAGGCCATCGAGACTGCCTTGGACTGTTTGAAGAGTGCGAATACGGAGCCGTACTATCGGAGGCAGGCCTGGGAGGTGATCAAATGCTTCTTGGTGGCCATGATGAGCCTGGATGATAACAAGCATGCTTTGTATCAGCTTCTTGCACATCCCAAGTAAGATTGGACTTCTTTTCTTAGTGATTTATAAAGTTGCAGTTGGTAGGTTAGGCTTTGTTCTTGGGGTTCCCCGGCATTTGCAGTCGAATTGGATAGTGTAAGAAAGAAGGAAATAAATTGGTGGGGAAACAGTGGAGGAACGCTAATGTGGGAAGCATATTCCCCATTCTCAAAGTTTGAAATGCCTCTCCTAAGGCTTAGTTACTGGAAGTAAGAGCTTTACCCTAAAATAGCCTGTTTTTTTTTTTTAGCATTTCTGCTATTTTGTACCTTGCCCCTTTTACCGTTGGCCTGGCCCACCACTGTAATGCAGCCCCGGAGCGCTCTCTGGGCTGGAATTCAGCCCTCAGGCAGAGAGAGGTTCAGCATCCCTGACCTAGATGTTAGCTTGTGGCAGGTTGCGTTGAGGTTCAAGTCATGCAGTGTTTTGATCCAAACGAATTGCTCCTGGCTCGACTCGGAACAAAACATGATCTCCGTTGAAGTCAGCCTATCCAGTTGTTGATCGCGGCTCCCATCTACATTTTGGTCTTTCCAGCTTTACTGAGAAGTCAATTCCCAGCGTAATCATTTCCCATCGCTACAAAGCCCAGGATACACCCGCCCGTAAAACATTTGAGCAGGCGTTGACAGGGGCATTCATGTCGGCAGTGATCAAAGACCTCCGCCCCAGCGCTCTTCCTTTCGTGGCCAGCTTAATTCGCCATTACACGATGGTGGCGGTAGCTCAGCAGTGCGGTGAGTAAATGTCACCGTTACACGGTCATAGACAAGATATGGAAAATAAAAGCACCGCAGTTCATTTCTCTGCAGATATGTATTTGTTTCCCCCACATAATTGAACGCAAATTGTTGGTATCTAGTTTTTAATGGCGGGGATGGACTTGTCTAAGTGGGGACATGATGGAGGTTTATAACATTTAAGCATGATGTGAGGAAAGTGGGTAGAGTGAAGTTTCTCCCCACTAGAACTTCAGTAGGGGTGTTTGTGTGTCACCCGATGGAACTCATAGATAGAAGATTTGGGAAAACCAAAAGAAAGCACTTGCACAATGTGGAATTAAAAGAATTCTCTGCTGCTCGCCAATACTGATAACCATTGGCTTAGATGGTTTTAAAAAGGGGCTGCCCAAATTCATGTCAATAAGAACATAAGAAGAGAAGCAGGACCCTCCTCATGTTCCCGAGCAATTGGCACTGAGAGTCATCCTGCCTCTGATCTTGGAGGTAATATATAGCCACCATAGCAGGTAGCCACCGATAGCCTTATCCTCTATGAATTTCTTGAATCCCTTTTTCACGTTGTCCAAACTGATGGCTGTTGCTACATCTTATGGTAGCAAATTCCATCATCCGAGCGATGCGCTTGTAAAGCAAGGTCTATCAGCAGCTATTAGCCGTGATGCCTACGTTGAACATCCATGTTCAGAAGCAGTATGCCACTGAATATAATTTGCTTTGGGAGTCGGGTGGTGGTGGAGGGCAATAGAATGGGAGGGTTAACGCTTTCATGCCCTGCCTATGAGCTTTCCGGAAGCATCGGGCTGGTCCTTAGCAGGATGCTGAATCAGATGGGCCCTTGTTCTGATGCAGCAGGGCTTGCCTTGCATTCCTGTCTAACGGGAGGCTCTTATTTTCTTATGCAGTGGAGGCTTTAATGGGAGGATCTTATTCTGTTATGCAGCAAATTCCATCATTCTAACGATGCACTATTTAAGTAAGGTCTCTTACTTTCTGCTTCCTTCTTGCTTTTCCTGCAAATCCCCAGGTCCTTTCTTGCTTCAGTGTTACCAGGTTGGCAGCCAGCCTAGTACAGCCATGTTCCACAGCGAAGAAAACGGATCCAAAGGCATGGACCCCTTGGTGCTGATTGACGCCATTGCCATCTGCATGGCCTATGAGGAGAAGGAGCTCTGCAAAATCGGAGAGGTGGCGCTGGCCGTGATCTTCGACGTGGCCAGCATCATCCTGGGCTCGAAGGAAAGGGTAACGGAACACCCCGAGCTAGAGCGACGTGATCTCGCTTTCAAAATGGGCGCTGGGATCTGGTGCACTGTCTGTCTGGCTGTCTGACCAAAGCATCTTTCTTTGGTTCTCTTCCCGACCTCCAGGCTTGCCAGCTCCCCCTGTTCTCATACATTGTGGAACGCCTCTGCGCCTGCTGCTATGAGCAAGCATGGTACGCCAAGCTCGGGGGCGTGGTGTCGATTAAATTTCTCATGGAGCGGCTGCCCCTCATTTGGGTTCTCCAGAACCAGCAGACTTTCCTCAAGGCGCTGCTCTTTGTCATGATGGACCTAACAGGAGAAGTACGTCATGCTGGTAGATCAATTGCTTATTGCTAGATTTTAAAAACGGGTAGGGATTCGGACCAAGGGCAAAATTCAGTTTCAGAGAAGCTCTTAGCTGGTCAGATCTGGTAAGAACACAAGAAGAGCCCTGGAAGTAGTATTCTACTTCTATTGGAAGTAGAATAGTAGAGAGCAGTCTTCTTCACCCTGGTGCTGTCCAGAAGTAAGAACATAATTAGAGCCCTGCTGGGTCTGACCAGGGATCTGTCTAGTCCAGCATTCTGTTCACACAGCGGCCAACCAGCTGCCTGTGGGAAACCCACAAGCAGGACTCAAGTGCAACAGCGCCCTCCCGCCCATGTTCCCCTGCAACTGGTGTACATAGGTGTACTACCTCTGATACTGGAGGTAGTCTATAGCTATCAGGACTAGTAGCTATTGAAACATTGGGGAAGGACATACATCAGCAACAGAGCACTTGTTTTGTGTACAGAAGTTTCCAGGCTCCACCCCTGGCATCTCCAGTTACCTGTAAAGTGGAAAAACTGCTGCAGTAATGGTGGCTTTTAATAAATGCCTATTGGAAGTAGAATAGCAGAGAGCAGCCTTCTTCACCCTGGTGCTGTCCAGAAGTAAGAACATAATTAGAGCCCTGCTGGCTCTAGATAGACCAGGGATCTATCTAGTCCAGCATTCTGTTCACACCCTGGCCGAGCAGCTGCCCATGGGAAACCCACAAGCAGGACATGAGTGCAAGAGCAACCTCCCGCCTATGTTCCTCAGCAAGCGGTGTACATAAGCATACCTCCTCTGATGCTGGAGGTAGCATATAGCCATCAGGTCTAGTAGCCTTTGATAGCCTTCTCCACTTCAGTCGTTCATAAGTTTGTATTATCGGCACACTGACTCATCTGCAACCTGTGTAGGTTTCGAACGGAGCTGTTGCCATGGCCAAAACCACCCTCGAACAGCTCCTGATCAGATGCGCAACGCCCCTCAAAGATGAAGAGAAAACAGAGGACATCCTCACGGCTCAGGAGAAGTCTTTCCACCATGTGACCCACGACCTGGTGCGAGAAGTGACCTCCCCAAACTCGACCGTGAGGAAGCAAGCGATGCATTCTTTGCAGGTGCTCGCTCAAGTCACGGGGAAAAGCGTCACTGTGATCATGGAACCACACAAAGAGGTGAGGCTGCCAGTTCGGGTTCATCTTCTGAGGCCCAGGTGACACATGCAGCAGCATGAGATCTGGTAGAGTGAGCTGTACCATTTTAGTCTGCAGGTGATGGATCAGGCTTATTCTGAATGCCTCCTTGCATTGACATTTTTGTTATTTATTTTAAGTATTTTTATTCTGCTCCTCAGCCAAAAAGACTCCCAGAGTTGCTTACATCCAATCAGTAAAACAAAACAGGGCCTGACTGTAGGTTTACAATTTAAACAGACACAACACACAAGGAAGAAGGGATGGGAAGGGAAGAGGAAAAAATGAAGTAGTCTTTCAGAATGGCCATGCTGCCCCTCCCATCTCCCTCCTTGAAGTAGAAAACTAACAGAATAAGGAACTGATTGGACTAGAACCTTTCTCCTTGATGATCGAAGTGTTTTGCTTTCAGGGACTTTTTCACATGGGTGAGCCTTCAGAAGTGGTATTCCCCCATTTTGCAACCTGAAGTGGGTTAGTCCGCTCTACCACTTCAGAATTCTTCCACCATCCGCATTCTGCTGTGTCTAGTCCAGGCTTAGCAAAATGACCCATAGAAAGCGGTGCTGATCATTTAGCAATGCATAGGTACCGTTCTGAATGTGGAAGTGCTTGGCAGGTCCTCTATTCATCCCTGCTGTCAGGATTGGGTCCATGCTCCCTGGTTTGGTTTCTGACTGATTCAGATTTGGAGGCAGAGCTAGAAGAAGCCCAGCCGAGACAGGGGGCGGGGGAGGAAATTCCCCAAGTCACTCCAGGAGCCAGTGAAGAACCTTCCCAGAGGCATATGGAGCAGGAGGGCCAGGCTCAGAGCCCATATTCCCCCCTCCCCATGGGAACCCAGCCTCTGCAGAGGGGGAGGAAGCACTGGGATTGACAGATGCCAGAGCCCACCACTGAGTTAAGTGGGCGGAGTTGAGAGGAGGTGGGAGGCATTCCGCCAGATTGGCTGCCCGTCAGCAGTTGGGTCATAAGAACATATACTAAGTCAGACCCTTGGTCCATCTAGCCCAGTATTGTCAGCACTTACTGGCAGCAGCTCTCCTGGGTTTCAGGCAGGGCTCTTTTCCAGCCCTACCTGGAGATACTAGGGATCGAACCTGGGACCTTCTACATGAAAAGCAGGTGATCTACCACTGAGTTATGGCCCTTTCTGGTCCAAAGAAGGTTTTCATGGTCTAAATAAGGATTCAGACGGTGAATCAGCTGAAGCTGATAAAAAGTGCTTCTAGTCACAGAGGCCACTTGCCCCTGTAATGATAATGGTGGTTCAAGGACCACCCTTTAACCAGTGCACCTGTTTCTTCAGTGGGAATGCTGAAAAGGAACAAGGAAAAGTCTAGAAGAGAAAGGGGGAAACCCACTATTCTGGTCCCAAAAACTACCTACTCACAGCACCTCCAAAGTCTTGTCTAGACTGGGGGCATTCTAAAAGAGATGTTTGATTAAAAGCTGCATGAAAATTCCTTGTTTTAAAGGCAACATTAAAAGTGCACTTCAGAAATAATATTCTTCCTCTTCTTTTTAATAAAATGTGTCAACATTTCAATGAAGTTATCTATGCACTGGACCAGGATTGAGATCAATCCTGAAGGGAGGAGCTGAGAAAAAGCCTGTTGAGCATGGTGGGAAACCCATCCATTAATTGAAAGGCAACTGCCCTGCTTTCAGTAGCTCCCTTAACAAAAGCCCTATTTAGCCAATTAGTCCCAGAGGACAGCTCTCAGCCTTTGACATCATGTCAAGTGTGATGAGGTGCTAGTAACTGGAAAAAAAAGAGTTTGAGGATTGCACAGCAAGTCTCTGATGCCTTACTACTCAGTGGGAGGGCTTAGAACCCTTGACTCTTGCAGTAAGCCCTAGGAGGGAAAGAAGCTAGAACTGCAGCTGAGCGAGAGCAACCCAGCAAGTCCATGGCTAAGTCATGATTTACAAAATACATGTATGATCTGAAGAGAAACCAGAGTATGTCATGATTTGCATTTGGGTCTCCCAAATCCAACAACATCCCACCTCCTGGGACAAGATATGATCTATTACTTGCTTATATCCTGCTCTCCTTCAGGAACCTCTTTCAACATGAGAGTCAAATCCCATTTCTGAAAAGTTTTAGGGGGCTGTATTCCAGTGGTGGGCGGGGCTTGAAGGCCAAAGGGGGTGGGGCCAAAGGCAAAAGGGTTGTGGCCAAACGTACCAGCATATTTTAGCTTCAAGCTCTTACTGCCAGTAGCTAAGCCTTAGAAGAGGCATTTCAAGCTTTCAGAATGGGGAAAAAACTGCATAAAAGTGGGGAAGCCACCAAGCAGTCACTGGTTGGAGGAAAGGTGGTGGTCCCAGCAGAAGGGGCCAAGGCCAGGAGTGTTGGATTTCATTTCGGGCCTGAGGTTTTCTATCGCTGATCTAACCACTATAGCACACTGACTTGTTATTTTATACTGAATACCCGAGTTTTACATGACACTCCTCTTTGCACTGTACTTTCTAGAAACTCTGTTTTTGACTTTTCAGGCCTTGTTAGTTTTCTTAGAACCAGTCAGTGTTGCATTCTGGATATACTTTTACATACCCTCTTTTGTGTGTTCTATGCAGATGATCCCCTGCAAAAACAGTATTTTTCTTTTTCATGATGCACCTGCGATTGAAGTGTGCATGAAGGATTTCTCAGTGCAGCATTTGATCTTGCAAGTCATACATGTAGCACGGAGGTTATCTAATAATGGCAACTAAAGAGAGGCTTTTCAGCTTTAATTGTGGATGGTTGTATTGAGGAAGTGGTGTGTGTTTGTGCTAAATTTGGGGTTGGATCAGCCTTTATATAAGACTATACGATGAATGATGGGGGAAAGCATGGTGGTGTTTTAAGCGATGCATCTAAGACCACATTTCTAACTCGCTCTGTGCTGTCTTCTAGGTCCTCCAAGACATGGTTCCTCCAAAAAAGCACTTGCTTAGGCATCAGCCTGCTAATGCCCAGATTGGTTTGATGGAGGGGAACACGTTTTGTACCACACTTCAACCCAGACTTTTTACCATGGATCTAAATGTTGTGGAACACAAAGTATTCTATACAGAGGTACCTGTCTTTGCTCTATATGATCAGATGCTTTAAAACTGAGATTAGGCAACTTGGTTCTGCCCAAATGTTTTGGACCACAACTCCCAGAAGCTCCAGCCGACATGACCAGTGCCTGGGGATTATGGGAGTTGTAGTTGAAAAATTCTGTTGGGAACCAAGGTGCCTACCCTCATTTTAAAACTTGTCTCTCTGGGCTTCTCCATATGGCAGTCTTGGGCTAAACTCCTATGTACACTTACCTGGGAGTAACAGGATTTTCGGGGGGGAAGCTGTGATTGTTAAACTGGTACAAAACTGACATAAGTGAGAAGTGTAGGTATGTTTTATACCAGACACCTCCCTTGGTGCCCACCGAGGCACCCTACTCCTCTCAATTTCTATTAAAAAATATTTTTATATTTTCCTACTGGTAGCTGGGATTGCTTCAAAGGGAAGTGGGAACCTCCAGCTGCTGCCGTTTTAATTTCCCATGATGCCTCTGGGCAGGTTACTTGTCCTTTGTGACTAGCTGTGCCCACCCATAGGAGCCATTTCATGGTTGTGCTCATGACAGCTTCTCAAATTTCTAGATTTGGACCCAAGAGGTTCATAGAATCATAGAACAGTAGGGTTGGAAGGGGCCTACAAGGCCATCGAGTCCAACCCCCTCAGATAGGTTGTCTATCCTTGCTTTATATGTTTGTCATTTGTCAGCTATAAGACATGAATGCTATTATATTTAGAATCCTATTGTACCTTTGCCAAGACTCTCTTATTTTTTTTCCCGCCACATGAAACTTTTTTATTTTATTTTAAGAGGTTTAAAATCCCCCCCCCCCACCTTTCATTCTCTGTTGAAGTGAGATCTTTTGTAAGGAGAAATAGAATGTAGTTTTGAAAAACAGACAGGAGTTTTGGAGGAACTCTGTGCAACTTGGACCTCTTTTATGTGGGTTGGATGCACTTGAGAATTGAAGTCAGGTTAGGAGAAGGAGAGGATGCAAGTTTTAAATAACCAACTTGAGCCAGTCACATAATTACAAGGCAGGTTGTATTAGCCTGGTTGAATTAAAACAGTAGGCAATGACGAGGGAAGCCTCCCAAAAGGCAACAGTTGACCTTTGGGGTTGTGTTCTGCTTTGAAATGTCTTATTAAAATAATTAGTGAAGTAACTTACAGCCGGAGCTAATATCAGTGTTCAGAGGTTTCTTCGCAGGCTATCAATTAGCAGGCTCCGCTCAAAAGCTATGAGTGGGTTAAACTCTTCCTCTGACTTAATTTCCAGCTGTTGAACTTGTGCGAGGCCGAAGACAGCGCCTTGATGAAACTGCCCTGCTACAAGAGTCTCCCCTCACTGGTACCTCTTCGAATTGCAGCACTGAGTAAGTTCATCAAGCTTGGAATATAGCTGCTATATGGCTGATTTGTAAGGATAGCACCAGTTCCAGTGCCAGAGATGCTCTGGTCCAGAAGGGCTGGGCACCTGTAGACTTAAAGAAGTCCACAGGCTGCTGTGTGGTCATCTGTAATGTTTGGCTGAGTGGCAACTTAACTATATAAACATATGGGAGTCCCCTTTGGTTCAAAAGACCATCAGGGTCTTTTCTAGTCCTGCGCCCGATCCTTTTAAAAACTAGAGATGCTAGGGAGTGAATCTGGGAACTTATGCATGTAATGTATGTGCTGTGCAACTGACTTGTGACCCCCGCCCTGGCTTCCCAATGAGTAACATTCACTCTCCATCAGGCAATCTTGTAAATAAGCCCGCAAAAGTTCTTGGTCTGCAGAAAAGTTTTACTAGCCTGCCAGTAGGTTTCATTTCCTCTCTGTCTATGGAGGACGTGAATTTATTTTATTTATTTAGTACATTTATATCCCACCTTGTTTCCCCCTGAAGGAACCCAAGGTGGCATACACAATCCTCCTCTCCATTTTACCCTCACAACAACAACCCTGTGAGGTAGGTTGGGCTGAGAGTCTGTGACTGGCCCAAAGTCACCCAGTGAGCAACCATGGCCGAGTGGGGACTAGAACCACGATCTCCCGACTCCCAGTCCAGCACTCGAAGCTCCGTTCTCTGCAGCCAACATGGGGAAAAAATGCTTTCTATCACCACACTTCAAAAAGGCTTTTGTGGAGCTGGAAAATGGGCAAAAACAGGCAACCAAAATGACCAAGGGGTTGGAGTAACTCCTGTATGAGAAAAGGTTACAACATTTAGGGCTGAGTGGGGGAAATTCAGGAGAGACTAAAGGAAGTACTCCTTCACACAGTGCATAGTTATGGACTTGGCTACCACAAGATGTAAAGATGCCCACCAAAACAGGCAGCTTTAAAAGGGGATTAGAGAAACTCATGGGGGATACAGCTATCGGTAGCTACTGGTCACGATAGCTGTGTGTTACCTCCTGTATCAGAGGCAGTATGCCTCTGTATGCCAGTTGCTGGGGAACATGGGCAGGAGGGTGCTGTTGCACTCATGTCCTGCTTGTGAGCTTCCCATTAGGTCATCTGGTTGGCCACCGTAGGAACAAAATGCTGGGCTAGACAGGGCTTTGATCTGATTCAGCACGGCTCTTCTTACATCCTTATCTACTGGCCTGCTTGGTTTCCTTGCTGCTCACAGAGAAAATGCCTCCATTCCTCAGGCCAGCAGGGAAACGAAGCGGA
Source organism: Heloderma suspectum (assembly GCF_057233095.1). NCBI lineage: Eukaryota > Metazoa > Chordata > Lepidosauria > Squamata > Helodermatidae > Heloderma > Heloderma suspectum. The sequence continues at coordinate 14,119,407 of NC_139469.1, read as the reverse complement.
CTGGCAGAAGAAGGATGCAGAGATCTGTCTCTCTTCCGCCAGCCTGCTCAGTCCCCATCATCATCATCGTCATCGTCGTCATCAATTATATTTCTATACCGCCCCATAGCCAAGGCTTTCTGGGCGGTTGACAAAAGATAAAACATTAAAATACAATATACAAAGTTTAAAAACCATGTACATAAAACATATGGACAATCTGTACAAACATATAACTAAAAACAACTTTGAATTAAAAAACATTTTTTTTAAAAATCCAACACTAAAACACAGCTTAAAACAACTGCTTAAAACAGTATACAAAAGTCAGCGAAAGGAACAAGAGTTCTGAAAAGGGAAGGCCTGCCGGAATAAGAGCATCTTTCATGCCTGCTTAAAAGCCTTCAACGAGGTCAGCAGGCGCATTTCAACGGGCAGGTCGTTCCACAACCAAGGGGCAGCGAAGGAAAAGGCCCTCTTGCGTGTGGATGCCAGTTTCCCATTAGGCAGCCGTAGCACAGAGCCCTCAGAAGGCCTTAGGTGGCAGACTGGGACGTGAGGGAGAAGGCGCTCCCTAAGGTTCCTTGGACCTAGCCCGTGTAAGGCTTTAAAGGTAAGAACCAGCACTTTATCTTTTGCTTGAAAACAAATTGGCAGTCAGTGTAAAGATTTTAAAACTGGTGTAATAAGGTCTCCACGGGATGTCCCAGAGACCAACCTGGCTGTCATATTTTGTAGCAGTTGAAGTTTCCGAAATAAATATAAAGGCAGCCCCAAGTACAGCGCATTGCAGAAATCAAGCCTAGAGGTTACCAATGCATGCTGCACCGTTACCAGGTCCACATTGAATTCCTATGGTGACCAGGCAGGTTGTTTGAGTGCAAGGCTGCCATAAAGGATTTCAACTTGTCACCCCATGGGCACGACCTTATAGAAAGCGATGCAGCGGATGACTGAGCCGTGTGAACAATGTCTGTGTCTGATGTCTGGAAGCTTTTCATGTGGCAATCGAAACGGCAGCGATATGCTGATTGTTTTTGGTGCTTCCATTGCAGATTTGCACTGTCTGTCCCAGCATTTTGTGAGCAGATAACAGATGATGGGTAAAGAGTTTGCCTGTCATGATCACTTCCTCATGTGAACAGGATGTCAGTCATTTGAAGTCCTATGAATTTAGGACCTGGATGCTTTCTGGAACAATAAACACACTTGTACTTTTTTCTTGATGCGGAGTTGGAATGAACATTTTTTGATTGTGTTCAGCTCAACTCTGGTGAACCTGGAAAACTGCAGTGGATTTGCTAGAACACAGTACTAATCTAGAGTAGGGTTGAGCCAAAACTCCCCGTTCAGAAGATTAATTTGTCAGAAGAACACTTCCATATTTTTGTTATTAAATTTATATCCCGCCTTTTCATGAAATAGTGGTCAAGGGAACAGGGGTGTATTGATAGTCATGCCTAACAAGTCCCATTGATTTCAATGGGTCTACTCTAAGTTATTATTCCTGGATCCAACCCACTGCCCTCTCCCTTCTTTAAAACATTTTCCCTCTCTTCAGACACAGTGATGGTCCAGAAGTCAAAATGTGCTTTGGAAATCAGCTGCTTGTAAAATGACAAATGATTTTTCCTCCTCCTCCTCCTCCTGAAGCCTGTTGCTGTTGGCAAAGCATGTTAAGTTGTCAGTAATTTGGGAAGAAATCAAAGGAGTGTTACACATAAATAACAACAAGGAATTGTTTCTTACCCTTTTTGAATTTCCAGTTAATAAGGCAGCCCAATTTCCTTTGATTTTTGCAGATGCCTTAGCTGCTTGCAATTACTTGCCCCAGTCGAGAGAGAAAATCATTGCTGCGCTTTTCAAGGCACTTAACTCAACAAACAATGAACTCCAGGAGGCAGGAGAGGCTTGCATGAGAAAGGTTTGTGGCACTGAAACAAAGCTGCTTTGTATTGCCTTTCTCCCTCCGCCCCCTTCTCTTAAGAGCAGAAGGAACAAGGTGGCAGTGTTGCTATTGGGATTAATGGCTGTTCTGTTTATATCTGCGTTTGCGTGGTGCCAGTGTAATTGGGGTGCTGTGAAGTGGTTTTTTTTGGTGGGGGGGAATGGCTTGATCTTGGGTATAAACTTTTCCTCTGCCTCTCAAACCTGTGCAACCACCTTCCAGGCAGAGGACGATGGTTTTCTAAGGCTTTACCAGTGTCACGCAGCTACTGGCCCCATATTTTAGAGACTGAGCTGTTGATGGCATAGTTATAACGCAGCTACTTTAATGTGTCTTTAGTGATTGATCACTGCTTCTGTAGTCTGTAAATAATAAAACAGTTTAAAACAAAATTCCTGAGCTAATTTGATGTCAGTAGGTGGCAGTAAGAGGGCCTTTAGGCCTCACTCCATCATCATAGAACGTCCAGAAGAAGAAGAAGAAGCAGAAGAAGAAGCTGCTGCTGCTGCTTGCACATAGTTTGGGACCAAGCTTCTGCTAGCGCAATGTCATTTGCGCCAGCGGAATGGCACACCTATGTTTGAATAACTAAACTATGCTTAAAAGTTTGGCTGCCAACCTGGTTATAAAACCATGGTTTCAAGTGGGTTTGCAACCCATGGTTAGGGCAGTTTTCCTCGTCCTCCAGCCTCTCTGCTTCCAAGGTGACAAGCAGGTCTGTTAGGTTTCTACCAATATATGCCATATGAGAGCAGAACTTAGCTCAAGAAGCTTAACCCATGGGGTTTCGCTATATGTTTGGGATCCTTACCGGGATCATGGCAACAAACCATCCTTCCATCTGCATCGGGTGTGTATACCTGCTAGCTGGACTTTTCCAAAATGGTTTGCAAGCATTCTGTGCAAAGTAGGTCCTAGTTTATGCCAGACGTGGTGATGTCACTCTTTAGAAACTGATCCTAAGTGTTAGGCTTTATTTCTTTGGACAGAATCCGGCTGTCCTTCCACTCATTCCTGTTGGAGAAGTATGACCATAATGGTGGAGCTCTTGCGTTCTAGATCAGTGGTCTTCAAATGTTCTACTGCGGAGTAATCCTTCAGCACCTACTGTGGAAGGCCCTGCCTGCTGCAGAGGATTTGGGGGTTGTTTTCTTGAACACACACTTGCTGGACTTTAGATGCTTCGCATCTAATCAGAGTGCACCCTTGAACTCATCCAACACTCTCCTGCAGTTGCAGGCTACAGGGAAAGATTGGTAGTGGCGATCCAACTGTGTTGTCATCATTTCCTCCATCTGCCCTGCCCTGGGGAAGCTTGTTCAGCATTACTAAAATGATCACAGGGCTGGAACAATGTCTGAGATTGTTTAGCTTAGAAATAGAGGTGTACAAAATTCTGCATGGTGTGGAGAAAGTGGAAAGGGAGACATTTTTCTCCCTCTCTCATAATAGTAGAACCCGTAGTCATCCCATGAAGGTGATTGGTGGGAGATTTAGGACAGATAAAAGGCAGGACTTCATCACACAGCGCATAGTCAAACGATGAAATTTGCTACCACAAAATGTAGTGATGGGCAACACTTAAAAGCGGATTGGACAAATGCATGGAGGAGAAAGCTGTCAATGGTTCATAGAGTTCATAGAATCATAGGGTTGGAAGGGGCCTACAAGACCATCGAGTCCAACCCCCTGCTCAGTGCAGGAAGCCTGATTCCCAGGCAGTCTCCCATCCAAGTACTAACCAGGTCTGACCCTGCTTAGCTTCCGAGATGGTTACTAGTTCTGATGGCTACATGCTACCCCCACTTTATAAGGTAGTCTGCCTCTGTATACCAGTTGCTGGGGAACACGAGTGGAGTGTGTTATTGCACTCATGTCCTACTTGTGGGTTTGCTGCGGGTAGCTGGTTGACCACTGTGTGAACAGAATGCTTCGCTAGCTGAACCTTTGGTCTGATTCAGCCTGGTTCTTTTTGTGTCCTTACCCCTGGGTAACAGCACTAGGTTCTATTTCCAGTAGGCATTTTTAAGAAGCCACCATTAGTGCAGCAGCGTTTCCGCTTTACAGGTAATTTAAATGTCCAATCCAAAACCCAGCTCTGTAAATGCTGGAGCAGAAATACTTTTTGGATGATGCTTACCTTGCTTCCTTGCAGTTCTTGGAAGGCGCTACAATAGAAGTTGACCAGATTCACACGCACATGAGGCCTCTGCTGATGATGTTGGGTGATTACCGAAGCTTGACGCTAAATGTCGTGAACCGCCTCACATCCGTGACTAGGCTCTTCCCTAACTCCTTTAATGACAAGTTCTGTGACCAAATGATGGTAAGAACACAAGACCATCTGTAATTATACAGACCACTTAAACAATCTCTAAGAAATGGCCTCGAGGTTTCAAAGAGGAGGCTTAAAAACTATTTAACAGATTTCACACAAGGAATCTCTTTTCTCTCTCATGAATGTATTGGCGAGTTTGAATGGGGCAGGGGAAGGAGAAAACGGGGGTAAACAATTCTTCAGTCAGATGCTGAATGTGAACTCATTCACTTTTAAGAGTGCTTACTCTGTTGAAATGAAATTTTTGCCTCTTTCCTTTATGTAGTAAACCACAGAACTGTCAGGTTACTTTGGTAAAGATTCATAGACTGGGTTCAGACAGCACAATAACCCACATTCAAGGATTGAGTATGGGATTTCATTGAATCATGGGTTGTTGTTGAGAAAGGGGTTATTGTGTTGTCTGAACCTACCCATGCTAACAAACCATAGTTTGAGAACCACAAACAACCCACAGTTCACAACCCAACAACAAACCATGGGTTCTCTTCAAGGATTGTTTGTGGTTAGCAAACCATCGTTTGTTCAGAAAACACAACCCGTGTTTCAACAACAACCCATAGTTCAACGACAACCCACACACAACCCATAGTCAGTCCATGAGTGTGGGTTATCATGTTGTCTGAGCCCAGTCATAGACTTGGAAACTTCATTTATAACAGTATAACAACCGAGACTTGCAAATGTTACAGTATGGAGTGATGCTGATCATGATTACCGTCACGTCATTCCATTTCCTCCCCCCCCCCCCGCCCCGGTGAGGGCTTCTGTCCCTCTGAACAGTCAAGTCAGTATTCTGAGCATGCTCAGTTCTCATTGGGCTGTTTTGTGTGTGTGTGTGTGTCCCCGGTCACAGAGGGCACAATGGGGTGCCCCTATGACCATGCGTCGAACTTCGCTATGACGTTGTTGAATTTGCATGTCCATTCTGGGGGAAGAAATACACAGCTGGAGGCAAATGCTTTTTTCATGAGCTGGTAGTTCTGTAATGGTCTTCATGCCACTTTGCTCTTGAGCTGAGTTAAGAGTGCTTATTAGAATGTGTTCCCCATTGAGGAGTATATGACAATCTTCTCATAGATTACGATTGGACAAAAGATCTCCTTGGCTCCTGCTACCTGGACAGAGATGAAAAGCTCCTTGGCTGCCAAGCCCACGAATAGGAGCCTTGCCTCCTCAATGAAAAAACCAGCCAAAATGACTAAACTGTCAGCGTGCTCTTAAATATTAATATTGCCTATTGTCAATAATTATACAGACCATGTTCTCTAGCTTACCTAATGGGGGTTGTAAGGACGTAGGAAATAACTCTCAATATTGGATTTCCCTGCAGCAACACCTGCGTAAATGGATGGAAGTGGTAGTCATAACACACAAAGGAGGACAGCGGAGTGATGGAAATGTAAGTTGAGGGTTCTTTTTCTGGGGCATGAAAAGCCAAAAGAAACTGGATAAAATGTTAGGGAAGATTGTAACCATTAATAATGTGCTTTGATTTTGAAATGCTTGCTTACTTAATGACTGCTTCTTAGAATGATGTGTGTGTGTGTGTGTGTGTGTGTGTGTGTGTGAGAGAGAGAGAGAGAGAGAGAGAGATTATTTTTAATAAAGGAACACTATGGCTAGTGGTCTTAAACCCATTTAAGAATTGGTGTAAGCAATGTTCGGTGTTCATGCGCTCCATGATACCCATGCATAGTCTTGTGGGAGACTTGCTGCTGAATTTAAGTGTGGCAGAAGGTCTTAAGGACAGACCTTTTGCAGGGTGAGTTGAGTGCAACATATGTTGGCTATGAAACTGTGTTGTTTTGGTTAGACCACTGTTGATTTCACTGGCAATCCGTCCCAGTTCAATGAATTAAAGTAGAAGCACAAATATTCCCATTAGCAGTATTCCGCCCTTGAGGGAAAAAAAATACCTTGATCTGGTGGAGATTCCAACACCCCCCACCCACCCCAATTAATCTACTGGATGTTTCTTGCAAATAAATTAAACAGTATGTAATGTTCACCATCTTCTTCTGAAAGCCGCATTTAATATGTATACGTTGTACTCAAATAGCTGTGGGAAATGAAAGAGGTGCACTACTATGAGAATTAGATTGTGAAAGAAACTGTGGCAAAGGCAAAACTTAAAAAAGCCCAAGATAGTTCTTTGCTGTGCCTTTACTTTCCTTAGTAATACTGACTGATTTGTGTCAGGTACAGTGTTCCTCGGATTATAATCCCAAATGGAGAAGTACTAGATTTTTTGGCCTAGTATTAATGTTTAGTGTTAACATTTTCTTCATATTTTCTGGGCTTCAGAATCCTGGTACTTAAGGGGAAGGCTGCAGTGGTGTCCATGTGCTAACCCTATTGACGTTGCACTAGCATGTGCTGTTGACATTGTGCAAGCAGTGGTTTACGCTAGTGCAGCATCAATGATGCTAGCAGATGGACACCACTGTGTTCTTCCTTAGGTTTACAACAATCATGAATTGCATTGATTCTCTTTGGGTCTTGTTCACACAGGGTCTTCGTCAGTACAAGACCCGTTGAGAAAGCAGGAGTTTGGCAAAAATACCCACCTGTTTGGTGGATTTTTGCAGCCCCATATTTGCCTAGTAGTAGTTGTTCATTAGCAGTCATTTGCTGTCAACTACATGTTCTTTTGCTTGTCAGGTTTCCTGTCACAATCTCTTAATGTTGATAGATAGATAGATAGATAGATAGATAGATAGATAGAGTGTTTGTGTACCATATGCATACACACACACGTATGTATAATTCATTCTTTAAAAATAAAAAAAATGGAAGCTTGAGAAAGGAGCAGGAGAGTATGTGAGCACTTGATATTTGTTAAAAGGTTGTAAAAGGGGAACAGATACATGAAAAAACACTATTAGTTAATAAACTCTTAGGCCTGGTTCACACATTTTGACAAGCCAGAGTATGGGTTGAGTGTGTGTTGTCATTGAATTGTGGCTTGTTGTTGAACCATGGGTTGTTGTTACGTGCAGACTCTGCACTATGGTTTAACTATGGGTTATTAATAACCCACAAACAACCCAGGGGGAGAACCCATGGTTTGTTGTCGGGTTGTGAACTCTAAGTTGTTTGTGGTTAACAACTCATAGTAAAACCATAGTGCAAGGTTCACACATAAGAACAACCCATAATTCATCAACAACCCCTACTCAATTCATACTCTGGATTGTCATTATGTGCGAACCAGGTCTTAGAGCGGGTTCAGTCCTTCTTGAAGCCTTGCTACAATATGCACTAGGCTTGTAGTTAGCCAAGTCCTTGCGAGACCCCCATCATTCGACTTGAATCTCTGGCAAGTACAGTGTATTCTCCTAACTAGCATTGGGCCATGATGGCTGGGAATGATGGGAGTTGCAGTCCAACACACCTGGAGGGCACCAGGCTGGGGAAGGCTGGCCCTAAGCATAGCTCTGCTTTAGCCACCTCGCCGCTTCCCTTCCTCCAGGTGTGTGTGTGTGTGCGTGCGTGCGTGTGTGCCCACGCTTTAGGAAGGTAGGAGCTTGCTGGTTTGCCGAAGAGATGCTTAAGAATGTAAGAGCTCCACCTTATCAGACCCCAAACCTATCTCATCCAGCATCCTGTCTTCCATGTTGGCCAGCCAGATGCTTCTGGCGAGCCCACAACTGGGGCATGAAGAAGGAAGAGCCTTCCCTGCCTGCTGTATTCTGGCACCTGGTACTCAGAGGTATACTTCCTCTGAAGCTGGAGTTCTGTTGAGCTATCATGGCTTAACATCTGCAGTTTTGGGGGGAATGGGTTCCTTATCCGCAAGGTTGGCTTGTAGTGATGGGTTGTTCACGTTACCAGAGATGTTTCACACCTTCCTATTACATAATGGTAGGCAACTTCAGGAGGTCCGGGGCCACCTCCAACGTCTGGAATGGCTACAGAGAAAGAAGCTAATTTTTACCCTTTTGGTGTTCTGTAGCACCTACGAAGCACTAAAAGGTCCAAACGAGAGTCAAAATGGTTATTCCAAATGCCATTTTTATTTTTATTTTTTTACAGTTTTGTGGGGGTGGGGGGTGTCAGCAAGGTCCACATGTATTCCGTGGTTCACATGTTGCCTACCCCTCCATTACATGATCAAGTATTAGGGGCTAGCATAGGTAGCACCCTTTCTCCTTTTATCAGTGGCTTACGCACTGGCCTAAAAGTGACTTTCCACTGCTTACCAAGGGCAGTTGACTCTTGGATATATAGACTGTGCTGCTCCCTTGTTTCTGGCAGTATGTGACCATCAGCCCCCCACCCCACACACAACCCGACCCTTACATACACCAGTAGATTTGACTGCTGCTAATAACTGTGGGGCTTTTATCACGTCAGCACTTACCGCTGGAGTTAACACTGATGGCTGCCCATCTGCAGGCTTAACTACCATTAAAATGTAGCAGTGTGCAACCCCAATCTGGTGTCCCCTGGATGTTTTAGACTTCAGTGCCCATCACCCCCAGCCGGTACAACCAAAGGTCAGGAATTCTGGGAGTCACCGTCCAAAACATTGAGGGGGCACCTAGTTGGGAAAGGTTGCTCTGGATGATTTTTCTTTGCCTGAGAGAGCGTGGGTGGGTGGCGGTCTCAGCGTCCCTGTGCTGAATTCCTCCTCCTGCAATAACGGCTGTTGAGAATCACATCTGTCAGGGCGATCGCAGTGAGTTTCCCTGGCAGGAGAACTCCTTGATCCCAGGAGGAGGAATGGCTGCGGTGAATCGTAAATCTATTTCGCTGCCGCTTCCTCACCTCCCTTGTGCAAAATAGGGCTCCATGCTGTAGTCAGGGAGGCAGTTCAAGGAGGCCTCATGTTTGTGAGACGTCTCTTTTCCCTGGCGAGGCTGTGAGCGTCTTTGAGTAGGAATAACCTCCTAGGAACCCCTCCCAACTCTCAACGCCCCAAGGAAACCAGTCCAGTTTTAATGCACTAGAAATTATCATGCCTCCAGATGAAAATCTAACTTGCAATTTCAGGAATCAATCTTGTGTTTTCTCTCCCACCCTTCCTGCCACCCTCTCTGCAACCCTCCCCAACTTTTCTGTATAGTGGGGCAGAGTTTACACAAGTTCTTTAATCTCCTTTCATACCAATCGGGGCGGGGAAGGAACACCCAAACCAGCTCAACTCAACCCGACCCAGATTCTTCATTGCTTCATATATATCTGCATTTGCATTCCCATGCTAATTAAGCTGTGCTTCGTGGATTCATTGGTGAAAGCTGACACTACTGTATAGGATGCTACTGACAGCTTTATATTGTACCTACGTGCAGTCATTGTGTTTAGCTGCAGGCATAGTGTCTCTTTCAATTAGTTTTAAAATGCATTTTATGTAGTAGATATTTTATATCCTCCCTTTTCTCCAAGGAGGCTGAAGCTTTGTAATATGGTGCTCTCCCCTTTCCCCACCTCCACATGATATCCTCACAACAGCCCTGTGAGGGTACAAGCTACATGTTAGGTTAATTGCACAATGTGTAACTAGGATAATCAGGGATCTTTACTCTCAAGTATGTGCCTGTGGCTCCATTTCGGACCACCACACATTGGGAAGGGAGGATTAAGCCTTCCCTCAGTTTTGGAGGGGAAAATGGATTTTGGGAGGGATTTTGGAGGGGAAAATGGTGCTTGGGGGGGGAGGTTTAATCCTCTTTTCCTGTTGCATGGTGGTCCTGATCTGAATAGGGGCCATGCACACTTACTCTAGTGTAAACCAAAAACAAATCTGTAGCTACACACTAATACAGTTCACGAAATGTGTTGTTTAACCTTGAGGCATGTTAGGCTAGGACAAAGTAACTTCCCCAGAGTGGCCCGAACGAGCTTCATGGTTGGGTGTGAATTTGAACCTTCCTCTTCAGGCTCCCTGATAAGCTGGCCAGCATTTTTGAGACGATCTTGCTTTAATGCCAGAGCCCCTGCTGCCCCCCGAATTTGTGGGGCACACCCCCAATATTTTTAAAAGGAAAAAATCGCATCCATAGCACTATGGAGCACCAAATTTAGCTTGCAAGTAAGCTAAATTTGATCTTTTTGGTGCGCTGTAGTGCTCCGTACACAATTTTTCCCCTACCCCCCAAAAAAAACTTTTAAAAAATTTTGGAGCACCCTGCAGTCTCCATCCTGCTTGGGGGGCACTGGGGGGTGAAAATGGCCCCTGGACCTCCCAAACTTGCCCACCCCTGCCCCGTAGCTCTTTGCGCATGTCTTATGACCTAGCCATGACTTCTTTATCAAGATGTTGATTACAAACATGTGTGCCTCTCTCCCAGGCGGCGATGGCGCTTACGTCCATGCTTGTATTTATTATTTTTCATGCGCATAGCTTTATTAAGAAGCTCCCAACATAGTTTGCCAGTGGGGTGGGACAGGACAGGAGACGGATAGTCTGTTTTGTTTAGTTTCGCTCTATCAAACGTCGAAAAGGTTTTTCTGTTGTTTCTGTCTCCATGGACAGTTCCTGTCTCCCAAGTTAATCCGAAAGCTGCTTTCACTGTCTTGTTCATCCCTAATATCCTTTTTTTTTTCTCTTGTGTCCAAGTTTTTTTTTTTTTTTCAATATGGGAAGTTGTATGTATTCGGTGTGTGTACAAATAGCAAAAAAAGATGCTTTTCCTCCCCATCCTCAGGAGAGTATTTCCGAGTGCGGGAGATGTTCCTTGTCTCCATTCTGTCAGTTTGAGGTGAGAACATAACCCTACTAAAGTCAGTTTCTGACTGCACCGTGAAGCACAGCATATACACATTTTTTTGCATTTGTGTTTTTGTGGTTGTTGTTCACGCTGTGAATTTTTGTTTTTGTTTTGGTTCAGCCTGCCATGGAAGGGGTAGAGGTGAGAATTTTCAGTGGAGGTGCCAGGAGGTTGTTCGTTTCTTTGTTCTTTTGTCTTCTTCTGGTTTTTTTTTTTTTTATATGGTTTGTTAGCTGTATTTGTTATGTACCGGGGCAAAGTGTATATTGGGCCTTTGAGTGCAGTGCTGTGACTTGTCCTATGTTTTTTTGTTTTTTGTCTGTGGCGGAGTTGTATGAGTAACACTTGCTGTGACCTGTGAAGGACTTTTTAAGCATGTTCTTTTATTATTATTAACTAGGAAGTTTGGGGTGCAGTTCTTTCACCTTTCAATGCTTTGAGTCTTAAACATTTTGCGTTGCTGATGTCCAAACGAACCACTTTAAAAGTAGCCGCTGAGGTTTTACTCCTCTTAAGTCTAAACTCTTTGGCAGCTGTCAAGGCTCCTCTGTCCAAGCCTTCAGAGAGACATACTCCATATTTGATTTCGGATCTGGAAATGCAACCACCCTACTAGACCTAATGTTCTCTGTGTGTGCATGCACATTCCCCTCCTCCTTTCATGGCATTTGTTGTAACCTGGCATAGGGCAGTATCTAAGTGGTCAGTAGAAAATTGGCAGGGCAAGAGTTAGGAGGGTGGAGTTGAATTTAGAAGTACCTAGTCCATATGAACAGTTGAATTCTGATGCTGGAGAATTACGGCCTTTTTCAGGCTGAGCCGAACTCTTCCTGTGTTAGCTGTGTGCGAGTCAATTTTCTATAGCAGGTTTTGCCTTTGAACAGTGAGGCACACAGTTTGATTGCACAACATCGAACCTTCGCAACTCCCCATTTCACTATTGTCATTCCATTAAAAAACAAAAACAACACACACATAAACTTTTAAATGCCACGACTGAAAACATAACTGAATTATTTAGCTGCCCCTGCTCCCCTTCCTGTAACAAAACAGATTTCTTAACATGCCCTGGGGTAAGTAGCAATGGTTTCACTCCTTGCTTTGGTTTGCCAGCTGTGCAAACACCTAGAAAAAGGGAATGTAGTTCCAGTTAGGGACTGTCATGTTCGAATGCAAGACTCAAAAAAAAAGAAAAAAAAAAAAGGAAAAGGATGCTTGCTAATGTTTCCACTTTATCTTCAGGAAATGAAGATTTGCTCGGCAATTATAAACCTATTTCATCTGATCCCAGCCGCGCCACAGACGCTCGTTAAGCCTTTGCTGGAAGTTGTGATGAAAACGGAACGGGCTATGTTGATAGAGGTAAAGTGGCACTTAATTTCCTTAATTGCTTCCATTTTTTTCCATTTGTAATATTTCCTTTAATTGTATTTTGGATTGTTTCAACTCCTTTGTGTAATCCATTTGATTTAAAGGTTTGATTTGTAGACACTTCTCTTGTTCTTGGTTCCATTTTCAAAATAGTTTGGAACTGGTTGTGATGGATTCTAAAGGTTCCAGTAAGATTTCTAACACAGCCTTCCCCAATCTGCAGCCCTCCTGTTGTGTTGGACTACAAATCCCATAATCCTCCAGCCAGCTATGCTGTGCTCCCATAATGCTCCAGCCAATTATGAGGAAGTCTGCTTTACTTTACAGTTGGGGACCCTGCAACTGGATTAAAATTATAGGTGCAGCTGCAAATACCTACTCATACCTTGAGATCCATTTCAGAGACCCAGGTCCACCCTGCATCCCCCAACAAGTGAAGTAAGGAAAATGGCTAACAGGACCATCTCAGTTGTGGCATCCTGGTAGTGGAATGCACTACCCAAAAAGGTTCACCTGGTGCCTTCTTCATGGTCATTTTGGTCCCAGATGAAGACTTTAAAAAAATTCTTCCAAGCTTTGAAAAAAAATCTGTGATCTAATTGTTAATGCTCTGTATATTTCCTGCAAATTATTTTATGATATTGTCTTTCTAATTGTATTTTATTTTACTTTGTGAGCTGCCCAGACAACTAATTATAGTGTCAGGAATAGATTGTCCTTTCCCTTCGCAACCAATGCCACAATAGACAAAGCTTCAGGCTAATACTACTTTATTTCGCTAGAGCCTGGTCTTTCAACAAATAAAGATTCAAGGAAACTCTCAGACTGCCCCAGGCTCTAAACAACTAATCAACATTCCCTAAGCAGAGGAGACAAATCACAAGGTAGAGAAGTTGCCAGCAGTTTGGGTATGAACCTCCTGGCCAAGCTAGCTTCACAGGGATGTCCCTCCCTTAGGGTGGTTCTGTCCTGCACTGGCTTCCAGAGTGGCTCTCTGGGCGGAGCATCTGGGCCCTGCCCCTAACTTTTCCTGCTCTGCTTTGCGCCACAGCCTAGCATCTCTCAAGTCATGCCCCTCTTCCTCCACCTCCTCGGAAATGTGAGATCCTACGGTGGAGAGAGGGGGTGGGGACTGAGCCTGGGCCTTCTGTTTGTCAAGGCTTTCAGAGGAATCTCTCCTAGCATCTAGGCAGCCTAGGGAGGGTCCCTCCCTCATGCTTTGATCTAGCAGTTCTAACTCTGACTCAGAATTAGAGCTGTCAGACATCTGAAAGGGCTGGGACTCATCCCTGACATATAGTTAGGGGGAGAACAATCCTAGGGTCCCTAGACAGCGTCTGGGGGGGCCATAGGATAGTTCGGATTCTTGGATCTGGGTTCAGAGACAGCACTTTGACCTTGGACCCAGGAGTCTGAGCTCCCCGTCCCCTCCTCCTCACAGCTGGCATGGAGAATACTGCCCCAGCTGCCTCTCTCAGCTCGCAAAAGCAACCTCGGAGAGGAGGGAAAGGGGGTGGTTCTGTCTGCAGGGAGGGGAGGGGACTGAGGAAGCGGGGATCTGTGCTGTCCCCAGCCTCCTTCCCTCCCCCTCTGCCGAGTCTTAGCTAGATGGGCAAAAATACCCGTCCAGCAAAAATGCAGAGCTCTACATAGGGTGTCCGTCAGCCTCCGAGTTCCAAATAGGATTGCGTCCTAAGTAAATAAATGAAACACAGAAACATTATCCTTATTCTGTCCTCAAGAAAAGAAGCCCAATATCTGGTATTTCAAACATGCCTTCATTGAAAATGGTGAAGGTTCAGACGTGCTGGTGAAAAAGGCTGTAATTCCACATTCAGGGGTTGCTGGCATGTTTGCAATCCATAGAAAAACGTTTCCCAAGAACACAACCCCAGACTGCTTTGAGCTTGTCCATGTGCCAAATGAAGCTTACTTGTCTTTGTGTTTTGTTTGTTTTTCCCCTTGCAGGCTGGCAGCCCATTCCGTGAACCATTAATAAAGTTTCTGACGCGTCATCCATCCCAGACGGTTGAACTGTTTATGATGGAAGCAACCTTAAATGATCCACAGTGGAGCAGAATGTTCATGGTAATTGACAGTACATACACATAGATGCACGCACTTCTTAAAATGCTGGCAGAAGGTCTGTGTGCTTTCCAGGTGTAAAGGGGTGGTGCAGATGCAGTAATCCCATTTCCTTAAGCGTGATCAAGGTGCTGGGTGTGAGGCCTTGGATTCAGGCCTCAAGGGTAGGCATGGTTGGGCAAATGCCAAGTGCCCGCTTCCCAACAGGGGCCCACTGACAAGAGCCCCCTAGACTTGCACCGCTTCACCGTGGCAACCTGCTTGCTCACCTGCCTCTCGCTCCGGCCCAGACAGCCGTGGTGGTGAGGAGGAGCAGGAGACGCCACAGCCTCCTTGCTCCCTGGCTCTCTACCTGTCAAGCAAGCAAGTGGTAGCAATGCTGAGAAAGAGGATGAGGAGCAGGAGCAGCTGGGGACAATGGCGAGGAGAAGGGGGGGCACTGAGCGAGGGCCCCCGCTGAGGGTGTCTTGCCCAAGGGCCCTGCAGAAACCTGGAGCCAGCATTAACGAGGCCGGTGCCTTTCTTAGAACAGCACTACACTATTCAGCAGAGGTGATCTTTGTACAGCCTTTTGGCTATATAGCTAGTGCAGGTGGCTACAGATGGCTGTCTGGCTACACAGCCCCGCCAGGGCCGGCGTCAAGGGTAGGCATGGTTGGGCACCCGCACAGGGCCCCCACTTCAGCAGGGGCCCAAAGGCAAGACCACCCTGGAGTGGCTCCTCCTCTTCATCCTCGCAGCCTCCTTGCTCGCCTGCCTCTCACTCTGGCCCAGACAACGGCAGTGGTGAGAAGGAGAAGCAGGAGATGCCACCGCCTGCTTGCTCTCTGTGAGTCAAGCAAGCAAGTGGCAGCAATGATGAGAAAAAGGAGGGGGAGTGAGAGCGGCTGGACACAATGGTGGTAAGAAGGGGGACTCACTGAGGGAGGGGGCCCATGGAGGGTGATCTGCCCAAGGACCCTGAAAAACATGGAACCAGCACTGACTGCATTGCATGCTCCCTCCTCTCTGGAGTACAATCCCCCCGCCCCACCCTAATGATTAAGGATCACCTTGGCACCCACTGAACCATGGTTACTGCTCAGCAGGGGTTCCAGTTCAAACACTGTCCTCAGATTCTGGTTGACAGCAAATGATCCTTAGCATTCACCATACTTAGAAACCGAGTGTGGCATATGTATTTATTTACTACACTTCTATTCCGCTTTTCCTCCAAAGGAGATAAAGGTGGTGTAATAGTTCCTTTGCCCTCCATTTTATCCTCACGAAAGCCCTGCGAGGTAGGTCAGGAGGGGAGATAGTGACTGGCCCACGGTCTCTCCGTGAGCTTCATGGCCAAGTGGAGATTTGAACCCAGGTCTCCCAGGTCCTAGTCAGACACTCTAACCCAGAAGTGGGCAGAAGGTTGGATCTACTAGTATATCTGTCCCCCAACCTGGCATCCTCTGGATGTGTTGGACTGCAATTCCCATCATTCCCAGCTTGCTGGGAATGATGGGAATAATTACATCCCAACACATCTGGAGAGTACCAGGTTGGGGAAAGATATATTAGTAGATACCTGGGTGCTTTGCAGGAGAACAGCAAGGGTTTCTGACTCCAAATTATTTAACAATAGTAGCAACAAAATTCCCACGTTCAGAATTCTCCAGGGTTCTAAGTACAGAACAGGGTAGATTCTACATGTCTGTACTCTGATCACCCCTGCTCTAACCACTACACTATGCATTGTGTCTGACATAGTGGCTAAAGCGACTGAGCTGTGAATCAGGAAGTCCCCGGTTCGAATATCTTCTCTGCCATGAAGGTAGTAGTTGGGTCTTAGGCAGGCATCTCCTCCACCTGCAATATGGGAGATTAAAAAAAAAATACTGGTTTACCTTACAGGGTTGTTGTGCAGATTATAACTGGAATTACAATGATATAATGCCTGTAAAGTGCTTTCAACACTTGAAAGTGCTATACAAGTGTTATGTATTATTATAAGATCAGTGCCAACGTAAGCGTTAACTGTGGATTAGCCTGACAGGGGAAGAGGTGTGGGGCGCTGCATAGGGAGGAGTTGGAGGGGGACGATGGGGGGAATGCACAGGTCTTGCAGTCCTAAGTGAAGAATTTTAGTGCTCAGTTTTAAGCATAAGACGGCAAAGGTATAGTCAACACCACGCCCCACATGTGAAATGGCATCATGCGCTTTGCTTGCTGTCTTCCTCCTGACGTCATTCCTCGCCCTCATCAGAGTTTTTCTCATTTTTTAAAAAAAAAATCAGAGTTTTTTGAAACATAAAGATGCAAAACCTCTGCGTGATGTTCTGGCAGCTAATCCCAATCGCTTTATCACATTGCTGTTACCTGGCGGCACCCAAGCAGCCGTTCGGCCCGGCTCTCCCAGCACTAGCAGCATGCGCCTCGACCTCCAGTTCCAGGCTATCAAGGTATGACGCGCTGACTACTGAATGGTTGCCCTAAAGAGTTCACATCCACACCTAACCCTTTTGCTTTGAGAGTTCCTTCTAACTGTATTAAAATGGTAGGCTTCCTCCACTCCACTTTCCACCAGACTATTTTCGTTCTCTTTTATCGTACTGTTTACTGCTTTCTTGTTCCCTCCTGGCGGTGTCTGTAAACCCACCTTGTCCTCCATATCGTCTTAAGACTCTGACTACAACATTTTATTTATTACATTCCTATAGCGCCCGTTAGCCGAAGCTCTCTGGGTGGTTTACAAGGCAACGCTTAAAACCATAAAATACAATAATATAGTAAAACAGAGTATAAAACCGTAAGTCAAAGACGGAATAAACCAAAGTAGTAACCAAGATAAATGCCAGCAGCAGTGCAAATATTTATAAATGCACTGACATATTTTTTTCAAACTGAAGAGCTAAAAAGCCTGGGAAAATAAAGGGTCTTCACCTGGTGCCGAAAAACACAATGAAGGTGCCAGGCGAGCCTTTCTAGGGAGAGCGTTCCACAGCTAGGTGCCGCCACTGAAAAGCCCCTTTCCTTAGTAGCCCCCCACCTCTCCTCATTTGGCAAGGGCACCTGGAAAAGGGCCTCTGAGGATGTTCTCAGGGACCAGGCAGGTATATCCAGTCAGTCTTTTTCCTGTTCTCTCTCCGCTCCTCCCAACACACACACCTGGCTTTTGTAACATCTTGTCTGACAAAGAGATTGAGTTGGAAAAAGTGCAGGAAAGGACAACTAGAATGATCAAGGGGCTGGAGCAATTCCCCTATGAGGAAAGGTTACAATATCTGGGACTCCTTCGCTTAGGAAAATGGCGAGTCAGGGGAGACATGATAGAGGTGTACAAAATAGGCGTGATATGGAGAAAGTGGATAGGGAGACATTCCCCCCCCCATCGTACTGGAACCGGGGTCATCCCACGAAGACGATTGGTGGGAGATCAGGACGGATGAAAGGAAGGACTTCTTCACGCAGCGCAGAATTAAACTACAGAATTCCCTTCCACGAGATGTAGTGATGGCCACCAATTTGGATGGCTTTAAAAGAGGATTGGACAAATTTCCAAACCCTCTAGAAAACCCTACGCCGTGCAGTTTGGGAGGCAGAAAATGTGCTATGTTTCAAATGCCTCCTGAAAACACACTTGTTCACCAAGGCATTCTCTAGCTTGTAAATAATTGCAGTTGATTATATGCTACTCCATCTTGCTGCTTTTTTATTTTTTTGTACTGCTATTGTAGTTTTTGATACTGTTATTTTAAATATATTTGTTTTGTTTTAGTTGAAATTGCTTTTAATCGTATTTTAATATTGCATTTAAATGTGATTTTTAATACTATATATAAACATCTTGGATATTTTTCATATTAAGCAGTACATAAATATTACTAATAAAATAAATAAAAGAAATAGTCCTGATGACTACAAGCTACCTCCAGTATTGGAGGCAGTATTCCTATTTGCTGGGGAACATGGGTGGGGGTGCCATTGCACTCATGTCCTGCTTGTGCATTTGCTGTTCTTATGTTCCTATGAGATCTGGAGATCTTGAAAGTTGGCTCAATTTTTGTGATTTTAGAGTTGGCCTAATCAAGATACCTAACTTTATGTATTTGGGATTATTTTTAATGGCCAACAGGGCTGCCTTTTTTTAATTGTATATGTTAGCAACATTTGGTTTCTTGTATCCAATTCTTGTATGCTCAGTATATATCTCCTGCTGCTGTTTTCTTCCTATTTTTTTCTTCTCTTTCTCTGTCCTTTTATGTTTATTTTTTAAATCTAATTTCCCTTATGGTTTCAAAGAGATGAGAGGTTCTTAATATCTTTGTCTAGAACTACTGGGAAGGAAACATTAAACGGACATAACTAATAACTCGCTTAAGGCTGTTTAAGAATTGCATGCACATGAATGTCCTTGCTTTTGTTCTGACAGATCATAAGTATTATAGTTAAGAACGATGAATGCTGGCTGGCAAACCAGCATTCCTTGGTGAGCCAGCTAAGGCGAGTGTGGGTCAGTGAAGCCTTTCAGGAAAGGCACCGGAAGGAGAACATGGCTGCAACAAACTGGAAAGAGCCAAAGCTCTTGGCGTATTGCTTACTGAATTACTGCAAGTACGTAAACCCGTGAATGCAATCCCTCCCTCTAATAGCAAACACAGTTGGTGAGTGCCAATGGAAAAGGATCCAAAGTGGGGCTGCTGAGAAATGAGAGGGAGGTATCGACATGCTGGGGCAGGGGGAGTGGGGACGACAACCTTGAAGGTTGGAGAAGTACAAAAAATATTATAAAAATGTGTACTCTCAAAAATGAGAACTGTCCTTTAATAACTGGTTGCTGGAAGGAAACAACATGCTTTTAGCATAAGGGAATGCTTAGCACTGTGGGTTTTTTTTTTAAACTTCAGATATAAAGGACTCCTAGCTCAGTGGTAGAGTACATACTCCAAATAAAAAAAGGATTGGGTAGCAAGTTATGGGAAAGCCAGAAAGCCGCTGCCAGTGACGGACATGTCTGATCTCTGATGAGGCAGCTTCCTGGATGTTCCTGATATGACCGTCAGAGCGTTGAGTGCTTTAGCTTATCTTCTTCGAAACTCTCTTGTCAGCTTGACGCTTCTTCGCTTTTAATGTTTTACTTTTGTTCAGGAGAAATTACGGTGACATAGAACTGCTCTTCCAGCTTCTCCGAGCCTTTACTGGCCGTTTTCTCTGCAACATGACTTTCTTAAAAGAATACATGGAAGAAGAGATTCCCAAAAATTACACCATTGCCCAAAAACGGGCTCTGTTCTTCCGTTTTGTCGACTTCAGCGATCCCAACTTTGGAGATGAGCTTAAAGCCAAGGTAAAGCGAAATCAATTACGTGAATCTCAGCTGGTATTTAGGTTTCATTTTCTTGGGCAACAAAAGTTGCTTGCTTTAAATGTCAACAGGAGTTCAATAATGGGCAGGGCCACGTTTGTGAAAATACCATGCCTTTTACTAATTGATTGCAAGCTGCTCCAGGAGACTTGGGTGGGGTGGGGTGAGGAGGGCATAAAATACTTTAAATAAATAAATAAAAAATAATGAAGAGCAGTAGTAGGGTGAAGTCAGCAATTCATCAAACTCCATTTTTAAAGTGCCTCGTCCTGAATATTGGCATACCTCAAGGGTCCCCAGCCTTTTTGGGTCGATGGGCTTAATTCGTAATTGTGAGAGAGTGTCATGGGGACTGTCACAAAATGGCTACCATGGGAGGTTTTCCCATTTATAAAATGGCTGCCACAGTGGGCATGGCTGGTTACAAAACACTCATTTCCTAGAAGACAAATCGATGAGACTCTAAAGAAAAGCCACTTTCCCAAGAACCTAAGTACAAGGCAGAGGTGGCTGCCCGTGCTTCGAAATACAACACCACTCTTTTTCAGCCCAAATGAAGATGGTGCTGGAGAGCATCCCTTTGCTTCGCAATATGCCAACGTCCAAGTTAAAAAATAATTGTATATTTTTTAAAAATTTAGGAATAATAAAAACCAGGAGGGTGCCAACAGAGGTTTCTGTGGGCACACAGATGCCCTGGGCATACCAGTTTGCCTGCAGCTTTCAGTAGAAGAAACTAAGGGGAGACTCCAACTAAAGTCCTACTTAGAGTAGACCCATTAAAATAAATGGTATTTAAGTTAGTCATGACTAACTTGTCCCACTCATTTCAATGGATCTACTCTAAGCAGGACTTTAGTTGGATTCTCCCTTTGATTTCTAGAGGGATTCATAAGTGTCCTTTGATATTACTCATTAATAGTCCCGCTATCATTTTAGGTAACTGGTAGTTCAGAAGAGTACATGGGAGGTTCTTCATTTTCCCTCCCCTCCCTCTCTCTTCCTGATCTGCAGGTTCTGCAGCACATCCTCAATCCCGCCTTCCTGTACAGCTTTGAAAAGGGCGAAGGTGAACAGCTGCTGGGCCCTCCCAACCCAGAAGGAGATAACCCTGAGAGCATCACCAGTGTATTCATAACAAAGGTAGTTCATCCTAAGGAGGAAAACCACCGCCACCTGTCTGAACGTGTGTGGGCATGATCCATCCACAGCGAAACACGTTTTAAGTCCCATTGGCTTCAACCTAAGAGATGTAACTTTCGCATTGACATCAGTGGGTTGGATCTTGAATGCGTGGGTGGTTGGGGCGTGGCCTCTGCATGCATTGGTGGCTGTGGCTAGCCCATATGGCCCAGTAGAACTGCAGCCTAGTTCTAGCCCTGGCTGCTCCCAGTGGAAACTTCAGATGGATCGTGCCTCTTGTGGGGCTATTTTTCCCTGAGTAAAGTATACTGAAATTCCTTCTCCCTTCCCTCTTTGGGGGCAGGTACTCGATCCAGAAAAGCAAGCCGACATGTTGGACTCGCTCAGGATTTACCTCTTGCAGTTTGCCACTCTCCTGGTGGAGCACGCCCCACACCACATCCATGACAACAACAAGAATCGGAACAGCAAGCTGCGGCGTCTCATGACCTTCGCTTGGCCTTGCCTGCTCTCGAAGGCCTGCGTGGACCCAGCCTGCAAATACAGTGGGCACTTGCTGCTCGCCCACATCATCGCCAAATTTGCCATTCACAAGAAGATAGTCTTGCAGGTATCGCAGGCGTGTGCAGACGGATGTCTACAGCAGGGGAGCTGAACCGCGTTCAGCCAGAGGGCCAAATTCCGTTTCAAGGAAGCTTTCGGGGAACTGCATTCCAGTGGTGGGCAGACAAAAGGGGCGGGGCCAAACAGTCCAGCATATTATTCATTTATTTAATTAATTTCTGTTTATTTATTTTAATTACATAAGGGCACAATCCTATGCATGTTTAGACAGAAAAAGGCCTACAACTCCCAGCATGCCCCAAGAGTAGTAGGCCTTTTTTTCTGTCTAAACGTGCATAGAATTGTGCCTTAAGTAATGAATTTCTGTACAGCCCAATAGCTGAAGATCTCTGAGCAGTTCACAAGAATTAAAACCACAAAGTACAGCATAAGACAGCATACAATATGAAAGGTGAAAACTATAGTAGAAAAGTACAACCAGAATAAAATGTAGCAGTAAAGCAGAGGTTTAAAATACAGATTTAAAACAGCAGAGCTAAAGGCTGGAATGCTCAAATGCTGGGAGAATACAAAGGTCTTCACTTGGCGCCGGAAGGCGTACAATGCAGGTGCCAGACTAACCTCTCTAGGGAGCTCATTCCACAACCAGGGTGCCACAGCAGAAAAGGCCCCTTTTCTGGTAGCCACCTGCTTTTGACCTTTTAGAATGGTGAAGAAACTGTACAAAAGCTGGCAAGCCACCAAATGATTGGTAGTTAGGGGGAAGGGGGCAGGGCCTGGGGAAAGGGGGTAGGGCCATCTGGGGAATCGCAGAGGGCTGGATTGGGACCCCAATTAGGGTCTGAAGTTCTGCAGTCCTGCGTTACAATGTGTTCAGAATCCGCCTCTGCTGTGTTTCCCTTTTAATCGATGAAACCAGGCCTCAATAGATGCTGGAGAGAGGTAGACAGGTTGTTCCCAGTGTGAATATTTATGTTTGTGTGTGTGTGTGTGTGCGCGCGTGCGCGCATGCATATGCATACAAATGCACACACACGATTAATAGTGCAGAAGTTCACCTGGGAAATAACTATGAAGTGAGCCTAAAAAGTTACAGCCTGTCTTTGTATGCTTACGCGGGAGATCATTCTGGGTTGAGTAGGGCTTGCTCCTAATCAAGTTCCCGCAGGAATGTGCCCAAAGGCTCACAGGAGTTGAGGGAGCTAGAAGGCAAGCATTGAATGTGGTGGGTAGCAGTCACTAATAGACTTGGGCTTGAGAGTGTTTGCTGCAAAAATGAAGGTAGGTGGGCTTTGCAAGGTGCTCAGTCACAAGGATGGTGATCCAGTGATACTTCTTGTGTAGCTTTCAGCTGAGTGGAGAGGGCCAAAGATATGTAATGATGTTAACAGCGCCGCGGACAAATGGGTTTTTCTTAATCTCTGAACGTTCTGAGCAAGTTTATTTTAAAAATCTGGTTCTTCTGAGTGGAGGGGATATCCGGGAGCTGGAGGTGGTAAGATCTTGGGGAAGACCTTAGACCAGGGATATTGAACATCTTTTAGCCCAAGGGCCAAATTCTATCTCAGAGGGGCTCTCGGGGGCCGCATTCCAGTGATGGGCGTGACCAAAAACACCAGCATATTGTAGCTTGAAGCTCTTACTTAGCCAGTAACTAAGCTTTAGGAAAGGGATTTCAACCTTTTACAACAGGGGAAAATGCACAGAGCTGGGAAACCACCAAAAAATCGGTGGTCAGGGGAAGGGGGCGTGGCCTTTCAGGAAACCTCGGAGGGCCTGATTCGGTTCTGCACCATTTTCATAGAATCGTAGAATCATAGGGTTGGAAGGGGCCTACAAGACCATTGAGTCCAACTTCTGATTTCCAGGCGGTCTCCCATCCAAGTACTAACCAGGGCTGACCCTGCTTAGCTTCCGAGATCAGGTTCGACATTAAGATATGGGAGGGAGACATTGTGATATGAAGGCAAGTGGGTGCCACTATATTATATTGAATAGTACCCAATATTAGTCCTATGTAGAGTAGACCCACTGAAATGAATGGAAATTAAGGTAGTCATGGCTAACCTAAGTCCCATTCATTTCAATGAGTCTGCTCTATGTAGGACTAACATTGGATATTTCCCATTGTCTGCATGGTGGCCTTTCAAGAGCACCACATCCACATGATTGATGGTGGAATTGCTCTTGCAATTTTCTTGATGTGTCTTCAGTTAAATTCTTTATGTTCTCCTTTTCAGGTGTTCCATAGCCTCCTGAAGGCTCACGCCATGGAGGCCCGGGCCATCGTTAGGCAAGCCATGGCTATTCTGACGCCAGCAGTGCCTGCTCGCATGGAGGATGGCCACCAGATGCTGACTCACTGGACGAGGAAAATCATAGTCGAAGAGGGCCATACAGTTCCTCAACTGGTCCACATTCTGCATTTAATAGTCCAGCACTTCAAGGTATTTATGCAGTGAACATATGTTTAAGGTGTACAGCAGTGATGTGGGTTTGGAGATATCCTACTGCTAGGCTTCTCTGTGGATTTCGCCCCACTCCCCATGTTTTAAAAATGAGTTGTTTCCTAAAATCAATGAATGAATGAATATAATGCCAGTCAAATTTGGCAGTTTTGAAGTTACAAACTTTCCCCCTTGTAGTCTATCTTTTGGGAGTAAGTGTGTGTAATATATCACTTACTATTTCTTGGAAGTAAGGGTGTGTTACTCAGTCTCTCTCATCAACCCAGTTTGCATGTAACAGCAGCGAATCATGGGTTAATTCACCCACGATTTTCCATGGCATGTACCTGGCACAATTTTCTGCCATTTTGAATTTTCAACCCCTGATTGGGCTGATCGGAGGTTGCTACATTATGTCCAACGCCGGACACTATAGGTTAGTTGTGGGTTAAACAACCCACAGTTACTTACAATTAGTAGTCAGGTTAACTGTGGGTTGTTTAACCCACGATTAATCTATTCTGTCTGGGTTTGGACATAACGTAGCAACCATCGATTGGCCTGATAGGGGGTTGAGTATTGAAAAAAGGCTGCAGAATGCATCCAGCATGTGCTGTGGCAAATCATGGGGTAAGTAACACAGAATTTGCCGCTGTTACAGCATTACATGTGAACAGCTCTTACCTCCCTCCTCCACAGACAGACAGACACACACACACTATGTTGTTAACAGGGTAAATTAAAACAAAAGTATACATAATCCAAATATGCTAAATTAGATCCCACATCGAAAAAAGTGGCTCCAGGACCCGCCAAAGTTGATCACCCCTGACATAGATCTACATATGACAACTGGAAGGCTTCTTCTCCATTTATTGGTGTTTTTTTTTTTTAAATGTACCGATTTGGTTGTTAGTGCTACCTCCGTATCTTGCTAGGCATTTTTTTAAAAAGCTCACAAACCCAACGTGTTCCCCAAAGAGCAGAAATCCCTTAAAGTGGTGATCTTAATTCGTGCCAAGGGTTAACTTGCCCTTGACTCAAATAACTTCATGAATTGTGTCTGCATCATATAAAACAGCTCACATAGGAACCCTCTGAGATGTTCATAAATGGCTCAGAACACAAATCACATTTGGAACTGTTTATTTTGGTATAAAGCGCTTCATGAAGGGTTGTTTGTGTTGATTTTTAGGCTAGATTGCTTGAGGGCCAGGGGAGTAATTTTTGTGTAGGACAAGAACCATTGCAGTCTTGGTCCAATGAACCCTCTCTCTGCATTTCTAGTCATTTGGACCACTATGCGAAATCAGAGTGCTTGGTTGGTTTTGTCATTTTAGAATGATGCCCCCAAGACTGTTTGCTATTAGTGGGCTCGAGAGAGAGAATCACAAACGAAGATGAAAGTAGTCTGTAATCATTTGGCCAGAGGCACTTAAAATACAATACTTAAACTAGAAAGCTTATCTTTTCCACTTCATTGTAATACTCTAGCCATGCTAGGTTTCAAAGAAATCCGGAGAATAAGTGTGTCAGCAGAGGTATACTTAGTACAACTTGAACTGAGCGAGAGAAGAGTTGGTCGGTTTCTGTCCCTCCCAGTCTTTTAACCTGCAAAGCATATTTATCGGCAGCACAGGCTGAAAAAACCATAGGCTCCTGGACTGAAAGACCACCGCCTCCTCGAATATATTACTACCATCTCTGTATAGCACTATTCAGTGTACGATGTGCTTCACAATTCCTTTTCCTTCCAATGAAGTATAAGACCCTGAGCCTTTGTTCAGACATTATTTTCCTAAACTCAGAAAGCAGCTCAAGTATTTCTGAGCCTAAATTGGGCCAGGTTGCACCCCTAATGTTGTTGTGAGCATGGCAGAATCCACCCCTCATCTAAACCCCCCTCCCCAGTGCTTCCAGAGTCCTTCTCAATTTCTGTACTTACCTTTATTGCTGCTTCAGTGGCAGGAGAATGGAGGAAGGGAGGGCTGGTGTCTCACTCCCTCTTAATTCTGAATTCATAATAAGAGAGGATGTGTGTCTGTCTGTCTGCACCATGGTACCAAGACTGAAACCTGTACACCTGAAACTAGGCATGCATACTAACGGGTCAGTTGGGGTGTGCCCTTTGGCAGTACAATTCTTTACTGATATTCTATCATTCTCCAAGATTTTTTAAACCACTTTGGGAGGTAGTTTTATAATGAAAGAAGATGTGTGTCTGTTCATCCGTGCCATAACATGGAACCTAGACACCTGAAACTTGGCACATTACTAAGGGGACCCTAGGGGTGTGCACCTTGGGGCCATTTTCTTTTTAAAACCCAAGAATTAATTTTAATGACGTTAAATGTGTCCATGTTGTTGAAGTCTGCAGTGACACCTTCAGTAACTAGAGGCAGATTTCCATAACCAGCACATAGCTTTGCAGTCGATACAGTTTGAAGCCAAGGGAGATTAGTGGCTGCGAGACAGAGTTATATGGTTCCTCTGTCCCCCCTACTGTGGGGCAGCCCCTGCTCAGAGGAATGGATTGGACAGACCCCTCCCTCAGAGTGTGGGCATGGTTTTACTCAGACAGGGCTGGCACAATATGTCCAACAGCCATGGATGTTTGCTTGAAGACTTCTCCGTATGAAACTAAGGGCTATTTGAACATGTGCCAGGCTGGATGTGTTCACTGGTAGTTCATATATGCAGAAGCTATACACGTTATAATGTGAGGAATAACTAGGCTACCTGGAGGATTGTCTCTTTGCATATATACCTGCTGGAACTCTTAAGATCATCTCCAGCGGTCCTTCTCTGGGAGCCCCTGCCAAAGGAAATGAGGAGGGTGGCTACCAAAATAGGGCATTTTCTGTTGTGGCACCCTGGTTGTGGAATGAGCTTCCCACAGAGGCTGACGTGGAGCTTATGTTGTGCTCTTTTGGGCATCAAGTGAAGACCTTTTTACTCTCCCAGGCATTTTAGTCTTTCAGTTTCTGTTGTTTTAAATCTGCTACTGTACTTTAAAGCTTTGCGCTGCTGCTAGGTTTTATTTTGGCTTTGATTTTATGCTGTAGTTTTAAACTGTCACGTTGGACTTTATGGTTTTAATTGTTGTGATCCGCCCAGAAGCTTCAGCTATTGGGCGGTACAGAAATTCAGTAGGTGAATAAAATAATTAAAAAATTCTGCAGGTTTACTATCCAGTGAGGCACCATTTAGTGCAGCACATGGTGAGCGCCATGCAGCGGTTGGGCTTCACCCCCAGCGTCACCATCGAGCAAAGAAAACTGGCTGTGGACCTGGCTGAAGTGGTGATCAAATGGGAATTGCAACGAATCAAAGATCAGCAGGTAAGGGGGCTTCAGCGCTTTTGGAATCCGCTGTGACGTTCTCCACTTCTCTGCAAGAAAACCCCCATATTGAATCCCACCTCTTTGACTTGCCTCCTACTCACAGCCGGATTCGGATATGGATCAGGGTGCCAGTGGGGAAGGAGCAAGTTCTGCCTCATCTTCTGTGAAGAGGGGGCTCTCAGTCGACTCTGGGCAAGAAGTGAAGCGGTTCAGGACTGCTACTGGGGCAATAAGTGCTGTAAGGATCCCATTTTTTTCTCCTTGCCTTCTTTGTAAATGATACTTTCCATTTCTTTAGCATTCAGTTTTTTTATACGCTGAGTTTGTGTGTTTACACACTGACATAGCAACTCAACTGGCTGGGATTGCACATAACGCTAAACTTACGGTATGGGTTGTTGAATTCTGGGTTGTCATATTGTGTGAACCCAGCCATGCTCACAAACAATGGTTTGTCAACCATGAACAACCCATGGTTTTTACTTGGGTTGTGAACTCTGGCCAGTTTAAACCAGGGACGGGCAGAATGTAGATCTCCAAATGTTTTGGACTTCCAATTCCCAGCATTCTGAGCTGGCAGGGGCTTCTGGGAGGTGAAATCCAAAACATCTGGAGATCTACCTTCTGCCCACACCTGGTTTAAACCATGGGCTGTCATCATGTGCAAACTCAGAACCATGGGTTGCTCATTGGTTGTTTTGCCAGGCTGCAGAGGCAAGGCTGGTTAAAAAAAAAAAAATCAGTGAATCTACATGCCAGTGCTTCAGTGCCACAAAGGCATTTGGAATACAGGGAGAGAATGGGCAAAGGAGGAGGGAAACAACCCAGGGATTGAGAAAACAAACTGTGGTTTGTTGTCTGACAGTCAAATCCTGGATAGGGCAACAAACCGTGGGTTAAAGAAACCATGGCTTAATGTTATGTGAAAACCTAGTCACTCTTCTTTTTGACATCACATGTGCCCTCAGGTATTTGGACGCAGTCAGTCGCTGCCTGGAGCTGACGCCCTCCTTTCGAAGCCCATCGACAAGCAACACACGGACACTGTCATCAACTTCCTCATTAGAATTGCTTGCCAGGTACTGTGTGCTTCTGAAATGAATGTGAATATTTATTTATTTCATTTCATTTCTATACCGCCCAATAGCCAAAGCTACAATATGAAATATAAAAGCTTAACACCACAATATAACGGTACAACCAGAATAAAACCTAGCAGCAATGCAAGAGGTTTAAAATATGGATTTAAAACACCAGAGCTAAAAGATTAAGAAGTTAAAATGCTAAAATACTGGCAGAATAAAAAGGTCTTCACCTGGCGCCAGAAGGAGAACAACATAGGCGCCAGGTGAACCTCTCTAGGGAGCTCATTCCACAGCTGGGGTGCCATGGCAGAAAAGGCCCTCTTCCTGGTAGCCACCTCCCTCACTTCTTTTGGCAGAGGCTCCCAGAGAAGGACCCCTGAAAATGATCTTAGGGTCTGGGCAGGCACATATGGGAGGGGACGCTCCTTCAGATAACCGGGCCCCAAGCTGTTTAGGGCTTTGAATGTTAATACCAGCATTTTGAATCAGGCCTGGAAATGGACTGATTAGCATCCATTAATAAGGCTTGATTAGCATCAAGAAGTCAACTTCGCTGCTCCACTGGAGGGTGATTTGCAGTGTTTGGTTGCTCCTAATGCAGGGGGGAAAGAATCCTAGAACTATATCCAGTTCCTCTCCTCTCCTTTGGATTTTTCATGGGCAAGGTAGAGTAGTTAGCAGGCAGATCGCCTTCCTCGATATACAACTGTGCGATCGCTAAGATAATCAGAAGAGGTCTTGCTGGTTGTGCCGCGACCAGCAGGTTGCTGTCTGGCAACAACGCCGAAGCGGGCCGTTTCCCTGGTGGCACCCACTTTACAAATTGCCCTCCCCACTGGTATTCGGGAGGTGTCAACTGTGCTAAGCTTGGGTTTGGGCTGTTGGCAGTGCAGGCTAGAGTAAAATTACTGGACAAGCTGAGCACAGCTTCAAATGTTTGGGCACCACTGCCTCCAAGTTTGCACAGGAGACCCTGTCATGGGGCTACCAGGGAAGTAGATCTTTCCTGTTTGATGAATGTGGCTATTGCTTGCTGGGCAGGTCTGCTCCAGCATCCAGAACTAAATCATCATCTGCTGGACCGCTTTGTACAGCGTGCCCTTAATAATATTGCCCCACATTACTTTAACCGAGCCTTTTCTGAGAAGCGAAATGAGGTTACTGTTTTCGCAGGATGTATGATGGCATTAAAATATTAATGAGTTCTAAAAGATTATGATGATAAATGTTTGCTACTTAGCAATTATTCTGGTTAATTGCCAGGTAAATGACAACTCCAACACGGCCGGCTCTCCAGGAGAACTGCTTTCCCGACGCTGCGTTAACCTTCTGAAGACAGCTTTACGGCCAGACATGTGGCCCAAATCGGAGCTCAAACTGCAGTGGTTTGATAAGCTTCTAATGACCGTGGTAAGTTGTGTTTCGCAGCCTTAAAGGCAGCAGTAAGACACAACATAATTAAATGCTTATTAAAGTATCGCGGGTGCATTACGCGTTGTCATGTTCTCCCAAACATGTTGATTCATTTCCAAAATATGAAGACCCTGAGCATGTGTCTCTGTGTGTTGAAGGAAACAGCGTGGTGCTCGCTGTTGAGAACTTGAAATGTCATGTTGGCCCTCTTTAATTGCCAGTTTAATTTGGTGCCATGACTTCGACAATGTTCAGCATAATGGAATTGATTTATGGTCTCAAATAATTACTCCTGTCCTTCTGTTGACATCAGGATTAGGATAAAAAAGTCAACTGCTAAGAACTGGAAAAGAGCGCTGGGTTGGAATGCTCGACTTTGCGCTGCAACGTTGATGGGGTTTTGGCATTTTTAGGCAGGGGTTTTAGAAACATTTGCGTTCCCAGGGAATTGGCCCAAGATTGGCCTTACCAGTACGACATAGGAACTGAGGAACTGCCTTATACTGAATCAGACCACTGACTGGCAGCAGCTCTCCAGGGTTTCAGGCAGGATTCTTTCCTTGCCTTACCTGGAGGATCTGGGGATCGAACCTGGGGCCTTCTGCCTGCAAAGCAGGTGCTCTATCACACTGAGCTATGGCTACCACAAGAGGCTCAGGCTGATTTTTTTTATCCTGCTCTTCCTCAAGGGAGCTCAGAACAGCATCATCAAGCTCTCTCCTTTTATGCTTACAGCAGCCTGCATGGTAGGTCAGGGAGCGATCTAGTGACTGGCTCCGGGCTTGCCCGGTAAGCTTAGTGCAGGGTTGCAGAACCTCTTTCAGCCCAAGGGCTGAATTCCATTTTGCTTCTGGGGGCCGCGTTGTGAGGGGGAGCCGGGGGGGGGGGGAGAAAGGGACAGGGCCAGAATACCCCAAATGCCAGTATATCCTGCTAGCTGCTAAGCTTTAGGGCAGGTATTTCAACCTTTTAGAAAGGTGGCCAAAACAGGGTGAAAGCTAGGATTCCACCAAACTATCGGTGCTTGGGGGAAAGAGGGTGTGGCCTGGGAAAGGGGCTGTGGCTATCAGGGGAACTCCAGAGGGCCAGATTGGGACTCCACAAAGGCCGGAACTGGCCTCGGGGACAGAGGTCCTGCATCCCTGGCGTAATGGCTGAGTGGGGATTTGAACCCTGGTCTCTGTCAGAATTGGATCGTCCTTTCCTTTCGCAATCAGCACCAGAATAGACAAACAGGGTGATGCTATTTGGCTAGAGCCTAGTCTCTCTACAAATGCAGATTCAAGGAAAACTCTCAGGCTTCCCCCAGGCTCTAAACAACTAATCAACATTCTCCAAGCAGAGGAGACGAGCCAGGGGATAGAGAAGTTGCCGGCAGTTTGGGTATGAACCCCACTGACCAGCTAGCTTCGCAGTGATGCCCCTACCTTAGGGTAGCTCCCTCCTACATTGGCTTCCCAGAGAAGCTATCCTGGCAGAGCGTCTGAGCCCTCCCCCTAACTTTTCACGTTTTGCTATAGTGTCTCTCAAGTCACACTCCTCTTCCTCCTCCTCCTCAGAAACTTGTGTTCTGATGGTGGAGGGAGGGGGCAGGGACTCAGTCTGGGCCATCTGTTGATCAGGGTCTTGGGAGGACCCTCTTCCAGCATTTTGGCTCACTAGGGAGGGTCCCTCCCTCAGCCTCAGATCTAGCTGCTGCTCCAACTCTGATTCAGAATCAGAGCTGTCAGACATCTCAAGGTGCTTAGACTCATCCCTGACAGTCTCCCTGTTCTAAGTCCAGTGCTCAGACCGCTACGCTACCTTATGCTGGCTTCCGTGCATGCCCAGGAGGCAGTCAGCGTTGTCCCTTCAAATTGCCATAACAGAGATGGGGTGTGTATGTGTGCTTGCTCGCACATAGCCAAGTGTGATTAAAATCCCCCTCCCCACACCAACGTTCTATCGCGTTGCTGGACACAGTAGAATTCCCCCCCCCCCCCCCCAATTAGAGGCAGCTTGGTAACCACCAAGTGAGAAGCAAGTGGTGGCATACTTGGGAGAAGCTTGGAGAGGCAACTCAGGAGTCTTGCTGGGACAAGGTGTGGGCGTGCCTGCTTTAGAGGGCAGCATTTAAAACAAAACAATTTTATTTTATCAGCATAGTGAGCAAAACAAATGTCAGAGGTTAAGCTTCTGAGGGCTGCATTGCATTGGTGAACCGCTGAGAGATTTTATTATATTCACCGGTATATCAATGCCACAAATAAATGGGTGGATGGATGGATGGATGGATGGATAGATAGATAGATAGATAGATGGGGCAGGGCCACCTACTCAAATTACCAGTATATCCTGCCAGTAACTAAGGCTTAAGGGAAGCATTTCAACCTTTTAGGAAAGGGGGGGGCTGAGCTCCCCGGTAGCTCAGTGGTTAAGGTCCATGTGAGTTGTGTGCCAAGGCTCCAAAGTCAATTCCCAGTTAAAAAGGATCTCAGGAACAGGGCCAGGAAAGACATCTGCTTGAGATGGCAGAGAGCTCCTGCCAGCCAGAATAGAGGGTACCGGGCCAAATGGAGAAACCCTCTGGATGGCTGGAGGAGGAGCAGTGAGACTCTGTCCCCCCTTGTCTTCCCCCTTCCACTTCCCTAGTGCCTCCCTACCATGCCTCTCCCTGCCATATGACTCTTACCTGTTGTGTGTTTGAGGTGGGTGACAGGCTGTAGTGAGCGCAGCGCATGCCAGCCTCCTCGTAGGAGGCTCAGGCCCACGGGCCATGTCTGGGCCTCCAAGGTTCCTCAGGTGGCTTCGGCCCCCCTGACTGCCAACTGTTTGGTGGCTGTCCAGTTTTTGTGTGTCCCATGCTCCCCCCCCCCCCCAGTTCCCATAAGGCTTAGTTACTGGCAGCATGAGCTTTAAGGTGCAGTCCTGTTGGGCGGGCTGTGCACCTCCAGACTCAGAGGCTGATGGCCATTCAGTGCAGAGCGGGAGGAGCGGCAGAGGCAGTCTTTGCCTCCCCACTCCTCCCACTCTCTATTTTAGCTAGGTGGACTTCTTCGCCTGTCTAGCTGGGGCTCATCGGAGGGGGAGGGAAGGAGGCTGGGGAGGCCTGGGAAGACAGCGCAACTCGCCCTCTCCAGTCCCCTCCCCTTTCCAGCCACCGAAATGCCCCCTTTAACCCCTTTTGCAATCTCAGAGAGGCAGCAGGCGCGATTCTTTCTGTGCTGGCTGCAAGGGGGAGGGGGCGGGGAGCACAGATTCCCAGGTCTGAGGTTGGACTGCTGTCTCCCACTTCGGATCCAGGAATTGGAAATATCCAATGCCCCCCCCCCCCCGACACTGTCTGCGGGGCCATAGGATTGCTTTCTTAAGCTAAGAACATGCTGGTATTTTTATTTATTTTGTATCGTTTTGTTTTGTTTTGACATTTCTATACTGCCCAACAGCCAAAGCAATTCTGGCCTCGCCCACCACTAGAACGCAGCCCCCAAGAGCTTCTCTGAAATGGGATTTGACCCTCGGGCTGAAGGAGCCTCTGCTTTATCCCTTCCCATCTCCTTGAGGTCACCGTCACCCAACACCTGTGCAGCAACAGCAGCGTTGAGGCTGCTGCTCTTGGTGCATGCGCGTGTGTAGCATGTATGTAAAAGGTAGGGAATGGTTTGAGAGCTAGGCTGAGAGATTTGGGGTGTGTGGAGCACGCAGAAGTATGAAAATTTCGACAGCTGCGAGAGAGGGAAGCTGGTATCTTTGAACGTGTATCTGCACCAGTAATGTGTGATACTGAACATTTTCTGGGCATCCAAATGGACCCTTAACAGCTGTCTAATGAATGCCACTGATATGAGCAATAGCCTTGCTCGTTGTTCTGTATGGATGCCAATTGCCCCATTTTGCATTATAAGCAGCAGTCTGGGATATTTATTTTATTCATTATCAGGCATGTATAGCATAGAGCTTATACTATACTTGTCTATTAATGAATACAATAAATATCTCCAACTGTAGCGTCCATTGCAAAATGCGACAATTAGACTTTAGAAGAGTTCATCCTATGTTTGGGGGCTGTATGTGGATCCAGCCCCTGAAAATAACATTAAGTCTTTGAAACGATGGTCCCTTCCATGGTGTTTCAACCCAGGGCCTTGATGTGCAAAGCAGCACTCCCTGGGGAGGGCAAGACAGCGGCTGGGTGGGGGGACACATAAGCCACCCTTCCTCCTCTTCTTCGACCCTGCCCTCATTAGTGAAGTTTTGTGTATGCTCTGAGAAGTACAAAATTGGAGGGCTCCCACCCATCTGTCTCTTCTCTTTTAGCGTATTGTCGTTGTATGTTAACTTCACTTTTTGGTGATTTGGGACATAATGGATCTGTGGAGCCTCCTTTTACTACTTGAATGGGATTTTCTCCCGCTTGAGCTTTAAGGACCCTCCCAGTTTTTGAAAACATGACCATTTTTATATATATATATATATATATATATATATATATACACACACACACACACACACACACATACACACACACATACATACATACACACACACACACACACACACACACACACACTTTTCCCCACTCTTCCTCTAAAGCAGGGATAGGGAATTTATCCCCCCACCCCACAATCAGATGTTGTTGGATTGCAACTCCCGTCATCCATTACTGTTGGCTGCACTCCACTAAATTAGATACATGAAGTGTTGTCCTGAGGAAGGACAACATTTAAAAGGAAGGACTTCTTCACACAGTGCATAGTTAAATTATGGAATTCACTTTCACAAGATGTAGTGATGGCCGCCACTTTGGATGGCTTTAAAAGGGGATTGGACAAATTCCTGGAAGAGAAGGTGATCAGTGGGTACTAGTCCTGATGGCTGTATGCTACCTCCAGTATCAGAGACAATATGCCTATGAACATCAGTTGCTGGGGAACATGGGTGGGAGGGTGCTATCGCACTCATGTCCCGCTTGTGGGTCTCCCACAGGCAGCTGGTTGGCCACTGTGTGAACTGAACGCTGGACTAGATGGACCCCTGGTCTGATCCAGTAGGACTCTTCCTAGGTTATGTTCTTATGTCCTGAGTTACACATGTGTATATTTGTGGAGACAGAGGCAGTCAAATACATGCAGTTGTGGGGAGGGGGGATCATAGAATAGTAGGGTTGGAAGGGGCCTACAAGACCTCTGAGTCCAACCTCCCTCCTGTTCAATGCAGGAATCCAAGTCAGAGCATCCCTGACTGATGGCTGTCCAGCCTCGTCTTGAATGCCTCCAGTGTGGGAGAGCCCACCACCTCCCTAGGTCATTGGTTCCATGGTCATGTTGCTCTAACAGTCAGGAAGTTTCTCCTGATGTTCATCCGGAATCTGGCTTCCTGTAACTTGAGCCCATTATTCCGTGTCCTGCATATTTACATCCTGGATGTAAATAATGAGATCAGAAGGAAATGGAACGCAGAAAGGACTTTCAGTCTGTTTTATATATTACTACGTCATAAGAAATGTGTTCGTTCTGCTCACACAGATGTCACTGTTCCTCCTCTTTACCAGCTGAGCTGCTAGTTAGCTTGTTCTTTACAGGTCGTTGTGGTCACAGTTCAGTTTTCTTTTAGCAGTTTGGCTTTAGAGCTTGGCAGGTTCCCTTATAGCGACCCCTTCCCTTTCTTTCTTTTTAAAAAAATGCACATGTCATCCTCTGATTGCTCTATAAGTCAACTCGACAGCATTTCCATTAAAATTCAGCGCTTGGTAACCAACGCCAGGCACGCAGGGGAAGATCAAACTGAATTACTTAGCAGCTACTCTGCACATTTTCTCCCTTCTTACAAATGAAGCGGTATTACATAGCGCTGTAAGAATTATCTTTGGCCTGCCTTCCCCATTCTGAATAATTGAATGCAAATCTATTATTCTAGCACTTGTCACTGGCTCTTGAGTTGTGCCGCGAAAGCAGCACGCGTTGGGAGCCAAATAAGATGGTCTTGCTCTCCTTTGTTCCACAGAAGATCTTCCTGCTGGAGGCCTGTTTGGCCTGGGGCAAAGGGAGTTGGTTTAAGGAATGACTGACAAACCTACTGAGTAGTTGAAAATTGAGGTTCCATCATGTCTTGTTGGACAGAAGGAGTACATTGCCATGCAATGTGAATGTGTAGCACCTAGACCGGGGGGAGGGGGGGCAAATTCAGGCAGTTCTCCCCGCCCCCCCCGCACCAGATCTGCCACGGGCCGCGCTTCCCCTGCCACTGCCCCACCCCATAAAAAAAGGGGGGGGGGACAAGCTCAACGTGTCCATTCTAAGCCTCTGTAGCCACTACGAAGGCTTAGAAAGGACAAAGGTAGCTTGTTTTTTGTGAACCGCCCAGAGAACTTTGGCTATTGGGTGGCGTAGAAATGAAAATGAATAAATGAAAATTAATAAAAGGCGTTTGTCCATTCCTGGCCTCTGTGACTTTTTCTCCCCCTTAAAAATAAAAAAAAAATGGGCTTCTGGGGGCGGGGGTAGTGGGGGTTGCACTGAGTGAGGCAATGGGGGCTGCATGTAGCTGCAAACCACGCGTTGCCCACCTCTGACCTAGACAGTTTATTACCCACTCTCCGATGCCATTGATAGGTTGTCCAATGTGGCTCTTAGAGGGCTTGGGTTACTTGCACAGCCTGCTTTACTGTGGCTGGCAGTCTTTGGCACTACTATGTGAAAGCTGCCTGATAACAGGTCAGACTCCCAACAGCATGACTCATGTTGTATCATCATAGAATAGTAGGGTTGGAAGGGGCCTACAAGGCCATCGTCCAACACACGTAGTCCAACAGACGTGGAGGGCACCAGGTTTGGCATGGCTCCTTTAGGGGAATTTTAGGCGGAGACTGGCACTGAGCGTCCTGTTTCCTGTTGTGCCAGTCTCTTGAGATTCAGAGGGGCTGGTGGAGAGAACTGAGAACTTTACACATGTCTGTGTAAAGGGGACGGGGGACTTTATCAACCCAAGAAGCTTATGTTTTTATTGAAGGTTATCACACGATTAAAAATTGTGTAGTTATGAGTTTTAGCCGATTGATTAGTCAAGTGAATTCGCATATGAATGAAAACAGTAGTTCTGAAGCAAAAAAAGAGAGCATACTTTCTTGGCTTTGAGATGGTACACGCTTAAGTTGCAGCTGGGATCATCTTTGAAGAGGCATTCTCCTTTATGTGAAGAAAAAAGGCGGCCAGGTTGTGTGTGTGTCTCCCACGATGGTGCTTTCTATCTGCATTGGTGTTTTTTTTTTAAACAGGACCGTGTATTGAACACAACAAAATTTCCTGATTAATCAGCCTCCTTTTCAGTTGATCAAATGGTTAAAAAAAAAAAGGTTAAACAGTTAAAAAAGCAGATCTGCTTTTAATATTGTATAACTTTTAAAAAAAGCAACGCCCTCCCCTGCCCCCCAACGTACACATATTTTGGGATACTTTTGATTTTCCTATGCAGTTCACTGGAACTAGATCCCGGTTTTCAAAGAACTGAATTGCACATAGAATAAATACTTTTGTGGTGGGGTGAGGGAGACCTGGATCAGGTTTCTGCCCCCCCCCCCCACCACAGGTGTTCATTTGAAAACTGCCTGGTTGAAGACTGAAGGGTTTCAAATCATGTGATCATGGCCAGTGAATACAAAGAGTTTGGGGGTGGAGGTCATGGACACAAGCCTGCTCTCCCCTTCCACGTGCTGATTCTAAATGAGCTTTGACTGTGTGAAAAGGGCTTATGCTCTTCAGAAATGGAGTGTGCGTTTTGCCCCGCAAGCTTGCAGTGTTGAAGACAGGACTGGTGTAACAATGCAAACCACTGCTTTATTGTGGATACCTGTATGTAGGAACATACGTAGGCACAAAGAAAGCTGCGTTATATGGAATCAGATGCTTGGTCCATCTAGTCAGTATTGTCAACACTGACCGGCAGCAGCTCTCTCTCCATGGTTTCAGGGAAGAGCTTTTCCAGCCCTACCTGGTGTTTGAACCTGGGACCTTCTACATGCAAAGCAGGTGCTCTACCACTGAGCTATCGCCCCTCCTGAAATAGAACCATGGGAAGCCGCCTTATACCAAGCAGACCCTTGGTCCATCTAGCCCGGTATTGTTGACACTGACTGGCAGGGGTGGCTCTCCAGGGTTTCAGGCAGGAGTTTTTTCAGCCCTGCCTGGAGATGCCAAGGATCGAATCTGGGACCTTCTGCGTGCAAAGTATGTGCTCTACTACTGAGCTACGGCCCTTGCAAAGCCTGCTGATCTTATCTGAAGGCTCTCCCTCTCTTCTTTCTCCTTGACGTTTCATTCCAGGAGCAGCCCAACCAGGCCAACTTTGCCAATATTTGTACTGGATTGGAAGTCCTCAGCTTTCTCCTAACCGTACTCCAGTCTCCGGCGATTCTGAGTAGCTTCAAACCCCTGCAGCGAGGGATAGCCTCTTGTATGACCTGCAGCAACACCAAGGTTCTGAGGGCCGTCCACACCCTGCTTTCTCGCTTGATGAGTAACTTCCCTACAGAACCGAGTATGTTGGGGTGGGGGGGCCCTCCTCCCCTTCCTCCCATTTCGAAAGAAGTTGTGACACCAGGGAAAGAGGGTGGAACATCCCTAAATATGCAGTCCCCTCATTTGTGCTGGGTTTTATGGATACTTTTTGTTGTTGTTTAAAAAAAGCTTGCACTTTCAACCCCAATTAAAAGAAAAGTTGAAATAAGTAATCATGAGGAATACATCATTATCCGGCAGCATAAAAACTTAATAACCTGTGGCAGTTATTGCTTTGGCTCAAGAAATGCATGTCATAAATTTAATGTCTTTTGCAATTACCATTTTTTCTGCTTTGAAGGTGCAGTTTTTCAGTTGTTGAACATGGCCATTTTAATAAGACAAGAAAGGGAAATTGGGTGTAAAGGCAGACCTTGAGTAACAGAGAATCAGTGGGAAGAGTAAGAAAGAAGGCTAATGGCACAATTCTATGCATGTTTAAACAGAAAACAAGCACCCTATAACTCCCAGCTCCATGCTGGCTAGGTAATGCTGGGAGTTGTAGGACTTCTTTCTGTCTTAAACACGCATAGGATTGTGCCCTAAGGTGGCAATCCTATACAACGTACCTCGGAGTAAGCTCCATTTAACTTAATGGGGCTTACTTCTGAAAAGACATATAGGATTGCGCTGTAAGTTGCTGCAACTAAATTCAGAATATCGCCACCAGGGAAAATATCTTATGGTGTCTCCCCCGCCCCCCCATTGCTTGAAAGGTTGCAGACTCTTTACATTTCAAGTAAGAAATGTAGCGAGGAGTCCTTGAGCAGCTACAGAGAATCAATACCCAAGGTAACTGTAATGTACTGCGAGCAGTGTAACATCCTGGCATGCGTGTTTGCACACCTGAGGCGACTCGAGGGGAAGACTGTAGAAATGAATGCATATAAATCTATCTTTTTTGGATTGCTGTTAACTCTGGTGTAGGTACCTCGACTGTTGCCTCCAAGTATGAAGAACTGGAGTGCCTCTATGCCGCTGTTGGGAAGGTTATTTATGAAGGACTTACTAATTATGAAAAAGCTACAAACGCCAACCCTTCTCAGCTTTTTGGTAAGTTTCTGACATATTGCATCATTTGGGGTATATTGAGTTATTCACCAGCAAGATCATTAGCTGCAGGCTTCTAGTTTATCTCAAAGCCCCTCTTTAAACCAGCCTTCCCCAACCTGGTGCCCTCCAGATGGGTTGGACTACAACTCCCAGCATGCCCCAGCCAGCATGCATGCACACACCTGCTTTATAAAAAAAGAAAAGAAAAAAGTACTTTAAAAAGCCAAGGCCAGCTTGATTACACGCATCAGCCTGGTTGCCAGGTACTTAGAAAATTAGCAGATAATGGCCCTCGGGGCAAATGGAGAAAAAACCCGGACCAATTTGTAATAGAAGTAGCTCCCCCCCCCCCCCCCCGAAAGTGCAGTGATCCATCCCTTGTAAATTGGCAAAGGTGTTTAGTGGTAGGGAAGGTGGTGCCCTAGGTCTAATTTAAGCATACTAATTTAACCATTGTTGTTGTTCAGTCTTTTAAGTTGTGTCGGACTCTTCATGACCCCATGGACCATAGCACGCCAGGCCTTCCTGTCCTCCGCTCTCTCCCGGAGAGTGCTCAAGTTCATATTCATTGCATCAGTGATGCTATCTAGCCATCTCATCCTCTGCCGTCCCCTTCTCCTTTTGCCTTCAATCTTTCCCAGCATCAGGGTCTTTTCCAGAGAGTTTTCTCTTCGCATTAGGTGGCCAAAATATTTGAGCTTCAGCTTCAGTATCTGTCCTTCCAATGAGCAGACAGGGTTGATTTCCTTTAGGATTGACTGATTTGACCTCCTTGCAGTCCAGGGGACTCGTAAGAGTCTTCTCCAGCACCACAGTTC
This sequence comes from Heloderma suspectum, assembly GCF_057233095.1. Lineage (NCBI taxonomy): Eukaryota > Metazoa > Chordata > Lepidosauria > Squamata > Helodermatidae > Heloderma > Heloderma suspectum. The sequence continues at coordinate 14,079,234 of NC_139469.1, read as the reverse complement.
GCAAGCATCAATTCTTCGGTGCTCAGCCTTCCTTATAGTCCAGCTCTCACAGCCATACATTACTACTGGGAAAACCATAGCTTTGATTATACGAACCTTTGTCGGCAAGGTGATGTCTCTGCTTCTTACTATGTTGTTTAGGTTTGCCATAGCTTTCCTCCCAAGGAGCAAGCGTCTTTTGATTTCATGGCTACAGTCACCGTCTGCGGTGATCTTGGAGCCCAAGAAAATAAAATCTGTCACTGCTTCCATTTCTTCCCCTTCTATATGGCAGGAAGTGATGGGACCAGATGCCATACTCTTCGTTATTTGAATGTTGAGTTTCAAACCAGCTTTTGCACTCTCCACTTTCACCCTTAACAAGAGGCTCTTTAGATCTTCTTCGCTTTCTGCCATTAGGGTTGTATCATCTGCGTATCTGAGGTTATTGATAATTCTCCTGGCAATCTTAATTCCAACCTGTGATTCATCCAACCCGGCGTTTCTCATGATGTACTCTGCATATAAGTTGAATAAGCAGGGTGACAATATACAGCCTTGTTGTACTCCTTTCCCAATTTTGAACCAATCAGTTGTTCCATGTCCGGTTCTTGCTGTTGCTTCTTGACCCTCGCACAGGTTTCTCAGGAGACAGGTAAGGTGGTCTGATACTCCCATCTCTTTTAAGAATTTGCCACAGTTTGTTGTGATCCACACAATCAAAGGCTTTAGCGTAGTCAGTGAAGCAGAAATAGACGTTTTTCTGGAATTATCAGGATTTTTTTTCTCTTCTTTGTTTCCAATATGATGCACTCCTTTCAGAGGTAGCTCCGAATGTATTCAATTTATCCTTTACATCTGCAATGTTTCCTTCTTTTTTTGTTTTGTTCATATAATAACTTTTGATTAAACCAGCAGAGGACGTGTTTCTCTTTGGATCTTGTCAAAGAGTTGGTACCACCGATGTGTTGAAATGAATAAACAGTTTGGCAAGTTGGGTCCATCTTAAGCTTGCCACAGAATTGCTTCTGTCAATAATGCGGGCTTGAAATTGCAATGGTTTGGAGAGCTGGCTGCTTTAAATGGCAAATGTCCTTCACTATCCTAGCCTGTGATCTGTGTAGACAGATGTAATTTCACTTTGGGAATTGCCTATTTGTCAGGTGTCAGGTTGTGCTGTAGAACACACTAACCAAGAAAGATACTTCTTATCATTTGTCCAGAACACTCCAAGGTTATAGAGCCTAGCGTTTTATTTTATTTTTCCAGAGCTAGTAGACTGTGTTACTGAAGATTCTCCCCCACCCCCCACCCCCAGTCAAAGTAAGTAACCTGGTTTGCAGAGAACCACAACCCAGAGTGTGGCCTGGCTGACACATAATGACAACCTAGACTGTCGGTTGAGTACAGGTTGTTATTGTTACATGCAAACCCTGCAATATGGTTTAACTATGGGTTGTTAACCATGAACAACCCAGAGTTCACAACCCAACAACAAATCATGGGTTCTCTTCCTGGGTTGTTTGTGGTTAACAACCCATAGTTTAACCATAGTGCAGGTTTGCATGTAACGACAACACATGATTCAGCAACAACCCATACTCAACTCATACTCTGGATTGTTGTTGTATGTGAACCAGGCCAGTAAGTGCAGGTGCTAAAAGGATGCTAAATATCAAGTACCCTTTATGGAAGAAGGAGACAGGAGCAGGAGGCATGTGGAAAATAAATGGAATAAGCTCTGTATTCTCTTGGCTAGTGAAAGTGCAAATCATTTGGAGGATTTCTATAGAATTATTGAGTTATAGCTTGATAGGAAAAGCCTTGGAGATTCAAGGGCTGTGTTTTGACAAGTGTGGATAAAAATCAATGATTTAAAAAACAAACAAAACCCAAAATTGGATTTTTTATGAATTTTTCTAATTTAAATCATTTTATATATTTTTTTAAAAAAACATCATAAATGCTTTTTTTCCTCTTACTTAAAAAAAATGTTACAATTACATTTCATCATAAACATGCTAAACCAATCAAACACGGACAGTTCTTTCAGTTTTTCATCTAATGAAAATGGCTCTGTCCAACTACAAGCTCGTGCTTCTTGAAAGTTCTGAGCTTTCAGTTTCTCTGGCTAAAGTCGCATGCTCAAAGACACAGACTAGACAGGGTTGTTGTCCTGCGCTTCTGTGGTGGTGGAGTTGGGCCAAGCAAGGCAGAGGTGTTAGTTCAGACAGAAAGTCAATATAACAGAGTGGATAAAAAAAAAAAATGACGTTCAAAAAAGTCCCCCAAATCAGCTTTTTGAAATTTTAAATTAGATTTTTTCCTGCCCACCAGCAGTCAAACTTTGCTTTCATAGAATCATAGAGTAGTAGGTTTGGAAGAGGCCTATAAGAACATTGAGTCCAACCCTTTGACCTATCAATCATCGATGTTTCATTTTTGTTTGCTACTTCATTTTTTGTGAGGGCAATGTTGGGCCAAGACAGAATGAAACAGGAAGAGCAACACTGGAAGGAAAGACAGAAGACAAAATTGTCCAGTGTTCATCTTCCTGTATTCTTGTACTACACACACTTACTGGGAGTGAGCCCCACTGAACTCAATGGAACTTATTTCTGAGGAGGCATGTATAATTGCTGTTAACCTCAAAGTGTCACGGGTGCTGGTCATTTTCCCATATTGGTTTTCTTTGAAGGTTTTAAAGCGGGAATTAAAGACTATTATTCTGCCAGGCCTTCCTATTTTAGAACTCTTGTTTCTCTTTGTTGACTGTTATATAAAGTTTTTATACTGTATTGCTTTTATTGTTTTGTTGTTGTTGTTGTTGTTGTTGTTAAATTGTTTTTAACTTTGTACACCGGCTAGAGTATTGTATATATAGGCAGGCTATAAATTGAATAAATGAATAAAAAATAAAAATTATAAAGGCATTCCCTCTATAGGTAAAAAAAGATAGACAGACAGAGATGCAAAGACTGCTTGTAAGAATGAAACAGTGTAAAAAATACTTATTTAGTTGTAAATTGACATAGTTTAATGTCCAGATTTGCACCATTGTTCAGGAAATATATGAAAACATTTAAGTGGGAAACTTGATTTAAGTCAGTGATTTAAATCACTTTTTCCTTTCTGATGTAAATAATTGATTTTAATCACCTTGATGCAAATCAGTCCACCCTGGTTTTGACTGACAAATGTGTCTGACCTGCTACCAGTTTGAAGGCAAGAGTTGCTGTGTAAATAGCATTCAGTAGAGCCCCATCAGTGGTCATGCTCAGGATCAACGTTTATACCACCACCTTGCGTTGGAAAATATTAACTATTCCATCTTTTGAAATGGCTCGATTTTGGGCTTGTGGAGAGAATTTTGCTTGCATATCCGGACGATGTCTTGGCCTAACGTTTTGCTTTATGCTGCATTGAATAATTGCTCCTGCCTTTATTGGCTGGGGTCAGAGTCCTGTTATAGTGGCCTAGGGTTAATTCAGTAAAAGTGGCTTGGCTTGATGGGATGTTTTACTTACTAAATTATGGCTAGAGGATTAGAAATGGGTGAGAGGCATTAGGATTAGCCGTGGCTCTCCAGTGGGAAGGGGGAAGATGGCTTTCCCCTGGTGAGGAGTGAGAATGTTTGGGTGGGGTTGGAAGCAGCAGTGTGAGATAGGGGTACAAAGTATGCCATAGGGTTGGGTTGAATGGGAGGAAGTGATGTTTTGGGAGATAGGGGAATAAAAGCGGTGATAGTATGGCACCAGAAAAGTTTGGGAAGCAGGTGACATCTATTTTGGCATGAAGTCAATGTAGGAGCCCACAAAAAGGAGCTGACTTTTTATTCAGCCGTTTTGACAGCCCAGTTCTATTCCGTCTTGGTTTTTAACTCTGCTAGTGACACATTGCTCAGCGGGAAGAACAGTTGGTTGCCTAAATCCACCCATTAAGAAGTCCTAAATCCACCCGTTCAAAAACCACCAGTTCAAACGTGAGACTTGTCTTTCCCCAATACCATAGAAATAACGTTCGTTATTTGTCGTTGGCTTGTTCAAAATAGGACGGCGACAAATGGTTTCCGGTTTCTTTTATTTTGTTTACATTACCTTCAGCAATGCCTGTTTGTGTGTGTTTTAGGCACTTTAATGATTTTGAAGGCTGCGTGCACCAACAATCCCAGCTACATAGACAGGCTGATCTCAGTCTTCATGCGATCTCTCCAGAAGATGGTGAGGGAGCACTTAAACCAGCAGTCTCAAGCAGGGACAGTGGAAGCGAACACAGGTAACTGACATGTTGCATCTGCACAGTTGCCAGGGTTGAGTGGCATGGTAGAGTAACGTTATCCCTTAACTCGGGGATCAGAGTGCCTTTTAGGAGGCCCTGAGCTTCATAGAACATCCTGGAATATCAAGAGATCTTGATCCCTGTTCGTGAGAAAAAGACGTGGGGATGAAGAAGAATCTATATTGAAAAACAGGGGAGTGAGGAAATTGCTTATGTTCTAGTTCAAGGGCGGAATTAGATATGGTTCTGGCAAACACCCTGCCGCCAACCCCACATTTGCCAAGGGTAACAGGAATGGGCTGGGGCCAGGGGAGGTTTGCCAGGGACGATCATCAGGCATACTCCCCTTCCACATCCGTCAGTCATTGCTGGCAAATGCCCCTACAAGGCTACTTTCCCCCAGCCATGCTCCTTTCCGGATAATGAGCTTGGCAGAGGGGAAACTATTGGGAACTGCAAGGATAAACGAAGGAGAATCAGTGAGCTTGTGAAGAAATAAGGATCCTCTGCCTGGCCACCAATTCTCCCCTGCAAATGTCCTCCAATCTTCACGTTAGCATCATGAGGAAGCTCCAGGGCTGGGAGCCACATAGGTTTCCTTGGCAAATTGGTCACATTCAGATGTCACACTGTGTGGCTTAGTGAGACAGGAATGAACCTAGCTTCCCCCCAGGCTTGCACACTCCCCCTCCCCCTGCTTTTCCTCCTGCGCAACCAGGAGGAAGAGTTTGGGATGTGTCATGGCCTGTTTTGATGAACTGCAGCTTGCCACATTGTACAGCCTCGTAACTGTTGTTGAATGTTAATTATGGTTAATTTAAACAAGCCAGCTTTGTAAATCATGGTGTGCAGTTGGCTTGTGTGAAACTAGCTACAGTTAAGATGAACTGCAGCTTGCTGAGTTCAGTGTCATGGCAAATTGCAGATAATCAGAAACTGACACTTCCGAACTCCTTTTTGCAGCCGGGCTGGGGGGAAGAGGAGAAGGAGAGGGACACTTGAGCCTGGGAGAGGCTGAACTATATTTAGTGTGACATCTGAATGCAGCCATTTTGTTCCGCCCATAGGTGAAAAGTGATTAGACAGAGTGTGAGTCTTCAAAGAAAGGCCATTATGTCTTTTGACTTTTGTGTCCCCTGTTTGTTCCTTCCCCTGTGTTTTTCATTTCTCTGAATTAGATTCTGTACCCATTAGGTTCAAGGCATTGCCATGAGACTTTAGAACAAGGCAGGACACACACACACCCACACACACACAGTACTGTGCAAAAGTCTTAGGCCACCATTAAATTTGTTGTTTTAGCAATGGTATAATGACCATATAGAATTATTTCTCAGTCTCTTCATTAGAATGCAACCAGAAAATACAGGAAATTTGTATGCATCGTTCAACAACAGAAAAAAAATCAGAAAAAACTGCTTCCATAGGCTAAAGTGGCAAGTATTTAGTGTGACCTCACCTTACACTAGAGTAACAGCAGGCATCTGGCTCCCCTAAAAGGACTGGAAGGCCAAGAAAACTTTCAAAGTCTGATGAGAAGTTCCTCATAGTTTCTTCTTTGAGAGATTGGAGGAAGTCCAGCAGGGACCTGGCTCAGCATCTGACAGCTGCATCGGGATGCCAAGTTGACCCTTCTACAGTCTGAAGAAGCTTGGTGAGGAATGGTCTTCGTGGAAGGGTAGCAGCCAAGAAACCACTTTTGCAGAAGGGGAACAGGGTGAAAAGGCTAAGATACGCTAAAACTCACAAAGATTGGAATGAGGATCAGTGGAAAAGAGTATTATGGAGTGGTGAATCCAAGTTTGAAATGTTTGGGTCCAATCGTCGACAATATGTGAGAAGAAGAGTTGGAGAGAGATGGACGAATAAGTGCTTGTGGCCTTCAGTGAAACATGGTGGAGGGTCTGTCCTGGTTTGCGGCTACATTTCTGCCAGTAGTGTTGGCGATCTTGTCCGTATTGATGGGATCATGAATGCTGAAAAGTACAGACAGGTTTTAATTCATCATGCCATTCCTTCTGGAAAGTGCCTGATTGGGAATGGTTTCATTTTTCAGCATGATAACGATCCCAAGCACACTGCTAATGCAGTGAAATCATATTTAGCAAGGAAAACAGCTGATAAAACACTGACAGTCATGGACTGGCCTCCACAGAGTCCAGACCTGAATATTATAGAGGCAGTATGGGATCACCTGGACAGAGAAATAAATAAAAGACAACCTACATCTAAAGAAGAACTCTGGGAAGTGCTGAAAGAAGCCTGGTATAGTATACCAGAAGATTACTTCAGAAAACTTCAGGACAGTCTCCCCAAAAGAGTTCAAGATGTGCTTAGAGCCAAGGGAGGTCACACTAAATACTGACTTATGCCTGTACATATTTCCTGTATTTTCTGTTTGTATCTTAATACAGAGACCAAAAAATAATTATGGATGGTCATTATAACTTTGCTAAAACAACAAAGCTGGTGGTGGCCTAAGACTTTTGCACAGTATTGTATATATATAAGTGCAGAAGCCGAAACGTTTAGCTTAAATATATATCTTTTAATACTCTGTGGTTAGTCTTTCTATCTTTCATATATAGAGATACACATACACACACACACACACGGGGAGATATGATAGCACTCTTCAAGTACTTGAAAGGTTGTCACAGAGAGGAAGGTTGGACTTGATAGTCTTATAGGCCCCCTCCAAACCCTACTATTCTGTGATTCTATGATTCTATTATCTCTTCTTGAGCATCCCAGAGTGCAGGACATGGAATAATGGGCTCAAGTTAGAGGAAGCCAGATTCCGGCTGAACATCAGCAAAAACATCCTGACTGTTAGAGCAATGCAACAATGGAACCAATGACCTAGGGAGGTGGTGGGCTGTCCCACACTGGAGGCATTCAAGATGAAGCTGGACATCCATCTGTGAGGGATGCTTTGACCTGGACTCCTGCACTGAGCAGCGGGTTGGACTCGATGGCTTTGTAGGCCCCTTCCAATTCCACTATTCTGTGATTCTATTATCTCTTCTCGATCATCCCAGAGTGCAGGACACGGAATAATGGGCTCAAGTTACAGGAAGCCAGATTCTGGCTGAACATCAGGAAAAACGTCCTGACTGTTAGAGCAACACGGCAATGGAACCAATTCCGTAGGGAGGTGGTGGGCTCTCCCACACTGGAGGCATTCAAGATGAAGCTGGACAGCCATCTGTCAGGGATGCTTTGACTTGGATTCCTGCACTGAGCAGGGGGTTGGACTCGATGGTCTTATAGGCCTCTTCCAACCCTACTATTCTGTGATTCTATGATATATATATATATCCACAATGGATCCAGAGCCTCCTTGTTGTTTTGCTGTTGTGCCACTTTACACCAACCTCTAAATACATACACGCACACACATACATGAATAAGCAACTATTGGTTGGTTCCTAAATCTTCAAGGAGTAGAAATGCCAGGTATATTAAGTCATGTTCTTACTTCCAGGAATCCTTAATTAAGTAGGAATGGATTATGGTATTGAAACAATATTGATGCATGTCTTCAGCTACTTGGTGCAGCTTTTATATAAATGTTCTTTGGAAACCATACACAGAAGCAGTTCTGTGACTTGTGGAATCGTCCTCCTACTTGAACGCAATCCCCATCATTTGCCAGGGAAGTGTCAATCGTGCTGTCTATCCCAGCACACTGAATCTACGCACTGTCAAATAATACATGTAGTTCTACTCTGATTCTGTCCATAGCCGGTACAAGTGAATTGGTCATGCTGAGCTTAGACTTGGTGAAAACCCGCCTTGCTGTGATGAGCATGGAAATGAGGAAGAACTTCATCCAAGCTATTCTAACATCTCTCATTGAAAAATCAAACGATGCCAAAATCCTTCGTGCCGTAGTCAAAATAGTGGAAGAGTGGGTGAAAAACAACACTTCGATGGCTGCCAACCAGGTACTCTGAAGGGTGTAACACTTACTATAGAGTGCAAAAGAAACTTCTTACTGTACCTTTGTCCTACAAGATGTTGGCTCACCTAATCTGAGAGCCAATGTGGCATAGTAGTTGGAAGGCCGGACTAGAACTAGGAAGATGCGAGTTCAAACCCCCACTCAGCCACAAAGCTAACCAGGTGGCTTTGTACCAATAAATATTTTCAGCTCAACCACCCGGGTTTATGATGCGAATAAAATTGGGAGGAGGGTGTCATGTACATTCCCCTGAGCTCCTTGAAAGAGGGGCAGGGTGAAAATGTGGTAAATAAAAGCACTGAAAAGTTGAGTGAGCACAGGAACGTATAGCAGCCTGGTGCCTTCCAGATGTTTTGGACTACAACTCCCAGCATTCCCGACTATTCACCCTGCTGGCTGGGTGCTGATGGAAGTCCAGAACATCTGGAGGGCACCAGATTGGAGAAGGCTGTCTTGGAAGGTATGCTTTTAATTATGTGCTTCCAGTTTAAAGGCTGTGTTCCAAAAGAGACATTGACACTGGGTGACAAGTTGTGATTCTCTTAATGATGCTCTTACAATATCAGTACCGAAGAAGGCTCGGCAACATAATGGTCGCCTGCTGTCCAATACTTGTGTTCTTCCTCTTGTGCCTTCTCTGTTTGGGTCCAAAGCAGCGGCACCAGGAGACTTTTTTTCTTGTTGCAATGTTAGCCACATGCTCTGGGATTTTGTAGCAGAAATGCCATCCTCCTTTTGTGCGGCCCTAGAGACAAAGTGATTTTGATTTGTGTGTGTGTGTGTGTGTGTGCTTTTGATTGTTTGATTTTTGATTTTGAGGGGTGTGTGGGCAAGAGGTGGCTAAAAGGGATGTCTTAGAGCCTAGACTTCTAATAATTTATCGGCTTTTACATTCATCCAGCCGTTGAAAAATAGGCAAGAATATAGTTATCCTTATATTTTGCAATATCTAATACCTTTAATTTCAGTCTTTTTAAAACAATCAAATTCCCATAAAATATCTACTCTCGTTAGAGTGGTAGCAGCATTTTAGGTAAGCCAAGGTTTTTGTGCATAGTGTATGGCTTTTCTAGTCATGAGTGAAGTTTGGGGTAGATTAGTTGTATGTGCAGTGAACCCTTGAAGGAATGGGGGTGGGATGACAGAAACTAACTCTTTATTCAGTGTGTGAAAATAGGAATACAGATGGATTCTACGATGGGGGTGTTAGTATGAGGTGAAGAATATAGCTATTCTGAGCAAATGAACATTTGTTGGTAAAATGTTCTCAGATGTTACTTGCAACACTTCTAATGTATACTGAATGCCATCTTCTTCTCCTTGTTGGGGTGGGGGCAGTATTTCTAATGCACTTTCAGTTACTTATTCTGCACTACATTTCAGTGCCAATGTGTATAGCTAAATGTTTCAAAACATATTACTGATGGAAATCAACTCATGAAGAGTTTTGAGCATTATGTTTGCATGTAAATGCATCTACGGCTGCATTCTAGGACTGGTACATTGCGGGGATTCCACAAAATGCTTGTCTTTGGAGGCTGCCGTTGCTTCACCATGTTAAAGGCAAAGTGGAAAAACTAAATATGTTCTCCTTTTTCTTTTTAAAAACAGACACCTACACTTCGAGAGAAGTCCATTTTGCTCGTAAAAATGATGACCTACATTGAAAAACGTTTTCCAGAAGACCTTGAATTAAATGCCCAGTTCCTAGACCTTGTTAACTATGTCTATAGGTAAATTATAGCAATTAATCAACTGGTTCAGCTTACTGGTTCATAATTTGTACATGCATGACCTTAATAAAATACCATCCATCTTTTGAAGCTAAGGTTAGGGGCGGGTAAAATGACAGTCCATTTCTCCAAGGTTTCAGTGATTGTATTTGCATGTTCACACCTATTCAAATTCCAAGTCAATCTCATTCAGTTCTTCTAAGTGAAAGGAAAATATGTGGTAGCACCCTGTACATTGCATCATATTTTCTATCCACTGATAACTGCCAAAATTATACAGTAGTACCATAAGTAATAATGGATTTTAGGAATTCAGAATGTTCATTTTGTAATAGTTCACTAATTTGTTTGGTCTTTTTTTTTTTTTTAGCAATTAATTAAATCCATTTCTTTTGCTTTTACTAAAAGTAATTCTTTAACAACTTAATTGCTATTTGGCAAATATTTCATTGGTCACATTTCCAGCCCTACTACATTTCATGAATGCAAAACATTTATAGCTCATGGGTAAGATCTCCCATTCCCTATTAACAGCTTTCCCCAACTTGGTGCCATCCAGATGTGTTGGACTACAACTCCCATAATCCCCCAGGGAGATTGGGGAAGGCTGCCCTACAAGCAGTGGAGGCTGTTGGCTCCGATTTCAGTGGGGCGGTGAATCCATTCTGGGTTTTAGTCAGAACCAGCTAGAACTTTAAAGGAGCTATCCAAGATGCTGAAGCTTATTACCTTGAGACTTTGGAACAGGGCAGGACACACACACACACTCAAACATATGCATATATATAAGGGTGGAAGCCAAAACATTTAGCTTAAAAATATATTTTTTAATACCCTGTGGTTAGTCTTTCTGTCTTTCATATATATAGATACACACACATACACACACACACGTGGGGAGATATAATAGCACTCTTCAAGTACTTGAAAGGTTGTCACAGAGAGGAAGGTTGGATTGAAGAGTCTTATAGGCCCCTTCCAACCCTACTGTTCTATAATTCTATTATTTCTTCTCGATCATCCCAGAGTGCAGGATACGGAATAATGGGCTCAAGGGACAGGAATCCAGATTCCAGCTGAACATTAGGAAAAACTTCTTGACTGTTAGAGCAATACGACAATGGAACTAATTACCTAGGGAGGTGGTGGGCTCTCCCACACGGGAGGCATTCAAGACGAGGCTGGACAGCCATCTGTGAGGGATGCTGTGACTTGGATTCCTGCCTTGACCAGGGGGTTGGACTCAATGGTCTTGTAGGCCTCTTCCAACCCTAATATTCTATGATCCCCCAAATAGGTTCAGCACCTTGGATAGCTCATTTAGAGTTCTGTCTGGTTCTTACTGAAACCCAGAATGGATTCACAGCCCCATCGGAATCAGAGCCACCAGCCTGCACTGGCCATGAGGTTGCAAAGCATAAAATGTGGGCATTGGCGCCCCCCCCCCCCCCACAGCATTCTAGATTTTCCTACTGGGAACCCAGAAACTTAACCAGCCTTGGCATGGCTGACATAGTGGTGGGAGAAGCTGTGAACGTGTAAACATAGTTTCAAAATCTACAGAAAGTGATAGTTCCACTCTAATCTGCACTGGTCAGACCTCACCCTGAATATTGTTCTGGAGACCACACTTTAAGAAGGATTCAGATAAATTAGAACAAGTTGAGAGAAGGGCAGCAAAGATGATCCGGGGACTAGAAACTGAGGAAAGTTTGAAGGAACTGGGAATATTTAGCCTTGAGAAGAGAAGACTGAATGGGGATAGGATAGAACTTTTCAAGTACCTAATGTGTTGCCACACAGAAGAGGGCCTCTCTATCATCTAACACTATAGGATAAGAAATAACAGACTTAAGTTATGCATGTTTAGCCTTGAGAAGAGAAGATCGAGGGGAGATATGATAGCACTCTTCAAGTGCTTGAAAGGTTGTCACAGAGAGGAAGGCCAGGATCTCTTCGCAATCATCCCAGAGTGCAGGACACGGAATCATGGGCTCAAGTTACAGGAAGCCAGATTCCAGCTGAACATCAGGAAAAACTTCCTGACTGTTAGAGCAATACGACAATGGAACCAACTACCTAGGGAGGTAGTGGGCTCTCCCACACTGGAGGCATTCAAGATGAAGCTGGACAGCCACCTGTCAGGGATGCTTTGACTTGGATTCCCACATTGAGCAGGGGGTTGGACTCGATGGTCTTATAGGCCCCTTCCAACCCTACCATTCTACGATTCTATTATTCTAAGTTACAGAGGGCAGGTTTTGGTTGAACATCAGGAAAAACTTCTTAAAGGTCAGACAGTGGAACCAACTTCTGAGGGAGGTGGTGGGTTCTCTGTCGCTGGAGGGATTCAAGCAGAGACTGGTCATCCATCCCTCAAGGACGCTTTAGACTGGATTCCTGCTCTGAGCAGGAATCATAGAATCATAGAATAGTAGGTTTGGAAGGGGCCTACAAGGCCATCGAGTCCAACCCCCTGCTCAATGCAGGAATCTAAGTCAGACCATCCCTGACAGATGGCTGTCCAGCCTCGTCTTGAATGCCTCCAGTGTGGGAGAGCCCACCACCTCCCTAGGTAATTGGTTCCATTGTAGATTGGAACTCAAGGAGATTGGACTCAGTGGCCTAAGTGGCCCCTTCCAATTCTCTGATTCCACAAATCTGCTATATATCGAGTCAGAAGACCATCAGGCCATTTAGCACATTTGCTGTATGTTTTGTCTTACAGCTGCTCTCGGAGGTCTCCAGCACACATTTTCCAGCACTTGAACCTGGGACCTTTTGCCCGCTAAGCATGTCCTCCACCACTGAGCTACAGCCTTTTTCCCTAAGACCCACCCACATTCCTGGATACTTATTCATGCATGTGATTATTATAGGTCAGGCCAAGGAAGTTCTTCCTAGGGTGTTTGTGATCTCCTCTGGAAATACACCTACTCGTGATGCAGTTAAAAGACCTGAGAAGCTTTCTGGGATACCCCAGATCCCTTCCCTCATTCTTAGAATGTCTGTCAGCAGCACAGAAGTAAAGCACAAAGATACACCCTCTTGCTTCTGGCTTGTTTTGTGTGAGCTCAGTCCAAGGCTATCTATCCTGGCTATCTTGTTACTATGTCTTGGTCATGAAAGCCCATTTCTGCTTTCCTGATTATGTATTTTAAATGCTGCTTTTTTTTTCATAGGGACGAAAACCTTTCAGGGAGCGAGCTTACTGCTAAACTCGAACCGGCCTTTCTTTCGGGACTCCGGTGTGCCCAGCCACTCATCAGAGCCAAGTTCTTCGAGGCATTTGACAACTCCATGAAGCGCCGGGTCTACGAGCGCCTGTTGTACATCACCTGTTCTCAAAACTGGGAAGCAATGGGAAACCACTTTTGGATCAAGCAGTGCATTGAGGTAGCGTGATGTGTAGTTGGAGGTTTTGTAGTCTTTTTAGAAACATGGTTGTTGTTTTTTTAAAAAAAACCTTTCCTACTGTGTGCTGAGTGGGTGATCTAACCTCTCGAAATCTCAGTCTGGTTTCATTATCAATGAGGACTGGATTGCATCCACTCAAATTGATCTCTTATTGGCTCTTGAATGGCTCTTGTCTTCATTTGTATTCAGTGTAGCCATGTGATCCCCTTCTCTGTTGAAGTTCTGGTCCTTCGGGTCTGTCTTTATCTGGGTTTGCACACAATACTAACCCATAGTATGGGTTGTTGAATTCTGGGTTGGGTTATATGAACCCATGGTTTGTTAACCACACACAACCGAGAAAGAGAACCCATGGTTTGTTGTTGAGTTGCGAACTCTGGGTTGTTTAAACCCTGGGTCATCATTACATGAAAACCCAGACCTGTGGGCTGTTAATGGGTTGTTTCAGCGGGCTACAGAGGTGGCAGGTAAGAGTGGTCAAAACAAAACCCAGCTGCTCTACCTGCCAGCACTGCAGTGGCACAAAGGCATTGGGGTACAGGGACCGAGCAGGCAAAGGAGGAGGGAAACAGCCCAGGAATTGAGAAAACAAACCACAGTTTGTTTGTTAGTCTGCCAGACAAAACCTGGGTAGGGCAACAAACCATGGGTTAACCAGGGGTTAACTTTATGTGCGAACCTGGTCTTTGTAATAGATCCTGCCTCTTCAGTTCAGTTTTGGAAAAGTGTTAAGTAGGAGCATTTGTTATTTGAATCCTTCCCTGTATGTCTTTTTTAAATTAATGGTCTTTTGTGGTTTATTTGTTGTTGTTTTTTTAAGAATCCAGAGAGATGCTGAATGTATTTGTTTGCAGTTTAGATGGAGCACAAATATGGGTTAAATGACACATCAGAGGAAAAGTTTCATTGGTATAGAATTTAATTTCTGTTTGTTCTGACACACCTAAAGTATCAGTACTACTTGAAATGCTCTTTTTATTAACAAATTCCCGAAGAGTGACCTGTGTACATTTGCAGCAGCAAGAAGGCATAAATTGTTTTGCCCCTGCAGAGGCCAAGTAACATTTGGCATTGACTTCCATGAGCAACAGCTAATGATTCCGTCTAGTACGGAACTTGGGTGGAGCAGCATGTGCCGATGGGATGTGTCACCCACAAACAAGGGAGGGATCTGCATGCTTGGGGGAACCGTGAGCTCTGCAGAAGTACATACTTTTTTTAAAGAGGGAAGCAAATCCCATTCTCCCCCCTCCCAGGAAAAAAAAGAGTGTGATGTTGTGCACTCCCATGGGGCAAAGGGGGGTGGTGGAAGAGGGTAGGAGGATGCCGAAAGAAGACCATGGGAGAGGGGGTGAAGAGAGACAAAGAGAACATAAGCACATCAGCATGTATGGGACGCAGCACAATATTGAGCTGCATGTTCCCCCTTGTTGTCCTATTTATGAATGGAACCGGAGGAGTTCTGTACATGTTACAGTAAACGTTGAAATGTTGACAATCCATCATGCATCTGGCGCATGTACAAAAATACAGCAAGACCAATGAAAGTGAACAGTCGCCTGCTAATCATTGTTACCGTTCATGAATGTAACTCCCAGAATCTTGGACATTATCTAGATTCATGCTGGATTTTCCTTGTTCTTGTGTGGTTGTTGACAACCTTCAGCTTTTACATATTCACTGTAGCACATGCATCTATGTTGGGACAATGAAGGATAAATCAAGTTAATAAGCCAGAAGCTTAAAGCTAACAGGAATACAAAGCACTTCCTGATTGAAGATAAAATAATGTGGATGCAATACATAACCTAAATGCTTGCTGTGTGAATGCTTAGCAATTACTTAAGCACTAAACAAGAAAGCCAAATGGGAAGCAATTACTTTTATGGAGCAAGCTACCCCGCTACCCCTCCAAATAATCGGTGCTCATAACCCCAGAGGAGATATAGCCAGGTCTAGAAAAGCATTCCACTTTTGAACCTTTAATCCCAAGTGGTGTTGGATTATTATTATTATTTTAAATTGAAGTATGGTTGCATTTTAAGTCAGTGAGAGATGGAGAGTGTCAACGTAGATAATCGCGCCATATATTGTTTAACAGAACTCACTATGTGAATTCTGCCCATCACATAATCAGCCCTTTCAGACGCTTTATTTATTTATTTATTACATTTCTATACCACCCAATATAGATGCTCTCTCATTATGTGAAGGAGCCTCAGGATTACACACTCCCTCTCCGTGCTTTTCCTCCTCATGGCTGCGAGGAAGAGATCAGAAGCATTCAATTCTATATTTAACCCAAACAAGAGTCCCCTGTTAAGTCTGAACTCAGAGGAATCTCTGGTTAGTTTCTACTGTGGTTAGTTCAACCCGGGGTTTATGATTCTGGCTTGTTCACTAACCATAATTTAACCTAATCCAAGTTCCTTAATTTCAGATGTAATGGAGCACTCTGTTTAGCTTAAAAACAGGCAAGAATGCTTCCAGTTTCCTTGCAGCTGTGCCAGGAGGATGAGGAGTGGCAGAGCATGCAAGCTCTAGGTTCCTTCACATGAGTTTAAACCACAGCTCACATCTGTACCCCGACCCTGAAAAGGTTTTACACCTCCCCATCTGCATCAATTGCAGACATGGGGAAGCTGCACTATGTGGTGGGCAGGATTCATGTAGCAAGTTCTGCTAAACGATGTGACCAGGGGATGGCAAATTCACCTTGGGGATGTGAACCCTTGTGAGTGTAGTGCAGGAGTCAGCAGCGTGGTGCCCACAAGCACCAGTGTGCCGCTGGACACCTTCCTTGGTGCTCGGCAAGGTGCCCTACCCCTCCCACAGGGGAGAGAAAAAGAGTTTGCTGCCTGTGAAATAGGTTTCTGTTGGCACTGGAAACTTTGGATTCAAAGGAGTTGTTTATTGTGTTGGGGCTTAGATCCTACTTCTGCCTTGGAAAATAGGAAGCTGCCTTATAATGGGCCGGTTCACACGATCCAAATAAACCACCATGGCTTGAATACAGAAACCAGCATTGGGTTATTGGAGGGTTGTTTCCTCCTGCTACAAGCCACAGTGCCTGGGTTCGGACGACATAAGTGAATGGCCCCTTCCAACTCTATAACCGTGTTTTCATGTTGGTTCAAGAAAATGAGCATGCAGGCTGCCTGTTGCTTAACTGTTATTAAGCATGAATTTGCTCCTCCCTTCCCTGATAAGATTTTTTCTTAGCCAGGGTTTACAATCCCTGGTTATGATGGGAGGTCTGGTTAGTGTTGCTCCAGATGTAACACCAAACCCAGGTTATAGCAAAGGAAAGGAAGGAAGAGGGCTGCAACTTACTTCCAGGCATTTCAGCCATGCTGAGAGACCTTCAGCAGTGCACCTGCACAAGGCCGTTGCAAATGGCCATTACAAATGGCAATAAAATAAGAATGCAGAAATTGTTCAGTGTATCGGTCTTTAAAAGCAAATTGTTTGAAAATGATTTGTTTAAACATTTTTAGCTTCTGTTGGCTGTATGTGAAAGAAACACTACGATTGGGACCAGCTGTCAAGGCGCCATGCTCCCATCCATCACAAACGTTATCAACCTAGCTGACAGTCACGACCGGGCTGCGTTTGCTATGGTGACCCACGTCAAGCAAGAGCCTCGTGAAAGAGAAAACAGTGAATCTAAGGAAGAGGTGATTTCTTGTTTCATATTGCAGTTATACCTTTGGCCTGTGTTCTGAAATATCCTGCAGTGCATGCTTATACTGAGTCTGTTTTGCTCAGTAATGTCTGCTCCAATTGGCGGCTGATCTGCAGGGCCTTAGGCAGGAATGTTTGTTTGTTTGTTTCATTTCTATACTGCCCAATAGCCGAAGCTCTCTGGATGGTTCCCAAAAATTAAACCCAAAAAGCGCAGGATAAAATAATATAAAATATGAAAGCTTTAAAACCACAATATCACAATACAACCAGAATAAAACCTAGCAGCAACAAAGGGTTTTAAAATACAGATTTAAAACACCAGAGCTAAAAGACTAGGAAGCTAAAATGCTAAAAGCCTGGGAGAATAAAAAGGCCTTCACCTGGCGCCAGAAGGCGTACAGGTGCCAGGCAAAGCCTCTCTTTTTCACAGCCCTGATGCTGGAATCCTTTCAGTTGGGATTGAACCTGAGACCTTCTGCATACAAAGCAAGTCCTCTCCTCTCTGAGCTAGCAGCTCTCACTCAAAGACTTGATCCTTTCACCAGGGTATGGTCTGCCCATAAAATTGAGTCTGGGTCCCCTCACACCCGGAGCAAAAATCATGCACCTAGACCAGCTTTTACCAACCTTGGACCCCCAGATATTGTTGGCCTACAATTCCCATCCTCCTCAGCCAGCATGGCCAGTGGTCTGGGATGATGGGAGTTGTCGTTCAACATCAGGGGACCCGAGGTTGGGAAAGGCTGCCCTAGGCTATCAAACCTGTGCCTATACCAACTGCCCCTTCCGGCCTACTCTGACTGACTGACTGACTGACTGACCTCAGCTCTCCAGGGTTTTGTCTCAACCACAATGCTTGAGACCCTTTTCATGGGAAATGCCAGTTAAAAGGAAATGCCTTTGATTAAACCTGGGATCTTGTGCTTGCAGAGCCTGTGTTTTACCACTTAGCTATGGGCGTTCCCGAGATAAAATCTCAGAAGGATTTTGTTCAGCTTTTCTCTTGCATTGTACACACTTTCCAAAAGATGTTTTCAGTCTTTTTGCTGTATGTTCCAGTTCGTAGCTCTTCCTACTGTGGAGATAATGACCTGGTGCACACGGCTCGGTGGCGTATTGTGGGTTACTTAACCCACGATTAGTTCCACTTGACCCTTGATTAGTAGTTGGTTAAGTGTGAGTTGTTTAACTCTCGATTAACTCACAATGGCCAGGATTGCACAACACGCCGCAATCTCTGATCACCTTGATCGGAGATTGCATCTTCAAAATGGCGGTTGCATGCACCCCACCTGCACTGGGGCTAATCATGGGTTAATTAACCCATGATAAGCTGACATGTCATGTGACATGTCATAAATTTTAAAACACTGGCTGGGTCTCCCAACAGCTATCGTAGGCAAAACTACATAGAATCTTGCTTTGCAGCTGGGAGAATGTTCGTGATTTTGGTGGTGTTTTTCCTTTTTGGTGAAGAAAAGGCTCTCTTGCCGTATCCCAAATTCTCTTTGAAACTCTTAACCACTTCAAAAGGGATTTACTGTGCAGCATTGCGGGCTTATGGTTAGCAAATCCAAGTCTAAAGCCATGTGTTTTTCATATGCATAGTGATCTGTAAATGCTACGTACTTCACTGTGTACTTTCGAATGGACCCGGCTTCTCACAGATTGCAGTAGCCTATAGTTTGATACAGAGAAGCCTTCAAGCCAACCTACTGACTCTCAGAATTGTGACAGATTGTGCCTGCCCCATTGGGGGAGAGGCTGTAGCTCAGTGTGATGGAGCACATGGTTTGCATGCAGAAGGTGCCAGGTTCGATCCCCGGCATCTCCAGGTAGGGTTAGGAAAGAATCCTGCCAGAAATTATGGAGAGCCTCTTCCAGTCAGTGTTGACAATACTGGGTTAGATGGACCAAGGGTCTGACTCAGTATAAGGCAGCTTCCTATGTTCCTAGTAAGCCATGCCCACTGGCACCCATAGGCACGGCCGCAGCCATGGCACACCCCTATAGCCCCCCCGGGGGGATCAGCCAGCCACTCTGTTCCCCTGAGGAGGGGCTGCACCATTACTCCGGCATTCTCCCCTGGCTTCATCTGTATGAACAGCAGAGTTATGTGCTGGTTAGGGAAGTCTCCTCCTAGTGGCCGAAGATATTACTGCAGGCTTCAACCACATGGACACATTTAAATTGATTGAAATTTATTAATGCATTTTAAAGACAAAACCCTGTTACTTACCCCCTAGGATCTCCGAAGTACGCATGCCAAGTGTCTAGGTTTCACAGTCTTGGTGTTAACGGTCCTGACGGGTGGCACATACTCGTTTGTTCTTATAATTAATCGCAAACCTCTTGTCTGTCCCCCACCCCACTTTTTTTTAAGGATGTGGAGATAGATATTGAATTGGCTCCAGGTGATCAGACTAGTACACCCAAAACCAAAGAGCTTTCTGAAAAGGACATTGGCAACCAGTTGCACATATTGACAAACCGGCACGATAAATTTCTTGACTCTCTACGAGAAGTGAAGGTTAGTATGTTGATGCTCTCCTTACATTTTATCTTCAAACCTGAGTGTTCAGAAACTTTTTCAGAAAGTATGCTACTAACCAGTGGTGTGGGTTTTCTGGGGAAAAAAAATCCATTTTCCAATTTGCTCATTTGCCTATTTTTCATTTGCATAGGGAAATTTTCAGCTTGCATCAAAAAATGTTCTGATGCCCTGAAGAGAGATCTAATTTAGCATGTTTATTTTACTTGTTTTTAGAAACAACAAAGCTAAAAAAAAGTACCCAAAGTTAAGTTTTTGTCTCAATACACCATTAGTATTTGACCTGAAATATTTGAGAGAAAAAATTAAAACACGTTGAATGAGATTTAAATGTTATATTATGTATAACTTTATATTTCCTTACATGTAAAAAATTTAAAGACAATAACATGTATTTCCCTTACACTGTTTAAATTTAAGAAAAAAACAAAGGTACTGAAAACTGTTGATTGTCAGGGTGGAAGCTAAGCCCATAGAGCCCCAGAGCAGTTCTGATTCTGAGGAGGAACAGCAATCCGTGGGAGAGGAGCTCGCTCATCTCTCACAAGCACAGCAGCTGGCAGAGATTCCTCCTGCCAGCATTCCTGGGAGAGATAGTGACCCTAGCAGTGAGGGATCGCTGGAGGGGGGCTTGCTGGACGCTCGGCAGAGATGCAGGGAGCGGCGACAGATGGAGGGCGCAGAAAGGAGGCATAGCGCTTGTTTGGCGCGCAAGCAACGGTCGCGTTCCGAGGACCCAAGGGAAAGAGGGAGGATCTTTCTCTAGCCTATAAGTTCAGGGTCTTCCCGTGATTCTCCTTCAAACGGGGACCAACTGCCTTACCTGGAGCTTAGGCTACTCTGCTATCTTTCCCCACTGCTGTTCCTTGCTTAGTCGCTAGTGATTAGTATCTGAAAGAGTCATAAAGTAAGAAAGGAATAAAGCCTTGGAAAGAATCCTCATCGTCTGTGTCCTGAGTTGGCTATTGGAGGGGACTGCAAGAGGCAGCTAGGATGTTCCTGACATTGATACAGTAATGGAAGGAGCAATCCTGTGGCCGCTAGACAGCGGCTAGATGGCCGTAGGACATGTTTTTTCCGGGAAACGGCCTCCCCTCACTTCTGCGCTGCCTTAGAGGCTGCGCAGAACAGCTCCATCCTCCATGCTCGCAAGAGGAGCGTGGAGCGGCCGGAAGGGGGCGTGGCTGGGGGCATTCCAGGGTGGGGAGAGTGTCTGTGCAACACATCCTATGTGTCTTACAGCAGCCTCCTTCACTGCTCTGTCCTCCCGCGGCTAGACAGCTGCAATCGGCTTTCTAGCTGAAAAAGCAGGGCAGGAGAAGTGCAGAGGGAACGGTCCCCTCTGTGCTTCTCCTGCCCTGCTTTGGATAGTTGGTCACCTCTGACTTCAGAGGCGGCCGCCTATTTAGATAGGATTGCTCACTAATTTTAGCAACCCAGAGAACAGTGCATGGTATGCTGACAAACAGTCATCTGTTTCAACAGAGTTCAGCCTTCTTCCACAAAGGTTGTGGGGGCACCTTCCGGTTCACTGTCACTATTTATGAGTTCCGTTTCACTCTGGGACAAATACATTCTTCAATGGCCTATATATATGCTAGGGTCGATCACCTGAAAAACATTAATTGCAACTTTGAAACTGCCAAGCTTGCTTAATATCGTATTTGCAAATGACATACATTCATTTTTACTAATGATCTTATGAAACGGAAAATTTTCCATGGGAAAAATAGAGCACTGGAACATTTTTCCACCCCATATCTCTGCTACTAACAGTTCTGCTCTTTCTGTGTAGAAGTAAATGTACCACTGCCCATTTTTTAAAGACAGGGCTGCAAACCTATCCAGAGTTGATGTCCAGTACTTAGGGGAATCGACTGAATAGCATTTTATCGCAGCGGGTTCAGACATTCTTCTCTCTTCACTCTCTCCTTTCTTCCATTATCTTCTCCTTTATTGTTATGTTGCCACTTACTCTCCTACCAAGTATGAAAAAGCAACTCTGTAGTTTCCTTTTATATGAACCTCCTTTGGTACTGTGTATTTGTTTCTTTTACTAATCTTTTCTATTGGGTTTCTAGCTCCCTACTGACCCAGACTTCACAACAACCCAGGGAGTTTTAAAACCCTGGGTTGTTCTGAATGTAGCAGGAGGGAATGAGCATGCTGGCTCCCAATGCCTGATAGCTTCTCCTGCAAGTGGGAGGAGCTAAACAACCCAGGCACATTCTGTCCCTGGGTTGTTAAGCAGTATGTACAAACTGGGAATTTTGGGTTGCTGGGGAAGACACCGCCCAGAGTTCTTTCTCCTGCAGCAACCCAGAAATCCCAGTTTGCCACATCACACTTAACAACTCGGGGAGAAGGTGTCCCTGGGTTGTTTATCTCCAGTGGGAGCGATTGGGTGGCGGGAACAAGGGATGTTTGAGGAACCCGTTTGGGGGGTGGAGGTTGATGAGCTTCCCTTGGCTTGGCCCCCCAGACTTCGGTCCGTTTGCTGCGAACTGTCTTGATTCAATCTGTATCGAGTCAAGCCAGTTTGCTAATTCGCTGTATTTTTTAATTTGCACAAATAGAGATTTGCAGAAATTGCAGCTGCAACTTGCATAATATGTGCAAATAGAGATTTGCGGAAATAAAAAAAATATAGAAAATCTCCTGAACTTCGGGGGAAAAGCTGCAGCTCGGGCTGCAAATGAGAGCCAAGTTGGGCATGCTGGGGAACTCTTAAACCAAAACCGAAATGGATTTCCCAGCAACGGATATCCGTAGTGGGAATCAGTCCGCTCACTTGCTGTCGCTTTGTTCACAACAATCCAGGGCTTGAAAATATTCTGGACTGTTGTTCTGTCTGAACCGGGCCATTGTGTGGTATGGATTGCTGGTCCCTAGTTTCCATGGCTCAGTTCTGGGGGAGCAGGTGGTTGTGGGAGCTATTTCATCATTCAACGTGCCTAACTGGGTTGCTTTATTTCCAGACTGGAGCACTGCTAAGTGCCTTTGTGCAGCTGTGCCACATTTCCACGCCCTTAGCTGAAAAGACTTGGATCCAGCTGTTCTCCAGATTGTGGAAAATCCTATCTGATAGACAGCAACATGTGCGTGTAATTTTTTTGTAATCAAAAATAGCATTTTTTAGCAGTGACGTAAAACTTCTGAAATGTTTTTCTGCCTTATTTATATACAAACCTTTCTAGTCCTGCCCTTTAACGCTGCACATTGCGGTTGTAGAAAGAAGCCACTGTAAACTTCAGAGGAAATTATTGCAGACAGGGAAAAGAAGCTTGTTTGGGAAGGAACAATATATTAGGGCGGTCAGTTCAAGAAGTATTTGTTGTTTGATTGTGTTTGAATCAGCTCTTAAATCTGCATAAATGGACATATATAGATAGAACCATAGCTCTGTAGAAAAAACACACACTACTTCCTGCTTTCCCCATCCTAGTGTCCTCCAGGAAAACAACAACAACAACAACAATAATAATTAGTTACATTTCTATACTGCCTAATAGCCAAAGCTCTCTGGGCGGTTTACAAAAAAAAAAGCAGCAGTATCCTGATGTTGCAGTGCTGGAATTACCTAGATGCTGTAACATGAAATCCAGTGTGATCTCTCTCTCTCTTTCTCCCATTGCTCAGGCCCTTGCAGGTGAAATAAGCCCTTTCTTGTGTAGCGGCAGCCATCAAATGCAGCGTGACTGCCAGCCTAGTGCATTGAACTGTTTTGTGGAGGCCATGTCGCAGTGTGTTCCGCCCATTCCCATCAGGCCCTGCGTGCTGAAGTACCTGGGTAAAACTCACAACCTCTGGTTCCGTTCAACTCTGATGCTGGAGCATCAAGCCTTTGAAAAGGGACTCAGCCTCCAGATCAAGCCGAAGCAGACCACGGAGTTTTATGAGCAGGAAAGCATAACTCCGCCTCAACAGGTACGGAGCAACATTTGTACTCTACATAGCTCCAAAAGGCCAAGTGAGCAAATGCTAAATGTAGGCGCATTCGCTTTTTCTTTTGCAGCCCTGCTCAGATCCATACAGGCTGCTGTGTTAATCACAACTGAACCATTCTGTGGTGGAGAAACCAGGGCATAAAGAAAATGGCCTGGTTCGCACATAACACTAAACCATGGCAGGGTTTGTTGCGCTACCCAGGATTTGTCTGTCAGACAGTCGAACAAACCTCTGTTTGTTTTCTCAGTCCTTGGGTTGTTTCCCTCCCCCTTCACCCGTTCTCTGCCTGTATCCCAAATGCCATTTTGGCACTGCAGTGCTGGCATGTACAGCGGCTGATTTTTTGGACCATCCTTGTCTGAGGTCTCTCTAGCTTGGTTACAGAGAAACGGGTTCTCTGGATGCAAAAATAAATTGATTTTGAGTATGTCATGAGCGCTCTCACAAAATGGCTGTCATGGCAGAAGGATTGTCTTTTCAAAATGGTTGCCACAGTGGGCATGGGCAGTCACAAAACACCTATTTCACAGAAAGGTAAGCTGCTGAGACTAAAATAAAAGTAACTTGCTCAAGAACCTGAGTACCAGATAGAGGTGGGTTCCGTGCTCCGAAACACAAAGCCACTCTTTTGAACCCACGCTTCTCTTGCTCCAACCCTCATTTCTTAGTTGGCAAATGGATGAGGCTCAGAAACAAGAATCTTGGCCAAGAGGCTGAGTACAAGGCAGACTTTGGGTCTGAGCCACAAATGCCCAATTACATATTTGGCCTTTCAAAGCACAACAAAATACTAATTTCTTGGAAGGCAAACTGGTGATGCTAAGAAACACACACACACACGCAAGACATCCACCCACCCCAGAACCTAGGCTAAACACATGTGCGCGCGCTCTCTCTCTCTCTCTCTGGAGTACCAAGGGAGAGAAGTGTCAGCTGGCCCATTGGTACCCACAGGCACCATGGCGAGACCCCAGGCCTAATGGTTCCAGCTCCTGACTTCCATATCATGGCTTTATTGCAGAAAATGTCTGCTTCAAAACACAGGTTAATCACAAACCATCAACTATGTACCATAGTAACATCTCTCTCGCTCTCCCTCCCTCCCTCCTGCCCCCTTTTTGCTTTTTCCCTTCCCTGCAAGGAAATACTTGATTCCCTTGCTGAGCTGTACTCCTTGCTACAAGAGGAGGACATGTGGGCTGGATTGTGGCAGAAGCGTTGTAAATTTCCAGAGACTGCAACCGCGATTGCTTATGAACAGCATGGCTTCTTCGAACAGGTAGTATATTAGGGTAAAAATTGACCATATCAATATGGTTAGCTCACGAAGCTGGTCCTTTTTTGTATCAGAAACATATAGACACTTCCCTGCCTTGAAGAACAGGGGGACCGCCTGTGACCTTGATCAAGTATGCCTTACAGGCAGAACTACATTGGAGCAGTGCATCAGCAAATTTAATTAAGGGCTTTTTCACAAGCTTAGGTGCTCAGTAGAGGCCACCAGGATTACTTCTGCAGTGCTCTGTAATGTTTGCATATCTAATGCTGTCAGTAGCTTTTTTTTGTAGCTAAAGCCTTTTATGCAGACATCTGCAATGTTTGAACACTGATCTAAGTAGATAACTGTGTGATATTTAACCACCAGTGAAGCGTAACGTGTGAGCTGAGCCCTAAGTTATCAACCCATCCAGGTGATCTGTATCAAGATCTTGGGATAAAATGCTTATATACACTGGAATTGAAAACAGGTTCAAATTTAAAGATAACAACAAAAATAGGATGGCACCACAAAGAGGAAAAAGAGGGAGGAACTCCAGATGCCAAAAGATGCATTTGTATGCCCAACACATTTCGGAAATCCTTCCAAAGTGGCACAATTTCAACTGTGTTCCACCCGTGTAAGGGACACTCTAGTGACTCCTAGCAATAGGAGGGATGTATGAGAATTTAGTTTCTGTTCGCAAATCACTCGTAGAAGCCCCCTACGCAACCCAAAACATGAACCGGAAGTGCTTGTTCTCTGAAAATGCTTTCAAATTTTCGCACTTGCATTCGCATTCGAAAAATGTGCACTTCAAAAAATGGGCACTTTAAAGTGTGCGTTTTTAAAATGTGCATTTTAAAAAGTGCTCACTTAAAAAAAAAATGCATTTTCACACTTTAGTCAATGAAGGAAAAGTCTGCACTTTTGAAAAATGCACAATTTTCCCGTTTGAACAAACCAGGTTGCAAAAGAGAATGGGAGCATCCCAAATTGAGCTTTGACGATAAATTTGGAGGATTTCGGCAAGCTTGAGTATCCCTGATTCTCCCATCCCTAGCACACCTCCGGTCCTGGGTTTTATTATTATTATTATTATTATTATTATTTTATTATTATTTATTACATTTCTATACCGCCCCACAGCCAAAGCTCTCTGGGCTGTTTACAGAGATTAAAAACCATTAAAGATACAGCATATGAAGTGTAAAGATCATTTACATAAAAACGCACAGTCAGTACACACAGAGGCAACATATATCTAAAAAAACTTTTAAGCCAGGAATGGTTGGAGAGCTGTCACGAATGAATCTGAGCATGTGGATATGTCTGGCAGCTCAGATTCAGAATGGAAACAGCCAGAACACAGAGAAGCAACCTCTACAGTGAGCCCAGATACGGAGAGACTTTCTTTGACACACAGATGGCACAGGCTGAATGGCTTCCCCATTCCTCCACCATGAGAATGCAAGTTTTGCAAGAGTCCATCGCAGAGCGAAGCAGGGAAAGTTAGGGGCAGAGCTAGGATACTCTGCCAGGTTAGCCACTCGTGATAGCCAACGTAGGAGGGAGCCACCCTAAGGGAGGGACATCCCTGCGAAGCTAGTTTGGCTGTAGAGATCTTACCCAGACTGCTAGCAACTTCCCGAACTTCCACATCGTATCTCTATTGATAGTCATAGATGTGTGGATTATCTGGTTCATTGCAGTCTGAGTTTCCTAGAATTTGCATTTGTAATTAAGCGAGTCCTTAACCAATAAAGTAGTGTTAGCCTGGAGCTTTGTTTCCTGGAGTGTGTTGATTGCGAAGGAAGAGGACGTAGGGACGTGGCAAGAGCATCTGTTTGAGTGCACATCTCCCCCTGTTGGATCCCATGAGAAAATAAACTCCCTCAATTTCTCCCAGGCTCAGGAAACCTATGAAAAAGCCATGGAGAAAGCTAAGAAAGAACATGAAAGAAGTAATGCCTCCCCTGCCATTTTCCCTGAGTATCAGCTCTGGGAAGACCACTGGATCCGGTAAGTTAATTAAATTGGTTCAGTGCTAGGTTTAGATGACGTTAAACAAAATAAAATTTCAGAGCAGCTCTCAGGGGCTGCATTCCAGTGGTGGGTGGAGCCAATGGCAAAGGGGGTAGGGCCAGAGGCTCACCTTCAAAGATGAACACGGGCCTTAACTTGAAGGTTCAGAAAATATCGGGGAATGGGGAGATTTAGTGGTGTTCCCTGTTGGTTAACTGATACCGTAAGCTGTGCAACAGTGTAATTCATTATTGGTCATGTATGGACCTCAGCGGAAAGATTTGATTCCAGATTAAAACCAGTGTATGGGGAAGAGATTTTGCCTTGCACTGTCTATTAAACCTCTTTTTAAAAGTGCTTTTTAATGAATGTTTCCACCACAAAAAAATGAAGCATGGAAAACACTAAGACACAGTACCCCCCGCCTTTGAAATTAAGCTCCCAAAATGGAAAAACCAGGAATGGGGAGGGGGGAAAGATTGGATGTTGAAGTTCAATCAACTGTTGATGTTGATGTTCAATCCCTTTGAAAGTGTTTGAGTAACTACTTCAAATACACTTGGATACAACTGCCACCGTTCCTGCATTGCAGGGATGAGGAAGCTCAGGCCCTGGGGCAAATCGGGCCCCTGGAGTTCCAGATGACTGCACCCCTTTCCTCTGGCCATGCCCCTTCCCCGCATTTTGTGGTTCCTCAGAAAGGTTGCAGTTCCCCTCTCCCCCCCCCCATTCTAAAACATTGGAATGCTTCTCCTAAGGCTTACTTACTGGCAGTAAGAGCCTTAAGCTATAATATGCTGGTATTTTTTATTTTATTTTTGCCCCCACCCCTTTTGCTTCTGGCCCCACCCCCTTTGCCATTGGCTCCACCCACCACTGGAATGCAGCCCCTGAGAGCTGCTCCGAAATTGAATTTGGCTCTCAATGGCAGGGTGGAAACTGAGCCCATAGAGCCCCAGAGCAGTTCTGATTCTGAGGAGGAACTGCAATCCATGGGAGAGGAGCTCGCTCATCTCTCACAAGCACAGCAGCTGGCAGAGATTCCTCCTGCCAGCATTCCTGGGAGAGATAGTGACCCTGGCAGTGAGAGAGCGCTGGAGGGGGCTTGCTGGACGCTCGGCGCAGATGCGGGGAGTGGCAACAGATGGAGGACGCCGAAAGGAGGCGCTCTGCTCGTTTGGTGCTCAAACAACGGTCGCGTCCGGAGGACCCAAGTGAAAGAGGGAGGATCTCTCCCTAGCCCATAAGTTCAGAATCTTCACGCAGTTCTCCTTCAAACGGGGACCAACTGCCTTACCTGGAGCTTAGGCTACTCTGCTATCTTTCCCCACTGCTGTTCCCTGCCTTGGCACTAGCGATTAGTATCTGAAAGAGTCATAAAGTAATAAAGGAATAAAGCCTTGGAAAGAATCCTTTCGTCTGTGTCTTGAGTTGGCTATTGGAGTGCACTGCAAGAAGCCGCTAGGGCGCTCCTGACAGCTTGGTCCCTGTTTAAAGGAGAATCACTTGAAGACCCTGAACTTATGGGCTAGGGAGAGATCCTCCCTCTTTCCCTTGGGTCCACGGGAGGCGGCTGTTGCTTGCGTGCCAAACGGGCGCTACGCCTCCTTCCCGCGCCTTCCATCGCTCGTCGCTCTCTGCGCCAAGCATCCAGCAAGCCCCCCTCCCGCACTCTCTCGCTGCCCGGGTCACTATCTATCTCAGGAATGCCGGCAGGAGGAATCTCTGCCAGCTGCTGTGCCTGTGAGGGATGAGCAGGCTCCTCTCCCACTGGTTGCTGATCCTCCTCAGAATCAGAACTGCTCTGTGGTTCTATCGGCTCAGTTTCCACCCTGACAGCGCCTTACCTGGAGCGAAGGCTACTCTGCTATCTTTCCCCAGTGCTGTTCCTTGCGTAGTCGCTAGCGATTAGCATCTGAAAGAGTCATAAAGTAATAAAGGAATAAAGCCTCGGAAAGAACCCTCGTCGTCTGTGTCTGAGTTGGCTATCGGGGGGGACCGCAAGTGGTCGCTGGGGCGCTCCTGACACTCATGTTGAAAGTGGTTCCCCCACCCTGCTGTGTTGGCTGTATGGAATGCTTAAAGGGTGCTCTGAACCCCACAACTGGGTCGACTTTGTATTCCCATTCCCAAGGTGCTCCAAAGAGTTGAACCAGTGGGAAGCTCTGACGGAGTATGGCCAATCGAAGGGTCACATCAACCCCTGCCTGGTCCTGGAATGTGCATGGCGCGTCTCCAGCTGGACTGCCACGAAGGAGGCACTGGTGCAGGTGAGCGTTCCTCCTCTTTGCGCTGAAGGATCCGGCCGCATCCTTGATGGCACGGAGTATGGCTGTTCAGAGGCAGCCCTGCAACTCCCGCCAACAAAAGCTGCCCTCCTCTTCTGGGGGATTACTTGTGCTGGAGCGAGCAGCCGGCTTTTCTGGCAACTTGAAGCGTAGGGGAATTCTCCGATTTTTGCCGGGGTGATTCCTTCAACGGAAGAAAATGCTGATTTGAGCATCTGCAGACATAACGCAGACAAATGACTCTGCTGCTAATCACTGTTGTCCTGTGTCTGGGGAGCTTTTCTAGCGGAGGGGAGGGAAGTGTGCGCTGCAGTCCCTAGTCCTCAAGAATCATCAGTCAGCAGAACAAGAGTAGCCCTACTTTCCCTGGCCTCTGAATACACAATGTTACTGAATGGTCCCTATTTTAGGAGCTAGGCGGCCCCTGGTCTTCTCAATCATGCTAATGGTGAAATCCTACACCCAAACTCCATTCCAAGTATGTTAGAGTAAAGTGAAAGTCACTCAAGGGTATTGAAGTTAGTTTAGTCTGAGGTGATGCCTTGCCCAGCTTTGAGGTTGAGCCACTTTGCACCAGATGGCCCCTGGGAAATCTACTCTGCGCTCCCTGTTGACACTGTCAGTGTTCTGGTTATAACCCAGGAAGCTAGCGATTCATTGTTTAGGGGACCATCACTTTCCTTCTTTGCTTGATCTTGCTCTCCTTTCTCACCTGTTCATCTCCATATTGCTGCGTGAATGTAGAACAGGGGTGGGCAACTTGTGGCCCTCCAGATGTTTTGACCTACAACTCCCATCATGCCTCACCATCAGCTGTGCTGGCTAGGACCGAGGGAAGCTGTAGGCCAGAAGCTCTGGAGGGCCACAAGTTGTCTACCCCTGATGTAGAACATAAATGGAAAGCGACAGGCTATGGGCTGGTTTGAATGCATCACTGCTTCTTGTAGGGGCAGGCAAACCATGGCCTTCAGGAATTTTTTATGCAAGTAGGGGGAGACTAGTAGGAGAGAATACCGCTAGTATGAGGTAGAGGCAGATATAGCTGTTCTGTGCTAATGAACACTTGTTGGTAAAATGTTCTCAGATGTTACTTGCAACGCTTCTAGGTCACAATCCTATGGGATGTGCCCTCAATGATTGTAAGCCCCCTGAACTCGAGGGGTTCCGATCATCCAATGCAGGGCGGGAGGAGCGACGGAGACGATCTTTGCCTCCCCATCCTCCCTCCCTTCATTTTTCTCTAGACGGGCTTTTCTGCCCATCTAGCCATGGCATTTCGGAGGGGGAGGGAAGGAGGCTGGAGAGGCCTCAGGATAGCTTGTATCCTGGCCTCTTCAGTCCCCCTCCCACTGAACCACCCCATTTTCCCCCTCTCCGAAGGCCAGCTGGTGTGGTTCTGCAAGGGGGAGGGGGGTGGTTCTCTGACTCCCCCCTCCAAGGTTGGAGCATGGTCCCGGACCTCGAAGCTGGGAATCCGGATGATTTTATGGCCCCTCAGATTCTGGAGGGAAAAACTGGGGTGGGTGGGAGGAGCCAATACAGAAGGAAGGAGAGGGAAGCCCTCAGTAAGTGATCAGTTTGCACCTCTGGCAACAAGGGGGAAGTGGTGGTGGTGGGGAGCTGAAATGGGCAAAGCCATGGAAGAGGGGGAACGCTCTGCAAGTGATTAGCTCAGATGTCTGGTAAGAGCAATCTGTCTTTCCCCTAGCAGCCTGCTGGGCTGGGGAGAACAGGGGTTGGCCGAGGGAAAAAGAAAAGGTGCGGCCCCAGCCATCGCCAGCATGCAGCCGCCAGGAGAGTAACGCCAAGGGAATGTGGCCCTCCCCAGAAATAAGATTCCCCACCTCTGGCTTCTTGTTCACCAGTGCTTAATCAATGGGGTGCAGGCCATCGGATCACATGGCCCCTTCCCTTTTAGAGCATAACTCACACGCTAGGTTTGGCCATGGTTGGCTGTTAACATGGGCATTTATGTTAAGTGAGCCAGCCAGGATTCCTGCTTAACCACACACTGGGAAACTGCCTCAAACTGTGCCTTCATATCCTGGCTTAAGCAGGCACCCTGGTTAGCGCTAATGTTCACGCTGATTCACCAGCTCGCCACATTTAGACCTGGTGGCGGAATTTGTGCTCCTGAAGGGGGAGGGTGTGAGAGACCGCATGCCATCCTCCCAACACGGTGAAGCAATCACCAGCATGTAGGGAAATGCTGGTGTAAGCAGTCTTGAGAAAAGGAGACAGTAGATTTCCCTTCTGTGATTGGGAGTGCTCCCTGTTATAGTTGTGGTCTCTCATCTGCTTCCTTCTGGTTCCAGAAATTGTGCAACAGGGAAAATGCAGGAGTGTCTGATGTACTTCTTCCTCTTCCTCCTCCTGATCCTCTGTGTTTGCTTTCTTCAAGCCAGTGTCGGGAATGGAGGCTTAAAACACTCCTGATGGCTGATTGAGATACATTTCGGTTCAGATGGCATAATTTCAAATAAAAAATGCATTAGCAATCTATCTGCTGCTGCTTTCTTTATTCAAAAGCAAGGTGCCCTGCATTAGTCCTTAATGGCTGTGCCTTGCAAAATCTGCACGGCAGAGCTTGGCAACTGAAAGGACAAGAAATCAATAATATGCGCTTGAGGTTTTAGTTAGCAAGCGGCAGAGGTGGAATGACTCGGGCTGCTCATCGTTCAAAGACCTTAGTCAAAATAATGGCGAATTGGGCCTCTGACAATTAATATGCAACAGGCAGTGTTATAATTGTACAGGTGATGCATCTGTTTTTCTTTGTTTGGAATCATGTCGTATAATGATATATAAGAACTTTTTGCCTTTGGGTTTTTTTTCCTACACCCCCCTTCCCCAGCCATTTTAATAAAGAGAATAAAAGCAATGTAATCTGGGTGCAACAGAAGACATGCGTGAGAGCCTTGTTGAAAAATGCTCGTTGGAGAAATGGTTCCAGTACTGTATTCAGCTCTTACTTAACCAAACGTCACTGTCCCTTTTCAGACTTCATGGTCAAACCACGGCTGGGTTTTTTCCACCATTTTATTTATGGAAGATTATTTTTAGGATGCCTCCTTTCCTATTTTACGATCAAAATGATGGTTCACTGTGATGCCCAAACTGAATAAACTGTGGTTACTGCAAAACCATACTTTATTTTCAGGTCAGAATTGGAAACCTGGTTCAAACTGAGTTTCCTGATTCTGGCTTGGATGTCATGGCAAATCATAAGCACT
This sequence comes from Heloderma suspectum, assembly GCF_057233095.1. Lineage (NCBI taxonomy): Eukaryota > Metazoa > Chordata > Lepidosauria > Squamata > Helodermatidae > Heloderma > Heloderma suspectum. The sequence goes on along the minus strand of NC_139469.1, from coordinate 14,046,870 downwards.
AACTGTGGTTAGGAGAAATGTCAGTGCAGATGTAATGGTAAACATGGTTTTCTCCAGAGCTGGAAGGAAGAGGAGAAATACCCATGAAAGGGAAGAGATGTCCATAGGATGCTGTGGATGGCCAGTGACAGTTTGTCAGGGTGGACACTGAGCCCATAGAATCCCAGAGTAGTTCTGATTCTGAGGAAGAGCAGCCGCTCCTGGGAGAGGAGCGTGCTCATCCTCCCCAGGGCCAACAGCTGGCAGAGATTCCTCCCACCAGCATTCCTAGCATAGATAGCAGTCCCGGGAGTGAGAGAGCGTGGGAAGAAGACTTGCCAGACGTGCGACGCCGACGCAGGGAGCAGCGCCAAAAGGAGGCGTAGTGCCTGGTTGGCGCGCAAACGACAGTTGTGCCCAGAGGATCCAAGGGAAAAGGAGAGGGACTCTCCCTAGCCCATAAGTTCAGGGTCTGCCAGTGATTCTCCTTCAAACGGGGACCAACAGTTCCAACTTAGGGCATAGGTACTCTGCTGCTCATATCTAGTTGCTAACAGTAGAGTTGTTAAGTTGTAAAAGAGGAATAAAGCTTTGAAAAGAATCCCTTTGTCTGTGTCTGGACTTGGCTACTGGATTAGACTGAGAGAGGCCGCCAAGGAGCCCTTGACACAGTTTGGTGATCAGGCAGCATTAAGTCTACACTGGGCCTGTATTTGGCTAGACTTTAACATTTGTGTAGCCTGTTCCTAGGGAAGCCTTTGTGAAGGTGAAGTATAAATGTCTTTTTAGGGAGCAATCCTATCGGGATAGGCAGCTACCTCCCAGCTTGGAGGCGACTGCCCATCCAGTGCAGGGCAGGCGGAGCACGGAGGCAATCTTCTCCTCCATGCTCCAGCCGCCCTGAATTTGCAGCTGGATGGCTGATTTCGGCTGTCTAGCCCCGGGATTTTGGAGCAGGGTGGGGGGCACTCCCTGCCCTTGTGAACACTGCCTTTTGCCCTGCTCTGCTCTCTTCATCCGAGCCTGGAGCCTGGGAACAATCCGTGCAGCCTGGGTGGGGGCAGGTAGGCAGTTTTCCAGGAACTGAACAATCTTATGGCCATTTAGCTGCTGTCTAGCAGCCATAGGATTGCGCCCTTAGAAGATGAAATCTAAGACACTCTGCAGCAAATTCCTTCAAGGTAAAAATGTAGTGATAATGTGCGAACATCAGGGAGCAGGCATTAACAACGCAATCTGTCATTTTTCAGCACAAAAGCAAGCAAGAAGGTAAAGCTTCATGTTTTCTGATGATGCCCTGGCGTTTTAAACATGCTCACTTTCAGCATGTACGTTCAACAAATGACAAATATGTTGGCTCAGACGTAACGCCAAGCCATGGTTTGTGGTAACTATGGGTTAGACTCAAAAAACATCATTTGTGTTCCAGATATCCAGACAAATATCCGTGTGTGTGTGTGTGTGTGTGTGTGTTTTCTGCAGCGGTGCAATAAAGTATCAATTGCAGGGTAGAGTTGAAGCCTTGAGTTGCAGCCAGGTGAACTGATCATGTGTGACAGCTTCTCCTCGTGAAAACTGCAGCCCAGATCGATATGACAGTCACCAGTGACTGCGGATGCGCTGGGGCTGGGTTGAGTGAGAGATTTATTTTTCAGTAATGAGGCCTTCGCTAATGAACTAAAGTGGGGAAAACAGTGGAGCTGCAAATGGAGCTGCTCTGATTTTTGTCACATTTATGCTTTTTTTAAAAAGTCAGGAAAGATGTTTTTCATAAATACAAGGGTGGTGGCGGAATAATTGCCTCTGTGCTTCTTGTACGTCTATACTTACTGTCTTTCACTGGAGCTACATTATGCTGGCTTCGCTTAGGGTGATTCCAAGCAACTTATATAAAATGCACCTTGGATAGTTTGACTCTTTGTCTTTGTTGAAAAGGCCGGGAGAAAGAGAGCGAGCGAGCAGAAGACTATTGGTTCTTCCCATGTTGTGGCGAAGCAGGTTTCTTAAATCTCACGAACCTTTTAAGGTATTAAAATACCATGGGTCAGTTTATAGGGCACCAGACACATTTGCGTTTGCTTAGACTGCCATTGTGTTCAGTGATCCTGCCAATAATGTAGTAAAAAGGGGATTTGCTTTGCCCAAGGAAGTAGGGTTAATACCTGATGCTTTATTGGCCTAGGCGTAAAAGCAGCATCGGAAAATTTAACATCCATTATGTGAGCGGACAGATATACTAGGAAGCAGGCATTGCTTTCATCCCTTGCTAGAAGCTGATGGTCAGATTCTGCTGCCACCGACCTCGGAGGGGGGGAACCCCCAGGACTCTGTGGCTCTTCAGACAATGTCTAGGGGCCGTAGGAGTGCTCCCCCCATAAGTAAACAAAATGGTAAAAGAAAATATGGCACATCAAGTTGGACCCCCTTTTATTATAGGTTAAGCTTGCTAAGGATATATTAATAACATTTCTGTGGTGCAGAAATTAGGGGTGCTCTTTAAAGGATGTCTTGGAATGTCAATAAACAATTACATGAAATTAGGTATTTCTTTCTCTGGCATGCACTCGTGCTCTTTCTCACTCACTCACTCACTCACTCTAGGTTTGTCTGTACTGCAGAACTCATGTTTTGTTGATTTGTTCAGTTAAATCTTACTATGGTTTGTTTGAGTCTGAAACAGCCCCTGCCCCACAAATCTTGATTTGTTTGGGGTTGACAAAATAGGATCCGACATGTTGAAGCAGCTTTGTAAACTAGTTTGTGCCCAGTGTGGTTTGCTTTTATGACTGAATTCCCAGACCATTGTCAAGCCACAGCTAGAGCCATTGCTCTGCCTTCAAAGGCAGCTGCACCACCGAGACCGGAGTGACCTTATGATGCTGAGTCCTGCACAAATGGAAAATGAAAGCGGACAAAAAGCTTTAAACCATGCTGCGAGTTCTTAGCTATAGTTCGGTCAAACCATGGTGTCACGTTACACCTGAACCTAGGCAATCTCTTTCTTTTGGAATTTGGGTGTGAAAAAGCCGTGTCTCTTAACAAAATATCTTGTTTTGCCCCAAGGTGGAGCTGAGTTGCCCCAAAGAGATGGCATGGAAGGTCAACATGTATCGAGGATACTTGGCGATCTGCCATCCTGAAGAACAGCAGCTTAACTTCATTGAGCGCCTCGTGGAGATGGCCAGTGGCTTGGCTATTCGGGAATGGCGAAGACTTCCACAGGTGGTTTCGCACGTCCACACACCCCTCCTTCAGGTAAGACCGAGGTACCCCTCGTTATTGTAATCACAAAACAAAGAGAGAATGTATGAAATATGGAGGAATCCCCTATGCCCCATTGCACAAGGTGCTTCAGGGAAATTTGTTTGGGTTACTTTAAAAATTAAAATGCATTATTTCTACAAGGCTTTGTTCCTAGGTCTGCTGCTAGGCTCCATGCAGAGAAAGATTTGGAAAGAAGTTGGTTGTTGTTGTTCTTATTTTCATTTCTATACCACCCAATAGCTCTCTGGGGAGTTCACAACAATTCACAAAACAATAACAACAACAAACCTCAACATTCTACAGCATTAACCAACATGACATGATACGACATTATAATAAAACAGTCTAATTTTTTAACATACAAAATTTAAAACAATTTAATCAGCTAAAAACAATTTCAGTAAACAATTTCAAAGTAGCATTGGGATTTGACAAATTTGTGAAGGATGATAGCTTTGTCAGCAGCTATTGTATACCGCCCAGAGAGCTTTGGCTATGAGGCAGTGTAGAAATGATGATGTTGACTGCAGGCTGGCCCTACCATAAGGCAGCGTGAGGCAGCCACTTCAGGCAGCAAGTGCTGTGTTGGGTGGCTGTTCTCCTTGGGGTGTTCCCATGCTCCTCAGCCAGTGTCCCAGTGGAAGTCACACCTCTTTGTGGCTGGCCTGGCTGACTGTCTTGCCTTGTTTGTTTGTTTATTTACAGGATTTATATACCGCTCTATATCTGACAAGATTTCCGAGCAGTGAACAATAAAAAGAAAGAAAAAAGAATCAAATTACAGAATTAAAATATTTAAAATCAGATGATGTTATCTAAAACTGTGGCTGATCAGTTAGGGGAGACTTATTTAAATAAAAATCTCTTCAACAGGCACCGAAACCAAACAATGTTGTTGCCTGGCTGACATCAAGAGGCAGGGAGTTCCACAGAGAGGGAGCGAGTACATGTGTCGCCTTCTCCCAACATGTCACAGAGAATGTGGTTGGGAGAGGCCCCTGACGAAGTGAGCTTACCTTAGAAAAGAGGCAAGTAAGGGGAGACATGGTAGAGGTGTACAAAATTATGCATGATGAGGAGAAAGTGGATAGGGAGACATTTCTCTCCCTCTCTCATAATACTAGAACCCCGTGGGGTCACCCCATGAAGCTGATTGGTGGGATATTCAGGACCAATAAAAGGATGGACTTCTTCACACAGCCATAGTTAAACTATGGAATTCACTTCCACAAGATGAAGTGATGGCCACCAGTTGGGATGGCTTTAAGAGGGTATCGGACAAATTCATGGAGGAGAAGTCTATCAATGGCTGCTAGTCCTGATGGCTACTGTATATGCTACGTCCAGTATGAGAGGCAGTATGCCTGTGTACACCAGTTGCTGGGGAACATGGGTGGGAGGGTGCTGTTCTGCTCATGTCCTACTTGTAGATTTCCCACTGTGTGGACAGAATGCTGGACTAGATGGACTTTTTGTCTGAACCACCATGACTTATGTTCTATAAGTGAGTTACCAGAGAGGCAGCCACCTGTCACTCCTATTCTCCTATTCCTATTACACTATTCCTATTACATAGAATACACTCCTATTCACGTGACGCACTCTGGCACCGTTGTTGCCGCACTCCTGCATTTGTTTGGGTGTCAAGCAGGCGCTGGGTCGGTAGGTGTATGAGGGGTTGGAAGGCAGGGCTGTGTGTATACCACACGGCCTGCCTTGTCCCCGCTAAGTTATCCTGGTTCTCTCCCCTTTCTCTCTCCCCGGCTGCCTCCCCTCCTCATCCCTGCCCTGCAGCTCTTAGGCTTAAGAAAAAAAGCGCTCATTAGCACTAGTTAGGAGGCTAGTTAGACCTTGGTGGGGAGGTGATCGCGGTTAGACCCTGTTGGGGAGGTGATTGCGGGAGGTGTTCCAGTGCACAGGAGGGGAGACTTAGCCCTTCCTCCTCCCTTCATGGCAATTAGATTTTTTTTTTAAAGGCTCCATTGGTACCTGTGTTCTAATGATATCAAAATGAATCCCTACCCTTCCTACATCTTAAGATGAGAGTGTGTGGGGAAGATTAAGATAAATAATAACACATGAAGCTTTTCCTTGAGCAGATATATCTAGAATTTTCTGAAAGCGTGAATTGACCTCTCCCAATAACTAGGGGTTGTCATTTCACTTTGCTGTCCCAAATACTATTTTATTTAGGGTGAATACTACTCAATAGACGCTGACTCCTTCTGTGTGCCTTCCAGAGCTTGTTGAAAACCTTCGTAGATGTTCTCATTGTCAAATTGCTAAAATAGGCAGTGAATGACAAAGCTACCAACACTGCAATGAAGCTACTCAGCAGTAATTACTTTTTCCTGTATCAGATAGTGAGTGATTAAATACCTGCTAGAAAATTAAATTTACATGATGAATGGGAGTAGGATGAAGGTGAAGCTATTGTGAGAGCTGATACTGTGGCGATTATGAGTGGGGGGCAGGGAGAGAATATTGCTTTGCTTAATTTATTTTGTTTCCAGAGATTTGTGTGTGAATGTAGACTGTCTTGGGGGAGAAGGGGAATGTGAGAGAGACACACACAGTTATCTTATTAGTTGATTAATAGCTAACACAAGTGTTTATCTCTCAAGAAATAGCTTTGCGAATGGTTTACATCAGTTTTATCCTCTGCAAAGGATTTAAATCTGAGTTTGTTGGTCTGTCGGAGCGTTTCTTTAACTCTGCATGGTTCCTTTAGCAGCTGTGAAAGGGCTACTCCTTCGTGTTTGAGCAAAACAAATACTGGGCCCAGTCACACAAATTGTGGGTTAACTAAGATAGAAGGTGGTTAAGATGAAAGGGAGGAGACCACTGTGTCTATTTGCCCTTGAGCTCCTTGGAGGAAAGGGGAGGTAAACGCAATAATGTGGGTGGGCTGGCAACCACTTGAACACTTTCAACATTTTGTGATTCTGTAATACATTCACGTGGTAAAAGAGCTTACTAGATGTTAAATATCTCACAGATAATAGGCAGTGTCACTTCCAAAATACGAAGAGACATCTCTAAGGTCTCAATGGACCGCTTACCCCTGGTACAAAACCTCTTTCAGCCTGAGGGCCAAATTCCATTACAAAGAAGCTCTCAGGGGCCACATTCCAGTGGTGGGCAGGGCCAGAGGATAAAGGGTGTGTGGCCAAAATACCAGAAATACTAGCATATTTTAGCTTAAAGCTATAACAGTCACTAAGCCTTTGGAGAGGCATTTCAGCCTTTTAAAATGGGGGAGGGGGATTGCACAAACCCAGGAAACCACCCAACAATAAGTGGTTGGGGAAAGGATATGGGGCCGGGGAAGGGGGCATGGCTACCTGGGGTCTCCCAGGGGGCTGGATTTGGCCCCTGTCCTGAGGTTCCACACCCTTGCCTTACTCCAACAACAGTCTTCCAACATTTGGCACGTACCTTGGACACTGCTTAAAAAAAATCCATTAGCCTAGCAAATTCCTGCCATAATCTTAAAGCAGCTCTTTATATTCCTGCCGTTGTGTATTGTTTATTACTATCAATAGCGTTGTTACTGTTGTTGTTGTTGTTGTTTATTGTTGTTTATTGTTGTTTATTCGGTCAGTCGCTTCCGACTTTTTGTGACTTCATGGACCAGCCCACGCCAGAGCTGGTCCTGTCGGCTGTCGCCACCCCCAGCTCCTCCAAGGTCGAGTCCGTCACCTCCAGAATATCATCCATCCATCTTGCCCTTGGTCGGCCCCTCTTCCTTTTGCCTTCCACTTTCCCTAGCATCAGCATCTTCTCCAGGGTATCCTATCTTCTCATGATGTGGCCAAAGTACTTCAGTTTTGCCTTTAATATCATTCCCTCAAATGAGCAGTCTGGCTTTATTTCCTAGAGTATGGACTGGTTTGATCTTCTTGCAGTCCAAGGCACTCTCAGAATTTTCCTCCAGCACCACAGTTCAAAAGCATCTATCTTCCTTCGCTCAGCCTTCCGTATGGTCCAGCTCTCGCAGCCATAGGTTACTATGGGGAATACCATTGCTTGAACTATGCGGACCTTTGTTGTCAGTGTGATGTCTCTGCTCTTAACTATTTTATCAAGAGTTGTCATTGCTCTCCTCCCAAGAAGTAAACGTCTTCTGATTTCCTGGCTTCAGTCAGCATCTGCAGTAATCTTTGCGCCTAGAAAGACAAAGTCCGTCACTGCCTCCATGTTTTCTCCCTCTATTTGCCAGTTATCAATCAAGCTGGTTGCCATAATCTTGGTTTTTTTGAGGTTGAACTGCAACCCAGCTTTTGCACTTTCTTCTTTCACCTTCGTCATCAGGTTCCTCAGCTCCTCCTCACTTTCAGCCATCAAAGTGGTATCATCTGCATATCTGAGATTGTTAATGTTTCTTCCAGCGATTTTAACTCCAGCCTTGGCTTCATCAAGCCCAGCACGTCGCATGATGTGTTCTGTGTACAAGTTGAATAGGTAGGGTGAGAGTATACAATCCTGCCGTACTCCTTTCCCAATCTTAAACCAGTCCGTTGTTCCGTGGTCTGTTCTTACCGTTGCTACTTGGTCGTTATACAGATTCCTCAGGAGGCAGACAAGATGAGTTGGTATCCCCATACCACCAAGAACTTGCCACAATTTGTGATGATCCACACAGTCAAAGGCTTTAGAATAGTCAATAAAACAGAAAGAGATGTTTTTCTGAAACTCCCTGGCTTTCTCTATTATCCAGTGGATATTGGCAATTTGGTCTCTAGTTCCTCTGCCTTTTCTAAACCCAGCTTGTACATCTGGCAATTCTCGTTCCATGAATTGCTGGAGTCTACCTTGCAAGATCTTGAGCATTACTTTACTGGCATGGGAAATAAGTGCCACTGTTCGATAGTTTGAACATTCTTTGGTGCTTCCCTTTTTTGATATGGGAATATAAGTTGATTTTTTCCAATCTGTTGGCCGTTCTTGTGTTTTCCAAATTTGCTGGCATATGGCATGCATCACCTTGACAGCATCATCTTGCAAGATTTTAAACAGTTCAGCTGAGATACTGTCATCTCCTGCTGCCTTGTTATTAGCAATGCTTCTAAAGGCCCATTCAACCTCACTCTTCAGGATGTCTGGCTCTAGCTCAGTGACCACACCGTCATACCTATCCCCGATGTTGTTATCCTTCCAATACAGATCTTCCGTATATTCTTGCCACCTTTTCTTGATCTCTTCTGCTTCTGTTAGGTCCTTGCCATCTTTGTTTTTGATCATACCCATTTTTTCCTGGAATTTATCTCCGATGTTTCTAATTTTCTGGAAGAGGTCTCTTGTCCTTCCTATTCTGTTATCTTCTTCTGCTTCCGCGCATTGCTTGTTTAAAAATAATTCCTTATCTCTTCTGGCTAACCTCTGGAATTTTGCATTTAATTGGGCATATCTTCCCCTATCACTGTTGCCTTTTGCTTTCCTTCTTTCTTGGGCTGCTTCCAGTGTCTCAGCAGACAGTCATCTTGCCTTCTTGGTTTTCTTTTTCTTTGGGACATTTTTTGTTGCTGCCTCCTGACCATGTTGCGAACTTCTGTCCATAGTTCTTCCGGGACCCTATCTACCAAATCTAGTCCCTTAAATCTATTCTTCACCTCCACTGCATATTCATGAGGAATATTAGTGAGCTCATATCTACCTGATCTGTGGGTCTTCCCTATTCTCTTTAGTCTGATTCTAAATTGTGCAATAAGAAGTTCGTGAACTGAACTACAATCAGCTCCAGGTCTTGTTTTTACCAACTGCATAGATGTCCGCCACCTTTTGCTACAAAGGATGTAGTCAATCTGATTTCGGTGTCGACCGTCTGGTGAAGTCCATGTATAAAGTCGTCTCTTAGGTTGTTGGAAGAGAGTGTTTGTTATGCACAGTGAGTTGTCTTGGCAAAATTCTATCAGCCTATGTCCTGCTTCATTTTGTTCTCCCAGACCATGCTTGCCTGTAATTCCAGGTGTCGTTTGACTACCCACCTTAGCATTCCAGTCTCCTGTAATGAAAATAACATCTTTTTTGGTGTACTATCCAGTAGGTGCTGCAGATCCTCATAGAACTGATCTACTTCTGCTTCTTCAGCATCTGTGGTTGGGGAGTATATTTGGATCACTCTGATGTTAAATGGCTTACCCTGAATTCGAATTGAGATCATTCTGTCATTTTTTGGATTGTATCCCAGCACTGCTTTAGCCACTTTATTATTAATTATGAAGGCTACTCCATTTCTTCTGTGGTCCTCTTGTCCACAGTAGTAGATCTGGTGGTCATTTGATGTGAAGTGGCCCATTCCAGTCCATTTCAGTTCACTGACACCCAAAATGTCTATATTTAATCTTGACATCTCCCCAATAACCACATCCAATTTGCCCTGGCTCGTAGATCTTACATTCCAGATTCCTATGGTGTGTTGATCTTTAGAACATCGGATTCGTTGTTCACCACCAGCACCATCGGCTGCTAGCTGTCCTTTCGGCTTTGATCTAGCTGCGTCATCACATCTGGGGCTAGTTGAACTTATCCTCTGTTCCTCCCCAGTAGCATTTTGACCATCTTCCGACCTGGGAGTCCCATCTTCCGATGGTATACCGACATATCTCTGGTCGTACTGATCCATTTAGTTTTCATGGCAAGAATACTGGGGTGGGTTGCCGTTTCCTTCCCCAGGGATCATATTTAGTCTGACCTCTCTGCCATGACCTTCCCGTCTTGGGTGTCCCTTCACGGTTTAGCTCATGATGTCATTGAGGTGCTCAAGCTCCAGCACCATGACAAGGTAACGATCTCCTTTGCTGGAGATTGTTACTATTAGTAGTAGTAATATTGGCATTACTAGCAAATTCCTAGTGATTTGCTAGTAACTAGCAAATTCCTGCCTTAATCTTAAAGTAGCTGTTTATATTCCTGCTGTTGTGTATTTGTTTATTACTATTAATAGTATTGTTACTATTAGTAGTAGTAGTATGTTGGCATTATTTCCATTATTCATCTCCCTGTTTGTGTCTTTACAAGAAGATGGCTGATGAACCTTGTTATGTGATCATTAGCATTTTAAACAACCAAACAGCTATATCATGACATTGACTGTAATATTTCCCCCAACAGAGCTACCCAGTCAGCACATCCTACTGTTCTTGCTGCAGCCAAGAATGTCATTCCTTCTGAGCGGCAGAGAATATGCTTTAATTTTTATAACCTTCCCCCTCCTCTTCCTAGGCGGCACAGCAAATCATTGAACTTCAGGAAGCAGCCCAAATAAATGCAGGTTTACAGCCAGCCAATCTTGGGAGGAATAACAGCCTGCATGACATGAAGACCGTCGTGAAGACTTGGAGGAACAGGCTGCCAATTGTGTCAGATGACCTGTCCCACTGGAGCAGCATTTTCATGTGGAGGCAACATCATTACCAAGGTGAAACTCCCAATCCCAACAGGCCATTTTCCAGGAAACTCCCCAATATGGATCCCCCATTTCCAGCTTTAAAAAGTTCTGCTGGAAAAGAATCCTTTGTTGGCGAAGTGATTACAGTATTTTCGAGGGGGGGGGCACACACACACACCTCAAAGCAACTTACAAATAGATCAAATTTTAAATATTACAATGCAAACAATAATAAAAAGCATCAAAACAGCAAGACATAAATAAAGCAGTCTCTCTGGACTAGATTGGCACAGATCAACAGCTTAAAAATATGAGCAGTTTAAAAATGATTGGATAAATAAAAAGATTTTGACTTATGCCTAAAAGCTGATAGATTTAGCACCAAGATATCCTCCCTGGGGTGTGTATTCCATGCGCAGGGGCCACAGCAGAAAAGGCCCTTTCTCCAGTCATCCCCTGCCTGAGTTCTTATGGCAGGGACACCCAAAGCATGGCCAAAGATGATTAAGGTAATTAGATTTGCATGGGTGAAAGTGGCCCTTCAAATATGTAAGTCCCAGGTGGTCCTGGTTGAAACCAGCACTTGGAATTTTGCTCAGAAACAGACGAGGAGCCAGAAACGAAACCGGATTCAAGGTGACCAGTCTCGATTAGTACCTTGCTCTGGTATTGAGGACCAGCTGAAGTTTCTGAGGCAGGGTATGGATGTCTGAACCGACCTGGAGGAATGGAAGACACTAGCCATCCTTTCTGTAGTATGAGCTGCTCAAAGAGATGAAGAATTTGGCTAATGGCACCATGAGACAATTTGTATTAAGGAGACACCTCTGAGGAGTGAGGTGGTCCCAGGGCATAGTCTACAGGCACATGATCCAGGGATCTTGCTGATGCCAAGCCAGTCTGGGAACTCCCGTGTTGCCACCTTAAGCTCCATCATTTATTTATTTGATTTATACCTGCCCCCAAAATGGGGCTCAAGGCACTAATAAAATACATAATTATAAAATAATTATAAAAATAAAGTAACAATAATAAAACCAAGATTAAAATAAACTTAGTTAAAACAATCATAAAAACAAATAGCTTACATTAAAAATATAACAGTAAAAACAAACCAGCACGCAACCCAATAGAACCCACTTCAGCAGCAGACCAGCCTCCCGGCAGAAGGACAATAAAGAAGGAGCCAACTTAGCCTTCCTCAGCAGGGAGTTCCAGAGCCTGGGACCAGCCACCAAGAAGGCCCTTTCTTCTGTTCCACCAAACATGCCTCTGATGTTGGTGGGTCCAAGAGAAGGGCCTCTCCAGAATATCTTGTAGTGATGGCCACCAATTTGGATGGCTTTAAAAGGGGGTTGGACAAATTCTTGGAGGAATGGCTCCAAGAATTTGTATTGGTGTCTACTAGTCTTGATGGCTATGTGCTATCTCCGGTACCAGAGGCAGTGAGCCTGTGTACACCAGTTGCTGGGGAACATGGGTGGGAGGTTGCTGTTGTGCTCATACCCTACCTCTGGGTTCCTGGTCGACAGCTGGTCAGCCACTGTGTGAACAGAATGCTGGTCTCAATGGACCCTTGGTCTGATCTAGCAGGGCTCTTCTTATGTTCTTCTCTTAAAACCTGGGCCAGCTCATATGGAAATATGCAGTTTTACAGGTAGCCTGGTCCCAAGTCGTATAGGGCTGTATTGGTCATAACCAGCAGTTTGAATTGTGCCTGGAAACAGCCTGAAAGAAAGGCAAGATTTAAGCCTGTGAAGGTTTGAGGTCTACAGAGGAAAAGGGTAAAATGGTCAGGCTTAAAGGCCTGGTTTTGTTGTTGTTGTTGGGAGGGGGTACCCATGAGAGGAGTAGTTTCATTTCCCTGGCTAAGTTTCAGTTTCATTTCCCCAGTTAAGTTTCATGTCTTCAGATTTGAAGCAGTACTTTCAGTTTTGAGGGGGGAGGGTATAAAAAAAGTGTCAGAAAGACCAGGGCAGTGAGAGCAGAGTTAGAAGACCGGAGCAGGAAGGAGCAGCCTAGAAGAATCTAATACAGCTAGGGTAAAGGAACTTGGGTTTTGCAACTTTTATTTTCTTCTAAGTCCTTGTGTATCACTCGGCTCTATTACAACCTTTAGTTGTAATTTGCTAGCTTTAATTAACTGCTGTGGTTAAACCCCAAGTGTCTTGTGAGTCAGTCACCCCATGTCTACAGCCTAAACCCCACATTATTGGGAAGGGGAAGTCTAAAATAAGGAAGGTGAGACTCTTAAGGAGGCAAGCGATCTTTAAGGAGTTGCTCAGGGGATCCAGGTCATAAGGGGAACCCTGACAAAGCCTAATCATCAAATAGCAAGGATATGTGAATTCATCTCGTTGCCATTTAATTTCCAACGTTTGCTCCCTTTGGCTCCCCTAGCCATCGTAAGTGCCTATGAGAACAGCTCCCAACACGATCCTAGTTCCAACAATGCCATGCTGGGTGTCCATGCTTCAGCCTCTGCAATTATCCAGTATGGAAAAATAGCTCGGAAACAAGGACTGGTCAACGTGGCTCTGGACATCCTGAGCCGCATCCACACTATTCCGACGGTGCCTATTGTGGACTGCTTTCAGAAGATCCGGCAGCAAGTCAAGTGCTACCTTCAGCTGGCTGGAGTCATGGGCAAAAACGAGTGCATGCAGGTATATCAACAGTGCCCTCAAACAATTCATGTTACTTTTGGCATTTGTGGCAGCATGGGGGTCTCTTCAGCACGGTGGAAGCCAGCTTGCATTGGGAACAAGGGCTTAATTGTAAAAGAAGAGAAGGGTAATAAACTCTTACAGCAGGGATGGGCAACTTCGGTGGCTCTCCAGATGTTTTATCCTACAATGTCCATCGGCCCTAGACAATGGTGACGGATCGTGGGAGTTGTAGGCCAAAGCATCTGGAAGGCCACAAGTTGCCCAACCTTGATGCACAAGCTTTGAGCAAAAATCCGGTTCAGGCAGCTAGAGGAAAAAGGGTAAGCATCCTGAAACCGAATTTCTAATAAAATAGCCTGGTCACAGGGAGAAAACATTCAAGGCTAAAAGTCCAGCAAAGCTGCAAATCGTAGTAGCTGATTCATATTTAAAGTATACCCTTTTAACCACTGCAGGTTTTGTATCCACTGTATGGCCATGATACTGAAGGGTAGATATGCTGCATCCACATGTGATGAGTTGGGTCATGTGTGTGGGTTTGTTTTGTTTTTGAGGGAGAGAGAGAGATTTCAAGGGCCAGTCATAGACTGAGGCAACACAGAAGCCTTTTCTGCAGGGTGCATGTTACATTTATAAAAGATCCAGATGCAAAACCAAATTACATCCAGAGCTGGACTCAAGGGTTCCTTTTCAGCTGCTCAGCAGAACTCACCGTTTGAGATAGTTTTTGGGGGGTCTTCTCCAAGGCCCGCCTCCCTTTCGGAGAGGTGGGATGTTGACCTGAGAGAAAGCCATCTTGGTTTGTGGGGGCCCCTCTTTGAAATGCTCTCCCTGGAGAAGGGCTCACCTGGCACCTACTCTTCTAGGTCTTGCCCAACCTTTCAAAATGTTGCCCAAACTGGTTTTACTCTGCAGTTGATGTGCTCTGCTGCTGTTTTGTTGTGTGTGCTTGACTTGTTGTTTTTGTTGAGGGGCTTGTATTGCTTTTTAAAATCTTATGTTGTTGAGCTGCCCTGGAAGTAAATGCACTGAAGGATGGGGGATGCATTTCTGAACCTGAAGCATGAAGTAGTTTCCTGACCATTCCCCAGGCCCAGAATTCAGCTTTTCCTGAATTTGGATGGGCATAGAATTCCTTTTTTTTTTTTAATGCAGAGTACATGTGGGCTTGTACCGTTCCACTTTAAGTCAGGATGACTGAAAACCTAATCTACTGAAGTTATTTTATTTCTGTTTATCACAATTATTCATATGCCGTCTTTCAGGGTTGAAAAAAACAACCCTACCAAGGCGGCTTCCAAGTAACATAAAAATAATGACATCACAATATTAACAAATGTCTAAAAATCATCACGATCCTTCCTGCAGGGCAGGATTTGAACATAGGGCTGCAATCCTAAACATACCCCGTAATAAGTATGTTTAGGATTGCAGCCCTAATATCTCTCAAATTTGGAATTCTAGTGGGACTTCAGAGTAAAGGTGTAAAGGTTTGTGCTGTTCAAATGGCAAAGATCAGAATACAATTGCAACTTGACTAGTGTGGGTCCCCCCCCCGCCCACCCCCCCCCCCGTTACGGGGTTCTCATTCCGAGCAAGACAAATTATATTTGGCATGGTCTGCAGTTCTTCATCATTTGGAAGCTTACAAAAGGGTACAGTCCACTGAGACGTTCTGTTTCAGGATGGGTTGGTAACTTTTTATCTGGCTGTGATGTATATTTTACAAACCTTGCTGTTCAATAGGGCCTTGAGGTTATCGAATCGACAAATCTGAAGTATTTTACCAAGGAGATGACTGCAGAGTTCTACGCACTGAAGGGAATGTTTTTGGCTCAGATTAACAAGTATGTATGGGCTGGATAAGGTGGTGGAATGCACACCTGGGAACATGTATAAAGAACGCGCAGTGATTCACACAGCTAAATAAATTAAGCCACAATAGAAATGTGTATATAGTGACGGCTTCAGTGTGGGTAGCAGTAATAATACTCCATCATCTACACCCTATGCAGCATTGTAGGAAGACTAAGTGTTACTGCCCACCTCTTTGCTCAGTTTTCCATTGGGGATATAATAAAAAAGTAAGTTGAGATGTTGATGTTAAAGAACTATTTTATTTTCTCTCTCCAGACTTGAACACTGGTGGTGATGGGTTAGCAAATAAACACCTGGCCTCCACTCCCTGCTGGCAAAAAAAATAGTATTCAGTAAACACTAGAATCAGTAGGCTAGGTTCTTTGCCTCCTCTCTTTTGTTGTGAGTACCACCTGACCCTTAATCTAAGAAGACAAATCACAACTAAGAACTAAAGCAGGGATGCAGAACCTTAGGTCAAATCTAGTCCTCCAGGGGTCCCATTCCAGCCCTTCAGGGGTCCAGAAGGCCATGCCCCCTTCCTCTGGCTCCACCCCTGTTCCCCCAATCACTGATCATTTGGTGGCTTCCTGGGTTTTCTGCAATTCCCCCGCCCCATTCTAAGAGGTTGAAATGCCTTTCCTATGACTTAGTTGCTAGCAGTAAGAGCTATTTAAGCTATGCTCGTGTGTTTGGTGTTTGAGCTCCGCCCCTTTGGCCCCACCCACCACTGCAGTGTGGCCCCCAAGATATCCTCCAAAATGGAATTTGGCCCTTGCGGTGAAAGGGGTTCTGCACCACCTGTGATAAAGTGAGGGAGTGGCCCTAAAGCTTACGAAATGCAGAGTGAGTTTAGAAAAGCCCATGCCAAGAAAGCACGCAGTTATATTTAACACATCTAGTATAATGAAACGATGCAAGCACGCTGTACCGTCCAGATTAATAAAAACCGGCATGTGTAAGCTGACTAAACCTTCCTTCCTTTAGCAAAGTCTTATCCAGGCCGCACACTGAAGCAGTAACTTGCTTTGCACCTAGTCTTGGGAGGGGCCATAGCTCAGTGTGATAGAACCCCTGCTTTGCAGGCAGAAGGTCCCAGGTTCGATCCCCAGCTTCTCCAGGTAGGGCAAGGAAAGAATCCTGCCTGAAACCCTGGAGAGCCGCTGCTGCCAGTCAGTGCTGACAATACTGGACCAGGTGGACCAGTGTTCTGACTGGCTGTTGAAATGTATCCTGCCCAAGCTTCTTGATCGCTTACAGCAGAAGGAATCACTGTCCTCTCTCCAGAGGAAATCAAGAGAGAATTTTAAATAGGGAAAAGGTAATTAATTTAGCAGGAAAGTGCCATGCATTCCTTTTAACGACCACAAGTGTGCCTTTAGAAGTTTTCTTCACGAAGACAGGTGGGTTAAATAATTTAGACCACATATCTGTCGACAAGGACTTGTGTAGGATATCGTCTTCAAATGCCAGCTATCCTCTTGTCAAAAGCAATGGCCCCCTGTAGAATACAAGATTTTATAAGGCAGCTTCCTGTGTTCCTATGTTCCTGGTCTGAGAGGCCGGAGACTTGAGAGTCCCCAGATCCAGACCAGAAAGTAGCAGCCTCTGAGCTGTAGTCACAAGCCTCAAACTGACAAGTCTCTCTCTCCATCAAAGACAAATTACAGACCCAGGCATGGCCCATGTAGAGAGCACCAGGGTATCAAACATGAGCTTGTTTTCTACAGATGTCGCACCTTTAACAAGATTGCAGTTTCAGCGGTCGTAGCTTGCCTGAAAGCTGTGTGCAAGATGCGATGCCCTGCATAAATCTTACCCCAAGCATCATGGGATCTCGATTGGGAATGTCAGGATTTGTACGGGCTTACTTTTGTCTACTTCTTTTGGCTCCTTAATAGCTCATTGCCCTCATGGAAGGCAGTCATCAGAAATGCAAGCTCATGCCCATGCTGTGGGTCATATTCTGACCCTGCAGTGCTATCAGGTTTTCAACATCTCTCCAGATTGAACTGGAGGCCATTTGCCATCTCTGCATGCTGAGAGTATAGCAGAAGCTGTTCACTGCCACTCCAGTGTAGCCACTTCTGAGGCGAAAAAATCAATCTGGCTGTCGAAATGTATCCTGCCCAAGCTCCTTGATCGCTTTCAGCAGAAGGAATCGCTGTCCTCTCTCCAGAGGAAATCAAGAGAGAATTTTAAATAGGGAAAAGGTAATTAATTTAGCAGGAAAGTGCCATGCAATCCTTTTAACGACCACAAGCGTGCCTTTAGAAGTTTTCTTCACGAAGACAGGTGGGTTTAATAATTTAGACCACATATCTGTCGACAAGGGCTTGTGTAGGATATAGTCTTCAAATGCCAGCTATCCTCTTGTCAAAAGCAATGGCCCCCTGTAGAATACAGGATTTTATGCTCCCCTTTCATGTTTCCAAAACGTACGGCAAAAATGCCTTGATTGGCTGAACTGGGACCCCAAAGTCACTTGTGTGGTGGACCAATTCCTCTTTCATCCCACCTGTCTTGCAAGACAGTGGGAATAAAAGAGAGTTATCAGAGGTGTTGGTGATAGATAACCCAGGAGGCGAGGGAAAGAGGGAAGTCTCAAGACAAATCCTGTTGTTAACAGTAGAAAGCAGTAATAAGGCAAGCCATTTATCAGCCTTTTCCTTCAGTAATAAGTTGCAATTCCACACAGCCTAGGACATGGAAAGCTGTTAGCAAAAAATAAAGTGACTGACTAATACCCAGGCTAATTAGCTGTTTAATAAGCTATTTGACAGATAAGGTTATTTTCCATTTGCCATGTTTTTCTCCTGGAGCCATCAATTTTTTTTTATTGCCGCAGGCTGTAATTGTAGGTTATGCGGTCCAAACGTAAGTAAAACTAAGAGTGGCTTCTGACGCTATGCTGATGGGGAAGGGATCTGCAAATGCTTCACGGTTCCTCTTCCATGGTTGTAATATCCAAAATAGCTTTTAGCATCTCATCCAGAAGGGAGCTGTGTGACGTCTCAGTTCAGGAGGAGCTGTGAAAGACCTATGTTGGAATTTTGGCCAGAGCCAAGAAACAAGAAGCATGAATTTGTCTTCTCTGGGATCCCAGTACGCAAATAATTGGTGCGCCAGTGGGGAGCGGGTTGGCAACAGCTTCAGAGCAGAACTACTATCCGTAGTAGTTGACAGAGCAGAACTATTCTCCATAGTGGTTGATAGTGGTTGACAGAGCAGAACTGCTATCCATAGTACCTGACAGAGCAGAAGTACTATCCATAGTGGTTGACAGGGCAGAAGTACTATCCATAGTAGTTGACAGTGGTTGACAGAGCAGAACTACTAGAGCTGACAGAAGAAAACTACTCTCCATAGTGGTTGATAGTAGCTGACAGAGCAGAACTACTATCCATAGTGGCTGACGGGGCAGAAGTACTATCCATAGTAGTTGACAGGACAGAACTGCTATCCATAGTAGTTGACAGAGCAGAACTGCTATCCATAGTACCTGACAAAGCAGAACTATTCTCTATAGTGGTTGATAGTGGTTGACAGAGCAGAACTACTATCCATAGTACCTGACAGAGCAGAACTACTATCCATAGTGGTTGACAGGGCAGAACTACTCTCCATAGTAGTTGACAGTGGTTGACAGAGCAGAACTACTAGAGCTGACAGAAGAAAACTACTCTCCATAGTGGTTGATAGTAGCTGACAGAGCAGAACTACTATCCATAGTGGTTGACGGGGCAGAACTACTATCCATAGTGGTTGACAGAGCAGAATTACTATCCATAGTACCTGACAGGGCAGAACTACTATCCATAGCGGTTGACGGGGCAGAACTGCTATCTATAGTGGTTGACGGGGCAGAACTACTATCCATAGTGGTTGACAGAGCAGAATTACTATCCATAGTAGTTGACAGAGCAGAACTACTATCCATATTTTTTCTTATAAAGCAACACCGAGATTTTTTTTTTTTTTTGGTATGGAAGACTTGAGGCTTGTCCAAGAACTGTTGGGATTCTTTTGTTTCTACTGTTCCACTTCCTTCTCTCTTTGTTGTTGGGAACGCTTATTAACGTGCAGTGAATATCCTGTCCCTTCATGTTCTCCCCAGATCCGAAGAAGCAAACAAAGCCTTCTCTGCTGCCGTGCAGATGCATGATGTTCTCGTGAAGGCTTGGGCAATGTGGGGGGATTACTTGGAAAACATCTTTGTGAAAGAACGTCAGCTGCACCTAGGGGTGTCGGCTATCACTTGTTACCTGCACGCCTGCCGCCACCAGAATGAAAGCAAATCCAGGAAATATTTAGCAAAGGTGAGTGAGTGAGTGTGTGTGTGTGTGTGTGTGTCTTATAAAGAAAGCTGTTGCATTTCTGCCTGACATACAAATTATACCATTGGAAAGGGGTTGTGACAAGGACACAGTTAGAGCATACATTTCGTCCGTTTTAAACGTAGGCTTCAGGCTTTGGCAACAGTCGGTAAGCATAAGCATTAAATGCCAGACAGGAGAAGTCGGCATGCGGACCAGCTACACGGACACCGGCCTTTTGCATTCTAGCGCAGTTCACTGGAGTTCTGGGTAATGAACATGGTTTTGTTTGTTTTTTCATTCTGAGATGAGTCAGCCTTGAAAGTGGGTGCACAACAGAGGTGGTTGGCTTTTCCAGCCCGTTTAAACCCATCTTGTCTTTCCAAAGAAACAATTCCTGAATGTTCCCCAAGTAATTGGCAAGTAGCCGAAGTTGTCTTAGGTTCAAGGATGGAGAGGGCAAACTACCAATAGCTGTGAACTTGCCACCTGTAAGAAAAGGGTGGAAAAACTGATATTTATTCATGTATTTATTTAAGCTGCTTCTATACCACTTGACATCCCAGGATCTCCAAGTGGTTGACCATACAGTGCTGTATACAATATAGTATAAAGACCAATATAAAACCAGTATAAAAAATACATACCTTTAAAACATTACAACAAAAGCAGTAAAGCAGAGCAACGTCATGGTCGCTTACATGTTAGGGAAAGCCTGAGTGAAGCTCAGGTGGAAACTGTTGAGGTGGAAGTTCACCACAGTTTCCACCTCTCGAAACACAGGTGGGAGAGCGTTCCGGGGGGGGGGGGGGCACTACCGAGGAGGCCTGCCCTGGTATATGTTTGCCGAACTATTTTGATGTTCTTAAGGCCACTTTTTTTCAGCCTCCCTAGGCATTGTATTCCTGTTTGCTGCTTCCGTTAAGAACCTTGGATGTGTACAACCAGGGCAGTATCCTTTACTGCCCCTGTGCTAGCGGGAGCTTCCACTAGCACAGTGGGAAGCTAGTCATTCCTGAAGCAACCGGGAATGAGCCGAAGCACTAGTTTCCAGAGCAGGGCAGGTCATCAGAGCTCTCCCGTCCTGTTCCAGAATCTAGCGCTTCTGCTCATTTCTGGGGTTGCTTGAAGAAGCGTTGGCTCCCTGTTGCGCGAACGGTGGGTCCCACTGACACAGCGGCGTTCTAGGGTACTGACACAGCAGTGCTATAGGATACCGCCCCCCAAAGAACTGAAGAATTGGGTCAGGTTGAGTTTGTGCTGTTCTCCAGTTTTCAGTGTTTTTTAAGTGGGTCGAGGGCTTTCAGCCAAAAAGGTGGACAACATTTTGAGTAGAATTTTAGACCTCTCCATGAGCAGCTCTGAGATCTGTGGGCATCCTCCTTGTTTTTAAGGAACTAGTTAAACTTTCCCATAGCTGTTGCAAACAGATTTGTTTTAATCCGCATTCAAACTTAACACTTGCAGAGATCGCTCTAACTGTGAAGAGCAGCGACGGGGAAGATGGGGCCCTCCGGATGTTGTTGGACTGCAGCGTCCATCAGCCCTAGCCACCATAGCCAGTGGTGAGGGCTGATGGGAATTGCAGTCCAACAACATCTGGAGGCCCACACATACCCCATCCCTGATTCACACAGTGGGTGATGGGGACTGCGCTTGCCTGATGTCCACGTGTTGGACATCATAAGTTCGAACATGATTGCACAATGTTCTGTACAACTGTTACTTCCCAGTTCTTAGGAGAACAATCACATGAATTGGGTCAGATGTTTGGGACTGCAACGTTCCCTTCTTTATGTGGATCCTAAGTATATTATAATTTGTTTTGCTGATTTTTTTTCTGTGTTTAAACTTACTTATTTTATTTTATTTTATATTTTATTTTATTTATAAAGTGCCAAAACTTGCTAGGCCTTGTACAAAAATGAGCAAAAACACAGGCACTGTCTTCAGGCTTGCAATCTAAAGGTAAAGATATGACACATCTGGGAGGAAAAGAGTACACAGAAAGCTGCCCTATACCGAGTCAGACCACTGGCCAATCTAATTGGGCAAGGGCCACAGTTAAGAAGAAGAGCCATGCTGGATCAGATCAAAGGTCCATCTAAGCCAGCATTCTGTTCACACAGTGGCCAACCAGCTGTTGACTAGGAACCCACAAGCAGCACGTGAGTGCAACACATGAGTTCCCTACCACTCATGTTCCCCAGCAGCTGGTGTGCATAGGCTCACTGCTTCTGGTACTGGAGGTAGCACATAGCCATCAGGACTAGTAGCCATGGATAGCCTTTTCCTCCAGGAATTTGTCCAACCCCCTTTTAAAGCCATCCAAACTGGTAGCTGTCACTACACCCTGTTCAGCGGAAGGGCACCTGCTTGGCATGCAGAAGGTCCCAGGTTCAATCCCCAGCATCTCCAGCTACAGCTGGGAAAGGCCCCTCTCTCTGACCCTCGAGAGCTGCTGCCAGTCAGTGTAGACCAGGGGTGTTGAACATGTTTCAGCCCGATGGCTGAATTCCACTTTGGAGAAGGTCTTGGGGACTGCATTCCAGTGGTGGGCGGGGCCTAAAGCAAAAGGGGCAGGCTAAAGGCAAAAGGGGCAGAACTAGACAGATTAAAAAAAATACCAGCATGTTGTAGCTTAAAGTTTTTCTTGCCAGTAACTAGGAGAGGCATTTCAGCCTTTTAGAAGGGGGGGGGACTTCACAAAAGCTGGGATACTACGAAACAACTGGGGGAACCCCAGAGGGCCGCATTTGGCCCCCAAGCCTGAGGTTCTGCACCCCTGGTGGAGACAATACTGAGCAGTATAAGGCAGCTTCCTATGTTCCTAGTTCAGTCTTGTCTACTGTACATCAGCTGCTGTCCTCAAAGTCTTAGACAAGGTTCTTTCCCAGCTTGGCCTGAGAAATGTACTACACAATTGTTGTTGTTATTTATTACATTTCTATACCACCCCATAGCTGAAGCCCTCTGGGCGTTTTACAGAAGTTAAAACACTAAATACAATATAAAAAAATTAAAAGCCATTTACATAAAAGCACACGGACAATATACACAAACAGCATACAACTAAAAACAACTTTGAACAGTCATAACTAAAGACACATCCAGGACCGATTAAAACCCATCATGTGCTGCCAAATGCCTGGGAAAAGAGATGGCTCTTAATCTGACCCCCAAAAGATAACAATGTTGGCACCAGAGGACCTCATCCGGGAGCTCGTTCCACAGTTGGGAGGCCACCACTGAGAAGTCCCTCCCCCTCGTTGCTGCCTTCCGAGCTTCCCTTGGAGGAGGCACTCGGAGGAGGACCATAGATGCTGAATGTAGCGTATGGGTAGGTTCATTTTGGGATAGGCGTGCTGTCAGGCATTGCGGTCCCAAGCCGTGTAGGGCTTTATAGGTTGTTTCTCTAAAATTGTTTCTCTAATTTGTTGGCCTTCATCCTGGGGTGGGGGGAAATGTGGAAAGAATCTCTGGAAACTGATTTTCCTTTGGAAAGCAATTCAGTAAAAATGTAGAGAAATTTAGAATTATTTTTTATTTATCTATCTTATTTCTAAAAGGGTAAATGGGAAAGAGACCGCCAGAGCAAATGGCTGTCAAAACAGCAAATTGTTCACTATTGCATTCATTTTAAATGTCCCATGTACAGTATCGCTCTCCCTCAGTCGCTTCATGTGGAGCATCTGGCTGCTGCTGGAGTTTAGCAAGGAAGAGGCCAGGAGGCATTTGGGCTATTCAGGCCTTTGGAAAAAAGGGCCCTGCTTTCTCCCTCTGCTCATCATAAGATAGCAATTGGATTTCTTGGCCTGTCAAAACCAGCTGTACCTCGCAATTATTACGGTGCATCCCCACTTCGAAAGTCTACAGCTGATTCAACACCATCCCCTGTTCCGTCTGCTGAAATGAAAGGTTAATAATAGATTATCACTGCCAGCACCTGAGCCATGGCTGAACCCCTGCTTAATCCCAAAGATGCCAAAACGGACGTTTTTTCTAATCCTTGACAAATGACTGCTGTTGTGCCCTGTATTTAAAGATCAAGCTTCTTTTGGCAAGTCGCCCGACTAATTCAATCGCAGGTTCCTAAATGGCTCTTGCGTCTTTCAGTATTGCATTCATTTTAAAGCTAAAATATTCGTAAACGTGCACCTATTGGTATATACAGTGAGGTAAGACAAAATGTCGTGTGTCCCCCCCCCCCCCCCGGCCTAACTAGATTTGTATTTTATGTCTTATGCACATTCTGGAGAAAACATAATCTTGCACGTTTTATTTGGAAGCTGATTTTAATCTTGCCAATTTTAATCTTGCAGCTGTTGCACATTAGGCTTAATTGTGCAAAGCTCACTGTTTACAAAATATTAATATTTTTTGTAAAGTTGGGAAATTAAGTTTCTTCTTATTGTCTGTACTATAGCTTGGAATCGATCCCTTAGTAGTAGTCGTAGTAATATAAATATTAGTATTATTTTCATAGCCTTGGGTAGATATCCCTAACAGCATTTGGTGCAATGGCTTGGTGAATTTAACCCTTTTTAGACCAGGTGTACATACACTTTGAGTGGAACAAGATATAAATGGCTTTATAAATCATATATAAACGTCTGATAATATTCACTCCATTGCAGATAGTAATACAACACTACTTCCAAGACAAAGTCTGTTGTTGGCAATCATGGCTTTCAGTTGGATGGAAGGTCTCTCCCTCCACTTTAAGCCCTTGATGTACGCTGGCTGCTGAAAAGAAAAGAAAAGAAAAAAAGCTTTCTGCAGGACCTGAATGGCAACTTAGAGAAGGTGCTAGAACCATCATCTGACACGAGGTGCAATATAGTATGGATGCAGCCACTGTAGCATAAAATTGCTACTCTAATTCAAGGGTAGGCAGAAGGTAGACCTGGAGATGTTTGTAGGTCTCTGGGTGGTTAGCAGTAGGGCGGTTCTTAGGGTGCAATCCTATGCATGTTGAGACAGAAAAAAAAGTCCTACAACTCCCAGCATTCCCCATCCATCCATCCATCCATCCATCCTCTGGGAAGATTAAAACAAAAATAGGTTGCCCAAGAACAAAGCAGAGGTAGGGGTCTGAACACCAAAACACAACACCATTCTGTTGAACAAAAGACAGAGTTGGAGGGGAAAACTTCACTTTGCAGCACATCAGCCTCCCGATTTAAAACATATATTCTAAAAAAATCCTAAGAAATAAAATTAAAATCGAGAGGGGCAGGAAGCGTGGTGGGCACCGAGAGAGGTGTGGGCACCGCAGTGGAGACACAAGGTGTAAGGCATCTTGCAGTGTGGCTTACCAACTCTCCTGTGAACTTTTGTGAATGCCATAATGGTTGAAAATGCTTTTTTTGCTCTTTGCTCTTAGGTCCTTTGGCTACTGAGCTTTGACGACGACAAGAATACCCTGGCAGATGCCGTTGACAAGTACTGCATCGGTGTCCCACCTATTCAGTGGCTGGCGTGGATTCCGCAGCTCTTAACGTGTCTGGTTGGATCAGAGGGCAAACTTCTGTTGAACCTTATTAGTCAGGTAGGAGGGCTCTATGTTGCGGGCTCTATGTTGCAGGCTGTGACATCCGGTTCATTGTCTCTCATATTTGTATATTTCATTTATGTATTTTATTGCGTTTATTTGTTTATTCGTTCAGTCGCTTCCAACTCTTCGTGACTTCATGGACCAGCCCACGCCAGAGCTTCCTGTCGGCCGTTGCCACCCCCAGCTCCCCCAAGGTCGAGTCCGTCACCTCCGTTTATTGCGTTTATATCCCTCCTTTTTTCCTCCTTTAAGGAACCCAAGGTGGCTTACATAATCCTCCCCCTCTCCATTTTACCCTCACAACAACAGCCCTGTGAGGTAGGCTGGGCTGAGAGTCTGCGACTGGCCCAAAGTCACCCAGGGAGCTTCCATGGCTGAGTGGGTAGTAGAACCCGGCTCTCCCGGCTCCCAGTCCACTACACCACGGTGGCTCTATAGAGCGTTAACCTTTAAAAAACCAAGCGAAATGGAAGACGATATACTTTCAGGTTTTCTCCAGGGACTAAAACTGTGTATGTAATGTATAGATATTTGCATGTGCAGTGTTCAAATGGGTTTGGTGATGATAAACTAGTATTGCATGCCATCATTCCAGAAGGGATTTATGTCTGTGAAAACAAACCATAGCCTGTTAGCTGTAAAGTTTTTTTTTAAGGCTATCGTACATGACAATACCTTTGCAGAAATCTTTCACCTGAGCCATAGAAAGCAGCACAAACTGCAGGAATAATGTAAGTTTAGGAATTGGTCAATGTTGTTGGTCACAGTCTTATTGCACCTTCCTGCCTTACGAGGCCTACTTAATAGAATCCTTGCCAACTTCCCGTATATTCCAGGAAACATCAGTCTCCAAATATGGAGAGTTGAGGTTGGAAAACGTACAAGTAGTGTTCCATATGAAAGATTAAATATTTGATGGACTTGTTAGGCTGGGGTGGGGTGGGGTGGGGTGGGGTGGGGTGTTTGTTTAGCTTCATGTCAAAGAGCCTTTAAGCTTAAGGCTCGATTCAGACATCGTGCTCCGTCATGGTCAGAGAAACTTAATGCTGGTTTGGCCTGACATCTGAATTAACTAGTCATGGCTGGCAAATCAAAATCAGAAATGATGGTTTGTCGAGGGTCTGAAAACTGTGGTCCACGCCAACCGTGGTTTGGCATGATGTCTGAATTGACAGACCATAGTTATGGTCATAGTTCTGCGTAGTTCAGAGGCAGATGCACTATAGGAACAGCAGGAAACATTTCTAAAGCTGAGCATGAAAGGATGGGAAATGAAAGTAGACAAGTAATTCTAAAACCATGGTTTGCCTGTAGTATGTTTGGAAGCTCAGTCCATAGTTTGGGTTTCTGACTGTGGTACAGTTAACATGCTTGAAAGAATGGAACAATTAGTCATGACCAACTCAAGGCTAGTTTATTTCAGAGGGACATAAAGCATGTTTTACTTTTTTGATTGGGACTGTGATCTCAGCAGCATTCGTATCTGTAATAAGTAACAGTGTGGCTAGATGCTTATTTATCAAGAATATTTAAATGTGTGAGAGAAGGAAACAAAATGCTTATTGCGATTGGACTGCTCTGAGTGTCATTACTGTACATTTTGTACTGATCTCTGATGGTCGATTACAGATGGAGGTTAATTTATTGCAAACCTCTTAAGCAGCGTTCCAGTTCCTTGAGATGCAGGTGTGGTATATTTTTTTATTAAAAAGATGGTAAGGAAAACCTCTTGGCATCGCTTATCATCTGTCGTCTCATAGAATTTAGTCAGCTATATTGTTCCTTTCATTTAATGGACACCAAAATGTATAGATTTAAAGGCAAAAATGGCACATTAATGTGTATTCAGCATGCTTTTTCTGGAGGAGTCATGAAACCTCTGCTTGGTAAAAGTGGTATCGCTTTCCATTAAGTGCTTATTTTTCACCCTTAGTGCAGCAATTTTGCGGAGTGAGGTTACACTCTAATGGGCCTAGCTAACATGGAGCGCTAGGTTCATTGGGAATTGTGGTCTTATTTAAAGACTAGATAGTGTCTTTTTGTGTCTCTCCCTCCTTTTATCTGCATCAGTAAGATCTTTTTAGTCTTCCACATGCTCTCATTATGCAGATGCCTGGTTTACAAAGTAATATGATAGATCCTTGTCAGCTTCCCCTTATAACAGTAGGGGGAATAACCTTTCAGAGTTATTTTATGCCAGATCAGATGATGCCGTTATCTGGATCCAACCGCTATATCTATTTCCTCCAGCCTGGTGCCCTCCCAGTATTTTAGATTTCAACTCCCATCAGCCCTAGCTAGGGTTGTACAGATTTTGTAAAATCTGTTCTGTCTGCATTTCATGGATTGTCAGGTGCCTTTCATTCCATCATCTACCCATTCCCAAATTTGCACAAATTCACACCTGCACAAATACACAAATCCCCCCCAAACGCACAGATCCCCCAAACTGCACCTTGTCATGCTTTAGCCCATGGGGGAAATGTGCATTTTCAGCCCTGGTGTTTTTTATTTTACGTATTTTTCTATGACAAAATTTATGTAAAATTCCAGAAAGTAAACAAACTGGTCCACAAGTCCGCAGAAACTGTGCAACTCGGAAAAGGCTGGTCCACTGCAGATTCCACGTGTTGGATTCATAGGAACCGAAACTCAATTGATTCCATTGTGGATTTCTCTGACATCCTTAGCCCTAGCCAGGGTGGCCAGTGGTCGAGAATGCTGGAAATTGTAGTCCAAAACATCTGCAGAGCACCAGGTTGAGGAAGAGTGCCCTATGTGGTTGGGGAGAGGGAGAGAGCATACTCCCCACCCTATGCTTCTGTCAGCAGATATCCTTATGGGAGTGTAACATTGAAATAGGGAGTACTCACATATAAATCCCAACACATCTGGGTCCAAGATGTGCAGTCAAAATCTCAAATAGAATCTGCAAAATTACCTGCACTCTGGGCCTACGTGTGTTGGACTTTGTGTATGCTTTCAAGACATTTTACCCCATGAATAGATATCTGAAGGCATCAGAGCGGACAGGCATGCTGGCTGGATGAGGTGGGGTAAGTCTGGATGGGGGTGGGGTAAGTTGCACTATTTCTTCCCACTATATTCAGATCTGGTATTGTCCAATAGGGCTCTTTGTTTTAACTTTAGCCTGCCTTATGAAATATTATTAGTATTGCATAGTTTTATATAGACAGGGTTAGGCATAAATCCAACAGATTTGTTGGCTCATTATGCTTCTCATGAGGCCATTGGTTTTATGTGTCTTTTGTCCCAAAATAGGTTGGACGAGTCTATCCCCAGGCGGTCTACTTCCCTATCCGGACTCTCTATTTGACACTGAAGATAGAACAGCGTGAGCGCTACAAGAGTGGTAAGCAGCAAACACTGCAAAGTACTGTTCTCGGTGGACTATTCTCAGATCAGACACAGTTTAGCTACTTTGCTTCTAGAGTTAGCTGACAGGCAGGTGCTCTGGTCATCCCTCTTATACTTGTAAAAAGCATTATAGTAATCTGGTAATGGGGTCAAATAGACTCCCCACCCCCATTAAGTATACTAGTAAAAAGCATTTTATTAATCTGATAATGGGGTCAAATAGACCCCTGCTAAGTCAAAGTTGTTGTTGTTGTTGTTTTAAATGAGCTCTCCAGCTTAATATTTAAAAGTGTTAATTGTATTAAGGATTATACTATTACAGCCATGCAACCATACAGGGATGGTATCTGAGGCCCAGAATGTCCCCCAGTGTTAGTTCCTATGGGGTCTCATAGACCCCAAATACATTTTCCCTCAATTCAAAATGTCTTGGAGTTATTAATAATTAATAACAACAAATAATAATAAACTCAAATGGTTAGCACCCCCTTGTTGTAATTTATGTATGAATATGAAAATAGCTATTATATTCAAAAGAGAGTTTCACAACGTCTAATGGTTTATTTGAAGTAATTTTTATGCCACTCCTCAGCCAAAAAGGTTCCCGGAGTGGCTTACATAAAATCAGTAAAACAAGACACTCCCTGTCCTCGGGCTTACGATCTAAAAAGAGACAACACACAAGAAAAAAAGGGGTGGGGAGAGAACAGGGTGGGGAAATTAAGTCAGTAGGACTGGTGGTATAGTCCTGCTTCCCCTTTCATCTCCTTCGGTACAGTCGGCCAGGGTCATTTAGTTCCCCAGTACCTCAAGTGTGCAGTGTTTTAATTTTTCCTCCCAAGCACCTTAAACACACACACACACACACACACAATTGGAAGGGGGTTTGCAATACCATAGAAACACTGACTTCCTTGTTGTAGGACAGGGGTGGCTAATACACCCCCCCCATAGCCTCGTGCTGCCCCTCAAATTTATAGTTGCTACGGAGTGCAAAAAGAGCCAAAATCGACTTGCTTGCCAGCTATGTTTGACCCCTTTGCACTCTGTAGCCACTACAGACGCCCTTTTCAAAATTATTATTTTGCGATGAGAACACATGGAGTGTGCAGTGGCATAGATTAGACATAAAAATGTTACGTATCTGACTGCAGAGGAGCATGAAAATATGACCCCAAATACATAGCAGGGTTAAAAAGAACTCAGACGTGCTGGAGATTAACAGAATGATCAGAAAAGCACGGCTTGTTTTAGGTTTAAGCTTTTCCCCCTGCTGCACACTGGATAGCATTATGCTGCTGTTTAAACTGATGGCGATATTACTTTATCCTCTATAGACAGTCCTTCGGGGAAATGACTGTTTCCTTGTGGTTAATGTAGACTTTGGAACCCAGTCATGTCATGGGATTTTATGAATGGAAAGGCTGCTTTGAACACTCATTCTGGGAAGGAGTTTAGTAGTTCATGGCACACCAGTTTTCTGGTAAACATCAAGCCGTTAGAGAGGAAGTAGAGGACCATAAAACCAGCTTGGGTCTTCTGTGACATATTTTCTTTGTCAGCTTTATTGAAGTGGAAACAAGAAGTGCTTGTTTGTAGCCAAAAAGATCTTGTAAATGATTAAGTTAATAATGTGTCCATTGATGTAGCAGGACTGCAATTTCTTTGCTAATTTCCGTCACAATTGCAACTTATTTTTAAGCCTGTGGAATGCCTTGTAATCGTAATGATATTCTCTGTGTATCTCTCTCTCTCCTCCCCATCCACACACTCCAAATAAGATTCTGGACAGCAACAGCCAAGTTCCGTTGGAAACCAGTCGCATTCTTCTTCGGACCCTGGGCCAATCAGAGCTACGGCCCCAATGTGGCGCTGTAGCCGAATCATGCATATGCAGCGGGAATTGCATCCAACGCTCCTTTCCTCTCTGGAGGGGATTGTTGATCAAATGGTCTGGTTCAGAGAAAATTGGCACGAGGAGGTATCTTCTGTTTAATACTGGAATTATTAAAATGTGTACATTGCCATTCTTTGTATTCTGCCCTGTTTTCCCTTCCCCCAGGTATTCCTCTTACGCCATTTAATGGAGTATGGGATGCCTTTCTGGAGTGTTTTGATTATAGCAATACCGCCCCAAGGCAATAGCTATTGTGACCTTGTTCCCTGACCAGTACATGCACTCTCTCACCATCTCCATTGTTTCAGTCTTGCTTCGCATTTATTAAAGTAGTAGTGAACAAACCCAGCTTTGCACAGGTTCGAATAGCCCTTAGTTTGATACAGAGAAGCCTTCTGTATCTTACATGGTTGTTGGACACATTGTGCAGTCCTGCTGGCACCCCTAGGCACAGCCCCTGCCGTGGTGCCACCCCTATAGCACCCTGCGGGAGGGCTGCCCCACAGTAGCAGGGAGGGAGAAACCATATAACTCTCTCGGTGCACTAATCTCCCCTTCCTTCAAACTGTATCAACTTAAAGCTACGTACTGATTGTGGAAGTCTTCCCCTAATGACTGAAGTTGTTACTGGAGGCTTCAACCACATGGACTCATTTAACGTCATTTAAATTAATTCTTGTGTTTTGAAAACAAAATGGCCCCAAGGTGCACACCCCTAGGGTCCCCTTGGTAATGTGCCAAGTTTCAGGTGTCTAGGCTTCATGTTATGGCACAGACGAACAGACACGCATCTTCTTTCATTATAAAACTACCTCCCAAAGTGGTTTAAAAAATCTTGGAGAATGATAGAATATCAGTACAGAATTGTACTGCCAAAGGGCAGAAAATAAATGTCAGAAATAAATATGAGTGGGTCTAAAATTGCTTTTTGGACCCCAGCCTGTGTCCTGGAAAGCTCAGAATAGGGTGGGAAATATGGCTAGAGGCAGTCTGTGGCCAGTACTTTGGCTAGAAAGTCAAGAATTTGAGCACTTGGTCGTGCTGTATATGCAGAGTTCTCTGCCTCAGTGTGTTAAAATACTGTGTTGCGTGCTTATTTCATTATTTCCATTCAAAAGGCCCTCTTTGTGCTGTTTCTTTTGTGTTTCATGGCATTAGGTCCTTCGACAGCTACAGCAAGGCCTGGCAAAGTGCTATTCTGTTGCCTTTGAGAAGAGTGGAGCAGTTTCAGATGCCAAAATCACCCCCCACACTCTGAATTTTGTCAAGAAGTTGGTCAGCACTTTTGGTGTTGGCTTAGAGAATGTCTCCAATGTCTCCACCATGTTTTCCAGTGCTGCTTCAGAGTCTCTAGCCAGAAGAGCCCAGGCTACGGCTCAAGATCCTGTCTTCCAGAAACTGAAAGGGCAGTTCACAACAGGTGAGTAATTTTTTATATAGCTTGACATTCACTTTTTGCTCTACTTGTCACGGTCCAGACACCAGGTGCTTTCTGCTTTGTCCACTAGGAGGTGGGCTCATTTGGGAAATGGACAGTACACTGTATAAACTTCCCTTGTATGGAGCTCAGAAGGCATCCACAATGGGATACGTCCCCACCACTGGCCCGGGCGAGGCAGGGAACACATGACCAGACTCTTTGATCTTGTCCAAGGGCGTTGTTAGGCCTGGGCCCATGAGGCCCCTGCCCTGAATCTATTTCTCAGAGCCCCGAGTATCCATATTGGTGCCAAGGGAAGTGATTTTTTTCTAGCTTAATTGCCATGCAAGGAGTGATTTTCTACTTACTGTGCTTCCATGAACTGTATTTTTTCATGCTGTTAATTGTAATTTATTAATTTGTAATGTACAATTACAAATTAATTGTAATTGAGTAGGAACTGCTGATTTGGGGTGATCTGGGATGGGTACAAATTAATTAAACATTTATTCAGGATGATTTGGATGAGAAACCAATTGGCTGGCTTTGCCTTCTGTGAAATTTAAATAAATCCTAACAATTATTTCTAAATGTGCATATATAGATATAAATTAGCATATACAGATTTTATGGAGATGTGTGTCCTATGGCCTTGGCCCCATTTTTCTAACGTTCCTGGCAATGCCCCTGATTTAGTCCCAGCAGCCTTGGCTCATCCCTTCCCCCAAAACCTTGATTCCCTGCTACGAGAATGAGCCACAGCGAACCTTGGGCTTGCATGCACCCCCCTTTTTCCTCCTCTTTCATACCTGTGAAGAGGAGACTGAAAGTTTCTACTTCCACTTTTAAACTAACCGCAGTTCCCTGTGCTGTCAAAAGTTTGGGAACTGTGTTTTATTTTTTATTTTATTTTTATTTAAATATGGTTAGCGAGAACAAGCCAAGGTTAAATCACGATTCGAGATCTTGGCTTGTTCACCCTAACCATAGTTTAAAGTAACCACAGTTCCTCAACTACAGACGTCACAGGAACTGCACTTAGTTTAAAAGGGGAAACGGAAGCTTGAAATCCTTGTGGGTGCAAAGAAGAGGGAGGTCTGAAGCTCAGCTTCTCATTATCATAGCAGGAAGCCATGGTTTTCCATTATGTTTGAACCCGTCCAGTTCTCTCTATTACTCTACTTTGGAATAGTACACAAGAGTCTTCAGGGAAAAATAGACGACAACATAGTGAGTGAATGAAAGTTTTGGCTATTAGGTGATTTCCTATATCTAAATGACACGAAGTTAGTTTAAGAGTACTTGGGGGGCGGGGGTGTAATTCAGCAAAAGACTTAATGCATTAAGTACTTGGGTGAAGAATTATATAAACCATTTGGGGATAAGAAAATAATCTCAAGGTAGTTGAGGTTTATGGTTAAAATGCATGATGGTATGCTCTTGAAATTGATGACAGAACAGTCATGTCGATGTTTCCCCCAAATTAGTAGCATCTTCACAAATTACATATTTTAAGCTTTTGGTCACCAGACATTCATGAAATTACTTGGTTTTTCCCATTTGAGTTAGATAACTTAAATCAATAGCTATAATTGGCCTTTTAAAGGGACCATTTGGGAAACATTATGCTACCACTATTCATTTTCCATTAACCAGCCTCACATTCCATTATTTATGGATCAGCAAAGCACAAAAAATTTGATTTGTGAAGAGCACCTGTTCTTTGCCATTTTTGCTCCCAGCCCTTCTCTTCCACGGGGTGTATTTTATGAAAGGGCCGTCTGTACTGGTGGCTGTTTCTGAAAGCCAAATCATGAACATTCCTCGCTCTGCCTAGCAGTGAAATGTTAAGTGCGCTTACTTGGAAGTAAGCCCCATTGAACTTGATGGGATTTACTTCTGAGTAAGCATGCTAAGCACTGCAAAATGAATCCAGTTGACTCCCAAAGCTTCCTTTACCCTAGCTGTCCTTAGACTTTTTTAGGCTGTTTCTTCCTGCTCACTCTTCAGGCTCTGACCTCACTTCAGGCTCTGGCTGTCTCTCCGCTGTTGCTCTGGCTGCAGCTGAGTCTTACTGGCTCTCTCCCTGTCTTTACACACTTTCCTCCCTCAAAACCAAAAGTACTGCTTCAGACCTGAAGAAATGAAACTCTTAACCAAAAAAATGAAACTACTCCTCTCAGGGTTACCCCCTCCCAACCGGAAACCACAGGCCTCTCAGCCTGACCTTTTTTTTTTTTTGCCTTTGTAGGCCTCAACCCTTCACATTAATGAATAGCATAATTAAAACCAACAGCAGTATTTGCAAGAGTTCTAATATATTTCAGTTAAAATGCATTAGGGAAAATAGAATAGTCTTCACCTACAGCCTAAAAGATAAGAGTTGGCACCAGGTATATGTATCTAGGAACGGTTTTCCAGTTATGGGTCACCACCACAGTAAAGGCCCTAGCACGTGGAGAAGGGCTTCTGATGAACTAAGGCATGTTGAACCTCAAGGCCGTGGGCCAAATCTGCCCCCTTCCCTGGTCCCAGTCCAGCCCTCTGGGGTTCCCCAGATGGCTATGCCCCTCTCCCCTGACTACCTATCATTTGGTGGTTTCTTTGATTTTCTGCATTTTTTTTTCATTCTAAAAGGTTGAAATGCCTAACCTAAGGCTTAATTACAAGCAGTAGGAGCTTTAAGCTAAAATATGCTGGTGTTTGGGAGGCTTGACCCTTTTGCCTTTGTCTCTGTCCACCACTGGAATGTGCCCCCAAGAGCGTCTCCAAACTTGAATTGAGCCCTCGGCCTGAAAGAGGTTCAGCATCCCTGATCTAAGCAAACAGGCAGGTTTGTACAGGAGACAGTGGTCCTTAAGATAACCCTGATTGCTTGAGAATTTTCAAGTTCCGGTAGAGTCGTGGAGGGTTTTCCAACCACTGCATTGCCTATAGCCAGAATCTAAAGAACCATGTGACCAGTTTGTCATCTTTAAGCAACAGTACCATGCTACAAGGTAAACTGGTTTTGAAACTGAGGGTAGCTTCTGAAATAATGTGTTGTTATGGGGTCATGTGGTAAAAGAATTCACAATCCCACAGGATAAATGACATACATCTTTGGATTGTGAACTCATAGAAAAATGCGGTCTTGTGAGATTCTTGTGAAAGTCACATATATGCCCTACATAACAGAGAGCATGTGAAGCACTGCATGAAGTAATCTTTGAAGCACTACAGTTGCATGGTAGTAGATAATGGAAGCCTTGAACCATATGATCAGATTTAATGTGTGGCAACTACTAGAGAAGAAAATAGTAGTCAACATTTTTTGCTTGTTCTTGGTTATCTGAAAATTCTGAGCAACTCAGCCGCAGTTAATGCAAATCTGTATTTTTTGCATTTTCTGAAATACCTGGCCATTTTTTTCCCAGGATGCAGTGGTACTTTTGAGAGCTTTTTTTTTTTTTTTTTTTTAACAATACTGGTTTTTAGAACAGGGGTTCCCCAAACATTTTGGGTCGGTGGACCCATTTGGAATTTTGAGAGAGAGTTGTGGGCAGCTCTCACAAAATGGCTGCCATGGGGGGCTTGCCTGGTCATAAGATGGCTGCCACGGTGGACATGGCTGGTCACTAAACACTCATTTCCCAGAAGGCAAAGTGGTGTGACTCAAAGAAAAGTCACTTGCCCCATAACCGAAGTACAAGGCAGAGGTTGGTGTGTGAGCTCCAAAACACACAACCACTCGAACCCAAACAAAGATGGCACTGGAGGGCATCCCGTTGCTTTTCAGCATGCCAGTGTCTCTGTTAAAAAATGATTAATTTTAAAAAAATCTTATGAACTGAAATGACATCAGGAGGGGCAGGGAACCTGGTGGGTGCCAAGAGAGGTGTCTGTGGGCATTTGGGTGCTTACAGGAACCACACTGGAGACCCACCCAGTTTTAGAATATAAATGAAAAAGGAGCATGGCCCTTGGAGTAGTAGATGGTACAAATTTCAGCTGAAAGATTTTGTCATTCCTCATCAGTGGAGAGTGGATCTAGGAGTCATCCCATTCACTCCAGCAGGAGGACCATGGGAATGCCTAAGACCCCTTCCCTATGCCACAGGTGGGCAATTTGAGGCCCTCCCAATGTTGTGGCCTACAACTCCCATCAGCCTGAGCCAGCAGAGCCAATGGTGAGGGAAGCTACTGGCTAAAACCCTGGTCAGCAGCTTGTGATTTTTCCTGCCTTATTCGGTTCCTGCCTGCTCTGCAGAGACAGGGCTTTTCGGGGGGGGGGGGGGAGATCGCAGCGTAGCTATGACAGCTCTACCCCCTTTCCCATTGGATTAGTTAGGTAAAGTAGGAAGAGAGCTGGGCTAATTCTGCTATCTGCGTGGTTGCAGCAAGGAGCACCCGAAGCCATGTCATAGGACGCTGCCTTATACTGGGTTAGACCATTGGTCCGTCTAGCCCAGTATTGTCAACACTGACTGGCAGTGGTTCTTCCTCCAGGGTTTCAGGCAGGATTCCTTTCTGGCCCTATCTGGAGAAGCCAGGGATTGAACCTGGGACCTTCCGCTTACAAAGCAGGTGCCTCTGGGCTACGGTTGCTCCATACAGCAAGGCACCTCTGAAACTCGCTTGATTGAGGTGGCCCTGAAGGGACACAGAAAGTGCTTTGAGAAAATAGATGATCCAGCATCAATCAGATTGTTTTACCATTTCTGCCTCAAATGTGGAAATAAACCACGCTTAGTGTTTTTATGCATTTGTTGGTGGCGTGTGTTTTCACGTCTTCGAATGTGATCTGCAAAGTTTTGGCCTGTTTGACTTAAGTTCCGCTTTTTATGACGGTTACGCAAAACATTCAAACAAAGGAACAGGTTTTCCTCAGCTTCTAAGATAAAACGTTTGACGCAATCACAATACTGTAAAGGGATTCTCCTCTTTTAAGATAATAAAAACTTTCTGGTATCTTTCACAGATTTGGAACATTCAAACAAAGGAACAGGTTTTCCTCAGCTTCTAAGATAAAATGTTTGACGCAATCACAATACTGTAAAGGGATTCTCCTCTTTTAAGATAATAAAAACTTTCTGATATCTTTCACAGATTTGGAACATTTAATTTTTTTTCAATTATGATTAGGTGTGAGCAGTTACAGGATTAAAACAGCCATTTTAGTTAGCCCGAAATGAGTTTGCTTTAATCTGTTAAAGTTGGACTTTGAATTAAAGCTGAAATGTGGAGGAAAATGGCTGCAATTAAATTGGTCAATACACTTGCCTTTTGGAGTTTTGGGATTTAATTCATTTTGCAGAAAATAAGTTTTTGATTAATTTGCAGCAGTAATAGAATCTACACTGTGGAATTAATGGCAAGTTAATTACCATACTAGTCCATAGCTGAGAATGAAACCCCAGTTTGTGCGGACTCCTGGTCTTGACTGTAGCCCTGTCCTGTTTTAAATCCTCCCCGCCCCCCTCCACTTTGCCACTCTTTGAAGCTGACTACTAGATTTCCGAAAACCTCACAAGATACTTTTCTGTATGTAAATTTGCAGCTGTTATTTTCCATGCCTTTGAGTCGATCGTGTACCTTATGGATGGCGATCAAGGTCTTCTCAATATATTTATGAATTTCCAGCAAATGTCATAGATGCATTTGCACTTCTTTAGAAAAAACCAAGGCTTGGCCCTGGTTGATGCTGTTGAAAAGGGAATATACCAGGGTTCCGTAGACTGATATGACTGATACAAGTATGATTGACATGGTTGTTATGACATTGATATGATTGTTTATGAATGCAGATATTCATTTCTCTTCTATTTTGATGTGTACCATCAATTGCAATTCATTTGTCATAGATGTTACGTGATTATGACAGATACAGTTGTTATGACATTCATAGGACTGTTATAAATGGTATACAGGCATTGGAAATAGTCACTCCTTTTATAATTTGATGTGTACCCTCAAGTGCCTCATTTATGAGCTTTGTATAAAATTACCTTATTGGTCTAGTGCAGTTCTGTTAGGGCTCTTGTGCCTTGTGTGTTACTGGGGACTTTGTCTTTTCTGTTTTGCCTAGTTGGACCCGGTTGGAAATAGGGCGTGGTTTACTTGCATTCTACCCGATGGAATATTGTTTCCAAATAACAGTACCTGGGTACATTTTCAGCTGATTTGTCACATACGTTCGAAACCTGAATGCCAAAGTACATGTTACAATTAATGTGTAGCATGCAGCAATGTGTCTTGTTTGCCTTTAATTATAGTTCCCGCCCCGCCCCGCTCCCCGAAAATCATCCCTTCTCTACGGGGCTAAATTAAAAAAAACCCAAAAACCGATTGGTGCCAATGGGCACTTTTCAACTAAATCCTGTAGCCTCATGGGAATGGGGGGGAGGATTTGGGGGGGGCAGCTGATGAGGGAAAGGGTGAACCTCCCCTCCCTGTGCATGTGATTCTCATAGCAATAGCTCCCGCCACCCCCACAAGTGTAATTAAAGTAAAACAAGAGTCATAGCTCGATGTGGTACATTAAACATAACATGTAGGTTTGACCCGAAGAAATTTGCTAATCCTGTCTCATTCAGGCTGATTTTGTATGTCCAAATCAAATTAACTTTGGTTGAAAGCAGCACGGCAGAGCTGTGTGGAATGGCATCTGGGGGATATTTTGAGACAAGGGTGGGATGGACGATAGCACTAGTAACTTCAGAGTGAGGACTTTGCTTGGCAAAAGGAAACATGGTTTGCTTGTACAGTGCAATGTTGGATTGCTTGATCGATTGA
Organism: Heloderma suspectum; assembly: GCF_057233095.1. Taxonomy (NCBI): domain Eukaryota; kingdom Metazoa; phylum Chordata; class Lepidosauria; order Squamata; family Helodermatidae; genus Heloderma; species Heloderma suspectum. The sequence continues at coordinate 14,008,369 of NC_139469.1, read as the reverse complement.
TTGATTGTACTTTTAAACTCCCCAATAACTCAAGTTATCAAGGTCAGGGATCCCTGACCTTTTGGGGTCAGTAGAGACATTTGGAATTTGGAATGTTGAGAGTGTGTCATGGGTGCTCTAACAAAATGGTTGTCATGGGGGGAAGTTTGCCCATTCACAAAATGGTTGCCATGGTGGGCATGGCCAGTCACAAAACACCCATTTCCCAGAAAGCAAACTGGAGAGAATAAAGGAAAAGTAACTTGCCCAAGAACCTAATTACAAGGCAGAGATGGGTTCTGAGCTCCAAACCACACAACCGCTGTTTTGAACCCCAAATAAAGATGGCACTGGAGGGCAGCACTTTGCTTTGCCGCACGCCAGCCTTCCAGTTAAAAAATTATATATATATATATATATATATATATATATGCTTAAGAAATAAAATAACCAGAAGGGGCCAAGAGGCTGGTAGGCACCAAGCAAGGTGTCTGCAGGCACATGAGTGTCCATGGGTATACCTTGTTGAAGACTCCAGCTCTGTGTTAAGAAAAGAGAACCGGCTTTCATGGAATTATCTGTTTGCATTAGCTCTTGTTCTCTCTGATGGCAGCTGCTCTTCCCTGAACAGACAAATGAACAGGTTCCCCCCTCCTAACTGGGCAAGGAAGAGCAGCTCCTGAAGTGTGTGAGAAAGAGAACCTATCGGAAATAATTAGATGTTGCCACCGGGGCTGGGAACGCAGGGGTGCTTTGGGGCTTGCTCCTGGCCAGGGGAGACTTGGTTGCTTCAAGAGGGAACTCCAACCATTACCATCTGCACTAGCTTCCAGGGGAGTAGAGAGTAACATGTGAACATGGCTTGAGGAAAGAAAGGCATAGGGTTTTACCAATCAGTATATAATCTCCCCACCCCCACTTTCTCCATGGAGGAAAGCCTCTCCATGGAGGCTGGCCATATCTGTATGAGGCCCATAAAAGTGAAAAGACAGCAGCAGATCTTTTAGACTGATTGCCAGGGGCAGTGTACAATGTTAGTCCTGCTCAGAGTACACCCATCAAAATGAATTGGACTTTGGTTCATCGTGATTAACTTAAGCCCCATTCATTTTCATAGGTCTACTCAAGTAGGACTATCACTGGATTCTACCCCAGGGCTGTCTGTACCATTTGGCAAGGTGAGGGGGGCCATGTGGCAGATTTTGGGGTACCATTAACAACTAAAAATGGTCAATGATTTAGCTGGTAGTTTTTTTTTTAATTTTTATCCCCAGGGAAAGAAGTCCATATACTCATTGATAAAACTCTCTGCTTCCCGGGAACCTGGACTACAGCTCCCACCATTGTCCATGCTGATTGGGGATGGTGGGACCTGCAGTCCAACACACCTGGAGGGTGCCATTTTGGATTTTCTATTTCAGCCTTCCACAATTTGGCACCCTCCAGAGATGTGCTGGACTACACTCCCATCATGCCAAGCCAGCATGGCCAGTGGTAGGAGCTGTAGTCCAACACGTCTAGAGGACATCAGAGTGGGGAAGGCTGAATTACTGACCATGGTTACTGAACTTCCTATCCCACTTCATCCCATCCTTTAATAATTGGTCTAAGTCCTTCCTTCCAAGAAGAGAATCTTAATCCACCTGTGTATTATTCCTATTTCCAGAGGAAAGTCCCCCGTTAAGTCCAAAACTAACTTTTCTTAAAGCGGACCATAATGCTCTCGTAATGAGCATTGGCAAGGAGTCCTAAGAGCTGGTAGGATTGCTATCAAAGAGATTTCCTTTCCACCTCATTAAGCTACCTGCAAAGCAGGGAAACCATACCACGCCTTTCATATTGCTGGTAATTCTTTGCCCTTCCTGGAGTCTGGATTTACTTAGACAGGCTCTGTATGGAACCCCTGTGACACAAACAAAGACAGCTAATTAATCGAGCGCTCTCTGTCATTCCCATCTGCCGCTGAGAAGCAAAACACGAGGGGGAAAAAGTCTAAAATAGGTATTTTCCGCAAACTGGAGGGATTCCTATGGTGAAATGAATGGCTTGGTGTGTGTGCGTGTGTGTGCTTTAATTAACACCGCTGAATATTTTTACTTCGGTTATTTGCATGTCATTAGCGAGAATTTTGTACTCGCCGTTTGGTGACATTTTCCTGCACTTCGGGGAGCCGCAGGCAGCCAAATAATGCTGCATTTCACGTTTCTCTCTTCTGTCGAGTGGTTTACTCAGATTGTTCACTAGAGGGTAGACTTGGAATTATAATCGGATTTTTACAATGATATTTGTAGTCGAGGCAACAGATGCTGTGCCGGCTACATGAAAACTAGAGAGGGCTGCCAGGCAATCGTTTTGAGTCTAGTTTTTAATTTCCTCATTATCTGGAAAATGTTTTTGGTCTTTAACAAGAAGAAATATGTTTATTAATAGTAAATATATTATGAAACTAAGAGAGCAATCTTATGCCCCCTAGACAGCATCTGGGGTGGGGTGGGGGAACACCTGCGGGGGGGGAACATCTGCGGGGTGGGGTGGGGGGTGGGACATAGGATTGTACAGTTTCTGGGATGCGAGGTTGGAAACAGGGCTCCAACCTCAGAGCCAAGACACCCCCCACCCACAGCCAGTCCTGGCTACGTCTCTGTGCTTGGAAATGGAGAGCAGAGATGGGGAAAAGGAGGTTGTCCCGGGGGCAGGGAGGGGAGGAGACCGCAGAAGCTGCATTATGCAGCTTCCTCTGCTCACCCCAGCCTCCTTCCCTTCTTCTCAGAAGCACCTCAGCTAGATGGGCAAAATCGCCCATCTAGCAAAAATGCAGGACCGCTGGAGCACAGAGGCAAGGATCACCTCCATGCTACGGCTGCCCTACATTGGATACTCAGTGGCCTCTGACTTGGGATGATGCCGACTACTTCCATAGGATTGGGAATTGCCCTGCTCACAACTAGTGTCCCAGCAAAATGTTTTGAGCATTGGCTCTGTCAGTAGAATGCTTCCCGAATTGGTCTCAGGATGCACTGACATTCCCGTTAGTTCTAAGCAATAAAGGATACCAAGTCAACATCCCTCGAGCGTCTCGCTAAGCTAGGGAACATCCTGCATTTCACAAGGCTTCGCCTATTTGCTGAACCTTTAGAGCAGGGGTGTTGCCCGAGGGCAACACCCCTTCCCACCTGAGGGCTAAATCCCAATTCAGAGAAGCTCTCCAGGGCTGCATTCCAGTGGTGGGTGGGCCCAAAGGCAAAGGGGCAGGGCCAAAAGACCAGAAATACAGGCATTAGTGACCTCAAGGCTGGATTACCACAATGTGCTCTATGTAGGGCTGCCCTTAAGGATGCTCCAGAAGCAGCTTGGCTGTTGTCAGGAGCAGCCCCTTTTCGGCATGCAACTCCTTTGCTGAGGGAACTGTACTGGCTGCCTATTCGCTACCAAGCCGGGTTTAAGGTCTTGGTACTAGAAAAGCCCTAAACAGCTTTTGACCAGGATACCTGAGAGAATGCTTTCTCCCTTGCCCACCTGCCTGGTCACTGAAGTCATCAGAGGGCATGTCCCTGGTGGTTCCACATGGACCCATGGCCCTACTGGAGTCCACTAGGAAAAGAGCCTTCAGTGGGGTGGCCCCCTTCCCATGGAATTCCCTGCCTTAGGAGGTCAGGCAGGCGCCAATGTTGTGTTCCTTCCGGCACCTCCTGAAGACCTTGTTATTTCAAGAGGCCTTCCTTGTGTGATCAGCCGCAGTTTATTAAATTCGATCATATTTTTAATTTTTGTGAACCACCCAGAGAGCTTGGGCTATTGGGTGGTATAGAGATGATGATGATGATGATAATAATAATAACGGAATTTGTCTTTCTTTCAAAAAATGTTTTGACTGTTTTAACCTCATGTTTTATTCTTTTATTTTTGTTGTTCACCCCTCTGAAATCTTCTGATGTGGAGCGGTAAATCACTCAATAAAAATATTAAATAAATAAATATCAGCACATTTTGGTTTAAACCTCTTAATTCTAGAAACTGAGCCTTAAGAGAGGCATTTTAACCTTTCAGAATGGGAAAAAAAAACTCTGCACAAGAGCCAGCAAAGCACCAAACGATAGGCCATCGGGCTGAAAGGGGGTGGCGCCATCTGGTGAGGCAGGGATTCAGAATCATGATTTGATATAGCTGCCTTCCCCAACCCAGGGCCCTCCAGATGGGCTGCAACTCCCATTGTTCGGGCAAAAAATCCCAACATCAAGTATAAGCTGGTGGGAACTGAGCTTATATTGGTTCCGTTGTTGAACTGCTCTTGCCATCACAGTGCTTCTTCTAATGTTCAGTGGAAATCTACCCTCCAGGAACATAAGCCCATTAAGTCTAGCCCTGCCCTCCAGGGCTGCCCCAAGATGTTTTGCTGCCTGAGGTGAAGAACAAGATGGCGCCCCTTCCCGTAACATGTAGAGAAGCCAGCTGGACTGGCAGCTGAATCTTTCTTCAACACCGGTCATGGGACAGCATTCTCCACTGCACCGGAAGACAGCAAGCTAGCTCAGGGGCTAGCTCATGGCAGGCCACATGGCCCACTGCTCTCTCCGCCAAGACCTTGCCACCATCTCCCAGCACCCACTCCGAGGTGATTGCCTCACTCTGCCTAACGGTAGCGCCAGTCCTGGAGGCAGCAGAGAACAAGACTTTGCAGTGTTCAAGTACAGCCTGATGGGATCTGAGCTAGTGGTGACCGACCAGGAAAGAGATCTTGGGGTTGTGGTGGACAGCTCAATGAAGGTGTCAACCCAGCGTGCGGCCGCTGTAAGAAAGGCGAACCCCACATTAGGCATAATTAGAAAAAGGATTGAGAATAAAACTGCCAATATCACACTGCCCCTATACAAATCTATGGTGCGACCACACTTGGAATACTGTGTACAGTTCTGGCCACCACACCTAAAAAAAAGATATTGTGAAGCTGGAAAAGGTGCAGAAAGGGGCAACTGAAATGATCAAGGGGCTGGAGCAACTTCCCTAAGAGGGAAGGTGGGATTGTTTAGCTTAGAAAAAAGGTGAGCAAAGGGAGACGTGGTAGAGGTATACAAAATTATACATGGTGTGGAGAAAGTGGTCAGAGGGAAATTTTTCTCCCTCTCTCATAATACTAGAACCCAGTGGGGTCATCCCATGAAGCTGATTGATGTCCTGTCGAGTTTGGTTCAAGGTACCCACCAAGGCTAAAGTCAGCAAGGTACATACAGTCAAGGACCAGGCAAGTAAGGTCAAGGCCAGGCCAGTGTAAGGGTGCTAAATAGCCAGGCACATTAGACCAGGCAGGGTCTTCCAGGACCTTGGCTAGCTCCCGGTTAGCTGAGATTCAAGCAAGGAGAACTGTTGACTCAGTGGCAGTTAAAGGCTTTCTGAAGCCTTATAGAGGCCAGCAGCTCAAGACCTGTAGTTAACTCCACTCCCTCAGAGGAGGAATTTGTTTCTGAAAGGGCTACTGCCTGATTTGTAGCTGCTGGCTCCTACGGGGTGGGAGTGGTGGGGGCTGTAATGGGGGAGTGTCTTCTGCACCAGAGGAGTCAGATAGAAGCACAGCCTCTGGTCTGGGAGGTCCTGGCCTGGTGGGGACTGGATTAATGGAGGGAGTCTCCTTTGCTGCTGAATCCTCTTTGGAGCCAGAGGACAGGTCAAGGCTGAGGAACATGACAATTTGTGGGAGATTCAGGACAGATAAAAAGAAATACTTCTTCTCACAGCATATAGTTAAATGATGGAATTTGCTACCAGAAGATGTAGTGATGGCCATCAGTGTGGATGGCTTTAAAAGGGGGTTAGACAAATTCCTGGAGGAGAAGACTATCATTGGCTACTAGTCCTGATAGCTCTGTGCTATCTCCAGGATCAGAGGCAGTATGGCTATGTACCCCAGTTGCTGGGGAACATGGGTGGGAGGGTGTTGTTGCACTCATGTCCTGCTTGTGGTTTCCATGGGCAGTTGGTTGGCCACTGTGTGAACAGAATGCTGGACTAGATGGAGCCTTGGTCTGATCTAGCCGGGCTCGTCTTAGGATCTTATGTGCATCCTCCTGAGCCAGCATGCCCATTGATCATGTACGTAATGGATGTTATACTCTAATACATCTGGCGGGCACCGGGTTGGGGAAAGGCTGTCATATAGTATGGAGGTCTTAAGTTCAAAGGAAAACACTTGAAAGTCTGCCCAAGTGCCGACAAACCCTGGAATTGCACCTCCGAGTAGCTTTGCAGATTCTGGCCCGCATGCCCGACTTCTTTTTTTTCTTTATTCACCTGAAGTGATTAAAACTATTTGCATTTGTAATTCCCCGTCTGTACATTTGAGAACAGTTGACTTTAATAATTTAAAACAGTATGCATAAGCCTTTTTGGGTTTTTTGAATAATAATAAGGGCAGCCTTAAGGACTGCTCCAGACAGAAGATGCCTGCATTTTATTATCCTTAAATTTATTTCACTGGATGAGCACAATGTTTAAAGGCACCAGTTGGACACTCTCTCGCTAGGTGAGCCCATTTGGCTGGTTCAGCCTTCCCCAACCTTGTGCCCTCCAGGTGTTTGGGACTTCAACTCCCATCTGCCCCAGCCAGCATGGGGAATGGTCAGGAATGCTGGGAGTTTTCGTCCAAAATATCTGGAAGGCACCAGGTTTGGGAAGGCCCTGTGGGCTGCTTTGTAGCTTATGTACAGCTGTGTGCTGTTTTAGCTTGAAGGAGCAAAAATACTTGGGTGTCAGGTACAGCCCTGAGATTATTGCAGCCAAGTTTATATCACCTTGGTCAGGCCTGGGAAGAGTAAAGTCAGCACATGGGTCTCATCTTTGGCATACTACTAGTAGCATGTAACAAAGCATGACATGGAGCCTGAGATGTTAGCCCTATGTGGAAGGAAGCAGGCTTGGTTCTTTCTGTCTTTATTACATGTCTAATCCAGTGTTCTGCTATTGGAATGCCAATGTTCTCTGGGCAGGTTACAAACAGTTAAAGACTAAAATGCCATAGAAACAATTAAAAATATAAAATGCAATCCAGATAGTTAAAAGAATAAAGTAAGTGCAGTGCAAAACAACAAACAGCACAGGAATCAATAAAAACAGCCATACAAATCTAGAACGAAGTCTCTAAAATGCCTGGGAGAAGAGTCTTTGCCTGGTGCTGAAAAGATAATGTAGATGCCAGGTGAGCCTCTTTGGGGAGGTCATTCCATGAGTGGGGTGCCGCCAGTGAGAAGGCTCTCTCTCTTGTAGCTACCTGTCTAGCTTCTGTCGGTGGTGGGGCCCAGAGGAAGGTCTCCAAAAATGACTTAAGGGTCCGAGCAGGTACATATGGGAGGAGATATTCTTTATCTAAGGCTGAGTAGATATAGATATAGATATAGTTATTGTTGACGTGTCCCCCCACCCTTCCCTCCCAGGGTCCCTGCCTACTGTTACGATAAGGCAGTTCACTGGCTGACTAGGTCTTCAGTGCAATACATCTTCAGCACGATCCAATCTTATGGCTGCCACAGCAGTCAAATATCATGTCCTTCGTGATGGTTATTATTCATTACAACATAAAACTTCCCTACAGCAGAGCAAGCTCATCATCCTGACGAGAATCCCAGTTGTCCAACTTCAGCGTTACTGTGTAGTCTGTATGGAAATGCAAACCTTCAGCAAAACTAGGACGCTTATTTACAAACGCTTTTGATGTGTCTAAAAAACCCCAACCTCCCATCATGCCATATTGTGCATTTATAGCACAGGCTGTCTCGTTTAATTGCAAAACTTCAATCTTGCTGAGCAGCTTTCTATTTTAACGTGAAGTGCAGCAGAAGACAGAATGGAATCCTGCAGACCTCGCATAACAACTTGTAAGATGGCTGCCTGGTATGAATATTATTATTTTACTTTCCCCAGAGCCATCAATTTGGGATATATATCAAGCTGGCAGATAAGCACTCACCTGGTGAGAGTGTTGTGCAAGCAAGCCGACAGAGAACATTTTTTCTAGAGGATCACTTCCTCTTTTCCCTCTTTCGGGCCATAAGTGTACTCCAAATGACTGGCACAGATAGATCTGAGCAGGCAGAAGGTGTGTTATTTTTTTTTTTTTTTTTAAATTATGGGCTAGTAACTTTTGTAGACTTATGTGGAAGTCTCATGTATGAATTGCCTAAAGCAAATGAGGTTTGTCTGCCAGGTATTTCTTTTGAAGACATGGTATTCAGTGTGCTGAGACTTGCAACAGAATGTTGCAGTGTGGAATGTTACCTTTTCAGGATTCCAGCCACTCCATTCCATTCCCCCCCCCCCCGATTTTTCATTTCCCCCCACAATCCCCAGTGGTCAATCAACATTTCAGGTCCACTGAGCGTGCTCGGTCTTCACTGAGCTATTTGAGGGGATTTTTTTTCCCAGTGAGTTTTTTTCCCCTAAAGATTTTTGTACGTCTGCAAAGTTCAGAACTTCCCAGAGTCTGCTGGTACCTCCTTATTGCACCTAGATGGTGCCATTTTGGCTCCTCAAGACCTGGTGGTACAAGAACTGAGATGTCTGTTAGTATATACGACTGACTTATTAGAAACATTTCTACCCTGCCTTTTCCTCAAACAGAACCCAAGAAGCCCACTTCTATGTAACATTCCAAAGCAGGTAACAATAAAATAAAATCTAACAATAATACTTAAAAACAAGATTATAAGTCATAAAAAGTAGCTGGATGAAAGAGCAAAAAAATGTTTCAAAAGCACACGTGCAGCATAAAACCCAAATCCAGACAAAGCAGCAGATTAAAACGATTCAGTGTGAGCACCAGTCACTGTTCAATAACCCATGACTAAAATACCTGGGCAAACTGAAAAGTTTTTAACCTCGTGCCTAAAACTTTGAAACGAGGGTTCTGGCAACTCTCCCGAGAGAGAACAGTCCCCCAAACGAGTTGCCAATACTGAAAAAATCAGTAGTCTTCAGTTGCCACGTATCTCAGAATTCAGATCTGAGTGTGTTCAATGAGAATTAAATCATCTTAGGACATGTTTGGTTATCATTTTGAAAGTTTCAGTTCCAGCCGATACAGGGATGAACTGTCCAGTCAATATTATGAAGTTAGTTGTATCACAGTTACGTTAGTACAGAATGAAATGCTCATGTATTTTATTTATGTATTTATTTAAAACATTTGTATCCCGATTTATATAATTAAGATCTCAGGGCGGCGTATGGATAAAATCAATTTAAACAGTATAAAACAATAAATAACTTTAACGCCTAGAACATATTAAACCATTAAGGGAGCAATCCTATTGGCCGCTAGTCAGTGGCTAGACAGGCATAGGATATCTGGTTTTCCAGGAACTGACCTCGGAGCCCGCACTCCAAGGTTGGTTCCCGGAGAACCGATCTTCCCCCCCTTCCGTGCTGCCTTGCAGGCAGCGTGGAATAGCCCTGTCCTCCGCACTCGCAAGTGGAGCAGGGAGTGGCCGGAAAGGGCGTGGCTGGGGGCGTTCCGGGGCAGGGAGATCATAGCTGCCTGTACGACACATTCAGTTTGTCATACAGCAGCCTCCTTCCCCGCTCTGTGCTCCTGCAGCTAGATAGCTAGACAGCCGCAGTCGGCTGTGTAGCAGAAAAAGCAGGGCAGGAGAAGCGCGGAGGGAACGATCCCCTCCATGCTTCTCCTGCCTGGCATTGGATAGGCGGTCACCTCCGAGTTCAGAGGCGGCCGCCTATCTGCTTAGGATTGCTCCCTAAACAAGTGAATACCAATTAAAATCTAAAACAATAAAACAGTTCAAACAGTGTGCTACTTCAGGGAATGCATTTAGCCCTCAAAGGTTTGGTAAAAAAACCCATGTTTTTATTTGGCGCCGAAATGAAACCAATGTCTGCGCCATTTGGGCCTCCAAGGGGAGGGCATTCCACAACCAGGCTGTCACAGCAGAGGCCTTTAATGGCCTTAAAAAAAAGCCCTCATGGCCTTTAAAAAAGAAAATCAGTTGCTGATGTGGCCCGAGAAGAAACAGCACACACATAATGTGAAAAAAACAATAACACAAGGATATATAGTGTGTATTCTCTGCCATTTTGGCTCAGTGTAAACTGGAGCAGATCAGCTTGAATCACTTTTGCCAGCAGCCCATCTATTTTATACATGGATTTTCTTGGCAATATTTGTGTTAGGCTAAAATGTAACTGCTGTAATGATTTCAAATCTATGCAATAATCATTTTTCTCATTTTCCATCATTTTACTGTTGTGCATATCCCCTCCCCCCTTTTTAACTGCTCCAGAGAGGGAGTACAATGCCCAGATATCTAACTCTGCAGGGTGTTAACACAGAACATAGTTTTGCTTACGTTTCTACATCACAACTGCAGTTGCTTTAATACCTATCATTCTGGTTTCTATGGAGCAGATTCATCCTTTTTTCTTTTCTTTTTTTTTTCCTTTTCCTTCCTTTCATAGACTTTGACTTCAGTGTGCCGGGTTCCATGAAACTTCACAACTTGATATCAAAGCTGAAGAAATGGATCAAGATCCTTGAGGCAAAAACCAAACAGCTTCCCAAGTTCTTCCTCATAGAGGAAAAGTGTCGGTTTCTGAGCAACTTCTCCGCCCAGACAGCTGAAGTGGAAATTCCTGGGGAGTTCCTGATGCCAAAGCCCACGCATTATTACATCAAGATTGCACGGTAAAGTAGGGTTGGTGAAATGCTGAAATGGAAGCTACAAAATGTTCTAGCATCCATTCTTAGGTGCCCGAACTCCATGTGTTCTAATAAAGTCCATTTCTGTATTCTTTGGCTGGGGGGGTCTTGCATGCAGTCAGTTGGGGCTGAAAGCATTTCATCTATTTAAAACATTTCACTGTCACAAGATGTGGCCACCTTAAGTTGGTTTTAAAGGGGGATTAGACAAACCTATGGAAGAAAAGTTCTATCAAGAGTTACTTAGCCATGATTTTTAAATAGAACCTCCACCTTTCTTTCTCCCTTGATTTATTTACAGTGGTTTTTATCTTGCTCCTCAGCTAAAGGCTCCTGAAGCGACTTACATATAATCAGTAAAGCAAGACAGTCCCAGCCTTCAGGCTTACAATCTTAAAAAGATACAACACATAAGGAAAAAGGGATTGGAAGGGAAAAGGAAAAAAATTAAGTAGTCTTTCAGCAGGGCTGGTGAAATGGCCCCAATTCCTCTCTCCTCTTTTAGGGGCTTTAGTCTATTGAATTACAGGGCAGGGCAGTCCCTTGGGAAGGGCTGTTCACTTCATGCCTTGCTTCTAGACTCCTGGGAGGCTTTTGATTGGCCACTGTGAAATAAAAAAATTGGACTAGATATATTTTGTTTACAGCATTTTTACCTTGCTGTTCAGCCAAAAAGGCTCCCAGAGTTAAAAAGATAACGACAATAACAAGTCCCTGCCTTTGTGCTCATAATCCAAAAGTCCCAACACACAAGGAAGAAAGGATGGGGAGGGAAGAGGGAAAAAAATAGCAAATTCCAGTTGTTAAAGCTGCAGTTCTTATATCAACCAGCTGAGATGGAAATGGTTCCGGTAGCTTGATGGATTGGCTGCTGCTAAGTAGCAGTTGAGGGAGATCTGAAGGCAGCTGGTCTCTCAGCAGAGCTGATGGAACAGCCCTGTTTCCTTTCCTCCCCCTACATGGGTCTTGTTGAGCATGTGGCAGGCCACAAGTGATGGGCTGGCTTCAGTTTGGGTCACAAGTTGTGCAGAATTAGATGAAAACCATTTGAAGAAATCTGGGTGTGAACGTAATTTCTTTTCACCTCCTTTTTAGAAGTGTGAAATTTACCTCCTTGGTGTCTAGTTGAGAGAGATTTCAGGGGAGGGCGTGGCAGTGAGGGAACATCTTCAACCTCTGAGACTCTGCTCTAGAATCCAAAGCCATCTGACTGTACATTCAGTATTGCATCCCCTCTGTAGTTTCACTGCCAGTAGTATAAAAACCGGAAGCTGATCCACACCAGACAATCTGTGTTTAAAAAAAAGAACGTGTGTCATTCGATTTGGAGAAGACAAAAGACACGAACGCAGCTGTGGAAGCTTTTCATACAAAATGCCAATCTTGGGCTGAGACGTGTAATAGAAAATGTAGCTGCTTAAAAGGTTACATCGTTATAAAAATTCATAATGGGAATGTTAGTCTTACAGAAGCTCAGTCACTAATATGCTTCCTTTTGTTAGCATTAAGTATGGCATTTCATGGGGGGGGGTGTCCCTTCCTAAAACTAGCTTTCATCTTGGAGGAGAGAAATGAAGCTTTAGATTTCGAAGGCGCAGGTGCTTTTATCTTTCCCTTTCTCTTGATAGATTTATGCCCAGAGTGGAGATAGTACAAAAGCATAACACTGCAGCCAGAAGACTCTACATCCGAGGCCATAATGGAAAGATTTACCCATATCTTGTAATGAATGATGCTTGCCTGACCGAGTCGCGCAGGGAAGAGCGAGTATTACAGCTCCTTCGCCTCCTGAACCCCTGTCTAGAGAAGAGGAAGGAAACCACAAAGAGGCATCTGTTTTTTACAGGTGGGTGTGGCAGTAGCAAGCTTACACCTTGGATTTCAAACAAGAGGCTCTAAAGCAGGGGTGCAGAACATTTTTTTGCCCCAAGTTCCGAATTCCATTTTGGAGTCACTCTTGGGGGCTGCATTCCAGCGGTGGGCAGGGTGGATGGCAAAAGGGACGGGGCCAGAAATACCCAATAGTTTGGCCTCAGGCTCGTACTGCCAGTAGCCAAGCCTTGGGAGAAGCATTTCAACCTTTTAGAAGGGGGGGGGGGGGCTGCACAAAAGCCAAATGACTGGTGGTTGGGGGAAAGGGGGTGGGGCCAGAGGAAGTGGCGTGGCCTTCTGGGGAATCCCGGAGGGCTGGATTGGGACCCTGAGCCTGAGGTTCTGCACCCCAGTTCTAAAGTATTGTGCTCCTTGAAATGTCTTGGAAAACTTATTACTTTGCTATGAGCAGCCTTAAGAAGTGTTGGGACAATAGTCCTGGATTTCGAAGGGTTCCCATGGCTCCTGGCCATCTGGCTAGAAAGATGCCAGCAATCCTGTTTCCAAACCTCAGGGCAAATGAAAGAAGATTTCGCTCATTTCCCAAGCCCGTTTTGTGCTGGCCAGTAGAGCTCAGGGGAAGGGTTGAGTCTTCACTCATTTGCACTGCAGTTTGGAGGGCCTGTAGCTCAGTGGTAGAGCCCTTGCTTTGCATGCAGAAAGTCCCAAGTTCAATCCCTGGAATCTCCGGGGAAGGCTAGGAAAGACTCCTGCCTGAAACCCTGGAGAGCCATTGCTGCTAGTTAGTGTCGACAATACTGGGCTAGATGGACCCAGGGTCTGACTCAGTATAAAGCGGCTTCCTATGTTCCATCTCTTAGAAGACATCCTGAAAACATGAAAATCCTGGGAACATGCTAGTTCCCCCATAGTATTGCTAACAGAGAACAATAAGCGTCTCCTAAGCATAGGGATATATGTGGAAGGCTGTCTGTGCATGTGAGGGGCCATGGCTCGGTGACAGAGCGCCTGCTTTGCACGCGGAAGGTCCCCGGTTCCGTCCCTGGCATCTCCAGGTAGGGCTGGAAAGAGTCCTGCCTGAAACCCTGGAGAGCCGTTGCTGCCAGTCAGCATCGACACTACTGGGCTAGATGAACCTAGGGTCTGACTCAGTATAAGGCGGCTTTCTATGTTCCTATGTTCGGGAAGGTAAGAAGAAGCAGCCTCTCCTGCTGTTTCTTTCGCTGTCCACAACCCAGCACAAATGAGAGCTCCTGCCTCTTCCCCAGACCCTCTGCCCGTGGACTTGTGCTGGTGTGTATGTGTGCGTGCTGTTAGCAAGGCCAAGTAGGCTGGCTAGTAAGCCAGGCCAATATCCGTGGGCTAAGAATGGACAGGTCATATTCAGTCAGTCTGAGAGCCAGTGTAGTGTAGTGGTGAGAGTGACGGACTGGGAGCCGGGAGATCCGGGTTCTAGTCCCCACTTGGCCATGGAAGCTCACTGGGTGACTTTGGGCCAGTCACAGACTCTCAGCCCAACCTGCCTCACAGGGTTGTTGTTGTGAGGATACAACGGTGAGGAGGAGGATAATGTAAGCCGCCTTGAGTTCCTTGCGAGAGGGAGAAAGGCGGGGTATAAATGCAATAAATAAATAAATTTAAAACAAACACACACAAAATCCCACACGCCTGAAAATGTCCATTTATTTTTGTATGTGGTTTCCCCTAATGTACACGTTTTGTGTGCGGTTTCTGCCAGTGTGTGCATTTTTAGTGCAGTCAGGAACTGTGTCTCCAAATTCAGAGAGGTGCACAAACTGAAGATGAACCATGTTCAAATCTGTGTATTAGTCCAGGAATGCGGACTGAACAAAATTTTCTCCTGTCTCTCCTCTCGACTCTTGCTCATTTGGCACGTCTGCTCGCCTACCTGGCAGAAAAGTTCCATCAACAATATGCTTCCTGTGAAGCACAGAGCTTGTTCACACAACTGGCCAACACAGCCCAGTACAAAGGCTGAAAGCATTTATTTATTTATTTTTATTCCATCTCTATCCTGCCTTTTTTCATCCTGCAAGAAACCCAAGGTGGCTTACATGGTCCCGCCGCTTTCCATTCTTATCCTTACAACGACCCTGTGAGGTACATTGGGCTGAGAGTCAGTGGACTGGCCCAAGTCACTCAATGAGCTTCATGACCGAGTGGGGACTAGAACCCGGATCTCCCGAGTCCCAGTCCACCACTCTAACCACTACACCACGCTAGCTCTCTCTGTCTGGCAGTTCCTGCAGTCTAATCCTTTTCCTTGTAAGCAGAGTTGGAGAGGTTGCCATGCCTGCATGGAGACTGCATATGACATACGTTGTGGATTCAGGATTTCAGACACTCCCTGTAAGCATAAGCTAGGGGCAGATGGTGATCCCTCAGCAGAGACAACATAGAAGTAGTTGCTCATTGTATGATGGTTCTGTGTATAACAAAAGAAAAAGGGAAAGAGAGAACATGTTTTGAAATGAGTGAATAAACCCTACGGTCCAAAACAATTGATACAAGTTTATTGCATTTTCAGGGAGTCAAACCATTAAATTTTTGCAGGTTCAGTTCAGGTGCAAGTGAAATTCTTCCGGTTCAGGACAGTGAAAGATAAGAACAGAAGAGCTGTGCTGAATCAGACCGAAGGCCTGTCTGTTATTTTAGTTATGCATTTCATTTCTGTACCACCCAATAGCCGAAGCTCTCTGGGCAGTTCACAAGAATCAGAAACACAAAGTACGACATCTAGTCTAGCATTCTGTCCCCACAGCGGCCAACCAGATGCCCCAATGGGAAGCCCCAGTGGAAATGCAATAGCACACTCCTGCTTGTGTTCCCCAACAACTGGTATACACTGGCATACTGCCTCCGCTACTGGTGGTAATATATAGTAGCCATGATGACTAGTAGCCATTGATAACTTTCAGTAACCGGTTTAGCACACCACACAAGGACAGAATGGAATATCAAGCACAGAATTCACCTTTTCCTTGATACAGAATTCAGGTTGTGTTGGTGTAAACGAGTTGATCACACTGTGAGCTTTGACAACAAAAAACAATTGTTTAAAACTTGTCAGTGGGGATAATGTGGTGTAAGAGCAGCCAGTGAAGGATATAATTAAATTAACAATACAGATAACACACAGGGCAGCAAAGAAAAACAAATCACCCTAATAGATCAAATGCCTGTGTAAATAAAACAGAATTTAAGAACATCCGAATAGCCCTGCTGGATCAGACCAAGGGCCCATCTAGTCCAGTATTCCGTTCATACAGTCGCCGACCGGAGGTCAACCAGGAATCCACAAGCAGGGCACGAGCGCAACAGCACCCTCCCGCCCATGTTCCCCAGCAACTGGTATACACAGGCTCACTTCCTCTGGTCCTGGAGGTAGCACATAGTCAGTGTGGTGTAGCGGTGAGAGTGTTGGACTGGGAGCTGGGAGATCTGGGTTCTAGCCCCCACTCGGCCATGGAAGCTCCCTGGGTGACTTTGGGCCAGTCGTAGACTCTCAGCCCAACCTACCTCACAGGGTTATTGTGAGGATAAAATGGAGAGGACGAGGATTATGTATGCCACATTGGGCTCCTTAGGAGGGAAAAAGGCGGGATATAAATCAATCAATCAATCAAATAAATAAATAAATATAGTAGGCCTCAGCACCACAGATACATTAACAGCAGCCCTGTCACTGCAGAGGCTAGCAGTGGCTTCCGCCGCCCCCCGCAGTTTCCTTCCTCCAATAGGTACACTGCAAACCCTTAAGCTTGTCACCTTTCCACCCACCTGCTCGCCACAGCAAGGTCTAGGGTCACACCTGCTCATTGGAATGTGCCCTGTTTGATCCTTAGCTCTGCATCCTTGTTGTTTCCTGCTTTCCTGCTCCGATTCTGGGTTCACAGAATAATCACTATTTCAAGCACATTCCCACTGCATTTTGCATCTGCGTCTTAGTTCTCATTGTACTGGACGTCAAAAGACCAGCCAAATGCATCCTATGTTGCCTGTGTTGTATGTTCATCCCCCTTCGTGTTGTATCTTGATCAAACTCGTGTCAAAAAGGGAAAGCAGGCCCTCGGTCCAATCCTTGCCTAATGCTTCCTGGGTCCAACCCTTTATGTATAGAAGCCTCTACAAACCCCAAATATATAAATCTTCCCAGACCCTGGCTTTATTTTATGTGCTCGTTCTGGTTCGGGTGCTGTTGCACTCATGTTCTTCTTGTGGGTTTCCTGTGGGCAGCTGGTTGGCCACTATGTGAGCAGGATGGCGGACCAGATGAACTCTTGGTCTGATCCAGCATGGCTCTTCTTATGATTTTATTCTGGCGCCGGTGGAGCCAGTGAGTGTACTGCATCAGGTGTGTTGTTATTTGATTGAACCTATATTCTGACCCAGTAACCTGGTTTTTTTCCCCCTTCCTGGTTCTGTTCCAGTTTATGTTCAACATAGACTTTTAAAGAATGGTTGTGGTTCAGGAAAAAAGAAAGGTTTGTCCTGGTTTTGTGTTCAGGTTTGGTTTGACTCCCTGTTTCAAATGCAAACAGTTCCATGTTTTGATTTATGCTGCTGTGACGTGATCAACCATCAACTAAGGAATCCTGTTGTGTTGGGTCTTTTCCTGGTTGCAAGGACAGAAACTAGAGTTTGTGGCCGATTACACGTCAGGTGCAAAGCTGAGCTAAAAGCAGACATGCTGAGCATCAGTGAAGTGGAAATAACCTTGCTGTTGAAGGTCTCTTCCTTGCTGTCTGCCAGGCCTTTTTCTCTCTAGTTACTGCCTTCCTCCTTAGCCCTCCTATCGTTCTGAGCCAGGTTTTCTCGTCTGGGTTTTCTCGTCTTTGAGCAAAAGGCTGCGTTTCACAGCTTAATCGGATAAAGCCAGTGTGTCAGTGGTCGGTGGATTCTTATCTGAGCAAAAATTATCCTTGTCTCCTACATAAAAGTGAGCAGAGGAGCCATGATTTTGCAGCTGGCATGGTGCAGCAGCGGGGGGTGCGCAGACGGACATGGATTCCTTTTCCAGTGCAATACGGTGCCTTGTTCAGAAAATGCCTTCATGAGGCCCGCTGCCTAGTTCAAAAAACAAACCCTGCTTTCTTGCAAGTTCTCTTTCATAGCAGAGCTCTTGAGTGTGCTGAGAGTGCCACTTGACACACTTGAGTGGATCATCGCAGCAGTGGGAGAGCTGATAATCTTGCATACTAATTTCCCAGTCCCTATATTGCCGTGTTGATGGGGAGGATTCTTGCGACACCATTCTCTTTCGGATGTGGCTCTTACGGCCCCACCGGCACACGTGGTATTTCTGAGAGCTTAAAGAGGGGATGGCTGCAGCTCAGTGTCAGAACACCTTCTTTGCATGCAGAAGGACCCAGCTTCGGTCCCTGGTTGATAAGAACAATGCATCTTTAAAAGTGCAGACTGTTTAAAGAGATGGCTCTTGTGACTGTTTGCTCACAGGACAGTTGGTTCAGTGGGCCAGCAGCACCTGGAGAAGCCAATGTTAGCGGCTTGCCACCTTCTTCCTCTGCTGCTCACAGGGCAGTGGGTCCGAATTGCTTCCGATGTTCCTGTGAGCATAACAAGACAGGTCCCTGACCCAAAAGAGCTTACAGTCAGCACTTTGACAGTGGAGAAGAGCACAAAGGGCGAGACCAGGTGAGATGGGGTGCTTATGAAATATGAATAGGAGTTTCAAAACTCTGATGATTGGAGGGAGTACAAATCTCATTCAGGATCTTAGGGAGCGGCCTTATACTGAGTCAGGCCCTTGGTCCATCTAGCCCAGTATTGTCGACACTGACTGGCAGCAGCTCTCCGGGGTTTCAGGCAGGAATTTTTCCAGCCCTACCGAGAGACACCGGGGATCTGCATGCAAAGCAGGCGCTCTGTCACCGAGCTGTGGCCCTTTGCTGTGACTGTGAGCAAATGCAATCAAAGCTTGGGCAAGGGGATGAGGTTTGAAGAAGTCCTGTTGCTCCTTTAAAGAATTCTGTATGAGCTGGTTATTGATTGACTGAATCTGTATACATTTGGACACAAAAACAGTAGTCCCTAAAAGAAAGAAAGGCAGGCAGGCAGACTTTGGGTTGGATCTAAAGAGGTCCGTTTTGTTATCTGTCCTCCGGCAGATAAGGGAACCTTTCGATCCAACCCTTTTTGTTTTTAGACACTGCATTTTGGCATTGTTGGAGAGGCATGTCCTGCTTTCTCCTGCGTGGAAGAGACAATGCCTTTTGGGGCGGGGAAGTGTTTTTGAGATAGTTGCTGCCATCTGCTGTTTTTATAAGGATTTCTACGAAATACTTAAAATGTTTTAAAACCTGCTGACTGATTTTAATGAGAGGAACCTTTACAGACTAATGAAATGTTTCAGTCAACTTAATATTGCAGCCATAGTTTTGGGCAGCGGCAGTGTCAGGAGCGCCCTAGCTGCCTCTTGCAGTCCCCTCCGATAGCCAACTCAGGACACAGACGACGAGGATTCCTTCCGAGGCTTTATTCCGTTATTACTTTATGACTCTTTCAGATACTAATCACTAGCGACTAAGCAAGGAACTGCACTGGGGAAAGATAGCAGAGTAGCCTAAGCTCCAGGTAAGGCAGTTGGTCCCCGTTTGAAGGAGAATCACGGGAAGACCCTGAACTTATGGGCTAGGGAGAGATCCTCCCTCTTTCCCTTGGGTCCTCGGGACACGACCGTTGTTTGAGCGCCAAACGAGCGGAGCGCCTCCTTTCGGCGCCCTCCATCTGTCGCCGCTCCCTGCATCTGCGCCGAGCATCCAGCAAGCCCCCCTCCAGCGCTCTCTCACTGCCAGGGTCACTATCTCTCCCAGGAATGCTGGCAGGAGGAATCTCTGCCAGCTGCTGTGCTTGTGAGAGATGAGCGAGCTCCTCTCCCACGGATTGCTGTTCTTCCTCAGAATCAGAACTGCTCTGGGGCTCTATGGACTCAGTTTCCACCCTGACAGGCAGGTACCATATATGCTAGTTTGTTCAAAAGATCCATATCCTGCCCTTCCACTGCATTTTCATTTGCGCTATTGTGACCTAAACACTTAGATTACAACAAGCCCATAATAAAACAGACCAGCCCCTCTGCAGTACTGCAGCTGTCTTCCGTGTATTCAAGTTCTGCACATTTGCAAAACAGGAAGGACAGCTGTTTGGGTGCTCCTTCTGAATTGGTCTGTGCGAGGGGCCTAGGGAAGTTCTGAAAGGCTTAGGCTGATATACCAACTATGTCCTTACCTGGACAGAGATAGCCTAGCTACAGTTAACCCATGCTCTGATACCAGGACTTTTCCATCTGCACTGGCTGCCAGTCCATGTCCAGGCCCAATTCAAAGTGCTGTTATTAACATTCAAAGCCCTAAATGGCTTGGGGCCAGGTTACCTGAAGGCTTGTCTCCGCCTAGATGGACCTGCCCAGATCCTAATATCATCTTCAGCAGTCCTTCTCTGGGAGCCTGTGCCAAAGGAAATGAGGTGGGCGGCTACCAAGAAGAGGGCCTTTTCTGCTGTGGCACCGCAGTTGTGGAATGAGCTTCCCAGAGAGACTCGCCTGGCACCTACATTGTGCTCTTTCTAGTGCCAGTTGAAGACCTTCTCATTTTCCCAAGCATTTTAGTCTTTTAGTTCTCTTTAAATCTGTTACTGAATTTTTTAAATCTCTGCATTGCTGCTAGGTTTTATTTTGGTTTGTACTTACAGACTGTAGTTTTACATGTTTACATTTAATATTGTATTGTATTATGTATTTTGTGGTTTTAATTGTAGTGAACCGCCCAGAGAACTTTAGCTAACTTGAGCTATTGGATGGCATAGAAATGTAATGAATAAATAAAATGAAGGCCTGTGAAGTGCGGCCTGGCTTCATAAGAACTGCAGCTGCCACTGCTGCTCCAGTTCTTATGTGCAGAATACTTCCAGCAGTATACTGATTCCGTTCTCCATCAGCGGGGGACCTAGAGTTCAGGTATCCTGCTGTGGTTTGAGAAACAGCAACAGTAAAGCTGATGTCAGGATTGATTCTGAGCGTATGGAGATAGTTAGCAGTTCAGACTCAGAAGGGGAACAGCCAGAACTGGGGGAGGCATCTTCCCGAACGAGTTCAGATACGGATAGGCGTGCTTCTCATGAGGCTAGCACCCAGATGGCTGGGCCTGAACCCCCCCCCCCCCCAATAAGAATCCAGGAGGAGGAGGAGGAGAGCACGGGGCGTGACCTAAGGGATGCTAGACTGCGGCACAGAGTGAAGAGGGAAAAGTTAGAGGCAGAGCTCAGAAAAGTTAGAGGCGGAGCTCAGTCGGCTGACTGGGTTGGCAATGTGTGAGGTTCAACGTAGGGGAGCATCACTGGAAGGGAGGGGCATCCCTCCCTAAGTTATTCTAGCCAGCAAGTTCTTGTTTCAAACTGCTGGCAACATCATAGCTCCCATTTGGATCCCCTGTTGCCATTCGTAAATGAAGCAGCTGTATTCCTTTGTAGCCTGAGAGTCTTCGAGGATTTGCATCTGTAAGGAACCTGTTGATAGTGAATTAAAAGCGTGAGACTGAAGCCTCTCTTCTTGTGTGTGTGCATGAGGAAGGAGGGGGCCAAGGGAATGTGACAGCTGGTTGGGCCAGCATTGTTTTTCACATTGATGTGTTCAGGGTGGCGGTACAAGGAGCAGCTAGACCAGGGCTGGGCACTTTCCATTGGCCAATTTGTCCGTACCCCGTTGCCGCTGTGCCACCAAATTTGCCACCAAAATCTGCCAGCTTGGCAGCAAAAAACCTAGGGATGTATGAAAGTCACTTAACTTTTCGCAGGGGTGCTTCGCAGTGGGGGGGAGGTGCTTTGCTTCTCCCCCCGAAGTTCAGGCGAGGGGGGGAGCCGTCCCGCCTCGCCCGGCTGAAATTCAGGCCAGGGGGGGAGGATTCCTGCCTCGCCCGGCCAAAATTCAGGCCGGGGAGAAGCGCCCCGTCTCCCCAGCCGTGAAACAAAGTGTAAAAAAAAACAAAAACAAACCCGTGATAGGCTACGTAACGATTAACGTAGCCTATCACGGCTAGATTTCCAAAGTCAGCCGTGATAGGCTACGTTAATCATTACGTAGCCTATCATGGGTGACTTTGAAAAACAAAGCAAAACGCGTACGCAAATGGCGGTGGCCTATAGGCGCCGCCATTTGCGTACGCGCTTTTTTTGTTTTTCAAAGTCACCCGTGATAGGCTACGTAACGATTTACGTAGCCTATCACGGCTGACTTTGGAAATCTAGCCATGATAGGCTATGTTAATCATTACGTAGCCTATCACGGGGTTTTGTTTTGTTTTTTACACTTTGTAATGGCGGTGGCGGCAGCCGGTCGGAAGACCGGCTGCCGCCCCCGACGAAAGGCCGACGAACCGCCGCCGGGACCCGCCGCCGGGAGGGACATTCGCCAAAGGTAAGTCCCATCCCGGGGGGGCGGGGGCGGGGGGATGGTGGAGAATTTCACCACCAATTTCGGGGGGCCGAATGCGTTGGCGCTTGGCCCCCCGAAGATTCGGGGAGAAATTCTCCACCATCCCTAAAAAAACCCAGCCCTTTTTTGCTGCGGCTCTAACCATGACTTGTTTTTTTAAAAAAAAAACAAGGGGGGATTGCTGCCTTTTTGCTGCTGTGCACACAAATTTCATTGACAAATTTGGTGGAGGAATGCAAAAGTAAAAGGCTGGGGGGGGGAATGTGTGGCCCTCTCCTGAATTAGACAGAGTGAGTGGAGTTATCTAAGAGAGCCAGAAGCCTTTGAGCAGCCAAAGGTGGTAGTGTTGTAGGACCAAACGTTGTGAGGCAAGGACATATTGGGAGCTGAGAGGAGAAAGGGAGGCCAAGGAAGCCTCTGGAGAGATTTGAAGGTAAGGACAAGGCGAGATCATTCCAGTCGTCCTGTGAAAGGAGAAACGTTTTGGGCTTGTTGGCTGAGATCCTTCAAGACTCTGGAGAGCTGAGATCCTTCAAGACTCTGGAGAGCTGAGATCCTTCAAGACTCTGGAGAGCTTTGAAGGTAAGGACAAGTTGTGGTCATTCCAGTTGTCCTGTGAAAGGAGGAACAATGTTTTGGGCTTGTTGGCTGAGATCCTTCAAGCCTCTGGGGAGCTGAGATCCTTCGAGCCTCTGGAGAGCTTTGAAGGTAAGGACAAGGTATGATCATTCCAGTCATCCAATGAAAGGAGAAACAATGTTTTGGGCTTGTTGGCTTGTTGGGGTGGGTTAGGGTATTTTAGAAAATGTTTTTACTATAGAATTTTATTGGTTTAAACTGTTTTATTATCTACTTGTACATCGCCCGGAGTGGCTGGGTGACCAGCCAGATGGGCGATTAATAAATTTGATTGATAGATAGATAGATGGATAGATGGATGGATAGATGGATGGATGGATGGATAGATGGATGGATGGATAGATGGATGGATGGATGGATAGATGGATGGATGGATAGATGGATGGATGGATAGATGGATGGATGGATAGATGGATGGATAGATGGATGGATAGATAGATGGATAGATAGATGGATGGATGGATGGATAGATAGATAGATAGATAGATAGATAGATAGATAGATAGATAGATAGATCCTTGAAGCCTCTGGAGAGCTGTGAAGGTAAGGACAAGGTGTGATCATTCCAGTCGTCCTGTGAAAGGAGGAACAATATTTTGGGCTTGTTGGCCGAGATCCTTCAAGCCATTCATTTTACATTAACAGGTTTTTCTCTCCTTCCTTCTCTTTCCTCCCCAGTCCCTCGAGTCGTGGCCGTGTCTCCACAGATGCGCCTCGTAGAAGACAATCCCTCATCTCTCTCCCTTGTGGAGATATACAAGCAACGCTGTGCCAAGAAGGGTATCGAACATGACAGCCCGATTTCTCGCTACTATGACAGGCTGGCGACTGTCCAGGCACGAGGGACCCAGGCCAGCCATCAGGTATTGCATCTGTGATGAATGCGCGGGGATGCTCTCTTCCCCGAACCTGCTTTCCTTGCCTCATCTTCGATGCATCCATCTCGTGCCTCCCCCCCCCCGCCACTTCTGTCTGCAAAATAGTCTTTTAAAGTGGCGCCGCCAAAGGGACCAAACAGGCACCTGCGTCACATTAATATTGTGGTGAAACCTCTGAAAGCAGAAACCGTCCAAAGAGCCTCGTTGCCTCTCCACCTTACATGATTAATAGAGCGTAATTATGATAAAAAGGCAAGGTGCGCAACACAGCCGCCTGAGGAGGGGGCTCCGGGATTTTCTTTTTCTTGCTAGCGGAAGCCATGGGTCTAAACAGCACCGAAGGAGGAATTCTCTTCTTTGTGAGTTCAAGCACAGACTTGCGACGCCGCCCACCATTCTCTCAACTTTCGTCGGCCCACCTGTGACGGGAAGGCACCTTTGATTGGTGGTAGAGCGCATGCTCTGCGTGTGGAAGAGCCCAGGCCCAATCCTGGGCATCTCCCATGGAAAAGGGATCGGGTAGCAGGTGACGAGAAGGACCTCTGCTGGAGACGCCAGGAGGCCTCCGCCAGCCAGAGCAGACAATCCTGGTCTAAACATACATGTAGTCTGACGTGGTAGAAGGCAGCTTCCTAGTACGTGAACAACAACAGTAATAATGTAGAGTTGACCGTGGTGATGTATGTGAACAGCTATGAATGCTCAGCAACCACGGTCTGAATGCTGTCGCGGTCTTGTGTTTCAGTCAATAAATTCAGGGCCGGCGTCAAGGGTAGATATGGCTGGGCACCTGCTGAGGTTGCACACCCCAGCAAGGGCCCACTTACCAGAGCCCCCCGGAGTTGCTCCTCCTCCTCACCATTCTAACGTTCTTATTCACTTGCTTCTCACTGTGGCCCAGACAACGGTGGTGATGAGAAGGAGGAGCAGGAGATGCCGTGGCCTGCTGGCTCCCTGGCTCCCTGCCTGTCAAGCAAGCCAGTGGTAGCCATGCTGAGAAAGAGGAGGAGGAGGAGCAAGAGCGGCTGGTGACCATGGTGGTGAGAAGGTCGACTCGCTGTGGGAAGGGGGCCCGTGGAGGGGGCCTTTCCCAAAGGCCCTCAAACGCTGGAACCAACACTGCGTAGAATGGTCTGTGACGAGCGCTTTCCAGTTGGCATTAAAGGACTGTCCTGAAACGTTTCACCTGATTTCTTAAGGCTGACTGAGACACGGTTTGAATCCCCCTGCAGTGGTGTAAACAAGACATAGTGAACATACGGACATCAGAAGAGCCCTGCTGGATCAGACCAAGGGTCCATCTAGTCCACCATTCTGTCACACAGCGGCCAGCCAGCTCTCGACCGGAAACCCAGAAGCAGGGCCTGAGTGCAACAGCACCCTCCCGCACATCTTCCCCAGCAACTGGTGCACATAGGCTCCCTGCCTCTGGTACTGGAGGGAGCACATAGCCATCAAGACTAGTAGCCATGGATAGCCTTTTCCTCCAGGGATTTTCCTAAGCCCCTTTTAAAGCCATCCAAACTGGTGGTCATCAGTACTTCCTGTGGTAGTGAATTCCATGGTTTAAATATGCGCTGCGTGAAGAAGTCCTTCCTTTTAGGAAAGAATTAGTTTAAAAGCTCGAATGCATATAGTTGGGCCTAGCGCTGTCTTGTTGCCCCACTGTAGTTGTTGAAATTCCAGGCGCTGAAAGTTGGGCCCTGAAAGTTCAGTCTGTAATAAACAGCCTTTCAGCCCTTGCACAGCATAAAATAAAATTAAGTGACTTGGAACATCTGTCTCAATTCCTTTTTTCTTCTCTTCTGAGGCTCTTGCCTTCAGGTTGTGAAAATGGAGTCTCTCTGAGTAATTATCGTTCTTTCCTAGTGCAGTGGAGCAGGTCCCCACTTTATTTCTCTTTCTAATTAATTAGGCCAGTCCATGCTGTAGTAATTGAATATGGAGGTAGTTCACAGATGTTTACATGTGGGGCACAACTTGGCTGCCGAGTGTGTGGCAACATTAATACCCAGATGCTTGAAGCTGATCTTGATTGTGGCCAGAGCATGCTAAGCGCTGTACAGACCAGTGAAAGATAAGGCTGTCTCCCAAGGAGTGGGATGCTCATGAGTGACATGGAATTGAAACCAGGCAGGAAGGAAGGATGCCAGACCATATCGTGGCAACCGAGGGTGTAGTTGCATGATGGAATGACCCCATTCTCAATTTACTGCAGAGGTGGGGTACCTCTTTCAGCCCAAAGCCCAAATTCCATTTCAAATAAGTTCTTGGGGGCTGCATTCCAGCGGTGGGCGGAGCCAAAAGCAAAATGGGCGGGGCAAAATAGCAAAAATGCCAACCTAAGTAGCAAAGGCTGGATGGGCCTGATCTCGTCTGACCTCTGAAGCTAGGCAGGATCAGCCCTGGTTCATACTTGGATGTGAGGCCACCTAGGAATCAGGCTTCCTGCATTGAGCAGGGGGTTGGGCTTGATGGTCTTGTAGGCCCCTCCCAACCCTATGAGTCTATGATAGCCCTCCAGTAATGCTGCTTGCCTGATCTCAGAAGCTAAGCAGGGTCAGCCCTGGTTCGTACTTGGATGGGAGACCGCCTGGGAATCACGCTTCCTGCATTGAGCAGGGGGTTGGCCTCGATGGTCTTGTAAGCCCCTTCAAACCCTATGAGTCTATTTGAGTTTCAAGCTCTGGGAAACCGTGCAAATGCTGGATAACCACCAGTGATCAGCGCTCAACTGATGCAAATCTATCGCACCACCTGCAGTCGAAGTGTGTAATGGCGGATGCAAAACCTCCCTTGAAAGCTTGTGAAGCCCTTGTCCTAGTAGCTTTTCTGCCTCCCTTTTAGGTTCTCCGTGATATTCTGAAAGAGGTGCAGGGCAACATGGTGCCACGCAGCATGCTAAAGGAGTGGGCCCTACATACTTTTCCAAACGCCACCGATTACTGGACGTTCCGGAAGATGTTCACCATCCAGTTGGCCCTGATCGGTTTTGCAGAATTCGTCTTCCACTTGAACAGGCTGAACCCTGAAATGCTGCAAATTGCTCAGGTACGTGTTGAGACAACTTGCATATGCTGATTCCCTGTTTATTGATTTATTTCATTTATTTATTTGTCTGGGTGGTTCACAACAATTAAAACCACCAAATGCAAAGCAATAAAATACAGACAATACAATATAAAAGTTTAAAACCGCAGTGTAAAAATAAAAATAGCAACCAAACAGAAGCTAGCAGCTGTGCAAAAATTTAAAATACAGTACCAGATAGAAAACTGAAAAACTAAAATGCCTGGGAGAATAGAAAGGTCTTCACCAAGCACCAAAACAAGCACAATGTAGGCGCCAGGCGAGCCTCTCTGGGAAGCTCATTCCACAACTGGGGTGCCACAGCAGAAAAGGCCCTCTTCTTGGTAGCCACCCACCTCACTTCCTTTGGTGGGGGCTCCTGAAGAATATATATTTAATACCACAATGGCTATTTGAACCATTTTTGAAACTTTTTAAAGATATCTGCTAGGAAAGCAATATGCCGTCACCTTTCAATGCAAGAGCATTCAATTCCAAATGGAAATGTAATGCAAGGCATTCTGAATGTCACTGAAATTTAATCCCCCCGCTGCCCCGGTATCCTTTTTTTTTTTTAACCCTCTCTGCATATCCTTGGTTTTAAGGTCTCAGAATGAACAATGAATTTGCTATCATGAGTGCAGCAAAAGAAACAAACCCCAAAAGAGTGGAGATTTTTCTCTACCCCTGATCCATCCACCCGGCAGCACAAAAGAGTCCATTATTCAAGACTGATAACTTTCAGAGGATGCTCCTGTCTGTCATCTTTATATACCCGCTAATAAGGAAGAGTGTATACAGCTGAAACTCTTGTTAACCTTGCTTTGTACCGGTATTGTCTGAGTGGGCGGCCGTTGGAGTTGTCATTGGAAACTGTCCTTTTTATTCCGTCCACATTTACCCCTTGCGCATGAGAGAGATCATAGAGCAGGATGGCGCGTGTGTGTGGGGTGGTGGTGGTCAGGGGCTGGATTTCCCCCTGGACCAAGTCTGGCGGGCCAGATTACCTCAAGGGTCGGGGCCCTGCCACAAAGCCCCACCTCCTCCCATGACATCGTTGGCACCGCCGCACCTCCTTTTATTTTCTGTGCAGATTGAGGCATGGAACTCTGTGCTTCTGCATGGAAAGTGACTTGGCCACTTGCAAGCACTGGCCAAGCATCTCCTTCCTGCCCCGTTCCTGTCCTGATGAGGGTGTGAGCAGGGTGGGAAGGGACACGACCAGCCGAGTCATGCAGCTCCTTCTTGCCCTGCTTGCATCCCGATCGGGGCGGGCAGAAGGAGACGGTGCTTCTAGGGGCCAGCTCCTGCAAGCCCCAGACACATCAGACCGCTCCTTCCTATGCTGCTTGCATCCCAACTGGGGCACAAGCGCCCTGGGAAGGGACTCAGCCGGGGCTCTCGGGGGAATCCCTTTATTATCTCCAAGCAGAGATAACATAGGGATTCCTCTCCCACAGGGGGCGGGACCTGCACTGAGTGCTCAACCCCCCAGAGGCAGGATTAGACCCCAGCACAGGCTGGATTAGGCCAGGGGAGCGGGGCGGAGGTTGTCCTCTCCTGTCTTAGAGGGATGCACGGATGCTCTTGCTTTGGGGCAATGTTTTGCTGCTTTTGTCATCTTCCATTGTTAAATTTTGTGTAACAAAATTTCCTTTAAAACCATCAGGATACCGGCAAACTGAATGTGGCATACTTCCGATTTGACATCAATGATGCTACTGGGGATCTTGATGCCAACCGGCCTGTTCCGTTCCGACTCACGCCGAACATTTCCGAGTTCCTCACCACCATTGGGGTTTCTGGGCCACTCACAGCTTCTATGATCGCAGTTGCTCGTTGCTTTGCACAGCCAAACTTCAAGGTATGGCTACAGTTGACGTGTGAGTGGGGGTTTGGGGGCTTTTCTACTGCAACTTTGCTGTGCTCATCTGTAGTTTTCAAATGGACAGGGCCTTTCCAGCAGTGGAGCACACTTATGGAACTCTCTCCCACGGGAAATACGAGTGGCCCCATGTGTGGAAACTTAAGAAACAACTTAAGTGTTTTCAGTTCAGTCTGCTTCTTAATAATTGCTGCCTTTATTCGTTGCTGATGTTGTAACTGCAGCTGCTCAATTTTAAAAAGGTATAATGTGGTTTTAATAGGATGATGATTGTGTGTTAGGAAATTTTGTACACTGCCTTGAAGGGGCAGTTGTGCTCTACAAGGTGATTTTTAAATGAGGTGATACATAAAATGAATTTTAAAAATATGGGAAACTCTAGAATTACTTGGGAGCTTATCAGGATGGCTCAACAGGAATACAACGAAGGGGAATGTCCACTCCCAGATCCAGTACAAATTCCTTTTCCTTGACTTCAGAGTTCTCTGTGGCCTTAGCGATCACTGTTGCGGCCCCTATTTGCAATTACTTCTATGCCGCCATTCAGGATACAAATTGTACCAAGGCGGTTTACAAGTAACATAAAAATAATAAAATCTGAAGGATCGCCTCCACCCATACGTGCTTGCTGGACCCTAAGATCATCTTCAGGGGTCCTTCTCCGAGAGCCCCTGCCAAAGGAAGTGAGGAAGAGGGACTTTTCTGCTGTGGCACCTGGGCTGTGGAATGAACTCCCTAGATTGGTTTGCCTGGCGCCTACGTTGTTCTCCTTCTGGCGCCAGGTGAAGACCTTCTTAGTCTCCCCGTATTTTAGCATTTTAGCTTCCTAGTCTTTTAGCTCTGGTGTTTTAAATCTGTATTTTAAAGCTCTGTATTGCTGCTAGGTTTTATTCTGGTTGTACTGTTATATTGTGGTTTTAAGCGTTCATATTTGATATTGTTTTATGCTGTACTTTGTGGTTTTAATTTTTGTGAACTGCCCAGAGAGCTTCGGCTATTGGGCAGTATATAAATGAAATAAATAAATACAATAAAATTAAAATAAACAATATTAACATTTTTTTTAAAAACTCACAGTCATCAGGATCCTTCCCACAGGGCAGTTGGTGGAAGATGCCCCCCCCCCCCCACACACACACACACTGGAGGCAGGAGAAGTCCAGCTGGAACAGGAGCAGGTGTCTGGAGTTCTCCTTTTATTTATATATACACACACACACTGCCCAATAGCCGGAGCTCTCTGGGTGGTTCACAGAAAGTAAAACCACAGAGTACAGCATAAAATAACATAAACTATGAAAGCTTACAACCACAATATAACAGTACAACCAGAATAAAACCTAGCAGCAAGGCAGAGATTTAAAATACAGATTTAAAACACCAGAGCTAAAAGATTAAAAATGCTAAAATTCTGGGAGAGTAAAAAGTACTTTCGTAGGTGCCAGGTGAGCCTCTCTAGGGAGCTCATTCCACAGCCAGGGTGCCACGGCAGAAAAGGCCCTCTTCCTGGTAGCCAGCAACCTTGCTTCCTTTGGCAGGGGCTCCTAGAGGAGGACCGCTGAGGATGATCTTGCGGCCTGGGCAGGCACATATGGGAGGAGGCGATTCTTATTTAACTCCCTCTCCTGGAATTCTCCCCCCAGGGCAGTTGACAGTGGTAGGAATCCAGTAGGATCAGGCCCTGAGGTCTTTTATAGGGTATTGTGATGCCAGGGCAAATACGCTCACACAAGTTAGTAGCCTGCAAATGCTTTTGTACTGGCCTGGCAGAGGAAGGGTGGGGAGCTCTGGTCCTCCTGTAGCAGCCTGCCTCTCAGTTCCTTCAGCTCCACCTTCAGACACCTGAAGGGTCTCTCGCTGCCTCGAACAATTCTGCCTGTTCTCCCTTGCTGCCCCTTGTGCCTGGAGCTGCCTCCCAGAACATCACAGAACGCCACCCCTCTTCCCATTGCCATCACCTGGGAAGTTAAGTGTTTGCTAGCATAATATGTAACTCCATCCTCTCCTCCTTTGGGCAGAGATCTCATTTACGGATTATATGGGCTTCTCATATTAACCAAGGCTTGTATTTAAGTACTCCCCCGGTCGCCATAGGTGACAAGGATTTCCATGCAGGCAAATACACGGAGTTCCATGCAAAACGAGTGAATGGGCCAGCAGAGGAAAGATGGAGTGCTCCATCCCTCCTCCGCACCCAGCATGGAGGTGGGCTGCTGCAAGAGAACCAGAGCTCTGCAGCCTTCCCCTGCCAGGCCAGTAAAACATTTTTGGCAGGCTGCTAACTTGTGTGAGCTTATTTGCCCTGGCATCGCAAAACACTACAAAATTGGCCATCCCTAGCTATTGGCAGAAAATTATGTCAGAGGATGCACATGCTGCTGTGGACCAGGCTCTTCTTTACAGCAGAGGTAAGCAGCCTCAGGACTGGGGGCCAAATCCAGCCCTCTGGAGTCCTCCAGATGTTCATACTTCCTTTTCCCCCAACCAACAATCATTTGTTGGTTGGGGGAAAACCCTGGCTTTTCTGAAGATTTTACCCTTTCTAAGAGCTTTAAGCTACAATAGGCTGGGGGGCTGGGTTTGTATTTTGGGCCCCACCCCCTTTG
This sequence comes from Heloderma suspectum, assembly GCF_057233095.1. NCBI lineage: Eukaryota > Metazoa > Chordata > Lepidosauria > Squamata > Helodermatidae > Heloderma > Heloderma suspectum. The sequence goes on along the minus strand of NC_139469.1, from coordinate 13,977,315 downwards.
CCTTTGGCTCTGCCCTTCACTGGAATGTGGCCCCCGAGAACTTATCTGAAATTGAATTTGGCCCTTGGGCTGAAAGAGGTTCCTCACCCCTGTTTTACAGAGGGACTGCTTATTATTGGTCTAAGCTGATAATTGAACTGTTCACACAAGACGCAAACCCACACTCAGTGGTTGAGTGTGGCTTGTTCTTGAACCGTGGGTTGTTTGTTGAACCATGGGTTAGTGTGTTGTCTGAACCCAAGACATTTTCCACAGGGTGGCTTATTAACCATGCAGTGTGGCTTGTTGGATTGTTCAGAGTGGTTAACAACAAACCATGGGTTCTCAAGGTTGCTTGTTCGAGAAAAATAAGCCACACTGCACGCTTAGCAAATTACCCTGTGGAAAATGTCCTCGGTTCAGACAACACGCTAACCCACAGTTCAACAAACAGCCCACGGTTCAACAACAACCCACGGTTCAACCACTGAGTGTGGGTTAGCGTACTGTGCGAACCCAGTCAATGTGCAGACATGGGACTGGCCCTATGGCATCTCTAGAACTCAGTGCTAGCGGCCTGCTAAAGAAGGTCACACCCCATCGGTATATGGTGTGTCCCTCCTGTCAGTTGTGAATCGGCACAATAGATTATATATTGAGCTCAAACACATCTGAAAAGGGAGCTTCTCTGGTTCAGGCCTCTTCAAAGAGGGTTTTCCAGACAATTAGAGAATGATTTAACTTCCACTTGTCTAAACAGCAGATCTATAAAAACTCTGGTGGATGCCTTTGCAAGCCTGCTTCTCAGGCAGAATTGCAGCAAAGTGGAGGATAATTCTGCGCTCAGCTTGGCCTGTTGGGTTGAAATTAACTTGCCTCAGCAGTTGCCATACCATTCCAGCAACGTTGTGTGTTTGCAAGTCTGGGAATTATGATGTGAATGACAAATGTAGCATCGTGTAGCCCTTTTCCAATAATGCCGCAAATAAGAATATGTCTTGGCAGCTTGTTAGCAGGGTAGGAAGCTAAAGATATATAGTGGCTTTGATGGACTTCAGCTCTTAGCAGGGTGCAGTTTGCTCAAGGAATTGGGATTCTTCCCTTTTAAAATCTGATACTTCACCAGAAATGAAGAAACTCGCAGTTGGGTGGCAATTTGCAGCCGCCACATTACATTGAGAGTACCACACAGTACATGAAAAGAGCGCGCATGGCACGCCGTGTGATTTTCTTAATTAGGCATCTTAAGCCGCAACCTGCAGTAGTACTAAATCCTCTCTTTTAAATGCAAGCAAAAAAAAATCTGAAAAGTGGAGAGGATTAAAATATACAAGCCTTGGTTTTTTCCCCCCCAAAGTGCAAAGCATCCATCATAATAATACTGATAAAGTACTTCTGGATGTGCTGTGTCAGCCTGGGTCCCTCAGGATTAGGGATGGGGAACATCTGGTCCTCCAGTTGTTGTTGGACTGCATCTCCCATCGTTCCTCACCGCTGGCTATGCTGGCTAGGGCTGATGGGAGTTGCAGTCCAGCAACATCTGGAGGACCACACGTTCCCCGCCCCTTCTCCAGATGTTCTGGACTACCGCTCCCATCACCCCAGACCACCGTTGCCAATGGACAGGGATAATGGGACTTGTAGACCAGAAATCTGCAGGAGGCTGTGCTAAGTGCTGTCCGTGACAATGGGGCAAGCACGTCCCCGCTTGCAAGCTCCAGCCTACAAACGCATGAAATGAGAGAGTGCAAGGCAGGGCAAGGAATGGCCTAGGTGCAGTTGGAAACGGATAATTGTCTGGTCTGTGCATGCAGCTGAATGAGATGCTCGAATCCTGAGGAAGTACAAGTGGGCTGAACCACTTCAGATTGATTAAGTATTTATCCTAGGTGGGGATACCATTTTTAGATGCTTCCCCATCTTAAAGAAAAGAAAGCAAAGACATTGACTCCTGCCCAAAGTGAACAAGTATAAATCTTTTTTTGTTTTTAAGGAAAAGCAAATATGTAGCATTAAATAAACACAGCTCATTCTAGGCTGCAGTTCTCTAAAGTTGCCATTATAATTGGGGGGGGTAGATTTATGTGGAGGGGCCAAAGTGCCGTGGCACGCTTCCATTACTGTTTCACAACATCCATAATCCCCCCGACATTTCCTCCCAGTTAAACATAATCATTGTTTCCCCCCTCCTTGCAGGTTGACGGCATCCTGAAGACGGTGCTGCGAGACGAAATCATCGCTTGGCACAAGAAAACCCAGGAGGATACGTCCTCCCCGCTCTCGGCAGCCGGGCAGCCCGAGAACATGGACAGCCAGCAGCTGGTTTCGCTGGTTCAGAAAGCGGTGACTGCCATCATGACGCGGCTGCATAACCTGGCCCAGTTTGAGGGAGGGGAGAGCAAAGTCAACACGCTGGTGGCTGCGGCCAACAGTCTGGACAACCTGTGCCGCATGGACCCCGCGTGGCACCCGTGGCTCTGACTTGGCCTCATGATGCTCAGTTATGGGGAAAAGAGAGATAAATTGTTAAGAGCTCTTTTCAAACCATCGGCTCGCTTCGTCACCGCCCATCCTGGCCCCACCTTTTGGACTGTTTTTAGCGTGATTGTGTTTCCAGGAAGACTGCTGTTTTTACACTCTCCAAGTCATTTCGCGTGCTTAATACTTGAGATGGCTTGTAGGGCCAGTTTGAAAGGAGGAAGCCTGTGCAGTGAGGAGAGCAATCCCGTTTTATGTCAAAAGTGAGAACACAGATGCTGCTTGCAAGATTTATGAAGTGAATTTGTCATCCGTTAAGATACAGTTTTCGACGGATGCGGTGCAGCGCAAATTTCCCCAGGCATACTTGTAAACTTTTTTTTTTTTTTTACACTTTAAGAATTTCGTACTCCCACATCGTGGGTCTTATTGTTTGATGTTTTCCTCTATAAAAAAGTGTTTTCTTCGTTGTTTACCTTCAGAGTGGTACAAAAACTGCTTAAATACCATTTTAATCCAACCAGAAATATACAAGTGTTAAACGTGGGTTTGTACAGCAATTTTGTAACAAAATGTATAGAAAATCATCCTTTTTTGTGGAAGGGGGCTCTCTAGCTGGATAAAACATGAACAAATTGTGCTAGTTTTTTTTTTTTTCCTGCAGAGCATTGTACAGTGAAAACGGATCCATTTCGGAAATCTAGTTTAGTGACTCACGCATATAGGAAAGTAAATTTGTCATCCATAAACATACATATTTGGATGGAACCAGTGCTGTGCAAGTCAAAAAGTATATGATAAGCTGGTTATTATTATTATTTTTTGTAGTTTTGACGCATATAAATGTACATCATCAAGTAGCTTCTTAAGGAACTGTTTTTAGTTTTTACCTTTGTAATTTAAAAAGAAAGAAAATGAATTGCTTTTATTTGGGTCCGTGTTAGCCATTTTTATAAACCTTGCAGTGTTGAGGGTGTTACACTTTGCATTTGTACAGGGTGAACTTTTTTCAAAATAAATATTTTCTAAAATGCTTGAATGGTACTCATTTTCCTGAAGCGGACTCTTAGCAGCGGGAAATTGAAATGAGCAATGGCAAAAAAAAAGGCTTCTAAAACAGAGGGAGTTGAGGCATTGAGGATTGATCCCAATCACACTATGCTGCGTGCACGTAATAATTCAGTTCCGTGGTTCTCCTAGGACAGCAGACACTAAATCAACCTAAGAACAAGAACCATACATTCTGAGAGCTCGGCACAGTAATTAATTTGTTGGCCATTTGTGCTGCTTTAAACAGGGCCCAGAACAGCATATGCCCGCTGGATAATTAACATCTGAATAATTAGTTCAGAGAGGTTGAAGATACGTGGTGGCAAGCCTCATTGTAGCCCACTGTTCTTTTGCATGGTGTGGCTTAAGTTCTTGTCATCTATTGAATGGAGAAGAAGAGCTTTCAGTGTGCTGACATCTTCTCAAATCCTTGGTACTACTCTTCATCTCCTGGTTTTCTGTGGGTTTGGTACAGGCATATCCCACAGAGGTTGTTTTGGGGAGTAGCAGTGGCATAAGAAGAACATAAGAAGAACCATGCTGTATCAGACCAAGAGTCCATCTAGTCTAGTATTCTGCTCACGCAGTGGCCAACCAGCTGTCGACCATGTCTCAGCTGAGCACATCCTGATTGTCCAATCCCCTTTTAAAGCCATCTAAATTGGTGGCCATCACTACATCTTGTGGTAGTGAATTCTATAGTTTAACTATATGCCATGTGAGGAAGTATATCATAGATAATTTTGTACACCTCTATCTTGGCTCCCCATCACTTGCCTTCTTTCTAATCTAAACAATCCCAATAGGGGAGTTGCTCCAGCCCCTTGATCTTTTTGGTTGCCCTTTTCTGCACCATTTCCAACTCTACAATCTCCTATTTTAGCTGTGGTGATCAGAACTGTACACAGTTATTCCATACACTGGTTTGCTGTCCACCACCACCCCAAGATCTCTTTCTTGATCAATCACTGCCAGCTCAGATCCCACCAGCTTATATGTGAAGTGGGAATCCTCTGGCTTCCCCAACCTCCTTCCCTCCACCTCCTCAATGCATCAACTAGATGGGCGAAAAAACCTCATCTATCTGAAATTCAGAGCGGGAAGAGCTCGCCTTCGCCACTCCTGCATTGGATGACCGTAACCCTCCAGGTTCAGAGACTTACCGCTGTCTCCAAAGGATTGCATCCACAGTGAAATCTCCCCCCCCCCCGCCCCGTTCCCCACATCTCCTACCTTACAGCTGGGAGGAGGACTTCTGCCGAATTTAGTTTCATTTTCTCCAGTTCCCAGCTTGTTGCATACAGACCAGAAATCGTAGTTTAAAACAAACTCTAGTTTCCACTCCAAAAAGCCAACAAAACAATCCAGGAAACTATATAAAACAATCTGGAAACTATATAAGTTTCCAGCTTATATAGCAATTCACTAGAGTCTGTTTTAAAGTATGATTCCTGGTTTGTATGTAACAACAAGCCAGGAATCGAGGAAAGTGAAACAGAATCATAGTTTGTTCCTCCTCCTGACCATGCAGCAAGAGAAGAGAGGAGGAAATGCACAAAGCTGGCAAAGGCTCACTTAAAAGGTTAAAAACAAACAAACCCTCCTCTGTTCTCCTGGGCTTTTCATTGAAAAGTTTTCTTATTTGCTCCTGCTGGATGTTTTGAAACTGCATTTTACTGAAACTTGTTCATATTTCATAGGATTTGATTAATAGATTTGTATTTTTCTATTGAAATAGGTTTTATTTAAAATGTTTCATATTTAATAATTTTATTAATAGGTTCGGGGGGGTATGCTGAAAGCCTTCTTGGGAAGCCTATGGCCTTGAAAGGTGACTAAAGTTGCAATCCTATATACCCACTTACCTGGGAGTAAGTCCCATTGATTTCAGTAGCTTTTACTTCTGAGTAGACAAGCATAGGGTTGCATAGGGTTGCACTCTAAGAAATGGATTAAATAAAATAGTCTGGAGGTCTCAAGTTGTCTACCCCTGTGCTAAACCATGGTTTAGTGTGGCGTGCAAACATGGCCATTACTTTTAAGATTCTCTTCCTCTGTAGAGCTGGGAGACTTGAGTCACTCCTGTGCCCATATCTGTCCACCTTGACCTGCCAGCAGATATTTACTGGCACTGGCAAAGATGAGCAAATCCTGGAGAAAGGGGGAAAGAGATAGGATCAGATCCTCCCTTTCTGAGGAAATGCAGTGTGCAAACGCATCAAAGACAGGGCTGAAAAAATAATATGTTGTCAGGTTTGGTAAAGCACTGTGCATGTCTGTGTTTATTTTGTTAATTCTATTTGTTCTCCTTGAAAAGGCAGCCTTTCAGGCTGAATTTCTTTGCTCCTGAGTGAAATCGTGTAGCACCCTAGCTGAGTGTCTCTACTCTACATCTTCTAAGACTTCCTCTCCCCCTCCTCTCTCTGCAGTAATTGGGCTCTTCATGAATTGTCAGATACAAAAAGAGACAGAGACAGAGAGAGGGGGAGATTATTAGGTCCTGAGTGAAGATGACTCAGTCTGTCTGTCTAGCAATGAAAGATTTGTTTTTGAGACGGCAGGAATGGGCGGTGGGCAAGGGGAGTTGTTTTTATAACTATGCTCGCTTTAACTGGATGCGGGGTTTAAAAAAAATGGCATCACAGCCTGATTCTCTGATAGTGCTGCTGGACACAGGGCTCAGTGCCAATGCTAGTTTTTTGCAGGCCCTCGGTCCAAACACCCTCAGTGGGTCCCCTACCTCAGTGACTCTACCTTCGGAACACCATTGTCCCCAGCTGATCTTACTCCTCCTCCTCTTCCTCGTTCCATCGTTGCTATCACTTGGTCGCTTGAGAGCCAGTGAGCAAGCAGGCAATGGCATTTACTTTTCCTCCTCACCAGGTCTGTTGTCTGGGCCAGAGCGAGGGGCAGGTGAACGAGCCGTTGGCAGCGGGAGGAGCAACTCCAGAGATCTCTTGTCAGTGGGCCCCTGCTGGGGTGTGGGCCCTTGGCGGATGCCCAGTTAAGCCTACTCTCCTACAGAGCTGGCTCAAGATATGTTGCTGCTCTAGGAGAAGGCTAATCTTGCATCTTGCAGAGGTCAAAGGGGCTACATGGAGAGAATCTCCCTTCTCTCTATGAACACTGAGCTGTGCTGGAACGCTGTGCTGTCGCTGGCATTCATCTGCCAGGGAATACACCTCCCACCACCCTTCCTGCTCCTGCCTCCATTGTGTTTCGCTTTCCAGAAAGTAAATAGTAATGCTGGATCCTGTCTGGTCTACGCCCCATTCAAATGTTAATTAAACACATCTGGACAGGTGCAATCAGTATACATTCGATATATGTACGTGTCTAGTCCTGCAGGCATTGGATGATTCTCATTGTTCACCAGGTATGCGCATTTATTTCATTTCATTCTTTTCATGCATGCACTCTGCCAAATTACGCTGATGTAAGGGACCACGCACACACAGGCACAGACACCCTGCCCCCTGAAAGGTATCCCAGCTGGACAGGGTTGGGAATATTGGCATATAGATGCGAATAATCAGGAACATGCCCTTGGAAAACAAAGTGGACTATTCTATGGTATGGAAGACAACCTTGTACACAGACTTGTTCATTTGCTATATTTTGCTACATTTACATACTGCCTTTCTGCCAAAGCACTCAAGAAAGTCCATGTTTTTTTTTTCTAAAAAATGATCTGCAGTTTAACAGATGAGGTACAAAAGAGGGAAAGAGGGAAATGAGCACATACTATGGACACTGCATAAAACAATTCTGGGAGGGGAAAAGCCAAATGGCAGCCTGTCCCAGCTGAGCCAGTGGAAGGGGCTTTGCTGTTTCAGTTCTCCTTCAGACACAGCCATGTGGAATGCCACTGATGAGGTCAGCTCTCTGAATGGATCTCCTTATTTCTTGATGTAAACAACAGGGACTACCCGGCTTGGCAACAGCGCCTGTAAAAAATATCTCTGGACTGTAGTAATTCACCAGGCATGGTGAGCCAGCAGTGTGATGCGGCTGCAAAAAAGTCGAGTATGTTTTTAGACTGCATTCACATAACCATCACAAGAAGTAATAATTCCACTTTCTTCTGCATTAGCCAGACATCATCTGGAGAACTGTGTCTAGTTCTCGGTGCTGCATTTTGTGAAGGATGTAGACAAATTGGAATGGGTTCAGAAGAGGGGGACAAAAATGGCCAATGGTATGGAGAGCCAGTGTGGTGTAGTGGTTCGAGTATTGGACTGGGAGCCGGGAGATCCGGGTTCTAGTCCCCACTCGGCCATGGAAGCTCACTGGGTGACTTTGGGCCAGTCACAGACTCCCAGCCCAACCTACCTCACAGGGTTGTTGTTGTGAGGATAAAATGGAGAGGAGGATGAGGATAATGTAAGCCGCCTTGGGTTCCTTGCAAGAGAAAAAAAGGCGGAATATAAATACAATCAATCAATTGATCAATCGATCAATAAATCCTGTGAAGAACTGGCTATGTTTAGCTTGGATAAAAGAACACCTTTGTTTGTAAGAGAACTCTTTCAATAACAGAAGATCTGCCACATAGAAGAGGGCAAAGACTTACTGTCCGCTGCCCCAGAGGCCAGGACAAGATCTAATGGGCTGAAATTACAGGTGGGTAGATTTTGGTTGAACATTAGGAGCAACTTCTTAATAGTCAGAGCAGTTTGAGAATGGAACCAATTCCTTAAAGGGGTGGTTGTCGTTTCCCTTGCTGTAGGTCTTCAGGCAGAGGCAGGACAGCAATCGATTAGAGATGCTTTCACTCTGGATTTCCTGTATCGAGCATGGGGTTGGACTAGATACCCTCTAGAGCACCCTGCAGCTCCACAATTCTGATTCTTTAGACTTTAGAGAAGAACCCTAAATCAAATATGATCTTTGCACAGGGGGTTCTTGTTAGAATTCCCACCGGAGCAGTCCATTTAACCCAGGGTTAAGCAATCTGCTCTCCTAAGCAGCTGCCAAGGAAACAACAAGTCCATAGGCACCCATGGGGCAGGGGGGGGGGGGAGAGGGTCACAGCGCTGGCATTTATTATTTTTAGAGGTGACATTAGCTTTATAGAGTCGGCGAGGTAAGGGCTTGAACAATCAAGCCATGCTTGGTGGTGGTTTCCCTTGGGGAGATATGATATTTATCGGCAGCCGCTCAGACGCTGTCAGAAGCCCCCTGTCATCAATCAATCAAGGCCTGCCCTCGTTCCAGTCCTGATCGGCTCTGGCTTCGTCGGTTTTTATTAAGGAAAGCTTGAGTCTGTTATCTGGGAAGGGCAGGGGGCCTTGGCAGTCGTTCGACTTCTCTCGGGCACATTAATTCTTGTCTCCCTGTGCTGCCCGGTGGTATTTATAAGGCTTTGGCATTAATGGATCAAATCGCCTCGTTCAGCAAGATCTTTTGATCAGCCGCAGTTGCTCATCAGGCACTTTGGAGCAGGGTCAAGAACATGCCCCCAAACACCTTGACGCATCCCGACGTCCAGCTACAGCGGGTTTTTTAATTGAGGTCTGCTGATGTCATGGACGTTGCAAGCGTCTTTTAATATCAAAGCAAAGCTCTTTCCCACCCGTGTTCCTCCTTTAAAGAAAAAAGAAAAAAGTCCAGAGCAATTATTCCATTAAACACGGCCGGAAGAGGATAGATGGTATAAACTGTGTGGGTGTTGTTGGTATATATCTAATCTTTCATGCAATTATTTCCATTTCTTAATGCCAGGAGGAATTGAGAGAGAGCTGAAGCCTGTGGAATAACAAGAATCAAACAGAAGGCTGGCAGTCAAAGTGTTGTATCCAATGTTACTCACAAAGAAGAGGAACAGGTTCTCAGGATGCAAAAAAAAAATTATTGTAGGATGCCCAACGTGTTTCAGGCTTCAGCCTTTTTCTTATTTTTAGGCCTTCTTCAGGGGGCTGTATCATGAATGGCGATAAAAATTACAAATAGCACAATGCATATAATTAAAACATTACTAAAATACAAATTGCCACAGGGGCTTATGCATGTAGAACATTCTTAGAAGAACCATATAAAACCTACTTATTTACTAAGAATAACATATAAGTTCATACTTACTAGGGAAAAAAGTCTGCAGAATTTCCCTCCGCAAAAGATTGTCTCCTGGATCAATCTACTGACGACTGGAAAAGATGTTTCTCGAATCTTATCTTATACCCTTTTGTTCATTTGTTTCTAGCTCTGTCGGGTGTTTCCCTGTTGATGTAATCCAGCCAAGGTCTCAAAACTGTACTGTGGTAGTAGGGAGTGTGTGTAAATCACCCACAGGTCACAAGAGTGGTAAAAATTCAAGGTCTTCATTTAAACCACATGGAGAGAGAGTGTTCAGAGAGAGAGAGAGAGCAAGAGAAAGAGAGAACTTAAGCTTGTGGAATAGTGAGAATCAAACAGAAGGCTGGCAGTCAAGGTGTTGTATTCAACGTTACACCAGCAGAAAAAGGACAAGAGTTGCTGTTGGTCTGCTGGCGCAAGGGTGCAGAACAGAACTTCATTTGGGACGAGGGCCAAATCCCATTCTGGGGAAGGTCTCGGGGGCCACACGCCACTGGTGGGCAGGGGCCGAAGGCAAAGGGGTGAAGCCGGAAGGACCCCAAATACCAGCATCTTTTAGCTTAAAGCGCTTGCTGCCAGAAACGTAGCCATCATAGAGGCATTTCGACCCTTTTAGAATGGGGGGAAACTGCACAAAAGCTGGGAAACTACCAAATGATAGGTGGTTGGGAGAGAGGTGGCCAGGTGAAGGGGCGTGGCCTTCTGGGGAACCGGGGAACCTTCCGCAGATCCCCCTTCTCAACATCTGCTGAACACCTATTCATCTTATTGCTACTATTGCACCCAAGTCAAGTGTCAGAAGCTGCTAGGATCTGTGTGCAGCTGCCCCCTGTGGCGAGCCACTGAACTGCAGGTGACAGCTTTTGAGTGAAGTGTCCTCCACGGTCCACCAGGGCTGTCATTAGCCTGAGCCCATATGGGCCCCCACCCAGTCCCTAGGGCCTCAGATCTATTTCCCAGAGCCCTGGGTGTCCATTGGTACCAATGGAAGGTGTTTTCAAGGGGGATTGCAGTTGGGGAGGGGACGGTTAACTCGCATCTCCCCATGGGCTACAAACCCCCCCCCTTACACACACACACTGAAATGTCTCTCCCTGCATGGCAATTAAGCTTTGGTGGGGGGGACCCCTTTTTCAATTGGTTTGGGATGATCCAGAGCACAACCGCTATCAGAACTATCACAGCTAGCAGAAGCAACACCTAGGCGAATGACCATGTGATGAGTCGTGCAATGATTTCGCGGAGTGTGGGCAATGCTGAGCTGGATGGACCATGGTCTGACTCGAGCATAAGCTAGCTTTCTATGTTTGAGAACCAAGTTGGGACTTTATCATAGAATCATAGGGTTGGAAGGGACCTACAAGACCATCGAGTCCAACCCCTGCTCAGTGCAGGAAGCCTGATTCCCAGGTGGTCTCCCATCCAAGTATGAACCAGGGCTGATCCTGCTTAGCTTCTGAGATCAGACAAGCAGCATTATTGGAGGGGTATCATAGAATCATAGGGTTGGAAGGGGCCTACAAGACCATCGAGTCCAACCACTGCTTAGTGCAGGAACCCTGATTCTCAGGCGGTCTCCCATCCAAGTACGAACCAGGGCTGACCCTGCTTAGCTTCCAAGATCAGACGAGATCTAGCTTCCTGCTTGCAAATCTCTGACCATGGCCAACCACCAGAATGGGAAGTAGGGATGTACAGATTTTGTTAAATCCGTTCCGTCTATGTTTTATGGATTGTCGGGTGTCTTTTGTCCCATCTTCCAGCTGCTGATGGAATCGGATTTTTCAGGGGAGTACAAGTTTTTTTCCCCCCTATTTGCAAATGTGCATTTGTGCCAATGTGCACTTGCACGAGTGTGCACTTGTGTGCTGGTGTACATCCCCCCCGCCCCCAGTAAAACAAAAAAGTTCCGCAAGTGTGTGAAATTCATATGACTCAGAAGAAGTAGATCTGCTGTGGAATCTGCAGGTTGGGTTCATAAAAAATCCAAATCATTTTAATCCACTGCGGATTGTTATGAGCCAACAATGTGATGTGGCTGCAAAAAAGGCAAATGCTCTTTTAGGCTGCATCAATAGAAGCATAGCTTCCAAATCCCGGGAAGTACTAGTTCCGCTCTACTCAGCACTGGTTAGGCCTCATCTGGAGTAGTGTGTCCAGTTCTGGGCACCACCCTTTAAGAACGATGCAGACAACCTAGAGAGGGTTCAGAGGAGGGCAATGAAGATGATCACGGGACTGGAAACAAAGCCCTATGAAGAGCAGGGATGTATGAAACGACTCACCTGTTTCGTTTCGTGACATCCGCAGTGGGGGGGAGGTGCTCCGTCCCTCCCCCCGAAATCCTCACTGGCTGGCTGTGCTCCGCGGTGACTCTGCGGAGCCGCCGGCTGGCCAGGGCTGGCCACAGTAACATCCAGCCACTGCTGAGCTGTGCAGGGACACAAATGGCGGCCGCCATAGCCGCCACCATTTGCGTCTCTTTTTTTCGCCGTGATAGGCTACATAAATATATACATAGCCTATCACAGCGAAAAAAGGGAACGCAAATGGCGGCGGCTACGGCGGCCGCCATTTGCTTTCCCTTTTTTTCCCCCATGATAGGCTACGTAAGTATTTATGTAGCCTATCAGGGCAAAAATTGTGAAGTGAATGGCGGCCGCAGATGCGGCCGCCATTCGCAAAGCAGCGCGAACGGCACCAGGTAGGTGCTCCGTTTCGCGCGACTTTCTCAGGGTGGTGGGGCAGGGGGGCTTCATTCCGCCACGGATTTCAGGGGGGCCGAATGCACTGGCATTCCGCCTTACTGAGATCCGTGTCGGAATTCTCTGCCATTCCTAATGAAGAGAGACTGAAAGTACTGGGCATGTTTAGCCTTGAGAAGAGAAGACTGAGAGGAGATATGATAGCGCTCTTCAAGTACTTGAAAGGTTGCCACAGAGAGGAAGGCCAGGATCTCTTCTCCATCATCCAAGGGTGCAGGACACGGAATAATGGGCTCAAGTTACAGGAAGCCAGATTCTGGATGAACATCAGGAGAAACTTCCTGACTGTTAGAGCAACAAGACAATGGAACCAATGAGCTAGGGAGGTGGTGGGCTCTCCCACACTGGAGGCCTTCAAGACGAGGCTTCACAGCCACCTGTCGGGGATGCTCTGACTTGGATTAGTGCACTGAGCAGGGGGTTGGACTCGATGGCCTTGTAGGCCCCTCCCAACCCAGCTATTCTGTGAGTCTATGATTCTATGTTCCGATATCCCTAACAGAAAGTGATACTCAACTAAACCAGCTGCTTTGCCCAGAAGGAGCCATGTCAAAATGATGATACGGTGCAGTGAGGGAGCACCCACAGACTCTCAATGGCCCACAGCAGATCTTCCGCACCATCTAACAAAACTCACACGAGATGCATTCATACAAGGCAAGATGTAAGGAGCGGAGCTTGGTTGAGCAATTTCTGTGGGCTGCGGCTAGAATGGGGCTTATCTGGAGGCACATCAGATCTTGGCATTTATCACAGAGGTGGTGGGACCTGCCAGTTCGGAGAGCTGCTGTTTGAGAAATAACGACAGAGAACCACCAATTTGAGTATTATTATTTCTTTCCCCCCACAGAGGCGTTTGTGTGCTCTTTGCTCTCCGGTGCCTTGCTCTCTCATGCAGGTCCCAAAGAGACAAAATGCCAATCTGGTCTCAACCTCCTCAGCATCAGCAGAACACCTATTCATCTTATTTCTAATTTTCGGCTCAAGCTGCGCTAGGATCTGTGTGCAGCTGCCCCCTGTGGCGAGCCACTGAACTGCAGGTGACAGCTTTTCAGTGACGTGTCCTCCTCCAGGGCTATCATTAGCCCTGGGCCCATATGGGCCCCCTGCTCCAAATCTATTTCCTAGGGCCTCAGAGCTATTTCCCAGAGCCCTGGGTGTCCATTGGTGCCAATGGAAGGTGTTTTGCTTAGCTTAGTTGCCATGCCGGGGGGGGGGGGATTGCTATTGGGGATGGAAGGGTTAACTTTCAAGGGGGGATTGCAGTTGGAGAGGGAAGGGTTAACTCTCATCTCCCCATGGGCTACAACATCCCCCCCACACACACACACACTCACACATACACATACACACACACAAACCTCTCTCTGCAGGGCAATTAAGCTTTGAAAAACATATTTTCCATTGGTTTGGAATTAGTCAGAGCAGGGTACACATTAATGGAATAATTTATTTTCTTTGAGATTATTTGGATGAGAAATTACTTGGCTGGCTTTGCCTCCTGAGAAGTTTATTTTATTTTATTTTATTTTATTTTATTATTTATTTATTTATTTTATTATTTATTTATTTATTATAATATTTATATACCGCTCCACTTCAAAGATGTTGGATTGGTGGACAACAAGTTAAAAGAATAAAATGCCATAATTAAAACAATTAAAACATCTTCAAAGAACAGATTCTGAACTTAATAAACTATGGCTCGTCACTCAAGGAAGGCTTCTTGAAATAATAATGTCTTCAGGAGGTGCCGAAAGCAACACAACGTTGGTGCCTGCCTGGCCTCCAAATGCAGGGAGTTCCACAGGAAGGGGGCCACCACACTGAAGGCTCTTCTCCAGGTGGTCTCCAGTCATGCCATAGGTCTATGTGGAACCACCAGGAGCAAGCCCTCTGATGACCTCAGTGACCGGGCAGGATGGTAAAGGAGAAGGCGCTCTCTCAGGTATCCTGGTCCCAAGCTGTTTGGGGCTTTGTACACTAGTACTAACACCGTAAACCTGGCCCGGTAGCGAATAGGCAGCTAGTGCAGTTCCCTCAGCAAAGGGGTTGCATGCTGAAAAGGGGCAGCTCCCAACAACAGCCGAGCTGCTGCATTCTGCACTAGCTCCAGCTTCCAGACCAGTCATAGAAATATTTACTAGGATTTATTTCATTTGCACACATAGGTATATAACATATGATGAATGGTATCCGATGGGCCCTAGATCGGAATGTTTTAAGTTCCTAGCAACTGCTGGAAAATCTGGTGTGACTTACAGCAGAGTTGCTTTATATAGAGAAAGCGTGGCAACACAGCATTTAGTATTGGAGGTAATAAAGGCAGGCTAGAGCCAGTTTAAAAGAAGTTCAGGTCGACTTACTTTAATAGTGTTTTTATACATATTGTCAGAGAAGGCTATCTAACACTATTTAGCTGCAAGCACCCCCTAAAGCTGGGTGCATGAGTGTAAGTAAGTGAAGGCATAAGTTATGGTTACTTGCTTCCTTGAGAGAGAAGCTGCATGGCATTTGTTGCAGAGGCAGGGGAAGAAGAAGGAAGGGGAGTGAGCAGGAAGAAGGAAATGATCAGACAACAAGGGGAATGAACATGACAAGTGGCCGTTGATGCAACATATTCTCTATCACCCTCTAGTGTCTGGAAGCATGCGGAGTTGTTCCTATTATCCAACAGCCTTCTGCCCACCCAGACAGGCTTTGCTCCATGCACCCAGGGTGGCACTGGATCCTCCCAGACTTTATTTATTTATTTTGATTTGTACCCCACATTTCTACTAAAAATGGCACTCAAGGCAGCTTACAATCACGGATAAAAACAACAATAAGCAAATACACTTAAAACAATCAAAAACACAACAACAACAGAGTAAAAGCAGCATCCAGCTCAACAGACCCACTTAAGGCACACTTGAATAAAGTGAGCTTTGCTTGCTGACGGAAGGACAACAGAGAGGGAGCAGACCTAGCCTCCCTCGGCAGGGAGTTCCACAGCCGGGGAGCGGCCACCGAGAAGGCCCTCTTTCGCATTGCCACCAAATGTGCCTTTGAAGGTGGCAGTCTTAGGAAGGGCCTCTCCTGAAGATCTTAAGAACCAGGCAGGCTCATATGGGAGAAGGCGCTCTTTGAAGAAGGCAGCCTTTGAAGACATGAAGAAAGATAAAAGGGCTTCTTGTTAAGCAACAAGGACTTCCTGAGCTCTGGTATGTTTCTGTGCACCTGTGGCTGTCCTTCAGACTCCACTTCTGGCTTGCTTCTTGATCCTAGCCCCGACAACAGGATGCTGTTGCATTGCCCAAATAATAGCATGAAGATGTCAGCACTATGCAAGGCTGGAACTGAATACTTTGCTTTAGGGTCAAGATGAAATTCAAGCTGGCATTTCATTTAGATCAAGGTTGCAGAACTTCAGGTGCAAAGGGCAAATCCAGCCCTCCTGGAGTCCCAACCTGGCCCCACCATCTTTCCCTTGACCACTGGTAGTTTCCCAATTTAGTGCAGGTGTCGTCCCCCCCGCCCCCATTCTAAGAGGTTTTAATGCCTCTCCTAGGACTTAGTTACTGGCAGTGAGAACTTGAAGCTAAAATATGTTCATTTTAGGATCATAGAACCACAGGGTTGGAAGGGGCCTGCAAGACCATCGAGCCCAACCCCCTGCTCAATGCAGGAAGCCTGATTCCCAGGCAGTCTCCCATCCAAGTACTAGCCAGGGCTGGCCCTGCTTAGCTTCTGAGATCAGACGAGATCAGGCGCACCCAGCCCTTTCTTGTCGTGACTGGTTGGCCCTTCTCACCATCGTGTGGAAGACTGTGACCAAGTGATCTGTCTTTTCAGTGCCAGCTTCAGGAGGGAGGGGCTTTCCATGCCCCCCCATTCAGTGAGTCTGCCTTCTCACTGCCATTGCCCCTCCTCCTCTTTCTCCTCATTGCTCGCTCGACAGGCAGAGAGCCAAGGAGCAAGCAGGCCTTGGCATCTCTTGCTCCTCCTTCCCACCACCGCCATTGTCTGTGCAGGAGCAACGGGCAGGTGAACAAGCAGGCTGCCATGGTGAAGAGGAGGAGCGACTTGCGGGGGGGATGCTGATGGGGTGCGGGTCCTCAGCTGGTGCCTGAGCATGCCTACCCATGATGCCAGCCCTGTGTCTCTCCAGCCTGCTGCCCAGGGGCTAACTGTTGATGGGTAACAGTCAGTGGTGCAGTGGTAAATTTGGAAATGCAGGAGCTCACTGTGACAGTCTCCAAGGGCAGTCCAAAACTGTCAGGCAGCCGTGTCGATCCATATCTACAACCCAGTGCTAAGAGTTTGCATCTCCACTGGGAGCATGTGGTAAAGCAAAGAGGTCTTCATTGCCCATACCAGACCAAGTCATCCCAAAGACTTTGCGTTCCAACATGGAACAGTATATTGTTGCTTGGAAAATTCATTCCCCGCACAGCTACAGTGAGCATTGCAGTTGAGCACAGACGGAAAAGGGAATCCTGAGGGGGGTGGCAGATGACATCAGAGTCCCTGCTCATGAAAAAGTGCAAGGGCTGCATCCCTGCGAGCCCTGCCTCCACTAAACCACTGGTAACAGTCCTTACGGCTCATTATCTTTTGGACCGCCTTTCAAGCAGAGGACACCTTCAAATAAAAGATGGTCCTCTGGCAGCCCTTCAAATAGAGGACACTGCTCTGTAAAAGTGGACACCCAGCCACCCTATCATCCCCTGGTTTGCCTGTGGTGGATTATTGGCCATACACAGTGGAGGCTGGTGGTTCCGATGTCAGTGGGGCAATGAATCCTCTCTGGGTTTCAGTCAGAACCGGTCAGAACTTTAAAGGAGCTATCCAAGGTGCAGAAGCACCTTGGATAGCTCCTTTAGAGTTCTGACTGGTCCTGACTGAAACCTGGAGCAGATTCACCACCCCATTGACATCAGAGACCAGCCTCCACTGGCCATACAATCACCATGGAAATGTGTTATTTCAGAGCTGAGCAAAGCAGGCAGGGATCTTTCCTGCAGGATCCGGAGAAGGCGTTAGGGTCTTTAAGGCAGGAGCAAGCTTCCATTGTAACATGAGGTTATGGAATTGAAGATCAGGAGCATTGAAAGAGACCGTTCTCATAACACCAAAGGTTAGCTGAAAGGTAGCCGTTGAAATAAAAGATTGAGGGCTATAATCTGAGCTTGTGAGCTTTGGCTTGAAAGAATGTACATTTGAAAGCGGGGGGATTGACACAAAGATATCTGTCAAGGAGAAAGCGGCCGAGCTGTCTACCATGTCAGCAAGAGATGGATTAAAGGAGGCAAATATTTTGCAATGGGAATAGTTTATTGGACAGAACTCCCATAAACAAGACCAAAATCGTTAAATACACACACACACACACACACACACACACACACACACTTTAAATAAGAGTTTGGATGCAAAGGTTATATACTGGAGAGGAAACATCATTCTGTTGCTAGAGACTGGGACAATTCTATTTCATTTTTTAAAAAACAAGAACAAGGGCATCATGTCAGATTCAGAAGATACCAGATTTCTTCTGAATCTGTCCATGGGTCCATCAAGCCCAGTACTGTCAACTATAGGGGTGGGCAACTTGCAGCCGTCTGGATGTTTTGGCCTGCAACTCCCATCAACCCTAGCTTGCGTAGCCAATGGAAGGAGTCACGGGAGTTGTCAGCCAAAATAGCTGGAGGACCACAAGTTGCCCAGCTCTGGTATACTGCAACTGACATTAGCTATGTATGGTCTCAAGTAAAGATCTCTCCCAGCTCTGCTACCCCAGATCCTGTTGGGTGAGCTTGGGACCTCTTGCATGTGCACATTGACCCTGGTCTTTGGATCCTTCTGCTCCTGCCAGTTGTTTATCTCCCACTCTTTGAGGCATCCATATTTTTCACAGCGGCCCACTTCCCCCAGGGCCGGCCCTACCATGAGGAAGAGTGAGGCAGTCACCTCAGGAGGCAGATGTTGGGAGATGGCAGCAAGGTCTTGGAGGAGAGAGCCATGGGCCATGTGGCCTCCCATGAGCTAGCTTGCTGCCTTCAGGTGCAATGGAGAATGCTGTTGCATCACCAGTGTCCAAGAAAGATTTGGCTGCCAGCCACAGGAATGTAGGAAGGTGATTTATACGGAGTCAGACCCTTGGTCCATCTAGCCCAGTATTGTCTGTGCTGACCAGCCGCTGCTTTCCAGGGTTTCAGGCAGGAGTTTTTGCAGCCCTACCTGGAGATGCCGGGGATCGAACCTGGGACCTTCTGCATGCCAAGCAGGAGCTCTTACGACTGAGCTACAGCCCCTCCCAAGCTACACCTCTGACCTCTACCCATGTAGCTCTTCCACTGAGCTACAGTCCAGTCATCTTCTGCACATGGAATGGGAACGGGAACCATCTTGTTCATCGCCTCGGATGGAAAAACGTCTTGGGCCAGCCCAGCCTCCCTGATAGGATGAAAAGTCCAGGGGCAACCTTTCATAAGGTCAGTTGCCTTCTGAAGAGACAATATTGGAGGCTTTACGAAATGTTGTGTGTGCATGTGTGGTAATATCTGTTTATTATGCATGCTGATTCCAGCTTTTCCAAACTGGAGAGGGTTCAGAGGAGGGCAATGAAGATGATCAGGGGACTGGAAACAAAGCCCCATGGGGAGAGACTGAAACAACTGGGCATGTTTAGCCTTGAGAAGAGAAGACTGAGGGGAGAGATGATAGAGCTCTTCAAGGACTTGAAAGCTTGAGGAAGACCAGGATCTCTTCTCAATCATCCCAGAGCGCAGGACATGGAATCATGGGCTCAAGTTACAGGAAGCCAGATTCCAGCTGAACATCAGGAAAAACAATATGTTAGAGCAAGACAACAATGGAACCAATGACCTAGGGAGGTGGTGGGCTCTCCCACACTGGAGGCATTCAAGATGAAGCTGGACATCCACCGGTCAGGGATGTTTTGACTTGGATTCCCACACTGAACAGGGAGTTGGACTTGATAGTCTTATAGGCCCCTTCCAACCCTACTATTCTATGATTCTACAATCCTATAATTCTAGCAAGGGACATGCAGTTTTGCTTTGTTTTTAATTGGAAACATTCCTATCCCAATCTTCTGCTGAAAAGGTTCTCAGAGCAGCTTACATACGACTGATAAAAACAGCCCCTGACTTCGGGCTTGCATTCTAAGAGACCCAGCACAAAAGGAAAAGGGGATGGGGGGAAGAGGAAAAAACAAATGTAGGCACCAGTTCTTCAGTGAAAGAGATTGCAAATTGAACAGTACTTCTATGATCAGCTGGAATGGAAATAGCTCAAAGAGGATGAGCGTGGTGAAGCTGGTCCCTAAGGAAGTGCAATGAAGTGGTGCTGCTCCCCTGTGCTGTTGCCTCTGCTGCCAGAAAATCTATACTCGCTTGCAAAGCAGAATCAGTTGGTTTCTCCAAATGCAGACACCACGTCCTTGGGGCTCCTCAGGCCCCATGGAAAACACTCATTTCCTCTCTCTCGTCTTCATTCTAAACTGCCAAACACTTCTCTTCCTCCCCTCAGCCAAGCAGGCATGGTGCATATGGTAGCTGGTAGCCACCAGACACTTTCAGCTTTCAAACTATCCAAAAAGTCACTTTGTGTCAGTGGAGGCCAGTGGCTCTGATTTCGGTGGGGCTGTGAATCCATTCTGGGTTTCAGTCAGAACCAGCCAGAACTCTAAAGGAGCTATCCAAGGTGCTGAACACTAGCCCCAAACCAGGTTAGGCACCCAAACCAGGCCCAAGGATTAGAATAATGTTTTAAGCATGTATTTATTGTATTTTATAATTTTATTTAAATTTATTTACCTTATAATTTATTTTCAGCATGTATTCATTTATTTTATTTTATAATTGTATTTTATAATTGTATTTAAATGTATTTATTTTATAATTTATTTTCAGCATGTATATATTTATTTCATTTCATAATTTTCTTTCATAATTTTATTAAATGTATTTATTTTATAATTTATTTTCAGCATGTATTTATTTATTGCATTTTATAATTGTATTTTATAATTGTATTTAAATTTAGTTATTTTATACTTTATTTTCACCATGTATTTATTTATTGCATTTTATAATTGCATTTTATAATGTTATTTAAATTTATTTACTTTATAATTTATTTTCACCATGTATTTATTTATTTTATTCCATAATTTTATTTCATAATTTTATTTTAATTTAATTATTTTATAATTTATTTTCAGCATGTATTTATTTATTGTATTTTATAATCTTTAAGAGTTCTGGCTGGTTCTGACTGAAACCCAGAATGGATGCACAGCCCCACCGAAATCAGAGCCACCAGCCTCCACTGCATTGTGCATTTCAAAGAGGACCAGATGCTAAGATCCAGTTCCTAAGATCTTCTGGAGAGGCCTTCTTTCGAGACCTCTTCCTTCAGAACTGCATTTGGTGGTGACCTGAGACAGGGCCTTCTCGGTGGCTGCTCGCAGGCTATGGAACTCCCTCCCAAGAGAGGCTAGGTTTGCTCCCTCTTTGATGTCCTCCCTCCAGCAGGCAAAGACCACTTTATTTAAGCAGGCCTTTAACTGTAAGTGGGTCTGGTGGGTTGGGTGCTGCTTTTAATAATATTTTTTTCTGCATGTTTTTATTGCATTTCAGTGTTTGTTTTAATCCAGTTTAATTGGTTCTGTAAGCCACCTTGAGTGCCCTTTTTTGTAGAAAGGTGGGGTGCAAATAAAAACAAAAACAAATACATGCTTAAAACATTATCCTAATTCTTGGGGCTGGTAAGTCGACTAGGATGACCACTTACTTCCTTTTTGATAAAAAGGGGACAACAGAGGACATTATAACACCGACTCTGGCCTGCTCGCACTGGCTGCCTGTATATTTCCAAGCCCAATTCAAGGGGCTGGTTTTAACCTATAAAGCCCTACATGGCTTGGGACACAATACCTGATGGAGCGCCTCCCCCGACATGAACCTATCCATACACTACGCTCAACACCTAAGGCCATCCTCCGGCTGCTTACTCCGAGGGAAGCTTGGAAGACAGCGTCAAGGGAGAGGGCTTTCTCAGTGGTGGCCCCCAAATTATGACCTGACGAGGCCCACCTGGCACAAACATTGTTATCTTTTCAGCACCAGGTCAAGACCTTTCTCTCCTCCCAGGCATTTGGTAGCATATGATGAGTTTTAATTGATCCTGGATTTGTCTTACAGTTATGGTTGATTGCTAGAAGTTCTTTTTAGATATATGTTGTCTTTGGGTATATTGTCTGTGTGTGTGTGTGTGTGTGTGTGTGTCTAAATGGAAATAGTTTTTAACCTCTGTATACTGTATTTTTAATTTTTTTAATCTTTGTAAACTGCCCAGAGAGCTTTGGCTATGGGGTGGTATAGAAATACGATCAATCAATTAATAATAATAATAATAATAATAATAATAATAAAGAATAAGAATTTATTACATGTCTATGCCACCCCATAGCTGAAGCTCTGTTTACAAAGTTTACAGAGATTAAAAACCATTAAAGATACAGTATATGAAGTTTAAAAACCATTTACATAAAAACATACAAATAGACACACAAGCATATATCTAAAACCAACTTTGAGCAATCAGCCATAACCTTAAGACAAATCCAGGACCTGATGAGAACTCAGGATATGCTGCCTGAGAAAAAAAGAAAGGTCTTAACCTGGTGCCAAAAGGCGCCAGGTGGGCCTGGTCGGGGGACAGCACTGAGAAGGCCCTCTTCTTTGTTGCTGCCTTCCAAGCCTTCCTAAGAGGAAGCACCCAGAGGAGGACCTTAGATGCCGAACGTAGTCTATGGATAAGTCCATCTTTGCATAACACGTACACGGGCTATTTTTTTTATTTATAGATCCAAGTTTACCAGTACTTGCTATAATTTAAACAGATTCCAATCCAGCTCACTGTAGTGATCTCTAGATGACCTGTGATGCCTGCTCAAGCTGGCTGTCCAGGTGCTAATGTGCCACTTCAAAGCCCTGAGCATCCCCTTCTTACGGTTCTTTATCTTTAAACCGGACTTGGACCGGACAGCCCTTCAAACAGAGGCTGCCTCCAAAACAGAGGACTGGCCTCTATAAAGTGGCCACCCTACAGTAGACTTTCTGTTCGACCCCAAACGTGCTGACAGCCACAGCAAGAATTAAAGCTTGCTGACCGATGCGACAACCTCTGTCAATTTCTTTTGTTCGATTATGCATGTTATGATTTGATCTGGTTAAAAATACTGCATTGAGTACAAAAAGATCCCCACCCCCACAAAGAAATATTTTCCTCTTAATATTATTGTAAGTTTGAAGTACACCCTCCCTGCGCCTCTCCCCCGCCCTTTACTTCTCAGTTATATGGAACCATTTAGGTAGAAACAACTGATGCATTCCTGAAAGGGGGGAACGCGGGGGCGGTCAATGCCACACATATCTAAAGTAGCCCATTGATACAGGCATAATTAGATTTTTATCAGTTTCAGCTAGGTGTAACTGTTTCATTATCATTGACCCGGATTAGTTTCCG
Source organism: Heloderma suspectum (assembly GCF_057233095.1). Taxonomy (NCBI): domain Eukaryota; kingdom Metazoa; phylum Chordata; class Lepidosauria; order Squamata; family Helodermatidae; genus Heloderma; species Heloderma suspectum. Next base: position 13,954,429 of record NC_139469.1, on the reverse strand, counting down.
GCATGTCTCCCTCATTAAAATCTACAACACCTATGCTAATAGGTTTAGTTTCCATCAAGATATAATGAGGACTGGCAGATCTGCATATTCTCCAAGCGAACCGAGAACAGAGACAAATACTCTGTTTTATTACCACCTGACAGAGACATAATGATTTCCTGAGAATCTCATTACCATCATATTATGCGATGATTTAACTGTAAAAATCCTCCCCGTGCTGCAGCAGCCTGGTTCCGGCTGGGCTTCTTCTGGAGGCTTGCGCAGTTATTTGTTTGCGTGAAAGGGAGACGCTCTGCCCTCCCTCCCATGGTGGTTGTCTTCCTTCTGCCTAATTTACATTTCTGTTTATTTGCCCTTATGTTTGCAAACAGCTCTCTGGGCTGGCTGGAATGTGTATGAGCGTGTGGTACGCTGCTGGAAGACTTAGGGAATCGCCTTCTCCTGATATAATTTAATCTGTGCGCACCTTGTCAGGTGCATAAGGGGAAAATAAGAGAGCGCTTGGGAACAAATTGTGAATCCACTGGCACGGACTCTGGAGACGGAGCTGGGAATCTCGGGGTTAGAGGCCAGGCCCCAGACTTGTTGCGTTCTTACAGACGATCAGCCCCAAGGTTGTTTTCCGGCACAGAAGCAGTGGTGCAGTTAGATAACTTTAGATAAAGTTCTTAACCCCCCCCCCCCCGGCAACTTTTAGTTGATAATGTGTATTACTTTACCACTTGGGGAGAGGACTAGAAGGAGAAACTGCTTTACCTAGGCTGCCTTCAGACATGTGCTTGCCTTGCGCTGCGCATCTGCAGACCATATGGCTTTCTTGACACTGAGCTTTTATCCTCCGATTGAGATTGCTCCTTCATGGAACTTTGCGGGCTCTTTACATGATGCCGTGAACCTCCAAAGCATCTCCTGCACTAAATGCCCTTTGTTCTGTTTTGAAACAGATCACAGATAATGAGCTATCAAATTACCCCATTGTGTTTTGTTTGAGTTCCCTCCGTGACAAGAGGAAAAGCAGCAAGAAGAGGAGTGAAATCAATGGAAGATATGGAAGACTCAGATACAGGGAGGAGGAGGGGGAAGGGGGGGAAGGAAGCCCTTGTAAAGGGAGTCAGTTGTGATCCTGCTAGGGATGTACGAATCACTTACCTGTTCTGGTCGGGGCATCCGCTGGGGGGGGTAGGCGCTCCGTCCCTCCCCCCAGGAATCCTCGCCGGCTGGCTCCGCTCTGCGGGGATTCCGCGGAGCCGCCGGCCGGCTCCGCCAGCAGCCGGACATCCAGCTGCTGGCTAGCAGGGACGCAAATGGCGGCTGCTGTAGCCGCCGTCGTTTGCGTCCCTGTATTCAGCCGTGATAGGCTATGTAAAGATTTACATAGCCTATCACGTCTGGGTTAAAAAAAAAAAAGGCGTACGCAAATGGCGGTGGCTACGGCCGCCGCCATTTGCGTTCCTTATTTTTGGCCGTCTTAGTCTACATAAATATTTACGTAGACTAAGACGGCGAAAATAAGGGGGAACGCAAATAGCGTAGCGGGCGCTACTTGCGTCCCCCTTTATGTTCACCGTCTTAGTCTACATAAATATTTACGTAGACTAAGATGGCCAAAAATAAGGAACGCAAATGGCGGCGGCCATAGCCAGCGCCATTTGTGTACGCGTTTTTTTTTTTAACCCAGACGTGATAGGCTACGTAAGTCTTTACGTAGCCTATCACATCTATGTAAAAAAACAAAAAAATAGAAGCAACCAGACTGCAAATGGCGGTGGTGGCAGCTGGTTGGAAGACCAGCCGCCGCAGTCGTTGCCAAAGCCGCCACCGTCCGGAACATCTGCCCCAGGTAAGTCTCGTCCCAGGGGGGATCCGCGGGGGGCGGGGGTGTGTGGCAGGCCATTCCGCCATCGATTTCGGGGGGCCGAATGCACTGCCATTCGGCCTCACCGAGATCCGTGGCGGAATTCTCTGACATCCCTAGATCCTGCATTTAAAACGGAAGCAGAAAGCCCCATTTTAAATGCAGGATTTTAGGCTGGTGTAGAGATGCCCTGTATCTGGCCTTGATCCTCTCAGCCGGAGGATCAAGGCCAGTGACAGAAGCTGAAGAATCTATTGGGCTTGGATATACCACTGGGGTGATTATCTGGACTTGGTTCCACACTGTTATTGTTACTGGTTATTGGCTCCACAATGTTATTGTTGTTGGTTCCATTGTTATTAGTTCTAAGTTGATTCCACCTGGTTCCACATTGGTTGATTATCTGGACTTGGTTCCACATTGTTATTGGGCTTTTAGTATGCATTGCTTTTATACCCTCTTCTAGTAGAGGATATTCCATTTTAATTTCACCTTTTCTTTTTCTTCTTGACCTCTTTTTAAGTACTTCTTCTTCTTAGAATCATAGAATAGTAGAAAGGGGCCTACAAGACCATCGAGTCCAACCCCCTGCTCAATGCAGGAATCCAAGTCAGAGCATCCCTGACAGATGGCTGTCCCATCCTCATCTTGAATGCCTCCAGTGTGGGAGAGCCCACCACCTCCCTAGGTAATTGGTTCCATTGTCATATTGCTGTAACAGTTAGGAAGCTTTTCCTGATGTTCAGCTGGAATCTGGCATCCTGTAACTTGAGCCCATGATTCCATGTCCTGCACTCTGGGATGATGGAGAAGATCTTCTTCTCCTTCTCCTTCTCCTTCTCCTTCTCCTTCTCCTTCTCCTTCTTCTTTGCGAATTCAGAGCAATCAGGTCACAATGGTAGTCACCAGGGCCCAGAAAGGCCAAAAAAGTATTATTACCTTACCTCAAAATGTAATGCCTTGCTGCATTAGAAGGCCTTCCTGCTCATTTTATTTTCATTTGTTTATTTTAAGAATTTTTACTCCACTCTCCCCACCAAAAAAGGAGTCGCTCAAAGCAGCTTATGAAATATATATTAAAAACCCCATTAAAACAGTAATAACTGATAATTAAAAACACATTTACAATGGCCCAATCTAATCTACACTATGCCCCCTTTCATTTGCGAGGCACTACTGTGCCAGTATCTATTCAAAACCCCAAATTGCTGGGGTGAGGGCACATGCTCATCGATACAGCACAGTATCCACCATTCTTATAATGCAATCGAGTGCCACATGGTGTTGTAATTATGGGAGAAGCAGGAAGAGTATGAAAGGCCATGTGTGTTGCTTCTTTTGTGTTTGTAGCACAAGCACATGCCCAAAGCCTCAGTCTAGTGGTGCAGTTGTGGGAGAAACGGGAGAGCACGTTGCTGTTTTAGGTTGCCTTTTTTTGAGACCACTAATTGTATGCACACCTTCGATGCTGTACATGAATGGAGGTTTACAAATTAATGGGTTATTCAGAGCTGTGCAACTGTGCAGGTGCGCAGTAAAAAATATAGCTGGGAAAAAACATGGAGGAGGAGGAAGCCATTTCCAAAACTCCTTGAATATCTCACTGTTTCAAAATAGAGCTTTGTTGCACAGGCACGTGTTGGCCAGGGCTGGCCCAAGACATTTTGCTGCCTGAGACAAAGAAGAAGATGGCACCCCTCCCATTAAATGCACAAAAGCTAAGTGGACTGGCAGGGGTGCAGTGGTGAGTTTTGACGTTGAGTCCCTTGTCGTGACAGCCCATGTAGCCCCCCCACCCCGAGAGTCCAAAAATGCAGGCAGCTGCATTGATCCAGATCAACAAACCACTTCTCGCAGTTCTCATCTCTGCCAGGAACACAGGCCTTTTGTAAAGCTCATGGGTTGTAATTGCCCAGTTACGGCCAAGCCACCCCCAAATACTTTGCATTGTAACAGGGAACAATGCATTGTTGCTGGGAAAATTCATTTCCCCTGTGAGGATTGCGGCAAAGCTCGGAGGAAACAGGGAAGGCTGAGTGAGGTGGCAGATGATGTCTGCGTCCCTGCTAATAAAAACAACGACACGAAAATGCAATTGCTATGTCCCTGCGAGCCCTGGCTCCACTATACCACTGCAGTTGAATCTTTCTTCAACATTGGCCATGAGACAGCATCCTCCTCTGCACATGAAAGTAGCAGACTAGCTTAGAGGGTGCAGGACAGGGCCTACTCTCCTCTAACAGCCTGCTGCCACCTGCTGGTATCTGCCTCCTGAGGTGACTGCCTCACTCGGCCTAATGGTAGAGCCGGCCCTGGAGATGGGCTGGCCATCTCTTTCCTATGGAGGTAGACAAATGCAGCTAGATGATGGCTGGCATTTTGGCACAGGACAAGTCACAGCTACCATGGTTATTGATCCAATTAGTGCTATGTGCCTGTAAATGAACATCTCCTTCTCTCCGTCCCCGCCCCAGCTTTCTAAAATCATTTGCTGTTTGTTTGCTTGCTCATAATTTAGACTTGTTATGTCACCAAACTGTAAACACAGTCTTTCACCTGGGAGAGCCATTGCTGGTTTATGGAGCAGACTTCCCGGTTGGAAAATGAACCATATGGTGTGTATGTCAAAGACAAGGGAAAGGAAGCAAACCTCTCAATACAGAGGTAACAGATTGACTCCTAATTAAGATCAGATGGCCCTACGATTAATCAGGCACTCTGTAAACCCCTATATTTCTTACCTTCATCTTGGAAGTAAAGCTGTCTTAAGAGGCCATGAGTAGGTAACTAAAGTGTCAGGAACGCGTTGCCTAAAGGACTGTGCCTAGCAGTTGGATCAGTGACAGAATTAGTCAATTTAGCAGTGAAACATAGAGCCAGTCGCATACTTACCAGGCCGGACAATCTTTTTCCATTTGTGGAAGAGAAGGTGCGCATACCCTCTTCTTTACACTTAATTAGGGATGGCGGAGAATTCCGCCATGGATTCCAGTGAGGCAAGATTCTTTAGAATCCGGCCCCCTGGAATCCGTTGCAGAACGGCCTCCTGCCCCCCACGGAATCCCGCTGGGACGGCACTTACCTGGGGCGGATTCGGCAGTGGCGGTGGCAGATTCGGCGGTGGCGGCTCCGGTGGCTCCGACGGTGGCGGCGGCAGTGGCTGGTCTCCTGGTCGGCTGTGGCAGGGCCAGAACGGGGAAAAATAAAGGAACGCAAATAGTGTCCACTACGCTATTTGCGTTCCCCCTTTTTTTTGCCGTTTTATCTTACATAAATATTGACGCAAGATAAGTCGGCGAAAAATAGGCCACGCAAATGGCGGCCGCTGTAGCCACCGCCATTTGTGTATGCTGCGTGTTTTGTTTTGTTTTGTTTTGTTTTGTTACATTAGCCGTGATAGGCTACGTAAATTCTTATGTAGCCTATCATGGCTGGCTGCAAGGACGGCTGCCATTTGCGTCTGCACCAGGCCGTCCGCGGCCGGAAATCCAGCTGCGGATGGCCCTGGCCGGCTGCTCTGCGGCCTGGCAGCGGAGTGGAGCCAGCCATCGAGGATTCCGGGGGGGAGGGCCGGATCGCCTCCCCCCCTGTCGAGGATTCCACGCAGAGGGACAGAGCAAAGGTAAGTGAGTTTCATACATCCTTACACTTAATGTCTTGCATAGCAAGAGTACTCTGTCCAAAGCAGGGAATACATCAAGGGTAGGCATGGTTGGGCCCACACCCCAGCAGGGGCCTATCAACAAGAACCCCCTGGTCTTGCTCCTCCTCTTCACCATGGCAACCTGCTTGCTCTCCTGCCTCTCGCTCTGGCCCAGTGGTGGTGAAAAGGAGGTGCAGCAGCAGCCTCGGCCTACTTGGTCACTGCCAATCCAGCAAGCAAGTGGTAGCGATGATGAGAAAGAGGATGAGGAGGAAGAGCAGCTGGGGACCATGGTGGTGAGAAGGTCAACTCGCTGAGAAAGGGGACCACTGAAGATGCCTTGCCCTCAAGGGCTCTCAAAAACCTGCAGCTTGCACTGGTCCAAAGGCCAGTATGCCAAGAAATCTGGTTTGTGGAGATGTCCCCACTTGAAAAAGCAGGGAAGACAGCACAAATCAGGATTTTGCACGGAGCACATGTACCTGCTAGTACACCATGGGACAGGTGAGGATGTGAACTAGTTCAAATTTTTCAGCTGGAATGAAAGTTTGTATCCTGGGTGGGGTGGAGGGAAACCAGTGACAAAGAGCAGGAGTGGGCTAGGTAAGCAGATCTTGGAAGGGAGGTCTGTGGTCATGGATAGAATGTCCAATCTTGAAGGTGACATTGTCCCAGGAAGGCTTTAAATATGAAGGGAGCTCCCAGCCTTCTAACTGGCTGGGCTAGGAGCCAATCAGGGATTGAGAAATCATGGGCATGTTTTCCTAGGTCATCTTTGCTACCTTCCTGACTGGTTCCTTTTTTCCAGTATTCTATTCATACCAGAGCTGAAATGAATTTTCGCTCAGATTTGAAGTTTGGTAGAAGCTGATAATACAACTTTTCAAACTCCCAGCATCTTCATTATAAAAAATGTTTTTTATCCTCATTATTATTATAAATATTATTTATTAATTCTGAGTGTGGTTTTTGTTGTTGTTGCATGTAATGCTTTTACACTGATGTTATTGAGTATTGTTAGCAGCCTTGGATTTTCTTTGAACAAGGAAGGTGGGATCTAAATATTTCAATAATAAATTAATAAATAAATATTTTTTGAAAATTGACTTTGAGGGAATACATTTTATAAATCTTGTTGATGAATTTTGCAGAAGAATATCACCAACGTCATCAAATTACATTCTTTCCCCATATAACTCCTAAATTTAAATGTATCTATAAACAGACAGGTTGCATATGCATGATGAGCTGTGGGGGGAGGGGGGAGTGGGGAGGTCATCAAAAGCAGCATATAAATTTGGGGATGTGGAGAAATGAGGTCATTTTTGCATTTTAATGTGAACTTGCCTAAATTTGCACCTTTGAACTAAGACACAAACTGAAACTCTGTTACCTTTGAAATGTGAACGCCTCTGAATTTTGCAATGGAGTTCTCTCATGAAAAAAAATCCATACTAAAATGTGCATAGTGGAGAAACAGTCACACAAAATGTGTATATTGGTGACAAGAACATTTGAAAATGCATTACATTTGGTCAATTGCTTGCAGAAAATGCGTATATTAGGCAGAATTGTATATTAAAATTGTATATTAGGCAAAATTGTGTACAGAAATCCAGATACTGGGAGAAATGTGCTAAAAAATACATACACATTTTCATGCTAGCTTCCTCCCCAAATGCTCAACATTCATGACTGACTGCATTTATAAGATTGGGGGGGGGGGATCAGAAATCAGAAATGGAGAGAAATCAAAACTGACAGATTTGTTCATCTCTATATAAATTAGAATTTTTGAGAATATTTCCATAATTCATATTAAGGGAGTGGGATTTCCTCAGAGCCTTACAGAGTTGCTTAGACAACATGGTCAGGTCTGTGCTCCCAAGGAGCATACAATGCAAAATAGATAGTGAGAAAGCAACAGGGAGAAGATGCTCATGCTAAAAGACTCGCCGCCCCCTTTCCTATTTTGCTGGAAATAAAACTCATGCTTTCTCCCTTTCTGCATGTATTTAAGATGCTGGCCTATAGGAAAGATTGAAGGAAGGAAGATATGTTGGAGGTGGTGGTGGAAGGAGCGAGATGCACACGTACACTAATAGTTTATTTGAGTAATGAGGCAGCAAATGCTATGGAACTCAAAATGCCATCCCATAAACAACGAGGCTGCTATTACAGTGCTCATCTCCAGGATGAGAATATTATCTGCTGGAGGTTGGATTTCTTTCTTTTTGTTCCCCTCCCCCTTTATAATTCTTGCATACAAAAGGAGCATTACATTGATTGTATTGACTAGGAAGAAAATAAGGTCACTGCACAAAGAAGCGATGGAGTGGAACTCGATTACGGATGCTGCAAAGGGTTGTGTTTTAAATAATCTCAGGGAACCTTCTGGCAAGAAGGATTCTATTCCATTTCTTGCCGTGCATGCTGTCGGTTGCACAACGTAGTTAACAACACAACACAAAGAATCTCTCTTGTTCTTGCTCCGTGAGCTCTGGGAAAGGAAAGTTAAACCTGGCCTCCATTTCCCCCTGAAATTCCATCCCCTGGGAGGGGGATGAAAAAGTTTAAAAAGTATCCATCGGAGTCAATGGAGACGACTGTCACCACTTTTTATAACCCTCTGGCATTTGTGTGTTGTCATTTCAGGAGGAAAAATGATACGGGAGGAAGGTACTCCGCTCTCCCAGAATATCATGGTTGGGACCACACTTACACCAGAGGAAGGAAAACAACCACGCGTAGCTACACTATGCACAATGAGCAGAACATTCACTCTGGCCCAGATTTTTGCACAAAATGTACAGCTGATAATTTAGATGTAGAGATGCACCTTTCACAACAATTAGTATCATTTAAATGGTAATACAATAATCTCACCTCTGTAGTTTCTCAGGGGCAATCTACATCACAACTTTAAACTGGTTTCAAAACCTGTTTTTAGTGATTGCAGCTACCAAATACAGGAATGCTGGGAATTGTAGCTCTAGGAAGAGGGGCCGCTTGGGCAGGGGACAGGGGTCTCTGGCAAAGACTTCTCAGTACCCTCATGAAACTGCAGGATCCCCTTAGATAAACCGGTTTGAAACCAGTTTAAAGTTGTAATGTAGATTGGCTCTCAGCCTGCTATCAAGGTGCAGCGTCCTTCTGGGGAGAAAATAGGACAACCCCCCACCCCTGAAGTTCGAGATAGGTGTGAAGCACCCTGAGTTTGGGGGATGAAAAGCAGGAGACAAACAAACGTGATATAAATGATGAAATGTTTATCCTTTTTCATAGGATATACCTTCAGCGAAATGGAAGTCTGAAATCTGTCTTTATCTGACACTTTACAGTCACTCAAACATACAGGACAGAAACAAAATAGCACTTATTTTCCCCCTTTCCCCTCTTTTTTAAGCAGCAGGCTGCAAAATCATTTTGTTTCTTAAAAGCCCGCGCTCGCCAGTGTTTGTGAACAGTGGCTTTTTGCTCTAAATAAAATGCAGCTTGCTCTTGAGCTGCTTCCGATGGGTTGGTGGCAGCAATTAACAGTCAAACACCATTTTCAAAGCTATCGCAGCTTCCCTGATAATAGTGTGCAAACAAAACCGTCGAACACAAAAGCCAAGTTCATTTCAGGCTCTGTGAGGAACATGAGGGAAAATGTTTGCCAACTGGGCAAAAACATATGAGGGGAAATATTTCCCTTCTTTTCCGGCTCTTATAAAGAAGTGTATTATAATAAACCGAAAAGAAAATTTAAAGGAACACACACATACCACAAAATGTGAAATAATAAGAGATATGTGCAATAATGAGAGAGGGGAGATGTGATGGTGCTCTCAAGTACTTGAAAGGTTGTCACAGAGAGGAAGGCCAGGATCTCTCCTTGATCATCTCAGAGTGCAGGACACGGAATCATGGGCTCAAGTTACAGGAAGCCAGATTCCAGCCGAACATCAGGAGAAACTTCCTGACTCTTAGAGCAATACGACAATGGAGCCAATGATCTAGGGAGGTGGTGGGCTCTCCCACACTGGAGGCATTCAAGAGGAGGCTGGACAGCCATCTGTCAGGGATGCTTTGACTTGGACTCCTGCAGGGGGTTGGACTTGATGGTCTTGTAGGCCCCTTTCAACCCTACTAGTCTATGATTGTAATAATAACAACAATAATAATGATAACAACAACAACAACAACTGATTTTTATACTGCTTTTCAAGCACTTATCAAATCCCAAAGTGGTTCGCATCAATAAAAAGCCCCTTCCGCCAGGATTACGAAGTAAAAAGACAAGACACACAAGGGAAGAAGAGTAGAGGGAAAAGGAAGAGGAGGGGAGATCAGTTTTTCAAGGCCAGAACAAGGTGGTGAGCTATAAGTGGATCATTCCATAATTAGGGAGCCACCAGCGGGAAGGCCCTCTCCCTTGTTGCTGTCAGGAGCACCCTAGCTGCCTCTTACAGTCCCCTCCAATAGCCAACTCAGGACACAGACGACGAGGATTCCTTCCAAGGCTTTATTCCTTTATTACTTAATGACTCTTACAGAAACTAATCACTAGCAACTAAGCAAGGAACTAACTGTACTGGGGAGATAGCAGAGTAGCCTATGCTCCAGGTAAGGCAGTTGGTCCCTATTTGAAGGAGAGCCGCGGGAAGACTCTGAACTTATGGGCTATGGAGAGTTCCTCCCTCTTACCTTTGGGTCCTTGGGACGCGACTGTTGTTTGAGCGCCAAGCGAGCAGAGCGCCTCCTTTCAGCGCCCTCCATCTGTTGCCACTCCCTGTGTCTGCGCCGAGCATCCAGCAAGCCCCCTCCAGTGCTCCTTCACTGCCAGGGTCACTATCTCTCCCAGGAATGCTGGCAGGAGGAATCTCTGCCAGCTGCTGTGCTTGTGAGAGATGAGCGAGCTCCTCTCCCATGGATTGCTGTTCTTCCTCAGAATCAGAACTGCTCTGGGGCTATATGGGCTCAGTCTCCACACTGACAGTTGCTGCCCTTCAAGCCCCCCTCAGCTTATGAACGAAAAGACAAGGCACGGATGGGAAGGGGAGTGGAGGGAAAGGAAGAGGCAGAAGATCAGTTCTTCAAGGCCAGAACAAGGTGGTGAGCTGTAAGTGGATCATTCCATAATTGGGGAGCCACCACAGGGAAGGCCCTCTCCCTTGTTGCTGCCCTTAGACCTCCCCCCCCCCATTGGCTTATGAACTAAAAGGCAAGACGCACAGCAGAAAGGGAGTGAAGGGGAAAGGAAGAGGTAGAAGATCAGTTCTTCAAGGCCAGAACAAGGTGGTGAGCTATAAGTGGATCATTCCATAATTAGGGAGCCACCACCGGGAAGGCCCTCTTCCTTGTTGCTGCCCTTCAAGCCCCCCTCAGCTTATGAACTAAAAGACAAGGCACAGATGGGAAGGGGAGTGGAGGGAAAGGAAAGAGAAAGAAGATTAGTTTTTCAAGGCCAGAACAAGGTGGCGAGGTATAAGCGAGCATTTAAATGCACTTCAGGCCTGGCTGATCTTCCCTTGCTGGTGTTCCGGTTGGAAATGGTGGCTCTTGTTCCTTTGGCCAATGGAAGGGGCCAGAGTGTTCTTTCCCTTCCTTGAGCGGTCCCAGGGTGACTGTCATCCAGAGCCAAGTGCTCTTTCTGGCAGAAGGGGGAAGTGAGCTCCCTGCAACTGCTCCTTCTCTGGCTGATGGAGGGGCCAGGTTGGTCTCCCCCTGAGCTTGATGTTATTCCTGAGGAGCAGCAGGTGTAGCCTCCCAGTGGGTCTTGGTCCCCTGTCTGATGGCAGAAGCCAGAGTGCGCTTTCCTCCTGCTCTCCAGTCCCAGGGCGGCTGGTTGTGCCAATTATGTTAGAGGCCGAGTCAGACACTGGAGCACCATTTCAAAGTGATAATTCGCATGTTGGGAGGGTTTGGATCATAGGATCATAGAATCATAGAATTGTAGGGTAGGAAGGGGCCTATAAGACCAGCGGGTCCAACCCCCTGCTCAGTGCAGGAATCCAAGTTGGAGCATCCCTGAAAGGTGGCTGTCCAGCTTCATCTTGAATGCCCCCAGTGTGGGAGAGCCCACCACCTCCCTACGTCACCGGTTCCATTGTCGTAGTGCTCTAACTGTCAGGACGCTTTTTCTGATGTTCAGCCAGAATCTGGCTTCCTGTAACTCGAGACCATGATTCTGTGTCCTGCACTCTGGGATGATCGAGAAGAGATCCTGGCCTTCCTCTCTGTGACAAATACTTGAAGAGCGCTCTCATCTCTCCCCTCAGTCTTCTCTTCTCAAGGCTAAACTAGGGATGTACAAAAGTTCCGCCACGGATCTCGGGGAGGCCGAATGCCAGCGCATTTGGCCCCCCGAAATCGGTGGCAGAACGGCCCGCCACCCCCCCGCCACCCCAGGACGAGACTTACCTTGGGCGGATCTTCCTGGTGGCAGCGGCTGCGGTGGCGGTTTCGTGGTGGCGGCTGCGGCGGCCAGTCTTCTGACTGGCTGATGCTGCCGCCATTTCCAGGTTAAAACAACAACAACAAAAAAGTGATAGGCTACGTAAAGATTTACGTAGCCTATCACGGATAGATTAAAAAAAAAACACCGTGATAGGCTACGTAAATCTTTACGTAGCCTATCACGGCTGACTTAAAAAACAAAACAAAAAAAACGCGCATATGCAACTGGCGGCGGCCATGGCCGCCACCATTTGCGTACACGCGTTTTTTTTTTTAAAAAAAAATCAGCCGTGATAGGCTACGTAAACATTTACGTAGCCTATCACAGCTGACTGCCGCCGCCATTTGCGTCCCTGCTAGCCAGCAGCCAGATGTCTGGCTGCTGGCGGAGCCGGCCGGTGGCTCCGCAGAATCTCTGCGGAGCACAGCCGGCCAGCCAGGATTCCGGGGGAGAGGAACAGAGCGCCTCCCCCCCCGGCCAGGATTCTGGGGGGAGGGACAGAATTCCTCCCCCCCACCATCAACATAATCCGCGGAAAGGTAAGTCACTTTCGTACATCCCTAGGCTAAACATCCCCAGTTCTTTCAACCTCTCCTCGTAGGGCTTTGTTTCCAGTGCACTGATCATCTTCATTGCCCTTCTCTGAACCTTTTCCAGTTTGTAGTATTGTTGAGCCAAGCATCCCCCATCTTGTAACCGTGCTTTTGGTTTCTTTTTCCTAGGTGCAGAACTTGGCATTTATCCCTATTAAATGTCATTCTGTTGTTTTCAGCCCAGTGTTCCAGCCGATCAAGATCACTTTGACTTTTGTTTCTGTCTTCCAGGGTATTAGCTATCCGATCCAATTTTGTGTCAGCTGCAAATCTGATGAGCATTCCCTGAACCTCCTCATCCAAGTCATTAATAAAAATGTTGAAGAGCACTGGGCCCAGGACTAAGGTGATTGTAATAAGCTGAGATATGGGCACGCATGCAGCCCTTTTCTGCCTCCCTTCATGGGAGGAGTAAATAAACCAGGAAGTCTTCAGTTAACCATAGTTTCCTGTTTCATCCAAACCAGGGAACTATGCTCAGCTGAACAGCTTCGTAACAAATCAGTATAGTAAGCCAACTTTAAACAATGGCTTGGAAAAGGGACCAACCCATGTTCAGTTTCTGGGGCTATTTGCAGAAATGGCAGAATACAGATGTGACGGATAGATAGAGTATTAAAACAAACCACACAAACCCAACTTGGCATAGATGATGTATTGTTTGAATCTATGCGCATACAGTAAGAGCTGGAATGTCCCATATCAGAGCAAAATGTAGACTTCATTTATATATGAAGGTAGAATATGCTATCTTTTGCATCAACACTTTCATTTTCTTCCTTTTCCTAGACATGGTATGATTTCCTCCTCCACTGAACAGTCCAACCAACCTCTCAGAAGCTGTACTATTTATCATCATTCCATGACTCACCCTTTCCCCTCAACACTGCAGGAGCTCAGCCAATGACAACTAATTTATCTGCCCCACTTTTTAATTTCTTATTGGGGTGGGAATTCCAGAAAAACGTCTATTTCTGCTTCATTGACTATGCTAAAGCCTTTGATTGTGTGGATCACAACAAACTGTGGCAAATTCTGAAAGACATGGGAGTGCCAGACCACCTTACCTGTCTCCTGAGAAACCTGTACGAGGGTCAAGAAGCAACAGTAAGAACCAGACATGGAACAACCGAGTGGTTCAAAATTGGGAAAGGAGTACGACAAGGCTGCATATTGTCGCCCTGCTTATTTAACTTATATGCAGAGTACATCATGAGAAACGCCGGGTTGGATGAATCAGAGGTCGGAATTAAGATTGCCGGGAGAATTATCAACAACCTCAGATACACAGATGATACCACCCTAATGGCAGAAAGCGAAGAGGATCTAGAGAGCCTCTTGTTGAGGGTGAAAGTGGAGAGTGCAAAAGCTGGTTTGAAACTCAACATTCAAAAAATGAAGAGCATGGCATCTGGCCCCATCACTTCCTGGCACATAGAAGGGGAAGAAATGGAAGCAGTGACAGATTTTATTTTCTTGGGCTCCAAGATCACCGCAGATGGTGACTGTAGCCATGAAATTAAAAGACGCTTGCTCCTTGGGAGGAAAGCTATGGCAAACGTAGACAGCATAGTAAGAAGCAGAGACATCACCTTGCCGACAAAGATTCGTATAATCAAAGCTATGGTTTTCCCAGTAGCAACGCATGGCTGTGAGAGCTGGACTATAAGGCTGAGCGCCAAAAAATTGATGCGTTCCAACTGTGGTGCTGGAGAAGGCTCTTACGAGTCCGCTGGACTGCAAGGAGGTCAAATCAGTCCATCCTAAAGGAAATCAATCCTGAGTGCTCATTGGAAGGACAGATACTGAAGGTGAAGCTCAAATATTTTGGCCACCTAATGCGAAGAGAAAACTCCCTGGAAAAGACCCTGATGCTGGGAAAGATTGAAGGCAAAAGGAGAAGGGGACGGCAGAGGATGAGATGGCTAGATAGCATCACCGATGCAATGAATATGAACTTGAGCACGCTCCGGGAGAGAGCGCAGGACAGGAAGGCCTGGCATGCTATGGTCCACGGGGTCACGAAGAGTTGGACACGACTTAACGACTGAACAACAACAACAACAACAACAGGAGTTTACACTAACGTATCCCTAAATCACCTCTTTTGTTGGAAAAGTGGAACTGTAATAAATGGAATAAAAACAAGCAAATATTTTAATTACTTTTAATCACTTTTTTAGACTCAGAGTGAACTGGGACATACAGGTGGTTTTAGATTAACTAAGCTATGTGGTCCAGCCAGTTTGAGTGGGAATGGTTATTCATTTCAGACTGCTAAGACACTTAATTTGGGAACAAAATAGATGTGTTTTTCTTTAATCCATCAAATGGGAACTGCGAAGAAAAAAATTAACAAAGGGGGTGGGCAGGAGGAGAAAAAACTCTTGTTTTTCTACTAAACTGCTTCTTTTCATGGGGAAAGTATTCCACTCTTAGGAATTGTCAGACTCAAGGAGATGCCTCCACTATACCACCCCACCACCACCATTTTGTGCTCAAAACAAACCTGTGAGGCAGGTTAGGCTGAGAGATGGTAACTGAGCCAAAGCCATCTAGGGCTCCTTCACATGGATCTTTTATCTTGCTACTGAGATGGCTCCTTCACGGAAGTTTGCAGGGTCTTTCCATGATGCTGTTAACCTCCAAGGCATCTCCTGCACTAAATGCCCTTTGTTCCGTTTTTAAATAGATTGCAGATAATGAGCTCTCAAATTACCCCGTTGTGTTCTGCTTCAGTTTCCTCCGTGAAAAGAGTAAAAGCGGCAAGAAGAGGAGTGAGATCAATGAAAGATAATGGAAGACTCAGATATGGGGAGAAGGAGGGGGAAGGGGAGGGGGGGAATGACGTGCATGTAAAGGAAGTCAGTTGTGATCCTGCATTTAACACAGAAGCAGGAAGCCCTGTTTTAAATGCAGGATTTTAGGCTGGTGTAGAGATGCCCCCAGTGAGCTTCATGACTGGGTGAGGATTTGAACCCAGCTCTCCGTGGTCCAGGTCAGATACCCTAACTACTCTCAGTAAGGCGAAGGAAGATATAATATACAAAAAGAGAACATACAGCAAGTCCCTCCAGCACGGTGAGAGCTTGCGGATGCAATTTGGTTGACAGATGTTCATACCAGAGAATGGAATGCTGGGTTCCAGGGCATGTAGCAAGTTGAACCAACCTGTTTCAGGCAGAGGTGGGGATAAATGAAGGCAGGTACTGGTGTCTGAATGGCACAGCAAGACTTTATTTTTTTTTTTTTAAAGCAGGGGTTGGTTGAACCTCTTTCAGCCTCAGGGCTGAATTCAGTTTTGGAGAAGCTCTCAAAGGCTGCATTCCAGTGGTGAGACTGAAACCAAAAGAGGGTGGACCTAAGGCAAATGGGGCAGGGCCCATGTACAAAACCCTTCACATGATATTGTAGATTAAAGCCCTTCCTGCCAGTAACTAACCCTTAGGAGAAGCCTGCCTTTCAACCTTTTAGAATGGGGGAAAAACACAAAAAAGCTGCGAAACCACTAAATGATCAGCGGTGGAGGAGAAAGGGCGTGGTGTCAAAGGATGGCTGGGCATCTGGTGATCTCAGCAGGTCTAGATTGAAACCTCGTGTGGGCCACATTTGGCCCACAGGCTGAGGTTCTACACCTCTGTTTTAATTTAAAGTACTGACCCTAGGAGTGTGGGAACTGATCAGCTTCTGGTCCTGCCAGCAAAACGCCACTGGGTGACTTTGGGCCAGTCACTGGCTCTCTTAGCCTAACCTACCTCACAGGGTTGTTGTAAGGATAAAATGGAGAGGAGGAGGAGGACCACGTAAGCCACCTTGGATGCCTTGCAGGAGGAAAAAAGGCAGGCTATAAATGTAGTTATAAATAACATTAAATTAATATAAATAAATAAATGGTCTTTCTATAAGACCATTTATTTATTTATAAATAAATCATAGAATAGTCATAGAATAGTAGGGTTGGAAGGGTCCAACAAGACCGTCGAGTCCAACCCCCTGCTCAGTGCAGGAATCCAAGTCAGAGCATCCCTGACAGACGGCTGTCCAGCCTCGTCTTGAAGGCCTCCAGTGTGGGAGAGCCCGCCACCTCCCTAGGAAGCTCTTGACAAAATGAGGGTAAATGGCTGCAGACACAATGGCTCAGGAGCAGTAAAATCTCCATGGGGCACACCCCCAATCCTCAGAAACAGGGTTATAGCACAGGGTTAAATCTTGGGGAACCCATCCTGGTGCAGCTCCTTCTCCTTCCAGCCCCACAGAGCAACCAGCTGATCACTGCACCCATCCGTGGCTCTTAAGGAAGCAGGCCATCTTTTCTTCCCAAAGTTGACAGAATCCATTGACGCTAAGAATGAGGTGAGCCCTCCTTTAGCCTTAATTGGACAAGGGAGACTAGCAGCCTTTGAGTTTGTAGGGCCCATATCCTGATACCTCAAAAACCCAGCCTCTCCCCCCTACAGAAAGCTCAAAAGTTAGTGCTAGCAACAGAGGTGCTAGCCAATCAGCAGCATTCTTTTCTTCCCCAGAGTTTGATCCCAGAGAGTATCTGAGCAGGAGAGAGTTTCTCAGTGACAACACAGGTACTAGCCAATCAGCAGGCTAACCAATCAGCAGAGCATTTTCTTCCCTAGGGCTTGATCCTGGAAAGGAAAAGTTTGGTTGGGCTGAGTGCAGTGAGGGCATTTCCACATCAACCTCACTGCTCTAAAATGGGTACATCTTCTCTTTACCCAGCATGCATGTGCAGGAATAAGCATGGCACAATTAGGCAAGATGTGAATGGGGGAATTTCTGGTTCATACCTCGGTTACAATGAGATACTATGCTACAGTGGCCTGACCTCTTGCTTGGTAATTCCTAGAATGCAAACTCCTCCTATTCAGTGTGACAGAGGCAAAAATTAAGAGCAATGCATGGTTGGCGGTGGGTGGGTGGGATGACATAATCGGAGTTCTCCACTCTGTGTTCATCTTGTCTTTCCATGGGTGAATTATTATAAAGAAAGTCGTGTCTCCATGGAGACAGGCATTATGGTAATGAGTGTTGCAGAGGGCTTCCCGTTGAGGAAATAATTACCTTGCCCTGTGCAGAATACTAAGCTCCAAGGGAGAGAGCACCCTTCAGTAACGGCTTCAAATAAATTCAGATTTGTATGAATCTGACCTCCAGATTCCACAGCGGACTGGCTTTTTCTGAGTCACATGGACTTGTGGACTAGTTTTTCAAATTTCGGGGGCGGGGATTTGCGCAAATGCATTCACTAATGCAGATGAGCACATTTGTGCAAGTGTGCATTAGTGCTAATGCGCATTAGTGCAAGTAGTGCAGAAAAGGGCAACTCAAATGATCAAGGGCCTGGAGCATCTCCCCTGTGAGAGAAGGTTACAACAGCTGGGATTGTTTCGCTTGGAAAAAAGGAGGGTCAGGGAGAGATGATAGAGGTGTACAAAAGGATACCTGGTGTGGAGAATGTGGATTGGGAGACATTTTTCTCCCTCTCTCAAAATATTGGATCCCGGGGTCATCCTATGAAGCTGATTGGTGGAAGATTCAGGACAGATAAAAGGAAGGACTTCTTCACACCTGCTCTGGTTGTATGGAGTCGCCATTTTAAAAATTTTAAATTTAAAAAATGGCAACTCCCATCAAAAAGCTGGCACTCATCCAGGGCTCAGAAGCTGGTGGCAGCAGCGGAGCACTGGCAATAGAGGCGATGGAGATGATGGAAGTAGCCACTCCTGTGAGCTCCTCAGGTAAGGATGTGGGGGTGCTGACGCGGCTGGGCCAAGATGCCGATGCTCCGAAGCACACTGGGTGCTTCAAAGAGCCCCTGACCCCCTCTGGGTTGCTCCGTGCCCCCTCAGCTTCGCCTCGGAAGGAGCCTGAAGCAGTCTGAAGTGGCCTGCTTCGACTCGGGGGTTTGGGCCTCAGGCCGAAGTGGTGCACAGCCCTACTTTAGAGTTCTGACTGGTTCTGTCTGAAACCCAGAGCGGATTCACTGCTCCACTTACATAGGAGCCACCAGCCTCTACTGCCCCCCCCAAAGAGGAAATGCATCACCAAAAGAGGACACTGATTTGCATAACATTCCCCTTCTCTGGAAGGCCCTTCACTGGTATTCCATTTTGTGAAATCATCTTCTCATGTTGGCTGCTCTAATGGTTGAACAGGCTTTTGGGTTTTGGAGTCTCATGAATTAGGATCATCAGCCATTCTTAATCCTCCTCCTCTGTCCCATAATATACAAATTTTACCATGGTAGCATTTTATTTCCAATCAGGAAGGAACACTGGAGAAATTAGATGCTTAAGTCTTGGAACTCCTTGCCCCTGATGAGGTGCTCAGTGTGGAACTGTCAGGGTTGGATCTGAGCCCATAGAGTCCCAAAGCAGCTCTGATTCTGAGGAAGAGATACAATCCATGGGAGAGGAACCCACTCGCTTTTCAGAGGAGCAGCTGGAGGGAGAGCCCCCCCCCACTCACATTCCTGGGAGCTACAGTCACCCTGGCATGGAGAGAGAGGGACAACTTCAGCTTCTAGGCGCAAGGCACAGGTGCAGAGTCAAGCAAGAAGTTGAGGGTGCCGAGAGGAGGTACTCAGCCTTACTGGCGTGACAACAACAGCTGCGCCTTGAGGCCCCACGAGATGGGGGGGACTCTCCCCTCCTACTCCTTAAGTTCAGAGACTTGCCGTGATTTTCTCCAAACGGAGACCAACTGATGTCCTAACTCTTAGATTCCCCTGGTAGGCTACTCCTTTGTATTTCCACTTAGTCTCAGGCAATTAGCATCTGTAAGCTTCATTAGGCTGAATGGAAATAAAGCCTTGGAAAGGAGCCCTTTTGTCTGAGTGTTGATTGATTCTGGCTACTGGAGGATTTCAGAAGGCAGCAGGGGCATTCCTGACAGGAACATTTCTGGGTTGAAGGGGAAAACCGGGGATCAAACTTTTGTAGACCATAACCACTCCTTTGATACTCTCCGGTTACAAGAGACTTGGCTTTGTGAACAAATAACACTTAATGGGTAGCTTGTCACTTCTTTGACCACAACTTGGCCAATACCTCCCCCCCTCCTGCCCCCAAAGAGGAAATGCATCACCATAAGAGGACACCAATTTGCATAACATGGCTAATTTGCAGGTAATTTGTGAGTGCGTGTGTGTTTGGTGCTATGTAGCCTACAGTGGGCAGTGGCAGGACTTTGGGAGAGGTGTCCAGGATGTTCACTCTCGAGCAGCAAGGCCTCCAAAAACAGCAGGGCAGCCTTACCACATCTTGAAGGCAGTGAAGTCATACAGATTACCATCCAAAATGCCCCCACCACTGAAGAACATTAAATCCAGAGTTTAAAGCTACTACCTAACTGTTCCACTGGGCAGAGTGTGGCTTCCCTAACTCTCACTCTGGCTGGTTGTAAGGATTGGGGCCAGAGGGAAGGGCAAGGGAATGGGCAGAAGTGAAGAGGGTGTTTTGTGCAAGGGCTGGCCAGAAAAGCCTGGAGCCAACACTGGAGAGCAGATATGGTCAGGCACCAGGCCTAGAGATGCTTTCAAAATTCTGCTCCTCCACTTTCTTCCCCATATCATTTTGATGTGTTCAGTATTATTAGCTGGTCTCGTTTCCAAAGTGGAACCGATATGTGAGCAATTTTCCATCCTTGCACAGATAGATAGATAGATAGATAGATAGATAGATAGATAGAATCATAGACTAGTAGGGTTGGAAGAGGCCTACAAGGTCATCGAGTCCAACCCCCTGCTCAATGCAGGAATCCAAGTCAGAGCATTCCTGACAGATGGCTGTCCAGGCTCGTCTTCATAGATATAGATATTCATTTTTGAATTTTGTGTAGAGCATGGGCAGATGCAGTTTAGCACAATTTTGCAGTTCTCTTGGTCCATTTATGTCTTTCCGTTCCCCACTCCATTCCTGATTCTGCTATTTGATCTTGCTGAATGTATAGACCAGTGGTAGGCTACCTGTGGCCCTCCAGATCTTGTTGCACTACAAATCCCATAATCCCTAACCATTGGCCATGCCATCTGGGGCTGATGGGGGTTGCAGTCCAACAACAGCTGGAGATCTCCAGGTTGTCCACCCATTGTATAGATCAACTCCACATGGTCTAGATCAACCTACCTTACATATTCTGCTATCTGGAGAAAATAATTCATTTTCTATACTGGTAAATGGTGTTTTAAGCTCCCTCTAGCAGAGATTAGGGATGTGAGTGAGTTCAGATTTCTATGAATCTGAACCACAGATTCCACAGCGGACTGGCTTTTCCCAAGTCCCACGGATTCTGTGGACTTGCAGACCAGTTTTGTTTTTTGTTTTTTGTTTAACTTTCCAGAATTTTACACAACTTTAGTTGTAGAAAAAAATGTAAAATAAAAAAAAACTGGCCAAAAATGTACATTTCCCCCATAAGCTAAAGCATGAAAATGTGCATGGGGGGGGGGGTGCATTTGCACAAGTGCGAATTTGTGCAAATTTGGGAAATTGGAAAAAAATCTGATTCTGCCAATCACTGGATGATGGAACGAAAGGCACCTGACAATCTGCAAAATAAAGACAGAATGGATTTTAGAAAATCTGTACATCCTTAGGAGAGATCCAATGAACCCTTGTCTAACATGGCCGACCCAAGAGAGAAGTAACTAAACCAGTGTTCAACTTTAGATTGCTGATATCATATAGTCCAGGGATGGGGAATGTGTGGCCTGAAGATGATGTTGGACTACAATTCCCATTGGCCCATTGTCTAGGGCTAATGGAACTTGGAGTCCAGCAATATCTGGAGGGGCACACTTTTCCCACTCCTGATATAGAATAAAGTGAATGGGCTTCTTTTCAGATTATTTTCTGGGCAAACCCTATGTAATGTTGAAAGCGCAAGTTGGCAGTCCAGTAGTTGTATGGATCCCCCCAAAAACTGAGATGCATTTTTTTTTAAAAAAACCTATTGGGTAATTAAACATGTAAAATAAGCACTATCATCAGCTCTGTAATGAATGGGGATGGTGGATGATAAGGGGGAATGCACACATACCATCTTCTCTATTACTTTATAGTTTTTTTTCCTGAAAGAAATACTCCGGTTGCATCCATTAAAAATCCTCTTTTATTTCCTTTCACCCCTCCCTCACTGTCAATTAAACTTTGTTAGCATGAATTGAATATGGGGAGAGGATCAGAGCAATAATGCAAAAAAGTAATTACCGAGTTGAAGAATGCCATAGTGGTTAGCCGCGTGTGTGTTTTTTAATCCGATACAAAATAATTTGGAATGAAGGTGCATTCAGACTAGCTTTTCCACTGTCTTCTTGCTTCATGTTATATTACGTTAGCTTAGGCTTGGTTTCCCTGCACTAGCAAATCATGGCCCAATCATATGTGAGCACAAACAAACATGACAAGCAATTAGCAGATTATGGAAATCAGAGAGTCATAAAAACAGAAGAAGAGCTGTGCTGGATCAGACCAAAAGCCCATCTAGTTGTGCCATTTCAGGCTGTGGGTCCTGATGATGCTCTGTGGTGTGGCTTGGGTTGCAGGGTTCTGCTATGGCTTCGCTCTTTAGGAGGGGGCAGGTTTCTCAGGGAAGCAAGATGGGAATGGATCAGCACCATGGAAAGCTCCAACTGGGGCTGGAGGTTAGACAATGTTGTCTGTCTGTTGCTCGAACAAGGAGCAGAGCAAGACTGAGCTTTAAACAGGAGTTTGGCTGCTGTTTAAAGTTCAGGCTGGTTCTGATTGTGTCAGGGTTGGATCTGAGCCCATAGAGTCCCAAAGCAGCTCTGATTCTGAGGAGGGGATACATTCCATGGGAGAGGAACTCTCTCAGATTTCAGAGGCACAGCTGGAGGGGGAGCCCTCCCCCGCTCACATTCCTGGGAGCGACAGTGACCCTGGCATGGAAAGGGAGGGACAACTTGAGCTTTTAGATGCGAGGCACGGGCGCAGGCACAAGCGAGAGGTTGCGAGAGCCGAGCTTAGGCACTCAGCCCGATTGGCTCGACATCAACAGCCCCACGGGAGAGGGGGAGATCTTCCCCTCCCACTCCTTAAATTCAGGGAGTTGCCATGCTTTTCCCCAAACGGAGACCAACCGATGTCCTAACTCTTAGATTCCCCTTGTTGGCTGTCCCTTTGTATTCCCCTGAGTCTCAGGCAATTAGCATCTGTAAGCTTCATTAGGTTTTGTCTGAGTGTTGATTCTGGCTATGGAGGAATTAGTAGGCAAGAGAGGAACTCCTGACAGATTGAAACCCAGAGCAGATTCACTGCCCCACTGGAATAGGACCCACCAGCCTCCACTGCCCATGACACTAGCCCAGTATCCTGTTTCCCATAGTGTCCAACCAGATGTCTCCAGAAATAGTCCTCTTCTATCAGGGCTGGCGCCAGCACCTGGCATTTCGAGACAACCACCAGGGTCCCAGCTCTCCTACAGGGGCCACTGTTTATGCCTCCCCTGCCTCCCCTCTCTTCCCCAGACCCCCTGGCCTAGCATTCAAAACAGTGCCAGCCAGTCTGAACTACCCACCTTTTGGTTATTTTTTATCGTATTTTTAAATTTAAGACATTTCTGAGCCGCCTTTCAAGTTCGCTGTCTTCCCAAGGCGGCTTACAGTATAAAACAAACATACCATCTCAGTATAACAAGTTCAGAAAACTGCAAATCATTTATAAGTGCATTTCAAATAAACCAGTTACGGGGGTGGGGGGGATTACATTTGAAGACGTAACCAAATCCAAAAACTTTACTAAAACCAGCAGGAGGAGCAGCGAGTACAATAAAACCGTTCAGCCTAAAAGGCAGCGAAAATAAATATGTTTTGAAAGCTTTCTTTAACAATCACAACAGCAAATGGGGGCCCAGCCATCTGTCTCTCTCAGGAGGGAATTCCATAGGATTGGGGCTGCCACTGAATTTCCTAATCCAAATTTCCCCTCAGCGCTTTTGACACAGCATTACTCTGCAGCATTGTGGGAAATTAAAAGGGTACCTCAACTAAGGGCGCAATCCTATGCATGTGTAGACAGAAAGAAGTCCTCCAACTCTCAGCATGCCCCAGCCAGCCATGCTGGAAGTTGGAGGACTTTTTTCTGTCTACACATGCATAGGATTGCACCCTAAGCCACTCACAGCCAGGGCCCAGTGACAGAGGATCTTGGACCACGCTGAGTGTGCTCAAAGCTTCACTCCGCGCAGCATGCCGAAAGTCCCACCATTCTGTGCAGCACATTGAATATGCCATTGGCCTCTGCTTGTGGTGTCACACTAGGGGTAGTGCTGATAATTCGGTGTTGTCCCTTGTAAGAACGTGTCCTGGTGTTGAAAAAATAGTTGCCATTTGTATTGGCCCCAGGAGCGTAGCCAAGTCATTTGTAGTGTTAGAGGGGCCTAGCGATCCATAATGCTTGCTTAAGTTCATTATTGGTGCAATTCCCTTGCTAGTAAGCCTCTGAGCATGTGCAGATGAGTCAAAAAGGACTGGTAACAGCCTTCTCAGTGCATTCCTTGCTAATGAGGAGAAGGTCTTATCACTGATGAGCCTGAGAAGCAGAGTTTGTTTCCCTTAAAGCTGCAGTGGCTATGCTTGAGAACCAAGTGCTGTTAGTTTATGCTGAGAATGAACGCTGGGGGTGTGTGCTGCTGAAACGCTGCTTCTTGCTAAGCTGTAGAGCATAACACCGAGTGTACCCAGTGGCCCGTGGTTCAGAGAAGCTGTCTGATCCAACCATTGGGTAGTCCTGTGTGCTGTAAGTTACCCAAGAAAGTACTCCTTGTAAGTAAACCTTTGAGTCTGATTTATCAGACTAACTTGGCGCTGCTAACCGAGGAGTTCAACGCCCACTGCAGACCAACACACCATTCCAGTGTTTTTGTCCTGGATGGAAGTGATGTTCATACACAAAAACGCCACATAGGCAAAGCAGCCTTGGATGTGGCTTTATGTGACAGCTCACTGCCTTTTTCAGTGCTAATGCTTCATGGCATTTCTCTCTCTGTGTGTACGTGTGTGTAGTGCCACTGTGCCAGTTCCAGGTTTGGGAGGCCCCTTGGGCAAGATGCCCTCCATGGGCCCCATCCCATCCTTCTCACCACCACTGTCACCAGCTGCTCTTGCCCCCCCTTCTCATCCTGGCTACCACTTGGTTGCTTGCCAGGCAGAGAACCAGTGAGGAAGCAGGCCATGGCATCTCCTGCTTCTCCTTCTCACTACTGCCATTGCATGGGCCATAGTGAGAGACAAGCGAACAAACAGGTTGCAATGGCAAAGAGCAAGAGCGATTCAGGGGGCTCTTGTCACTGGGGCTCTTGTCATCCCCATCATCTCCCAAGGTTGCAAGTGGACAGAAAACCACAAACAAATTGTGTGCAGATCACAATTTTGTCCTACATTTATCCAGGGAGTTTTGTAATTTAGATAACTTAGATTGTGGATGTCATCCACTGGAGTTTCTCAGTGTGCACTTTGGGATTACCAGTGATTGGCTTTATACCTTTTTAACTGGGATAGTTTCTCTCTAAAGGTTTTTTTGGGGGTACTTCCGAATGCTTGGGTTTTCCCCCAAGCTGGCCGATATCTCCCTCTTGTGTGTGGATGGTGCCATTTTGGCTACGTAAGCAACCACATTCACTGCCTGAACATCGGCAATAGAGGGAGTGATCAGTCTGCAGGGTAGAAATGCTCAGAGTATTTATTCTGCTGTTCTCAAAACACAATAGGCAATGGCTTGGGAATTCTTCCTGCCGGATGGTTTTGCTGGGCTCTGCCTCCAATTCTGAAATGGTAGATCTGTCCTTGTGACTTCTTTTTTCTTCTCCAGCGGGGTAAGGAGAAATCAAGAGAGACACACACAAATAGCGAAGACATATTTACAGTTCCACATAATTATATTTTATGATAGCCCAATGCTAATGCGAATACCAAATTGAACATAAGGAACTAATTGTATATTTCCTGTTGAATAATGCATGGCACTAACAGTCATTAGCTTTGTACTGTCTGGGAATTTTAGAATCACTCCATCATTTAAAGCTCGTAAAAGCTTAGCAGATAAAGCAAAGTGAGGTGGTTGGGGGAGGAATTGACACACACGATTGTCTTCCTCTTGTCCAAACTGGGGATATGGGACTAGAGTGCTGAAAGAGAGCAAACCCTCCCACCGTTTATGGAGGGCTCTATCCATGTATCGGCAGGCCCAGCGTCAGTACCTGGCATCGTGCGGCAGCTGCCAGGGCCCCATTTGCCCCAGCAGGGCACACCATGGCTGAAGCCTGCATAGCTCAGCTGAGCTTCTACTATGGGGAAAGGTGTGGCCCTCTAGATGTTGCTGGACTGACTTCAAATCCCATCATCCCTCGCTTTGGGGAGTTGCAGTCCAACAACATCTAGAAGGTTTTCCACCCCTGTTCTCTTTGGACCCAGATTCCAAGTTGGACGTCCTTGCATGGATGGGACTGGCCAGCAGTGATTGGGATCCTTGGAGGATGTGTTGGTGGCCCTGGAAATACATCTTGCTTTTCCAGATCTTCCTGGCATTTTGTGGTTTTGCAGTTGTTGAGGAGTTAACAGACTCAGGGCTGTGAGCGACTCCTATGAAAGCCTCAAGCAGGTAAGGGCATTTGCCAAGCTGCAAAAAGTCCAGGATACATCATAATTCTCTGTCTGTCTGTCTGTCTGTCTGTCTGTCTGTCTGTCTCTGTCTCTGTCTCTGTCTCTCTCTCTCCCAGCACTGGGAGAATCTGGCTGCCAATATATCAGTGTGAGAAGGCTATGAGTCACAAATGTTTTCCCATGTCTGCCAAATACAATATTTGCAACCAGTCCTAGGAGGCTAATTGTGATGAGGAACTGCCGATGATGCGTGTGGGGCTACTGTTGTAGAACACGACAGTAGACCTTTTGGCCTCCTGCTTCTTTGTAGAAGATGGACTGTCACCTCCCTACAACGTAGTAGAAAGGAAAAAAATCATCCCCTCTTCTTTCTTACCCAGTCTTCCTCCCTGCTCTCTCTACTCTCTCTTCCACACACAGCTCCTGGATCTTATTTTGCTACTTCTTGTCAGATTTCTCTGTGGCAGGAAGTAGCCAAACAAGATACGGGCATCAAACTCCAGTTGAAGCAGAAGAAAAGGCATGTGTGGTTTTTTTCTGCCCATCCTTTCTGCAGTCCTGTAATCTGCCTCCCTCCCTCAATTCTGGTGCAGCACATTTAACAACAACAATAGTGTAGGAACATAGGAAGCTGCCTTATACGGAGTCAGAGCATTGGTCTATCTAGCCCAGTATTGTCAACATTGACTGGCAGTGATGCTCCAGGGTTTCAGGCAGGAGTTTTACCAGCACTACCTGGAGATGTTGGGGATCGAACCTGGGACCTTCTGCCTGCAAAACAGGTGCTCTACCACTGAGCTATGGCCACTTTGGGCCTCACTCTTCTGTGACTGCACTCAGAGCAGCTTACAAGAATTAGTATGTGTGTGCAAATACAGTCAGGGCCAGAAATATTGGAACAAGGATAACTGTTTTGGCAGTTGGCCTCTGTACACCACCACACTGAAGTTGAAAGGAAACACACCCAGATGGGAGCGAAGTCAGGACTTCCAGCTGTAATTCAAGGGGTTTGACAAAAGTGGGGCACTAACCCTTCAGGAAATACAGCCAGTGGCATACACACACACCCATCGTTGGTGGCTCACAAGTAATGGAACGAATGGCTGACAAGCAGCTGCATGGCCAGGTGTGGCCTGTTTCCTGGGTGCCCCATGGCCAATCAAGCAGATAAAAGGCCTGGAGGTGGTTCTGAGTGTTACATTTGCATTTGGTAGCAGTTCACTGGAACTCCCGATATGAGGTCCAAAGAGGTGTCCATGCGAGTGAAGGAGGCCTTCATTAGGCTGAGGAAACAAAATAAACCCATCAGAGAGATAGCAAAAACAGTGGGAGTGGCCAATACAACAGTTTGGAGCATCCTGAAAAAGAAGGAATTAACTGGCAAGCTCAGCAACAGCAAAAGGCCTGGAAGACCATGGAAGTCAACTAAAGTGGATGACCGCAGAATTCTGCTCATGGTGAAGAGGAACCCTTTCACAACATCTAGCCACATCAAGAATGCTGTTGAGGAGGTAGGCATGTCACTGTCAATATCTACAGTCAAGAGATGGCTTTATGAATGTAAATACAGAGGCTTCACAACAAGGTGCAAACCATTGGTAACGCTCAAGAACAGACAGGCCAGATTAGCCTTTGCCAGCAAACACCTAAAGAAGCCTGCCCAGTTCTGGAATAAGATTCTTTGGACTCATGAAAGAAAGATTAACTTGTGCCAGAATGATGTGAAGAGAAAAGTATGGAGAAGGAAAGGAACAGCTCATGATCCAAAGCATACCACTTCATCTGTCAAACATGGTAGAGGAAGTGTTATGGCATGGGCATGTATGGCTGCCAATGGAACTGGGTCACTGGCGTTTATTGATGACCTGACTGCTGATAAAAGCAGCAGGATGAATTCTGAAGTGTATAGGGCTATACTTTCTGCTCAGATTCAGCGGAATGCTGCCAAACTGATAGGGCGCCGCTTCATATTGCAGATGGATAATGACCCAAAACATACAGCAAAAGATACCCCAGAGTTTCTCAAGGCAAAGAAGTGGGATGTTCTTCAATGGCCAAGTCAGTCACCTGATCTCCACCCAATAGTGCATGCTTTTCACTTACTGAAGACAAGACTTACTGAAGACAAGACTGAAGGCAGAAAGACCCACAAACAAGCAGCAGCTGAAGGCAGCTACAGTAAAGGCCTGGCAAAGCATCTCGAGGGAGGAAACTCAGCATTTGGTCATGTCCATGGGTTCCAGACTTCAGGCAGTCATTGACTGCAAAGGGTTTTCATCCAGGTATTAAAGGCGATAGTTAAATTGAAATGATGTTGGTTTGTTCCATTACTTATGAGCCACCAACAATCGGTGTGTGTGTATGCCAGTGGCCATACTTCCTGAATGGTTAGTGCCCCACTTTTGTCAAACCCCTTGAATTACAGCTGAAAGTCCTGACTTCACTCCCATCTGGGTGTGTTTCCTTTCAACTTCAATGTGGTGGTGTACAGAGGCCAACTGCCAAAACAGTTATCCTTGTTCCAATATTTCTGGCCCTGACTGTATAAACACACACACACACAAACACACACACTGTGACAGATTTGTCCTTGTCTAAGGATATTATGATATAGGATTTTTGTATTTTGCTGAACAGAGATCAGCAGGTAATGTATCCTATGTCATATTCCAGGTATGAAGTGTCACCCAGGAATGAGTAAACGTACAAAATTCCTAGCCTTAAAGCACAGACTTTTTTTTTTTAATAGAGGACTTGGAGATCAGACATGTCGCTTTATGTTTTACCTCAAAATCTCAAGCAGTTTTTACACTTTATGATATAAGAGCATTAAACACACAAAGCTACAATGTAGTTGCAAACAAAGCTGTTTAAGAATCATATAGAAGCATTGCCTTTAAAGTACTAAAATATCTCACCCACATGGCATTACTGAGCTTATAGCAAAACAGAGCAGAGAAGTCAATGAGGACCGGTGACATTGTCCTCCTGAGGACAGATGGTGCATCTTGTGAGAAATGATTTTGCATCCTGTGAGAACTGACTTTGGGTTCTGGTGTTCTTGGATTTCCCCCCTCATATTTATGATTCCTTGTGAGCTGCTGCCATATGTTTCTCATGAAACAGGATTTTTTCTAACCATTAGTTATTATTTCCCTCCCAAAGTTATCAGCTATGATTTTACAAAGTCATATATTTCCTTCATGTTTTGTCAGCTTTTCTGAGCACATTTCCTTAAGTTCCCCAGACAGGATAACATCTACTTCTCTTCTGCAGGTCCCATTTACTATTAAATCTTAAGTGTTCCTTAATTTTGTTTACTTCCCACAATATTTTATGTTCTTTGCATCTTAACCTGGACATGTGCTATTGTTATTCTTTCTTTTCCCAACTTTCTTATCTGATGTACCTGTAACTCTTTTCCTGAGCTCACCTGGGAAAATCTCATCTTTCTCATAGCAGGTTCCTAGGTCAGTGAAAGGTTCAGTCAAAAAGTCATAGCATGTCAGCACAAATGCTTCTGTTAGAATCAAACTGGTTCAACTTTCATATGGTAATACATTTAAATATATCATTTGTTTCTCTATGAAAACTGTAAATTTATGAGAGAGGTAAGCTTATGAGAAAAATATGGAGGACCAAATAACTTTTTATTTTGGATATGAATGTGCAAGGTAGTCTATTATGCAGGTTGGTGTAGGAGTCTTGCAAGATGCAAAGGCTTCTGGGGCAAATATTTGTCACAACGCACACGCACACAGCAATCAAAAATAGTTAAAACAGTAACTGAAGTCAATGAAGTTCAGAACAGCAGTTCAAACGCAGTAGATATAGTCAACAAAGCGAAAAGTGAGGCAACAGCAAAAATGCATCAGTCAATAATGAAAAGCCTGTACAAAGAAGTCTCTCTCCCCCTGCCCAATTTATTTCAAAAGCAATTTGGAGAGAAGGGCCTGATGCACCTCAAATGGATGAGCATTCCAGAATTCCAGTGCCACCACTAAAAAGGCATTGTCCCTCATGCCCAGTTGCTGAAAACCTCATGATAGTCCACAAGGCCCTTCTCAAAACTTGGACAGGTCTGTATGAGAGCAAGCGATCCTCAAGGTAAACGTAATTACAGACATTTAGAGCCTTAATAAAGGTCAATACCAGCACTTTAAACTGAGCATGGAAACAAATAGATGATCAATGAATTTTCCACAAGGGGAGTTCACACAACCCCCTCCGCATGCGCCAACTCGTATGCAGTGGTGGGGTTCTCGGGACCATGCAGGGTAGCCTTAGCTCCAGCTGGAATCACACAGTACCTCCCCAGAAGGATGTCCAATGGACATTTGGGAGAATGGATTTTCTGCGCATACAGATGTACAGTACATGCAGGGAGCCCCTACACACGAGAAGGCACTCTAACTGGGGAGGGTGCCTCCTCAAGTGGGGGATGCCTCCTCTGGCTCCTCACTCTAAGTGGGCAGGGTGCCTCCTCAGGCTCTTTAAGGAGCTCTCTGCACATACAGATGTATGCACAGAGAACCAATACACATGAATACCCGCCGGACATTCACTGGGGATGGGGAGGAGGTGTTTGGTTCTGGTGGTTGGTGGGGCTGGCCCACGCAACCCTATGGCCTCTTCCGCATGTTCTTTCAATATGTGGAGGGGGGCATGTGTAGTCACTCATGCCGCATTCGTGTTCTGTGTTCTGATCTGTGAGTGCCTGACAAACATCTTGGAGTCCCGATCACCACTGCAGGAAGAACTGCAAATGCAATGGGTACCGGAAAGTGTGGAAGATGCATTACGGTGTCCTTCTCTCCCATTTCAGCTAGAGGTTTAAGGGGCAACATGTGTGCGGGGTAAGATGTGGGCATTCTACTCCACCTGCTTGAATGGGATGCATTAACATGTGCGAGCTTTATCTCTGACCAGAGTTACAGTTTTCTAAGAACTCCCTCTCTTGCACCCATATGTTTGGTTTGTGTGTGTGCACCTAAGCTGGGTGACCTACTGGAACACTTCAAGAATGATTGATTGATTGATTGCATTGATACCCCACCTTTTTTCCTCTTGCAAGGAACCCAAGGCGGCTTACATTCTCCTCCTCCTCTCCATTTTATCCTCACAACAACAACCCTGTGAGGTGGGTTGGGCTGAGAGTCTGTGACTGGCCCAAAATCACCCAGTGAGCTTCCATGGCTGAGTGGGGACTAGAACCTGGATCTCCCAGCTCCTAGTCCAACACTGCATGCTCCTAGTCCAACAATTATCTGCATGGAGTGGACACATGGGTGCCTTCCATGAATGCTTTTGTTCAGAGCCCAGGATGGAGGACATATGTTTTGAAGTGCCACTCCCTCCTGACACTGCCATAGACCACTAGTCTGCATGGCTACCTACCTACCTGGGGTGACTCCAGGAGGGTCCCAAACAGGGACAGCATCAGGGGTGGGCATTGTCAGGCATTGGCCAAGGCCCATACCTCACTAGGGGACCAACCACCAATCCTTGGAGCCCCTGGAGCCCCTCAAAAACATGGAGTGCTGCCTCCATGTTTTTGAGGAGGCAAAACCTCCCCTGTTTCAGGAAGGCTATCTTTTTACCACCTTTGTCACCAGACGCCCTTGCTCCTCCTCCTCTTTCTCATCATGGGTACCACTTGCTTGCTTGGCAGGCAAAAAAACCCGTGAACAAACATGCAGAAGCATTCCTGCTCCTCCTTCTCGCTACCATCATTGCCTGGGCCAGAGCGAGAGGGACCAACTCCAGGGGGCTCTTCTCATTGGCCCCTGCTGGGGTGTGGGCCCTCGGCAGGTGCCCGACCATGCTTACCCTTGACACTTGTCCAGCTCCCCTGCTGTCGCCCAGTCACCTTCCCTTTCCAAGTGAGTGCGCGATAACAGGTGCAAGGAAGATTCATCACAGGTTCTGCTCACCTTGCCCTCTCCCGGTGGTATGGATTCAGCCCAGACAGCAGGGCAAGCCAATAGGCAGCAGTAGTGATGAGGACAAGATGGGGGAACTCATGGGCATCTCTCCCGAAACTCCCCCTAAAGCAACACTGATCCCCAAAGTAAAGATACCTTTCCTTTGGGGATCAGTGTGGTGTAGTGGCTAGGGCGTTGGACTAGGAGCTGGGAGATCCGGGTTCTAGTCCCCACTCGGCCATGGAAGCTCACTGGGTGACTCTGGGCCAGTCACAGACTCTCAGCCCAACCCACCTCACAGGGTTGCTGTTGTGAGGATAAAATGGAGAGGAGGATTGTGTGAGCCGCCTTGGGTTCCTTAAGGAGGAAAAAAGGTGGGATATAAATGTAATAATAAATAAATAAATAATAAATACCCGGCGTTCCCGAAGTCCCCATGTACCTGGTGCAGGAAGCCACTGTCTTACCACATCCCTCCCAAACAAGAGCCGTCTTGTTCCTTCCAGTGAATTTCCATATCAAGGAGAATTATGGGTGCTTTTTTTTTTTTTTAGCCATGCCTATGAAGTTTTATTTAAGATGAAACTGAAAATAACCCTCGGGCACATTTGTGAGATACAACCACAAGGTCAGCATGGGGCGGGTGAGGGCATGTCACGCCTTATCACCAAATTGCACATGATACTTGTTGGGAAGTCTGATTAATACTCACCGGGGGTTTGAACGGTACTTTGTCAACCAGTGCTACCTCCAGGTAGCGCTGCCCTAAATCGATGTTTGTTGTCAAATCTGAATAATTGCAGCGGCTCTTCCCTGGCAATCAAAGGATGTCGCTTAATCATCTGTGGTATTCCCTACACATGCTGACACGAACACACACAGACACAAACACAGAGAGCTACACGGGCACGCAGGAGACACCATTGGAAGTTCAAGCCAGCTACTCACTTCCTCCAGTGTTTATTTCATCCTCTGTGGTCCTCAGGCCTCCTGGGTACTAGGGGATTGGTTTTGAATGAGAGACTCTTTGCTCAGAGAAACCACACCTTCTGAACAAGAGCCCAGTCTTCACGACCTTTAACAGCCTTCAGCATGAATTAACAGACTGTTCTTTTCATGGTGGCCAGGCAAAGGTACAAATGCAGCCGCCTTTGATCTGAATGCGTGTCACATACAATCAGTTTGGGATGGCGCTTCAAGGTAGCGCTGTGCTGAAAATGTCTCCCATGTTTTTTCAACCACTCTCAGTTCGATAGAAGATTGATTGCTTTTGAAAAGAAATTCAATACTGAAGAAATTTTGGAGAAATTCTCAAGGGTTGGTTTGGGGTTTCTTGGGCCCTTAGGAGGTGGCCGAGGAGTGAGCACAAATTGCCCTGTCTTTCGTTGTACAATCATCTCTTTGGCAGCCTGTAGCCTCCTCAGCTCCCTACACTTCAAGTGAAAGCCCAGTGGAAGGCAACATGAGGTAATTTCTCCCTTGGGGCTTTTTCAGATCAGGAAGTGCAGGCAGCTTGGGAGGCCGGCTGGTATTAGGTAAGCTCAGAAACACCACCAAAAGAAATTCAGCACAAATTATGGACTGTCCTGAGAATGAGGCAGACAAATGAGGCAGACAAATTTCCCCCCATTCATGGGGGAAGAAAACTTTCTGGAAATTGGAGGACAGATTTTGGCAAAGCATTAACTCCACCTCATACCTGGAGTTTGACACAACACTGCCCCCCCCCACACACACACCTGATTGTGGTGGATGCAAACTGGGGGCCACCCTGCCAACACAGCTGATGCTGTTGCAGCATGAACCCACCCTCAAACCCTTACCAAAAAAGAAAGCAGCTGTGCTACAAGCCCCACCAATGGGGAGTCCTACCTGGAAGAAACCGTTGAGATTTCTCCTCCCCCTGGAGAAATTCGGTGAAATTATCTCCCAAATTTCTCTGCCCACAAATAAGGTGGAGAATTTTGAAGGGCCATCTGTGCACAACTCTACTTCAAGAGAACCAAAGACCACCACTTGGGGTTGGACTCAATAGGGGGGGGGGGTTGGACTCGATGGTCTTATAGGCCCCTTCCAACACTACTATTCTATGATTCTTCCATCCTCTGGGGCTGAAGCATTCTACCCTAGCCGGACACTTCTAGGGAACCAACTAACATCATAGTAACACAGGAAGCTGATTTGTACCCAGTCGTGTGATGGTACAGGCACTCATCACGACAGCCCCATAGCCACATGCCCCCTAGGAGAGTCCAGCAATTGAGGCTGCTGTGTTCCACATCAACAAACCAGTTCTGGCAGTTTTCATTTCCATCAGGAGCAGGTCTTGTATCAAACTGCTGGGTCTTAATTGCTCATTCCAAGCCACAGCCAGATACTTGGCATTACAACAGGAATAGCTCAGAACTATGTATTGTTGTAGAGAAAGTTCATTGCAGCTCAACTCAGAGGGAACAGGGAATTCTGAAGGGGATGGCAGACGATGTTAGCATCCCTGCTAATCAAACATCGCTGGCGCTGTGTCCCAGCATGCCCTGGCTCCGCCACACCAATGCCTGTGCTAGGTAAGAGCATTTAGCCCAATAATGTCTACTCTGGTGGGCAATGGCTCTTTGGGGTCTAAGGTAGGGATGTACAGATCTTGTTAAGTCTGTTCTGTCTGTGTTCCATGGATTGTGAGGCGTCTTTCGTTCTGTCATCTGCTCATTGACGGAATCAGGGTTTTTTTTTTAAACCAGAATTTCATTCTACTTGCACCGATTTGCATAATGTGCATCCATTAACTAATTAGCTAGCGAATGTGCGTTAGCGCCTTTGTGCATTTGAGTAAGCGCACAAGTACCCATTAGCGCTAATGCAAACTAACGCAAATCCCCATCCCAACGTGAAAAGCCAGTCCGCTGTGGAATCTACAGGTCTGATTCATAGATATCCAAACTCATTTGAATCCATTGCAGATTTCTCCAACATCCCTCGCGTAAAGCAGAATGGGCTTTCCCACCCCCTGCTACCTGATCATGTCAACGGGAGATGCAAGAGGCTCCTGGGATCTTCTGCATGCAAAGCAAGAGTTCTATCAGTGAGCTTTGATCCCTTCCCTCATCTAGGTTTGGTCCAGTTCACATGACAGTGGTGCTTTGGTCAAAGTTGCTTTTGGGGGGACAGAGCATGGTAAGCACTAGACCTGAGTTAGCAACCTGATAATTTGTAGGTGTCAGGGTGGACACTAAGTTCATAGAATCCCAGAGTAATTCTGATTCTGAGGAAGAGCAGCCGCTCCTGGGAGAGGAGCGCGCTCATCCTTCCCAAGGCCAACAGCTGGCAGAGATTCCTTCCACCGGCATTCCTAGCATAGATAGCAGTCCCGGGAGTGAGAGAGCATGGGAAGAAGACTTGCCGGATGCCCGATGCCGACGGAGGGAGCGGCGCCAGATGGAGGGCGCAGAAAGGAGGCGTAGTGCCCGGTTGGTGCGCAAACAACGGTTGCGCCCAGAGCATCCAAGGGAAAAGGGGAGGGACTCTCCCTAGCCCATAAGTTCAGGGTCTGCCAGTGATTCTCCTTCAAACGGGGACCAACTGTTCCAACTTAGGGCATAGATACTCTGCTGCTCATATCTAGTTGCTAACAGTAGAGTTATTA
Source organism: Heloderma suspectum (assembly GCF_057233095.1). Lineage (NCBI taxonomy): Eukaryota > Metazoa > Chordata > Lepidosauria > Squamata > Helodermatidae > Heloderma > Heloderma suspectum. The sequence goes on along the minus strand of NC_139469.1, from coordinate 13,918,702 downwards.
AGTTGTAAAAGAAGAATCAAGCTTTGAAAAGAATCCCTTTGTCTGTGTCTGGACTTGGCTACTGGATTAGACTGAGAGAGGCCGCCAAGGAGCCCTTGACAGGAGGTAGGTGAGGGATAGGAAAGCTGGAGGGACCCCATTGCTGGGCAGATCAGGAAGATAATAGTTCAGCCTTCCCCAGCCTGATGACCTCCAGATGTTTTGAACTACAACTCCTAACATCCCTGAGCATTGGCCATGCTGGCTGGCGATGATGGGAGTTGTAGTCTGGAGGACACCTGGATGGGGGAGGCTGGAGCTAGTAGACACCATGCTGAAAACTGAGTTGGTGGGTGGCAGCAGCTCAGTGCTGCTTCTCCATATGCAAGGAGCCTGGATGTTTCATGAGGACTGGTAGCACTATTTCAGTGAGCCTTACTGCAGCTGTGCAGTTTGTGCAAGGCTTTAGAGGAAAGATGGTGAGACGGGAAAGGATACCAGCAGGAAAGACAGCTTATTTATCATTCTGCCCTTTGTCCATTGAACTGAAGTTGGCATACATGGATCCCTCAGTCAGTATACTCATTGCTGGGGAACACAAGTTGGAGGGTGCTTTTACTCTCATGTCCTCCTTGTGGGCTTTCTACAGGTGGCTGGTTGGTCACTGTGCAAGCAGAATGCTGGACTAGACAGGCCTTTTGTCTGATCCAGCAGGGCTCTTCTGATGTTCTTAACTGTACCTTCACAGCAAATCTGTAAAGAAGCTGGTGTCTGGCACAAGTGAGCTACAAAGCTAACCAGGAATCAGAACTGGGGACTCCCCAGTCCTAGTCTAATGTGCTAACCACTACATTACAATGGGCCTTGTAGGGTTCCCCTCTCGCCCAAGGCTCAGTCCATGAACTTGGGAGCCAAGGGGTGGTGCCTCATAGGTTCGGGCTGCCTTCTCCAACCTGGTGTCCTCTATATGGTTTGGGTAACAAACCCATCATCCCCAGCCAGCAGGGCCATGTTGGAGAAGGCTGGTGTAGGGGCTAGGTTCTGGTAGGATGGGGTGGCTCCTTGTAAGGGGTGGGGGATGTCACTCAGTGGATCAGGGGGCAGATCCTGGCTGTTCATGGTGCCCTACAGATTGGACTCCAGTCCCATAATCCCTGATTGTCCGCCATGCTGGGTAGGGAGATGTCCAAAATATCTTGAGGGCACCAGATTGCCTACCCCTGCTGTAGAGTGTTCCCTAGTACTAGAGCAAGGGTGTTGCAACACTTTCAGCCTGAGAGTCAGTCTCTATTTTGGTGAAGCTCTCAGGGGTGCATTCCAGTGGTGGGCAGGCCTACAGGTAAAGGACTTGTGGGCCAAAAATAGGGATGTTGGAGAGGAAACCATCCAGGGTGGTGGTGGAGCTCACTGAACTTTCATCAGCCCCCAGACTTTGGCTTGTTTCCCCACAAGGCCAGCTCATGGATTTTTCTGTTTTGTTTTTAAATTTATATAAATAGAAATGTGGACAGATTGCGGGGCACCATTTGCATGATTTACACAAATTTCAGCTGCAATTTGGGTAAATCCTGCCAACTGCGCCTGAAATTTGCATGCACGTCTATTAAAAATCTAATTAAATCTAATAAAAGAAAAGAAAAGAAAAGAAAAGAAAAAGTTCCTCGATTTCAGGAAAAGCTCACGGCTTGGCCTGCAAATGCGAGCTGACTCAGGTGCTTGCTGGGAGTCCGTCAAGCTCCCAAAGGATTGGATTCCGCAGAAACAGACATCCCTAGCCAAAAATACAAAAATTACCAGCACATTGTAGCTTAAGGCTCTTACTGCCGGCATCTAAGCTTTGGGAGAGGCATTTCACTTTTAAGACTGGGTAAAACACTGTGTGAAAACTGGCAGACCACTGGATGATCGATGGTTTGGAGAAACGGGGACAGGCATGGTGAAGGGGGTGTGGCCACCTGGGGGAACCTTGGAGGTCTGGATTGGGACTCAATGTGGGCTGGATTTGGCCCCTGGTCCTGAGGTTCCCCTGTATTAGAGTGATTGCCCATTCTGGCTGGATGTTGGCTGTCTTTGACCGAAAGGGCTATTCCAATAACCGCCCTGACCTGATGGTGCCTCTCTAACACCTGCGAGACACACGAGGTCAGTGGTGATCCATCCTTGTGCCATCTGGAAGTGTCCAGAGAAAATAATTATGAACAGGGGAGAAAAAAAAGTGCCTCCAAATTTCAGTAAGAGAAACAACGACAGGAAAGAATGGATTCAGCGGAGCATGACGCAGTGTGCCCGAGAAAAATGGGGCTGGAGCGATACGACTCTGTAGTGCCGTTCGCTAATCCCCTTAATCCCCTGCAAAGCAGTGAGAGAAACTGCTGCTCTTCGGAACCTGCCCTCCCCGCCCAGCCCTGTAGCCATTTTGTTGCGTGGTTTGATAATTTCCACCAGAACAAGTAAATATTTAGGCCTTGAGAAAAAGAGCCTTGGCAAGGGCTCTGTCCGAACTGGAAGCCTTGTGAAAGGCAACAGATCAGGGTTTTAAAGGTGCTGTTAAGCTGTGGAACATTTTTTAAAAATGTTTTTGTTGTGTCTTTGAGATTTTTTTGGGGGGGGAAAGTATGGAACTGATGTTCTACAAACTTGAATGTGAACATGTCCCACTTCTTTTAATATCACAATGTGTGGTCTTCCTTTCTCTCTCCATTATTTTCTATCACTCTGCCATCCATCCATCCATCCATCCATCCATCCATCTATCTATCAGTTACTAGACCAGTAACTAGTTAAAGAACAGAAAGCAGAGAGTAGGAATAAATGGTAAATTCTCCCAAAGGAGGGATGTAAACAGTGGGGTCCCACAGGGCTTTTCAATGATTTTCAACTTGGTCATAAATGACCCAGAATTAGGAGTGAGCAGTGAAGTGGCCATGTTTGCTGATGACACCAAATTATTTAGGGTGGTTAAAACAAAAAGGGATTGTGAAGAGCTCCAAAAGGATCTCTCCAAACTGGGAGAATGGGTATTTAAATGGCAAATGCATTTCAATGTAAGCAAGTGTAAAGTGATACACGTTGGGGCAGGTTGGAAGGTGTCCAATATACTACTGGGGAAGAGCAGAGGGAATTTCCAAGTAGCGCCAGAAAGAGTGAAGCGGCTGGGCCAAAGCCGAAAGGACACTCAGCTGTGGATGTGTCTGGTGGTGAAAAGAAAGTCCGATGCTGTAAAGAACAATATTGTTTAGGAACCTGGAATGTCAGATCAATGAATCAAGGTAAGCTGGAGGTGGTCAAACATGAGATGGCAAGATTGAACATCGACATCTTGGGAATCAGCGAACTCAAATGGACAGGCATGGGCGAATTTAATTCAGGTGACCATCATATCTACTACTGTGGGCAAGAATCCCTTAAAGAAATGGAGTAGCACTCATAGTCAACAAAAGGGTGGGAAAAGCAGTACTGGGGTACAATCTCAAAAATGACAGAATGATCTCAGTATGAATCCAAGGCAAACCATTCAACATCACAGTAATTCAAGTCTATGCCCCAACCACTGAAGCCGAAGAAGCTGAGGTTGATCAGTTCTGTGAAGACCTACAACACCTTCTAGAACTAACACCAAAAAAATATGTCCTCTTCATCCTAGGGGATTGGAATGCTAAAGTAGGAAGTCAAGAAATCACCGGGATAACAGGCAAGCATGGCCTTGGTGTACAAAATGAAGCAGGACAAAAGCTAATAGAGTTTTGCCAAGAGAACACGCTGATCATAGCAAACACTCTTTTCCAACAGCACAAGAAGCGACTCTACACATGGACATCACCAGATGGTCAATATCGAAATCAGATTGATTATGTCCTTTGCAGCCAAAGATGGAGAAGCTCCAGTCCATACAGTCAGTAAAAACAAGACCTGGAGCTGACTGTGGCTCAGATCATGAGCTTCTTATTGCAAAATTTCATCTTAAATTGAAGAACGTAGGGAAAACCACTAAACCAGTCAGGTATGACCTCAATCATATCCCTTATGAATATACAGTGGAAGTGACAAATAGATTTCAGGGATTAGACCTGATAGGCAGAGTGCCTGAGGAACTATGGACAGAGGTCCGTACCATTGTTCAGGAGGCAGCAACTCAATCCATCCCAAAGAAAAAGAAATGCAAGAAAGCAAAGTGGCTGTCTGATGAGGCTTTACAAGTAGCTGAGGAAAGAAGGGAAGCGAAAAGCAAGGGAGAAAGGGGAAAATATATCCAACTGAATGCAGATTTCCAGAGAACAGCAAGGAGAGACAAGAAGGCCTTCTTAAATGAACAATGCAAAGAAATCGAGGAAAACAATAGGATGGGAAAAACTAGAGATCTTTTCAAGAAAATTGGAGATCTCAAGGGAACGTTTTGTGCAAAGACGGGCATGATAAAGGACAAAGAAGGCAGGGACCTAACAGAAGCAGATGAGATTAAGAAGAGGTGGCAAGAATACACAGAAGAACTATACAGGAAAGATCTGAATGTCCCTGATAGCCATGATAGTGCGGTCACTGAACTTGAGCCGGACATCCTAGAGAGTGAAGTCAAGTGGGCCTTAGGACTCACAACAAAGCTAGCAGAGATGACAGTATTCCAGCTGAGCTATTTAAAATCCTAAAAGATGATGCTGTTAAAGTGCTGCACTCAATATGCCAACAAATGTGGAACACTCAACAGTGGCCACAAGACTGGAAAAGGTCAGTTTACATTCCAATGCCAAAGAAGGGCAATGCCAAAGAGTGTTTGAACTACTGTACAATTGTGCTCATTTCACATGCCAGGCCATCAAGGTTATGGTCAAAATCCTACAAGCTAGGCTTCAGCAGTATGTGAACCGAGAACTACTGGAAGTACAAGCTGGGTTTCGAAGAGGCAGAGGAACTACAGATCAAATCGCCAACATTCGCTGGATCATGGAGAAAGCAAGAGAATTCCAGAAAAACGTCTATTTCTGCTTCATTGAATATGCTAAAGCCTTTGATTGTGTGGATCACAACAAACTGTGGCAAATTCTGAAAGAGATGGGAGTGCCAGACCACCTTACCTGTCTCCTGAGAAACCTGTACGAGGGCCAGGAAGCAACAGTAAGAATTGGACATGGAACAACTGATTGGTTCAAAATTGGGAAAGGAGAATGACAAGGCTGCATATTGTCGCCCTGCTTATTTAATTTATATGCAGAGTACATCATGAGAAATGCTGGGTGGGATGAATCACAGGTTGGAATTAAGATCGCTGGGATAATTATCAGCAACCTCAGATACGCAGACGATAGCACCCTAATGGCAGAAAGCGAAGAGGATCTAAAGAGCCTCTTGTTGAGGGTGAAAGTGGAGAGTGCAAAAGCTGGTTTGAAACTCAACATTCAAAAAACGAAGATCATGGCATCTGGCCCCATCACTTCCTGGCATATAGAAGGGGAAGAAATGGAAGCAGTGACAGATTTTATTTTCTTGGGCTCCAAGATCACCGCAGATGGTGACTGTAGCCATGAAATTAAAAGACGCTTGCTCCTTGGGAGGAAAGCTATGGCACACCTAGACAGCATAGTAAGAAGCAGAGACATCACCTTGCCGACACAGATTCATATAATCAAAGCTATGGTTTTCCCAGTGGCAACGTATGGCTGTGAGAGCTGGACTATAAGGAAGGCTGAGCGCTGAAGAATTGATGCGTTTGAACTGTGGTGCTGGAGAAGACTCTTACGAGTCCCCTGGACTGCAAGGAGGTCAAATCAGTCAATCCTAAAGGAACCCTGAGTGCCCATTGGAAGGACAGATACTGAAGGTGAAGCTCAAATATTTTGGCCACCTAATGCGAAGAGAAAACTCCCTGGAAAAGACCCTGATGCTGGGAAAGATTGAAGGCAAAAGGAGAAGGGGACGGCAGAGGATGAGATGGCTAGATAGCATCACTGATGCAATGAATATGGACTTGAGCACACTCCAGGAGAAAGCGCAGGACAGGAAGGCCTGGCATGCTATGATCCATGGGGTCACGAAGAGTCAGACACGACTTAATGACTGAACAACAACAAATGGTGTGACCACACTTGGAATACTGTGTACAGTTCTGGTCACTGCATCTAAAAAAAGAACTTGTAGAGATGGAAAAAGTGCAGAAAAGGGCAACTAAAATGATCAAGGGGCTGGAGCAACTCCCCCATGTGGGAAGGTTACAACAGCTGGGATTGGTTAGCTTGGAAAAAAGGAGGGCAATTTTATTTATTTATTTATTTTAAAATTATTTTATTTATATATTTATTTCATTTCTATACTGCCCAATAACTGAAACTCTCTGGGCGATTCACAAAAATTAAAACCACAAAGCACAGCATAAAACAATTTAAAATATATAGAACATTAAAACCACAATATAACTGTACAACCAGAATAAAACCTAGCAGCAATGCACAGATTTAAAATACAGATTTAAAACATCAAGGCTAAAAGACTAGGAAGCTAAAATGCTAAAATACTGGGAGAATAAAGAAGGTCTTCACCTGGTGCCAGAAGGAGTAAAATGTAGGTGCCAGGTGAACCTCTCCAGGGAGCTCATTCCACAGCCGGGGTGCCACAGCAGAAAAGGCCCTCCTCCTAGTAGCCACCCGCCTTGCTTCCTTTGGCAGGGGCTCCTGGAGAAGGACCACTGAGGATGAATCTTTGCATCTGGGCAGGCACATATGGGAGGATGTGATCCTTCAGGTAACCTGGCCCAGGCTGTTAAGGGCTTTGAATGTTAATACCAGCACTTTGAATCAGGTCTGGAAATGGACTGGCAGCCAGTGCAGCTGGAAAAGTACTGGCATAATGTGATATTGTTGGCCAGTCTCTGTTAACAATCTTGCTGCCCTACTTTGGGATAGATGATAGATAGATAGATAGATAGATAGATAGATAGATAGATAGATATAACCTACAGAGTTCATGCAACATCCTCTTTTCCTTCAATGCTTCCATGCCTACAAAATGATATCGATATAGAGATTATATATATATTACACACACACACAAACACGTATATATATATATATATATATATATATATATATATATGGTGGCCACTACGCCATTTGCATGATTGCCTTTACCGTGATAGGCTAAGTACATACTTATGTAGCCTATCACGGCAAAGAGCAGGGGTGAAAATGGTGTAGCAGCTACCATTTGCGTCCCTGCTCTTTCCTGTGATAGGCAAAGGTAAATACTTACATAGCCTATCACGGCTGCCTGCAAGGACGCAAATGGTGGCCGCTACAACAGCCACCATTTGCAGTCACAGAAGCCCGGCAGCAGCTGGCCGGGAGACCAGCTGGAGCCGCTGCCACCACCGGAGCCGCCGCCGTATCCGCCCCAGGTAACCTTCATCCCGGGGGGATTCCGTGGGATGGTGGGGGGTGGGAGGCTGTTCCGCCACAGATTCTGGGGGTCCGTGGTGGAATTCTCTGACATCCCTAGGTTAAACTGCCCATGTCAGCCAGCTCCCCATATGGTTTCAAGCTAGGGGTGGACAAATATGTTGATTTCAGTTTCTCTCGGTTTCTCATTTTTCCAACCTTAAGTTCGGTTCATCCTTAACTTTAAGAATATTTGTTAAGTCCCATGAACATTTTGCATATTTTTGTACGTATTTCTCCTAATACATGCATTTTTGTACAAAATTTTGCCTAATATACACACGATTTGCAAGCACTTTCCCTAATATGATGTCTTTTTGAATGTGCTTTTACGAATATACCCATTTTTGTGTGCCTTCCTCCTTAATATACACATATAACATATTTGTGTGCACGTTATTGGACTGCAGAACTCTGTGGCAAAATCTGGAAAAGTGCAATTTTTGAAGGGTAACTGAATTTCGGTTTGTGTATCCATTCAAAAGTGCAAATTAGGGCAAGTTGGCTTTAAAATGTGAACCGGATGAATTTCTCACCCACCCCAACCTCATCCCCATTTCAAGCGAGATCATCCACTTTTGCCGCCACTTTATGGTAAAATTTGTTGACACACCGGATTTCAAGGAACTGTAAAATCTGGTTGTAGTTTGCTTCTGAAAACAGGCCAAGAAACATCAGTGGTGGCAGGACAGTCTGTAGCAGTTGTTTTCTCCTCTCCTTCAGCTTAGCCAGACATGTTTTGTTTTGACATGTTTTTTTTACTTCTTTCCAGAGATGATTAAGCTACAGAACTCGCAGTTCTTTGCACACCTACACACACAGCTGCTGCCGTCTCCCATGCACTTTATGATTTTTCTCTCCCCACAGTACTCATAGCCATGAGCTGCGGCTGACGGTATCGCCCGAGGTTTCATTTTAATCATAAAGGCAGGGTTGCTCCATGGAGGTTAATTTTCTTGTTTCTCTTTATAAATCTTCCCCTAAAATGTCAGGCTCTTTTGGCACTGAGGAACAGACGGAAAAAGAACAAGGTGTACAATGCGGAAAAACAGCTTGAGGGCCACTGTGTCGAACTCTGGAGGATAGAGCCCTGATTTGCACAGGAGGCCAGTGGAAGTGAAGAGGGGCCAATGGAAGAGGTTGGCCCAAAGTAGGAGCCAAATCTGGATCTAGTTCATCTTCAATAGCTGGGGTACCTAGTAACCACACTCTGTAACTGGGTAAGGGAAGGTACAGTAGCTCACTGCCACACCACTGGTTTAGCATGCACAAGGCCCCAGGTTCAGACTCCTTTTAAAGGGTCCAGTAGCAGCCTTCCAAACTAAAATCTGTCACTGGTTGGACATACAGTAACTGATGGTGCTCTGATAAAACAAACGCTGGCTATTTACACCGGCCGTTCCCAAGCTGGTGCCTTTCAGATGTGTTTTACTGCATCATGCCTCATACTGGTCAGGAATGAAGGATGTTGCGGTCCAACACATCTGGAAGACATCAGGTTGAGGAAGGCTGATCTATATGATATCCAGTTTATGAGAAAATCAGCATCTTTTTTGGATTAAGCAATTTCAGGATGATATATGTCCATATGCACTGTTTATGGTGATTTAATGTATTTGTTATTACATGCAATGGGAAGGAAGTATTTTCTTTCCTCCTTTTTTTGCTTTAAAGCAATTATTTACTTCATTCTTTTATTGTCTCCTCCAACCTTACCCAACTTGGTGTCCTCCAGATGTTTTGGACCAATTCCTAATAGCTGCAGCCAGCATGGCCAATTGTCAGGGATGCTGGGAATCTAAGTCAAACCATCTGGAGGGCACCAATTGGGAATGCTGGGAGTTGTTGTCTAAAACATCTGGATGTACTCAATAGATCAATGATTTGGTCTTATGTAGGGTAGCTTTGTTTGTTCCTAAGGGTAAGGGTTGTCAACCATGCACAATTTTACAAATCATAAGAAGATAAGATAATCTTTGTGAACCGCCCAGAGAGCTTCAGCTATTACGTGGTATAGAAATAAATAAATAAATAAATAAATAAGACGAGCCCTGGTGGATCAGACTGAAGATCCATCTTGTTCAGCAACCTGTTTTCAATAGTGACCGAATAGAAGCCTCTGAGAAGACATCTAGAGGTCATGAAGACATATACAGGTCATGAAGGCAACAACCCTCCTGTCTTGTATGTCCCCAGCAACTGGCACTCAGTTGCACACTGGTTCTGAACATTGGCCCATAAGTACTTCTCCCTGGCAGGATGCCAGCACTGTTGCCTGAAAATCTAGTGAACATTATGCAACGAAGCTGTGAAACGAATCATGGGGTCCTAGTACAATGCCCGCCCCATTGCATTTTTTTGGGGGGTAGCATCCATGGCACCATTCAACAGCTGCACAATTGTTTGCTTGTTGTTGTTTTGGAGGCTGGAAAATATAAGAACCTGGTATAGACTGTAGAATCATAGAACCCCTGTCTGATGCTGAAAACCCAGACTGAGAGCAACCCAAAAGAGATGGCTGGCCAGTCTCTTCTTGAAGACTTGCAGTGCAGCAGAGGCCATCCACCGCTCCTATGGGAAACTTGTTCCATTGTTGAACTGCTCTTGCCATCACAACGCTTCTTCTAATGTTCAGTGGAAATCTACCCTCCAGGAACATGAGCCCATTCAGTCTAGCCCTGCCCTCCAGGGCTGCCCCAAGATGTTTTGCTGCCTGAGGTGAAGAACAAGATGGCGCCACTTCCCGTAACATGTAGAGAAGCCAGCTGGACTGGCAGCTGAATCTTTCTTCAACACCATTCATGGGACAGCATTCTCCACTGCACCGGAAGACAGCAAGCTAGCTCAGGGGCTAGCTCATGGCAGGCCACATGGCCCACTGCTCTCTCCACTAAGGCCTTGCCACCATCTCCCAGCACCCACTCCGAGGTGATTGCCTCACTCTGCCTAACGGTAGTGCCAGTCCTGGCGGCAGCAGAGAACAAGGCTTTGCAGTGTTCAAGTACAGCCTGATGGGATCTGAGCTAGCGGTGACCGACCAGGAGAGAGATCTTGGGGTTGTGGTGGACAGCTCAATGAAGATGTCAACCCAGCATGAGGCCGCTGTAAGAAAGGCGAACCCCACGTTAGGCATAATTAGAAAAAGGATTGAGAATAAAACTGCCGATATCACACTGCCCCTATACAAATCTACGGTGTGACCACACTTGGAATACTGTGTACAGTTCTGGCCACCACACCTAAAAAAAGATCGTAGAGCTGGAAAAAGTGCAGAAAAAGGCAACCGAAATGATCAAGAGGCTGGAGCATCTCCCCTAGGAGAGAAGGCTACAACAACTGGGACTGTTTAGCTTGGAAAAAGGAGGGCAAGGGGAGACATGATAGAGGCCTACAAAGTTATGCATGGTGTGGAGAATGTGGATAGGGAGACATTTTTCTCCCTCTCTTAAAATCTAGAATCCAGGGTCATCCTATGGAGCTGATTGGCGGGAGATTCAGGACAGATAAAAGGAGATATTTCTTCACACGACACATAGTGAAACTATGGAATTTGCTACTACAGGATGTAGTGATGGCCACCAATTTGGATGGCTTTAAAAGGGGGTTGGACAAATTCCTGGAGGAAAAGACTACCAATGGCTACTAGTCCTGATGGCTGTAGGCTACCTCCAGCACCAGAGGCAGTGAGGAACATGGGTGGGAGGGTGCTGTTGCACTCCTGTTCTGCTTCTGGGTTCCTGGTCGACAGCTGGCTGGCCACTGTGTGAACAGAATGCTGGACTGGATGGACTCTTGGGCTGATCCAGGAGGGCTCTTCTTATGTTCTTATGCGATAGCCCTTATGTGGCATGCAGCCCCTGCGGCCCATCAGTGTGGTCCCTACCACCCCAACATTTTTGACCCCTTTGGGACTCCAAAGCAGCTATGGAGCCCCAAAGTGGTCAACATTAGCTTGCAAACAAGCTAATTTTGACCCCATTGCCACTCTGTAGCAGCTCCAGATACCTTTTTGTTTTTATTTCTATTTCTAATTTATTCCCCCCCACAGTTTTGGCCTCCATAGGGGGTGAGGGTATGGCCAATGGGGTGGGGGTCCATGTGCAAAAATGCCACCCTGATCTCTCAAAATTGCCCACCCCTGCCCTAAGATATTGGGAGAGTGTTATCATACCCCCCCCCCCGGTCTTCTCTTGTCCAGGCTATTCCTTCAAACATGCCTCATAGCAAATCATCCCTCCCCCCCAAACCACCAATAAAAAAGGTAAAGGTAAAGGTGCCCCCAACCAGTCGTGTCTGACTCTAGGGTGCGGTGCTCATCCCCGTCTCTAAGCCGAAGAGCCAGCGCTGTCCGAAGACGCTTCCGTGGTAATGTGGCCGGCATGACTGAACACCGAGGTGCACGGAACGCTGTTACCTTTCCCGCCGAAGCAGTACCTATTTATCTACTTGCAATTTCTTGCTTTCGAACTGCTAGGTTGGCAGGAGCTGGGACTGAAGACGGGAGCTCACTCCGTCACGCAGCACTCGGGTCTCGAACTGCTGACCTGCCGACCTTCCAGTCTGCAGTTCAGCGTCTTAACCACTAAGCCGCTGCGGCCCCGTAAACCACCAAGACCATGTGCCTAATAGTCCACAAAGTACAAACTACATTTCACAAGATGTCAGGCGAAAATCATCTGCATCACCTGAGACACAAGAAGGGATTTATGCAAGCGGATTTAAAAATGAATAATTTGTAAGCCAAAAAGTCTGGCTGCAGCAGCAACACAAATCATGTATGATGAGCGCTAAGTATTGTATAATATGAAAAAAGTGAACTGGATTAAAGGATCAAGGGAGAGTTACATTTAAAAAACAAACAAACTCAAGTGTTCAAGAGTTTAGGCTCGGCAGAGGATATCCCGAGGTGAACCCATTAAGCAGGAGTATGTAGGAATTCATTGGTGCAGATAAACATGCATCCACTAAATTACTGACTTATACGAGAAGCTTCCAAGTAGATAAATAAACAGACAGACAAACCCAGCTGGCTAGCTGGACAATGTAGAAGGAATACGAGGGATACATATATATATATATATATATATATATATATATATATATATACACATACATACACACACACACACACACACACATATATATATATATATATATATATATATATATAAAACCCACACATTATTTTCTTTTAAATGTATATAAAATGATGCCACTGTTTTGATGGTTGCAATTTTCATTACAGAGAATTAGAGAGCAATCCTGGGATCCTGGGAGAGTGTCCCAGGGATTCTTCTGAATCCCCTCTCCAAGGCTGTAGATGTGTGACTCCAGAGGGGGGATTCCAAAATCCAATCCCTCCCCCCTTCCCCTCACCCATCCCCTTGTAGCTACTGAGGAAAGAACTGTGCTGGCCGCATTACGAGGTCACAAAAGCAGCTTTGGAGGACCTCAGAGAGGTCTGAAAAGGGGCACTGTGGTGGTCATGGGGGGAGGAGAGGGGAGGCCAAAAAAATGAATAATCTGATGACTTCTCCATCTCTGGCCCTACCCCTGCCAGCACGCCATTGTTTTGCAAATTGTTTTGGTTCTTCTGGGATATTCAGAGGCAATGAACGCATCAATGAGTGGAGGAAAGAAGTTTATTTAGCTAAAATAGGCTAATAATACAAAAAATTACAAGGCAAGATTAATATGCTTTTACACACCTCCAGCTACTGGGAATCCCCTCCATCTGCAAGCACACCCTGAGAATAGGGATGGCCGCCGTGAGGAAATCCAGCCCTTTTTATGCTCGCCAGATTTCCCCAGAGTCCCCAGGTTGGCTTGCATTTTTGAGCTGAGCTGCAGGCCTTTTCCCAGAATCCGGGAACTTTTCTCAGAATTTTTTTGTCTTAAAATGCAGCCACCATTTGCATAACTTGAGGAAATTGCGGCTGCCATTTGCATAACTGGCACGAATCGCGGCCATGATTCGTGTCATCTGTGCAAATTGTGGCCATAATATGCTTAATTTGCAGGTTCCACTTGCACAGAGTAAACATATTACAAATTGCATAAATGTCACTTTAAGGAAAAAACTACATGAAAATCTGCGAGCTGGCCTAACTCAAGTGAACGTCCTGGGGGCCAAAAGCTTGGTGAACTTTACTCCCCAGACAGATTCCTCTGACATCCCTACCCAAGGATCAGCCTGGCTCTTACACAGTAGTTTCACATTCAGTCTGTGTTGAGACTCTCAAAGGGGAGGGTCCTGGGGAATCACATGCTATCTCCTTGATCTCTCCCATTTTGGACATGGTGTCTCATGACTTCGTCCCTTCTGCTGGTGGGAGGACACTGGCCCTAAGAGTGGGCAGGCTGCCAGCCCAGAAGATGACCTTCTTCTCAGCCATTCTAAGCAACCAGTAGCTAACTTTGCAATTCTGCCGAACGTTGATCTACATTCTGTTGAACAGAGCATCAGCGAGTGATTCTCTGGGAACTGACATAGCTACCCACCCACCCCATCAGCTCAACAAACAGGCACAACAGCATTGTAGACATGAGCAAGAGATCTAGTACACCATTGTCTCCTTGATATACAATGGTCTTCTGCATTTCCACTACACCCGTCTAGAGCAAAACAACCACAAAGGCAGTGGAGAGGCAAAAATCGCCTCCGTCGCTCCTCCTGCCCTGTTGGCAGGAGTCAGGCAGGGCACTGCTTCCGTCCGATGAGGGTGCGGCCCATAGGATTGTGCCCTCAGTGTGATGTTTTGCTTTTTAAAGCAGTTATCTTAGTGCCCCTGTGCTGATAGGCTCGGATGGACCCAAAACAGGCCCACTGAGGGACGCATCTGCATAAACAGGTAAATCCTAAGGGATACAGAACTACAACCAACCAACAAACCCTGAAAGTGGGATCAAACAATAACAAGGGATATATATTTTATTTCATAGGAGTGGGGGAGAGGAAGTGGGGAAGGATCAGATTTTGGAGTCCCCTTCCTGGGGTGGTAGCAGTATCTACAGCCTCAGAGGGGGGACTCCAAAGAATCCCATGAACCCTGGGACACTCTCCTAGGCCCATTAGATTGCTCTTTAATTCTCTGTAATGAAAATTGCAACCATAAAAATGTTGGTATAAATTATTATTTATAATGTGTAAATGTATGTATGTATGTATTCCATTTATATTCCCCCTTTTCCCTCTTGTATGGTCCTCTGCCTCCTTTCCATTTTATCCCTGCAACAACCCTGTGACGTAGGTTATGCTGAGAGTCAGTGACTGGCCCAAAGTCACCCAGTGAGCTTCATGGCTGAGTGGGGACTAGAACCCAGTACAACTCTCTAACCATTACACCACACTGCCTCCTAAATAGCACTCAATATATTAAAATCTCTAAGTGGGTTATGCTAAAATAGGTACATTGTAAAAGACATTTACCAGGAAATTATGGTTACTAGGTGTGGTACAAATTAAGCTCTTAAGCCTACTTCAAATCATGGTTTCCACCCGAATGTGTTTTGTTTTAATCTTGGTAACCATCATTTCCTAGTTTGGACGTAATGGGAAATCATGGTTAGTTAACACAGGAAGTCTTCAGTCACAGTAAGCTGAGAACAGAAGGGGCAGTGCAAGGATGGAGTGTGAAGGCACAAGGCTCATCCATATCTCAACTTAATAAGCTGAAATAGGTATGTTTCAATGGGGGCTTTGCCTTGCGCTTGTGCGGTGCGCTCATTTAATCTTTTAGCTTGATTATAGAGATGGATGGATCTGTCAATTTTGGTTTCTCTCTGTTTCTCATATTTTCCAGTCTTAAGTTTGCTTCATCTTGAATGTTGAGAATTTCTACAGTCAACTCAAACTCTGAGAATTTTTTTTTCTTTTTTAAAGTTTCCATGTAAAGTATTCTTGTGCACATTTCTCCTAATACATGTATGTTTACCTAATGCCCACATTTTTTGGCAAGCATTTTTCCTTATATAATGCATTTTGGAACATTATTTTTCCTAATGTACACATGGGGTGTGTGTGGATTGGAGAACTCCATTGCAAAATTCAGACCAGTGCAAATTTGAAAGGATTGCTGATTTTCAATTTGCGTAATGGTTCTAAAGTGCAAAATTAGGTAAGTTCACATTCTGAACTAAATTCTCCCCTATTGCTAAGCTTGAACAATCTTGTGGTCAGAGCCAGTCCATCTTGCTGTTACAGGATTGTTTGTTTAACTTAGTGTATTCTGAGTGGAGATAAAATGAGGCATATTGTGATAGCCATTTATTTAGAAAGCAAAGGGAACATTTCATTCCGGCTTTCCTGCTGATTATTTTGGTACCTCCTTCCTCTTCTTTTCTGGCCCTATTTAGACATTTTACCAAAACAAGGCACGTCAGAAATGTAAAGGCCTCAACAATAATTCTTCTCTCCTACATCCTCCCTCAAAGCTTTGAAGAGGCTGTCCATCTTACCTAACGTGTTGGAAAACCACATTCCTCAAAATCCATCTACCAGCAAAGGCTGTTTCTCTTTCTGGAGCCTGACTTAAAGGACTTCGAATGACGAGCTCTTAGAACCAGGGAACTGACATTATGATGCAATACTCAGCCGTAACATTCTTCATGCTTCGGTTTGGAGTTTGTACAAAGAAAATTAAAAGAAACACCCAACCATTCTTCTTCCAAGACTTAATACACTCCAGCTATCCCTGTTTTCTGGTCCCTGTCCAATGCAGTTAACTGTGGTGGATTGCTACTGGGTGATGCAAGAAGGATCTTGGAATTGTTGTAGATCACAAGCTGAATATGAGCCAACAATGTGATGTGACTGCAAAAAAGGCAAAAGCTATTTTGGGCTGCATTACTAGAAGTATAGCTTCCAAATCCCATGAAGTAGAAGTTCCCCTCTACTCAGTACTGGTTAGGCCTTATCTTGAGTACTGTGCCCAGTTCTGGGCACCACACTTTAAGAAGGATGCAGACAAACTGGAAAAGGTTCAGAGGAGGGCAACGAAGATGATCAGGGGGCTGGAAAAAAAGCCCTATGAGGAGAGACTGAAAGAACTGGGCATGTTTCACCATGAGAAGAGAAGACTGAGGGGAGATGTGATAGCACTCTTCAAGTACTTGAAAGGTTGTCACAGAGAGGATGGCCAGGATCTCTTCTTGATCATCCCAGAGTGCAGGTCACGGAATAATGGGCTCAAGTTCCAGGAATCCAGATTCCTGCTGAACATCAGGAAAAAACTTCCTGACTGTTAGAGCAACATGAAAATGGAACCAATTACCTAGGGAGGTGGTGGGCTCTCCCACACTGGAGGCATTCAAGATGAAGCTGGACAGACATCTGTCAGGGATGCTTTGTCTTGGATTCCTGCATTGAGCAGGGGGTTGGACTCGATGGTCTTAGAGGCTCCTTCCAACCCTACTATTCTATGATTCTATGATTCTATGAAGCGCTTTTTCAATGGCGGCACCCCAGCTGTGGAATGGTGCTTACTTTGCACCTGGTGCTTACTTTAATGCCATTTCGGTGCTCTATGAAGACCTTTTCCAGTTTCCCAGGACTCTGAAGCTCTTCCAGCTCTGAAGTCCTTTTATTTTTGGCAAAACAAGATATGATGTGAGGTGGGCAGGCTTCTGGCTTGCAGGACCTTGTTTTGGACTAGAACCCCCAAACCAGATCCAGGTGCAAAGTATTGGCTCAGCTGGGTGGAGATACCCAAGGAATTAAGGAACTGGCTGCCTCTAAGCACATGCTTAACCTAGGGATTTGCAGTCAGTACCCAAACCAAGCCCACAAGCCCTTTCACTCAACGTCCACACCTGGTTTCCCCCCCAAGCTTTCTTTTTCAGCAACCTAATTTAGGAGAGAAAAGCTTTTTAGTTATTTAGACAATCGGGAGAGAGAAACACCCTACTGATCTACTGCGAATCATCCAGAGACCGACCAGGCGATCGTGGCTGTGATGGTTTGAGGCCTATAGAGGCAAAGGGAAAAATGGTCAGGTTTAGAGGCCTGGAGTTTTCTGTTAGGAGGGGGTAATCCTGAGAGGAATAGTTTCATTTCCCTGGTTCAGCATCAGTTTCATTTCTCCACTTAAGTTTCATTTCTTCACGTTCGAAGCAGCACTTTTGGTTTTGAGGGAGGAGGGTATATAAAGAGATCGAGAGAGCCAGTAAGAGCAGAGACAGCCAGAGGCTGAAATGAGAGCAGAGTCTGAAGAATGAGCAGGAAAAAGCTAGGGATGGCGGAGAATTTCTGAGAATTTCTCCACGAATCTCGGTGAGGCCGAATGCCAACGCATTCGGCCCCCCGAAATCGGCAGTGAAATTCTCCGCCCCCCCGGGATGGGACTTACCTTTCACGAATCTCCCTCCCGGCGGCGGGTCCCGGCGGCGGTTCATCGGGTCTTCGTCAGGGGCGGGGGCGGCAGCCGGTCTTTTGACTGGCTGCCGCCGCCGCCATTACAAGTGCAGTAAAAAAAAACACAAAACCCCATGATAGGCTACGTAACGATTAACGTAGCCTATCACGGCTAGATCTCCAAAGTCAGCCGTGATAGGCTACATTAATTGTCACGTAGCCTATCATGGGTGACTTTGGAAAAAAAGAAAAGAAAAGCGCGTACGCAAATGGCGGCCCCCATAGGGAGCCGCCATTTGCGTTCCTTATTTGGTCCCTGTGGTCTACGTAAAGATTTACGTAGACTACGGCGAAAATAAGGGCAACGCTATTAAGTCACCCGTGATAGGCTACGTGACGATTAACGTAGCCTATCACGGCTGACTTTGGAAATCTAGCCGTGATAAGCTACGTTAATCGTTACATAGCCTATCACGGGGGTGGTTTTTTTTTTTCGCGGCCGGGTAGACGGGGCGCTTCTACCCAGCCTGAATTTCGCCAGCGAGGGATGGTGCGCCTCCCGCCCGGCCTGAATTTCGGCCAGGCGAGGCGGGGCGCCTCCCCCCCCTCGCATGAACTTCGGGGGGAGAAGCGAAGCGCCTCCCCCCCACTGCGAAGCAAGCTTTGAGGACAGGTAAGGGACTTTCGTCCATCCCTAGAAAAAGCAGCCTAGAAAAGTCTAAGGCCAGCTAGGCTAAAGGAAGTTGCACTTTGCATTTTTTGTTTTCTTTTCATGCCTTTTGTATCGCTCAGCTCTATTGTGTAAATACCTTTAGTTGTAATTTGTTTGCTTTAAATCCACTCGTAAACTGTTGTGGTTGAACACTGTGTCCAGAGTGTCGGTCACCCCATGTCTGCAGCCTCAACCCCATGTTATTGGGAAGGGGAAGTTTAAAAGAAGGAAGGCGGGTCTCTTAAGGAGGCAAGAGATCCTTCAGGGGTTGCTCAGGGGGTCCAGGCCATAAGGGGAACCTTGACAGTGATCTACCATTTGCCCATCCCTGCTTTAGGTGAATTTCCCTCTTGGCTTTTAAATCAATAGAAGACACTATTTGTATGGTTATTTGTATGTGTTTCTTTAGGCTTTTTCTCCTAATGATCAGGGCTATTGTTATTTTTCTTTTGCTGTGTATGTTTTGTTAGCCACTTCGAGCATCTGCACCAGTGGAGGAAAGTAGGTTATAAGTGTTATTTTAAATTAATAAAGAAATAAACCAGTACACCATGGAGTAGCGTTGGGGACTTGGGTATTAATCCTTAGGACAAGAATTGGGGCATTAAAAACGTTACCTTCTTTGCATTTGTGAAATGTCTGAGAGCCCCTTTATATTGGAAAAGGGATATGCTTGACATGCTTTTCCAGCCATCCAAGGCCAATTTGCTTATATAGCTGTCCACAGACATACAGGCCGATGGGTGGTTGGGGAAATCTTAAGCACAACTGTCTCCAGCAACTCACCTCCTGAGCCATAAACATTCTGTTCAGTCTCTGGCTTTATTAGAGATGGTGGAGAATTCCGCCATGGACTCCAATGAGGCCGGATTCTAAAGAATCTGCCCCCCTGGAGTCCGTGGTGGAATGGAACACTTATCTCCACTTCCCCGCGGAATCCTCTTCGGCCAGATCCTCCGGCTCCGGATTGCCAGCGATACGGCTGCCATGCCGTATCATTGGCTGAATGGGACTGACTGTGGACAGAAATGGCTGCATTTCTTTCACTTAAACTAAGACCTTTATGGCCAGAAATGGTGTCCTAGATGCCATTTGCATCCGTGCTTTTCATTCACACGATAGGCTACGCAAATATTTGCATAGCCTATCGTGTGAATGAAAAGTGATGTTATATTAAAATGATGTTATACGTATTTTTGTTTTGTTATGTTTTCTATTTGTTTTGTTAAAATTTACAGTAAAAATTGAAAAGACAACACATATGCATTACTGCGCATGAACGCTGATGCACACTTGTGCAAGTGGAACAAAATCCTCATACATCCCTGAAAAAAATCTGATTCTATCAATGAGCAGACGACAGAACGCAAGACACCTCATGATCTGCAACACAGAGATGGAATGTGTCACATTCCCTTGGCCCCCATCTTCCTCATCCACACACACAAGAAGAGAGGCTTCAGTCTCACACCTTTAATTCACTATCAGTCAGGTTCATTACAGATGGAAATCCTCGAAGACTCTCAGGCTACAAAGGAATACAGCTGCTTCATACATTTATGAATGGCTACAGGGGATCCAAATGGGGGCTATGATGTTGCCAGCAGTTTGAACAGGGACCTGCTGGCTAGTATAACTTAGGGGGGGGATGCCCCTCCCTTCCAGTGATGCTCCCTTATGTTGACCCTCACGCATTGCCAACTGGGTCAACCATCTGAGCTCCGCCTCTAACTTTTCCCTCCTCACTTTGCAGTCTAGCATCCCTCAGGTCACTCCCCATGCTCTCCTCCTCCTAGGTTCTCACGGAGGAGGGAAAGGGGGTGGGGGCTTCAAGCCCAGCTATCTCTGTGTTAGTATCCTGAGAAGCACTCCTATCCATATCTGAACTCTCTCGGGAAGATGCCTCTCTCTAGCTGTTCCCATTCTGAGTCTGAACTGCCAACTATCTCCATACGCTCAGGATCAATACTGACAGAATGGATTTAACAACATTCATGCATCCCTAGTACCAGCTCTGCCACCTGCCTGACCCTCCCAAGGACCAATCCCTGTCCACCAGGCCCTATGAAGTCTCAGTTCTTGCTTATCAGTCTGAGCAAATGTTGTTGTCAGCAAAACTCAATCCCATATAGGGATGTATGAATTCCCTTACCTGAAGTCCATAGGGGGGTCTGCGGGGGGGGGGGAGGTGATCTGTTCCTCCCCCACCAGAATCCTTGCTGGCTGGCTCTGCTCTGCAGAGAGTCCATGGAGCCACCGGCTGGCTCCATTCCGCAAGCGATACTTGCGGAATATGTGGGTACCACCACTGCCATGCCGTATCGCTGCTGAGCAGAAACAAGAAGTGATCTGGATGCAAATGGCATCCGCTATGCCGTTTGCATCCCTGTTTCTTCTCGCGATAGGCTACGCATCTGTATTTACATAGATATTTACATAGCCTATCGCATGAAAAAACAGGGATGCAAATGGCATCGCGGATGCAATTTGTGTCCGGATCACTTCCTGAGCAGAGCTGCCAGGAGGGAGGATTCAGTCTGCGTGGGTCCGGGAGGTGGAGGTGAGTACACCCGTTCTGCCACGGACTCCAGAGGGCCAAATTCAATGGAATTCAGCCACATTTGAGTCCATGGCAGATTCCACGGACATCCCTAATCCCATCAAGACTCTCCAAATTCTACCTTGCTGTTCTTTCCGACTTGTGTACATATCTGATTGCAAATTTTGTTTTGTTTTCCCTTTTTCACATGGAAGTAGAAGTTCATGCATCTTTTTGTACACATTTTCCAAATGTACACATCAATAGTGCGCATTTTTAAAGAACACATTTTCCCCCAATGTTGAATGTATGATTATGGACATTTTCCAGCATTTTTTCATTCCCATTTTTCAAATGTACACGTTTTTCAAACACTCTTTTGTTTTCTTCCATGAATTGCATTGCAAGCTCGGAAATGTACGGACCTAGATTGCAGATAGTGTTCGGGTCCATGTTCAGTTCTGGGAGGTGCAAACTGGGTAAACTGAGGTAATAAATGAATTGAAATGAATTTCTCCTACATCCCTGTTCTTTTCCCTCACACTGCTGCCTGCTTGAATTTGACACTAGCATATTCTTATTTCCCTTCATGAATTATTGGAGGGTATGATGTTTCTGGGGAGAAACATAATTTTTCCTCAGGTCTCTTTTAAGAATGACTGGCATTTTTTGTTAACTTCAGCTGCCTTAAAAAAATAAAAAAAAAATGGCATGGTTTCCTTTTAAGAGCATTAACTTTTTCTCTGCCATGCTATAGCATCCTCCATCATAATGGATCAGAGGTCACCTCTATCGCCCTATCTCTACCAGAGCTCATTTATTTAATGGCACTGTGGACTGTTCTTTATGACATATAATCCATTGGTTGTCTATAATAGCAGGCTACAAAACAGATAGACTCTATCTGTGTGAATGTTCTGTGTGGTGGCAGATTGTAATCTAACCGAAAACGAAGAGCCATCTAATCTGATCTTTATTAATGTTCTGGCCTGGATACATTCTATAAATCTTGCTTGCCCAGAAACATGCACGCACACATACAGAGGCACAGATACGCACCCTGTTCATCAAAGGCTGTGTTCCTAAATCATCAATTATCAGTCTGAAGACCTCTGGACCAGTTGTTCTATATGTTTGGTGTATAAAATTTGGGAGATTAAGGAAATAATTTCACCCCAGAAATCCAGTGAGATCCTCCATCAGATTGTTGCTGGATTAAAAACTATCCACTTTAAAAAACAAAACAAAACAATTTCTACTTATTTACTCTGAGTTTTTAAAGCATTCATATTCCCCCTGGACAATTTTCCCAATCAAAATACCTCACTCTGGGCATTGTCTTCTCCATGGGAGAAAATATGTATCCCACCCCCACCTCACCCCCCTGTGTGGCAAGCAACAGTCAGAGCGGTGGTGATTTTCTTAAGAAAAATGGTGTTTGTGTTGGGGTGGGTGGGTGGGTAGGCAAGAACAGTAAAATGCCCCCTGATGCTGCTAAAAAAATGGGAACTCCCCGCATGCTCTATTTCAGTAAAAAGAAAAGAAAAGACACAGAACCAACCATTACAACATCCCAACTGGAACTTGTGTATAATGTGTTGTTTGGTCCTGGATTTGGGGCATCACACCAGGTAATGAATTGAGAAATAAAGACATTAATTAAGGTACTGTCAGGCACTGCATGGTTGCCCCATGTGGTGAGGTACTGAACTGCAGGTGGCAATCTTCTCTGTGAAGTCCCTTCAGGGCGTGGATGGACTCCGCCCATGCAGGCTGGCCATTGGAAACTCCTGGACAGGAAGGAGTATCAGAAGGCTTCCTGTTCTAGTTGAGCCTTGTTGGAGCAGCAGGGTCTTCCTGAGCTCTGGTGCCTTCTTGCCTCCTGCCTATTCTTCAGTCCTGATGGATGATTTTCTAATTAGCTGGATCATTGGTTGAAACTTGTCCATTCATAATGCCCACCACTGTAGTGAGTCTGGATCAATATATTACAAATCGGTGATTCAGTTTGGAATTGATTGCGACCCTCATAGCATACGTGGTAAAGTCGTACACAGGTTCTCCCACTACGTTTGCCATCAAGTTGGCACCTTTAGCTGTTGTTACTGCCACCACTGCTCTGGCGAAGAGGAGAAGGACGATGATCAATCCAACACTCATATTTCTGCTGTGGAGGGCATCTGCCCCCACTCTGTCCTCTGATCTTGTACAGCATCCTAACCTCTGTTGTTTCATAGTGTGGGGGACTATGTTTGTGTCTGGGAGTTTCTCCTCCCATTGACACCAATGGAGAGGGAATTCACTTGCACCTGGCCCAAAGTGTGTCTGACTTTCTGCCCCCATGGGATATCTGCCTGTGAACTGAAGGAGGTTTGGAAGCTGATTTCAGCTCCTGTGTAGCCACAACTTGGGTGGGGAAGCATTTCCGAGTGTGAAGCAGAGGAAGACAGACCTCTCATTCCACCCATCCGGGCTGGCCCAAGTCATTTTGCTGCCTGAGGCAAAGAGCAAGATGGTGCATCCTCCCATTCTATGTACAAAAGTCAAATGGCCTGGCAACACTGTTGGTGGGACAGCATCTTCAACACTGATGCTGGGACAGCATCCTCCATTACACCTGAATGTATCCAGCTAGCATTGGGACACAAGGCAGGCCAGATGGCACACAACTCTCTCTTCCAACATCTGTCTCCAGCATCTACTGCAGAAGGCAACTGCTTCACTCTGCCTAATGGTTGGGCCAACACTGCATTCAGAGAGGCACTTCCGAAGAATCCTTACCGCCTGCAAGATCTGGCCCCGAGGATTGCATCCTTGCTCCTCTAGCTTAATGATGGTCAAAACCCAGTGGACAACCACAGGGAAGAGGGATTTTGCAGGGGCTTATGACAGTTATCGGGCAGATATGGCCTCCCTGACGTATTTTCAGGAAAATAATAATAATAATAATAATAATAATAATAATAATAATGAGACAGTGCTTCTTCACACTGTGCATTAGTAAGTTATAGAACTCACTGCCACAAGATGACCAGTGGCTTAGATGGCTTTAAAAGGGGATGAGACAAATGCCTGGAGGGAAGCTCAATTAGCAGGCCAGTGGTTGTGACAACAGCTAAACAGAGCCTCCAGCTTCAGAGGCAGAATAGCTGATGATCAGATGCTGTGGACAGACCATGTAGGAGAGGCCCGTTTCCTTCACACTCTATTTATGTGTTCCTAAAGCAGGGGAGGTGAACCTGTGGCCTCCTCCAGATGTTTTTGGACTGCAAATCCCATCATCTCACCATTGGCTATGCTGGGTAGGGCTGATGGGAGTTGTAGTCCAACCACATCTGGAGGGCCACAAGTTGCCCACTCTTGAAACAGACCTTCCAATAGGGCTCTTTGTACTATGTTTCAAAAGGTAACAGTTTATATATTTTTTCAGAAAACCTGCACATTTCCTTTGTGTGGGTGTCTTCCGCCGTCCAAGAGAAAGATGTCTCTTTGCCTTTTTGCAATGGTTAACTTTATTTTATTAAGCTTGTGTGCCTACCTTGATGTTTTATGGCTGTACTTTGTGCTGCTGGAATTTTTGTGTTTTTTTTGTGGGGGGAGGGTTTGGACTCCACGTTAACAAAAGGAATCCCTTTATTGAGCTGACATTTATTGCTGCTCTGAGCCAAACATCCCTCATAAATTTGGTCTCCTCTAACTCTTATCTGCACAAAATGTTGTAAATTTTATTAAACATTTTATCATTGTGCTCCCGAGTTCCCTTTCTTACAAAAGCCATTTAAGTCCCACCTGATTTCAAAAGAAGAATTTCCCATAAAAATAAATAAATAAATAAATAAATAAAGGCACAACCCTATGGTGATGCCTGTAAGCCTCCAAACTTGAAGGCTTATGGGCACTCTTTGCAGAGTGGGAGGAGCTGCAGAGGAGATCTTCACTCCTCCCGCTCTGCATTTTGGCTAGATGGGCTTTTTTGCCCATCCAGCTGGGGTGTATCAGAACGGGAGGAAAGGAAAGGAAGAAAGGAAAGGAAAGGAAAGGAAGAGGGAGAGGAAGAGGAAAGGAAGCTTTGGGAGGCATCGTATCCTGGCTTCCCCAGTCCCCTCCCCTCCCCACTGACCAGCATGCTCCCTTTACCCCCTCTTTGAGGTCGCCTTTGCAACCTCAAAGAGGCAGCTGGTGCAGTTCTGTCTGCTGTGAGGGGGGAGGGGGCAAGGAGTGTGGATTCCTGGATCCATGGTTCGGAATGCTGTCCCCAACCTTGGATCAAGGCATCCAAATTATTACCCTATGGGCCTCCAGACTGTCAAGGGGCCATAGGGTTGCTCCCTCTATGAACAAACAAACAAACAAACAATGGTTGTGATGCAGGAAGGAAGCTCAGGAAACAGAGCAGAAAGAGGAGAAAGGGGCAGACGGAGGAGTCCTTAGCCAGAGCAGAAGCGCGATCCTCCATGACAAAAGGGAGTGGTGATGAAAGAGAATGCTGAACTGCATCACATTTGCACAAGCTGATTTATATGTATAAATGCAACATTAGAAATCAGTAGCATTGGAATAGAAACGCAATACATCTGACCGTAGTAGGGAAGACTATGACCAGGTGATCTGTGATCCTGCTAGACAGGTGCTGATGTTCAAAGCCCTTGCGCTCCTTTTGACAGTTCGTTTGTTTGTTTATGTATTTAAAACATTTCTATCCCACCCTATATCATTAAGATCTCAGGGTGGCATGCAGATAAAATCAATGTAAACAGTATAAAACAATAAATAATTTAAACACCTAAAAACATGTTAAACTATTAAACAAGCTAAAACCAGTTAAAATCTAAAACAATAAAACAGTTAAACCAATGTGCCAGGGAATGCATTGAGCCCTCAAAGGCTTTGGTAAAAAGCCATCTTTTTACTTGGCACCAAAATGAGACCAATGTCTGTGCCAATCGGGCCTCCAAGGGGAGGGCATTCCACAACCGGGGTGCCACAGCAGAGAAGGCCCTTTCTCTTTAAAGCAGTTCTTTCTCTTTAAACCAGACTTGGACAGGACAGTCCTTCAGACAGAGGACACCTTCAAAAAGAGGACTTGAGCTAGCCCTTTAACAGCTCCCTCAAGCAGAGAACTGTCATCTGTAAAGTAGGACACCTGGCCATGCTGTCCCAGAAGCTGACAGCAACTGATTGAAGGAACTGGGAAAGCAACTGTTGCTGGTCTGACATTGGCAACAGCAACAACAGCAGCTAAAATATTACAGTTAAGTAAATACATTTACCGATGGAGTAGTTTGTCTCTGGTATGATTGCAAAATTTCCCGTCCTCATCCTAATTATAGAAGAAACCTGAGCATTACACTGACTCAACAGCTACTTGCAAGCTCATTCCTGACAGTTCTTTGGCTACACTGTACTCCGTCCCCTCCTACACCACCTTGTTGGTCAAGCTGACCCCAAATTGAGTCCGAAGGCAGCACATCCTTTTCATGTCATCATCCCTTTTCATAACTGTTGAAAGAAAGGAAAGGGAACCCTCCCTCTTGAACTCATCATGCGGTGAGAAGAATGACGACTCTCAAGCCAATTGACCTTTTGCAAGGGGAGGTGTGCTTTTTCAAATGCCGTCTCCATGTTTGCACATCGTGAGCTATATGTTTATCTTTTAACCGCGAAGCACAGCTGTTCCTCACTCCCACCCCTCTCCTGCCGAGAACAGGCTCTTCAAAAAAACACTAAACTCGCAAGTCGTGACAGAAGAAAGGCGATGATAATATCAGGGTGGAGAACGGACCTATTTGTGGGGAAGGAAAAAGAACCAAGAGAGCTGGTCTGGGCAGGCTAAATAACATTTTACAGCTGCAGAAATAGCTTGCTGCAACTGGCAGGGGAGAATCAGATGAGTCATTACAACGTTGGCTCTCCCTGCAGTCTGATAAGCAGTGGTGTAGTGGAACCAGCACTCACAGGGTTGAAGCACCAGGACTTCTTTTATTAGCAGCAATGAAGATATCCTCCGCCACTAGGGATGTACAGATCTTGTAAAATCTGCTCCATTTGTGTTTTGCGGACTGTCAGGTGCCTTTTGTTCCAACGTCCGCTAACGGACAGATTCCATTTCTTTTTTGTTGTGTGGAAAAATACGCAAATAATTCTCCAAGAAGATTCGTAATGATTTACATTATTTACCTTAACATTTAGTGTATTGCCCCCCATTCCATTCAACCGTTCTGGGGCAAAAACGTGTGTATTTTCCTATGAACATATATGCATAAATTTCGGGAAAGTAAAAACAAAGATCCGGAAGTCAACAGACTCCACGTGGCCTGAGGAAGTCGGTATGCAGTGGATTCCACAGGTTGGAGTTTTAGAAATCTAAGCTCATTTCAGTCCATCTCAGATTTCTCCGGTATCCCGATCTGCCACCCGGCTCAGGCTTCTCTACTGCCTCTGAGCTTAGGTGCAATCAGAGCTGTGCACAGAATGGCCTCTCAAAATTCTCCAGCCTATTTGTGGGCAGAGAAATGGGGGGGGGGAATTTCACAGAATTTCACCTAGGGGAGGAGAAATTCTCCAACAGTTTCTCACAGATGGGGCTCAGTATTGGCAGGGGTTGTATCACACGTGCTTTCTGCTTTCCTAGGGGTTTTTGGTTTATTGCACTGCTTCTTTAAGTGTCAACAGCATCAGCTGTGTTGAGGCTTCCACTCTTCTGAGGCAGAATTTTGAATTTCTTTGGGTGGCATTTTTGAGCTTACCTAATCCCTGCGAGATGGCCGAGGGTTCTGTGTGTGTTTTCTTTCTCCGTTACACATCTTTCCATGGCTCTGCAGCCTCAGGCCACCTGCACTTCCTGAACTGAAAAACTCCATGTGAGGAGTTGCCTCATGATGTCTGCCTCATGATGGCTTTAACTGAAGTGCGGCAAGTAGGGATGTCAGAGAATTCTGCGACGGATCTCGGTGAGGCCGAATGCCAGTGCATTTAGCCCCCCGAAATCCATTGTGGAATGAAGCCCCCGCCCCCCCGCCCCATGAAAGATGCGCGAAACGGAGCACTCACCTGCTCCCATCCGCGCTGCTTTGCGAATGGTGGCCATCCTGCGGCCGCCATTCGCTTCCTTGTCTCAATAGCCATGATAGGCTACGTAAATACTTACGTAGCCTATCACGGCTAATGCAGGGATGCCATTTGCATCCCTGCGGAGGCCATGATAGGCTACGTAAGTATTTACGTAGCCTATCACAGCGGGGGGGGGGGGAGGGAAACCCCAGCGAACACAAATGGCGGCGGCTACCGCCATTTGCGTACGCTGGGGTTCCCCCCCCCCCGTGATAGGCTACGTAAATACTTATGTAGCCTATCACGGCAGGGGGAAAAAAAACCCAGCGTACACAAATGGCGGCGGCTACTACCATTTGCATATGCTGGGGTTTTCCCCCTGCCGTGATAGGCTACGTAAATATTTACATAGCCTATCACGGCTCACTACAGGGACGCAAATGGTGGCAGCTATATGACAGCCGCCATTTGCATCCCTGCAGGGCTGCCCAGCGGCCGGATGTCCGGCTGCGGGCGGCTGGAGCTGGCTGGCGGCTCTGCGGCTTGGCCGCGGAGTGGAGCCAGCCGGGCAGGATTCTGGGGGGAGGGACGGAGTGCCTCCCCCCCACTGTGGATGCCCCTGTGCGGAGCCAGGTAAGGGATTCGTACATCCCTAGCAGCAAACTGAGGAGACTACAGGCTGCCACAGAGAGTACTGTACAATGACAGATAGGACATTCATGCACACTCCTCGTCCACCTCATAAGTAAGGTAAGCCCAAGAACCCCAAACCCAGCCCATGATGATGTCTCCGAAATGTCTCCCCCTTTGAATTTCTTTTCGAAAGCCATTTCTTTTCTATCAAATGGAATGAAGGTGGTCAAAAAAATGTGGGAGAAATTTTCGGCACACTTAGTGGTGGGGAAAAGGATTTTCCCAGCAACAATGTATTGTGTGAGGAATTGTAATGTGAAGTATTTTGGGGGTGGCTTGGTCTTGAATGGGTAATTCAGATCCATTGGCTTTACCCAAGAGCTGCAAAAGACACATATAAAACTGGGTTTTCAGACTCTACTTCAGGGTGTGGATTGTTACGATGAACACCTGCCCTTCAAAAGTTGCCACTACACCTGCTAGGGCTGATGGGAGTTCAGAACATCTGGAGAGTGGCAGGTTGGGGAGAGCTGGTCGAAGGGATTGCCAGAGGATGGACATACTTCATCCACCTTTGGCCTGCTCCAGGTTCAGGGATGGGGAACCTCTTTCAGCCAGAGACTGAATTCCATTCCAGAGAAGCTGTCAGGGCCAGTGAGGGCTGTGGAGGCGGGAGGCTCCAATGTCAATGGGGCTGTGAATCCATTCTGGGTTTTGGTCAGAGCCAGCCAGAACTCTAAAGGAGCGAACCAAGGTGCTGAACCAATTTTGGGGACAGGGTTTGGCACCTTGGCTAGCTCTGACTGACACCCAGAATGGACCCACTGCAATCAGGGCCCACAGCCTCTGCTGGGAGGGAGGGATTTTGTCCCTCCCAGGCCTGAGGTTCCCACCCCAACTAGGGTTTTCTGCAGAATCCCAACCCTCTTCCTCTAAAGAGGGTCTGGGTTAGCGGCATCACTCCTGCCCCGTCAAGAACTGGGAGTCCACATGGCCATTCTCAAATTTGGGAAAGGTTTCTTCCCACTGCAGCGTCATCATCTCAGGGAACGTGCAAGTGTTCGACGTAATGTCTGCTGCATTATGCTTGCAATTTCATTCGTCCCCTCCCTTCTCTTCGCACTGTTTTCACCTAGACAGCAATAAGGGTATTACCATTGACTCGTCAACAGCTTTAGCAATAAAAAGTTTCCTGCTTTTGTCTAGCGAGACAAAGGAAGAAGGAGGGGAGGGCAGAATGTCGACAGCTCTGCGATACCCAGTATTTATGGAAGCTTGCTCTCCTTTTTTGCAAGTCATATCAAAGATAAAGCATTAATTTTCTTATTCTTTTTTTGGGGTGGGTTTTTTTGGGGGGGGTCTGTTTAATTTGTTTTGTTTGCTAGGTGATTTAAATGACCTGCAAGTTAGAGATACCTTGGGGACAAAATGTTGCTTGATCCTGTATATTATTCAGACTGTAAAGCTCAAAGTAATTGAATCTCTGTTCATTGCAATGAAGACTGAGTGTTCTTATTTTAAATTTAAGTGTCTATATAAACATGATGCCTTAGGGCATGGCTGATTTATAATATATCTGCTTTGAAGGGTGCCTTAGCGGCTTTGTCTGAACCCTTTTCATTATGTTATTCTTGGAAGGGTGGGGAAGGAACACCTTACTGCCAATAATTCTTTGTTTTTTCTCCCTTCCTATATTCCTAATGCGCTCTCTCTCTCTCTCTCTCTCTCTTTCATGCTATGATCCTTTATAATGCTATTAGCAAAGAACTGCTGTTCTGTACCTCAAACACATGGCAAAACTCCCTCGATTATTCTTTGGTGTTTATTGCAAATGAACATTGGTATACACTGGTGGCTTTTCTTTTCTTTTCTTTTCTTTTCTTTTCTTTTCTGTTCCTTTCTGTTCCTTTCTGTTCTTTAGCTTGCTTTTTGTTTCTCCTTCCCACCTAGGGTGGCTACTTACACATTGCCCCCCCCCCCGCAAAAAAAAGGGACAAGAGAGGACATGAATTTGCATAGTATTTGCCTATGCTAATATATATGTATGAAGGCAATTTGAGAAATAATAACTATAATTAAAACAGAAATACAATACATCTCACCATAGTGAGGAAGGCTGACCAGGTGACCTGTGTGTCTGCCATGTCTGCTGTCCAGGTGATAACTCTTGATGGTCAACTTCAAGCACCCTTGGCTCTTCCTTCCTTTGGTTCTTCTTAAACCAGGCATGAACTGGACAGCTCTTCAAACAGAGGACACCTTCAAATGGATAAGTGTCCTCTAACTGCTCTTCAAATAGAAGATTGTCCTTTGTAAAGTAGGACACCTGGCCACCTATTCCTAGCCCCATACCCCAGGGCTGGCAGGTGTCCCCTTCAAATAGAGGACTGTCTTCTGTAAAGCAGGACACCTGGCCACGATATTCCCACCACACACTCTAGTCCTGGCAGGTGTCCCCTTCAAATAGAGGACTGCCCTCTGTAAAGCAGGACACCTGGCCACGGTATTCCAACCACGCACTCTAGTCCTGGCAGGTGTCCCCTTCAAATAGAGGACTGCCCTCTGTAAAGCAGGACACCTGGCCACGGTATTCCCACCACACACTCTAGTCCTGGCAGGTGTCCCCTTCAAATAGAGGACTGCCCTCTGTAAGGCAGGACACCTGGCCACCGTACTCCCATCACACACTCTGGTCCTGGCAGGTGTCCCCTTCAAATAGAGGACTGTCTTCTATAATGAAGGACACCTGGCCACGGTACTCCCACCACGCACTCCAGTCCTGGCAGGTGTCCCCTTCAAATAGAGGACTGTCTTCTGCAAAGCAGGTCACCTGGCCGCCTTATTCCCACCCCCATGCTCCAGTCCTGGCAGGGCTGGCTTCAGCCAGGCCTGGACAAAGAGTGCCCTGGTGGGGCCCCTCCTCCATTGGTTGGCTTTGATGGGTTTACCTCGAGGCGGCAGCAAGCGACAATGGTGACAGCAGCACTCCAAGCAGCGCCGGGCAGCTGGATCAAGCCATCTTTTGAATTTCTCGCAAAGCAAACTGGTGCCTTGCAGATGTGTTGGACGCCCATTCCCACACTCCCTTACCATTGGCCAGCCTGGCTGGTGCTTATGGGAGTTCTAGTCCAAACCATCTGGTCCCCCCCCCCCCGCCCCAAAGCAATCCTAGATTGGGAGCTCAGCTTACTACATGGGGCGCTGGGACCCGCTAGAGCGTCAAAGGTAAGCATTTTCGGACACCTGACGAGGGCCCGGGGCCACCCACAACAGCCCCCTTGCAACCTGCTTGCTCACCTGCCTCTTGCTTTGACCCAGACCGTGGTGGCAGCGAGGAGGTGGAGCAGGAGATGCCACGGCACGGCCTCCTTGCTCAATGGCTCTCAGCCTGTCAAGCAAGCAAGCGGGGGCAATGAATGATGAGGAAGAGGAGGGGAGCCAGAGCGGCTGGGGACAATGGCGGTGAGACAGGAGACTCACCGAGGGAAGGGACCCCTGCGGGACAGCGGAAGCTTCCCTATACTGAGTTAGACCGTGGGCCCATCTAGCCTAGAATTGTCAGCACTGACTGGCAGCAGCTCTCTAGTGTTTCAGGCAGGAGTTCTTCCTGCTCTGCCTGAAGATGACAGGGGTAAAGCCCTGGGAACTTTGGCATGCTGTGCTCGTGCTCTACTCATGAGCCACATCCCCGAGGGCCTTCACAAACCCTGGCACCTGTATCAGGACCCTGAGTACTGAAGCTGGCTTTGAGTCTGACACGGCATGTCAGCCCCCAAGCCACAGAAATCGCCGCTTCTCCCATCCCCACAAGAAAACAAAGATAGCTGCGCTGAACTGTGAGAAAAAAATGAACCCCAAATCGACACCCGAGGAACACCTTAATTAGGAGGACCAACTAAAATTCCAAGTGTGCAAGCTTCTAAGTTCTCTGGAACTCTTCATCAGGCTAGGTGGTTAACACTGAGGAACACTGTGGCCCGCACGCACATCTGTGTAGGAGGTGTTGATTGAAAAGAGGCCTTTAAAAAGAAGATGGATTTTACTGAGGGTGTCAAGATTTGTTGAAAGCATTTGGACAAAAGTGTTTCAAGATGCAGTGGCAGGAAAAAAACCTGCCTCCATTAGATTTCCTGCTGACCAGCCCTGGTGAAGGTGATGGTGGGAGGAGCTGCGGTGTTATAGCAAGCATGTGACTTGGGTTGATGTAGGCTGCTGGTGTGGGAGACAAATTGTCCCCCGTAAATGTTAGGGCTGTGCAGGGATTCCCCGATCCGACTCGGAAGCTGCTTTGTGGCTTTTGAGGGGGGCCCAATTTGGCTCAGGCAGATTCTGGGGAACCCTGACCTGACTCGGCCCTGAACCTCAGGTGGGATTTGGATGGCGAACCCTGCTTCAGGTCCCCCCCGGTGCCGCCGTGCAACCCCCCAGCTCATTAACTGGGCCGCCTCCTCCGCCACAGCCGTTACGTTCTCTGTTGCCTGCCCCCATGCCCCGTGCCACTTTCGCCGCCTTCTCCGCCACTGCCACCTTCTCCGCCGCTGCCAGCTCCTGAGGCCTGGACACATGGCGACTCGTCTTCTTGCAGAGAGTCGCCATTTTTAAAATGGCAACCTCCTGGAAGTTTGTCGGCAGCGGCGATGGAGAAGGCAGCAGTGGCGCCGTGGCGGTGGGCAGCAGTGGCAGCAGCGTGGCAGCGGTGGAGAAGGCGGCGGAGAAGATGGCTCAGGTAAGGAGCTGGGGGGGGGCTGGGCTGGGGGGGGCAATGCTCCGAAGCACACCAAGTGCTTCGGAGAGCCCCCGACTCACTCCAGGTGGCTTCGTGCCCCCTCCACTTCGCCTCGGAAGGGGCACAAAGTGACCCGAAGCAGCCCACCTCGACTCGGGGTTCAGGCCTCGGGCCGAAGCGATGCACGGTCCTAGTAAATGTATCTCTTTCTTGAATTATATCCTTATGATGCTGGCAATGAGAGTATTGCACTAATCGCCTTGCACCCACAGCAAAGGCCCCACGCTTGCTGAAGAGAGGCTACAGCTCGCCCAGGAGTCAACGTGTCTTTGTTCTGCCTGGGTTCTCCTTTGAAAATCTGGCCACTGAGATAAGAACAGCTCCCTCTTCTTTCTCTCCGCAAGTCAGGCCTGCTACACAGCAGGTCTTCCATGCTTTAGGGTGTGTGTGTGTGTGTGTGTGTGTGTGTAAAGTCACCCTTTGTGTGGGAGATACTGGATAGCATTCTGTCTGGGTAGAATGACTGGAAAATTGGTGTCAAAATTGCTCTCATTATGAGAAGCCGGTACCTGAGTTGTTCCTCAGTGGATTTTTTTTAAAAGAAACTGCAGATGGGCTACTATTAGCACTTCTATTGTTACCGCTAGAGATAAGTGTTTTAAACCTCTTATGTTTGAAGTGGCCTATTTGGGGACGTGTACTATATACCCAGCTGGTATTCTGATTCTCCTCATTTGTTTCACCTGCGTAGGTAATTCTGCCTACATTTGGCAGGCGCAAAGCTGATCTCTGCATCTCTTGGCCAACCCCCCAAAATCATTTAGGGGTTAAGAACCTGCTATTACCCCCCACAGAGGCAGAAATAGCGATACTAAACCTAGGTTTAGCCACTACCATAATAGGAAACTCATTCTCTAAGCGTGGATCCTTATGGAGCCCAAACGGCACTGTCCTCACCTAAAAGGGAGGTATTAGCAGGCTTGGGGGAACCCTAAAGTTTGCAGAAGTACAAAACTAAGGGGTTACTAGGGGTGTGCACCTCCGGGTTATTATTATTTTTTTTAATGCATTACTTAATTTAAATCTATATGTGTTCATTTGTTTGAAGCCTGCAATACCACCTCCATTCACTATTTGCAGGAGCCATTGAGGATGGAAAACACAATGCCTTCTCCTTACATTAGAGGCAAACTAGAGAAGGCCACTTTCCAACTGAGCTTCTTACACCGTTTCTAACACTGCTGTGTTTTGCTGACCACTGTGGTGATGCCAAGCTGGAAACAGGCACTCTGCAATGTACTCATTTTCATCCAACACATGGCCATCCTGTAGAAAACAAGGTAATCACAGAGACACAGGGGCTAGGGAACCTTCCGGATTTGGCTGTGTGCTCTGTAAACACCACATGTCTGAAAACAGCCAGACCTTTCCGGTTTCGCACAGCCGGGAAGACGGGTACCTTCCTGAGGCTTGGGTTCTGCTTTGACATTAAGATAGTAGGATCTAAGGTTGGCATTCAGGCATCTGGGTGGTGCTTGAAATGCGCAACTGAGAGTGGCTTCGGACGTTACTCAGAAAGGGGATGAGAGCAATTGTGGAAGGGACTGGCACATAGATTCACCACTACGGGGTGGTGCCATATCTCAGAATGAATTCCAGCAGTTTCCTTAAGCTCCTTCTGCACTGGGCCCATCTCCCACCAAATCCTCGGCCCAGTTCAGGAGGGGATTAAATTAGCACAAGGAGTTGTGGTATGGTCCATTACACTAATATAGTCTATTGTGACAGGAGGAAGTGAGGCCATTCCACCAATTCTGCTGAAGAAAGACCATCCCCATGAAGGCTCCATCTTCATGTAATGTCACCACCAGTGGCCATTCCAGCAGGCTGTACTGAGGTTGATGAGAGAGGGCAAGCAGGGCCATTTCACCAGCCCTGCTGATAGACTTACTTTCCTCTTCCTTCCCCATTCCTTTTTCCTTGTGTGCGTGCCAGACTGTTTTTAGATTGTAAACCTGTGCCCAGGAACTGTCTTATTTTACTGATTACATGTAAGCCACTCTGGGGGCCTTTTGAGCTGAGGGGCAGGATAAAAATACTTCAAATAAATAAAATAAAGGATCTTCTTACTGACTGACAGGAAGTAGTGGATCTGAGCCTGGTCCTCTGAGGGGGAAGCCATGGGCTGCCCAAAGAGTGAAGGTGAGGAAAAAATAATATATTTCATTTAATTTTCCTTTCATTTATTTAATTTCTATACCAACCAAAAGATCTCTGGGTGGTTCACAAAATTACAACCCACAAATACAAGATGATAAAAAATATTGGACAGTATCCAACAAATGATATTGCGGCAATGAAAAGTAGATTCCGAACTATGCGCCAAGAGGAGAATCCAACCACAGTTCGGTTTTCACAAGTACGGTTGCACAACTGTGAAACCAGTTGTGCATTCCGCTTGCACAACTCATCGTTCAACTGGTTGCACATTACACTCATGCAACCGATTGTGACCCCCCCCACCTGTACACACACACTTCCCTTTCCTGCCAGCAGTTCTGAGTTAAAAGTGATACAGTTAGAAGAACGATAACATAATGGTCAGAAAATGAGCAGAAGAAGGAGAACCAACTGTGAAGCAATACATTGAGCTCGATTTAAAGTTTCATGCCTCTGAACAGGATCATGTGCGATTAGCATGAAAGAGTGGGATGTTGTTGTTCAATCGTTCAGTCATGTCCGACTCTTCATGACCCCATGGACCATAGCATGCCAGGCCTTCCTGTCCTGCGCTCTCTCCCGGAGTTTGCTCAAGTCCATATTCATTGCATCGGTGATGCTATCTAGCCATCTCATCCTCTGCCATCCCCTTCTCCTTTTGCCTTCAGTCTTTCCCAGCATCAGGGTCTTTTCCAGAGAGTTTTCTCTTCGCATTAGGTGGCCAAAATATTTGAGCTTCAGCTTCAGTATCTGTCCTTCCAATGAGCACTCAGGGTTGATTTCCTTTAGGATGGACTGATTTGACCTCCTTGCAGTCCAGGGGACTCGTAAGAGTCTTCTCCAGCACCACAGTTCGAAAGCATCAATTCTTCAGCGCTCAAAAAGATGAGAACTTTCTGCTTCATTAGAAGATGGGGCGATATAGGCAGGAGAGGCTTCCTGTCTGTGCCTTCAGGTGGAAGAAGCTCAAATGGAATAAATGGAAGAGAGATGGTTACACAACTGAAGATGAATGCTGAATATGCTTTTGTCGGGTTTTTTTTTTTTGTCTCTGCCAAATACTTTTCAGCACCGACAATGCCCCTTTCATAAGTGTTCTGTCATCTTCTCCTTGAAGGATACTTCTGAGTAAACAGTTGAGCAGCTGAGGTCAGCCAGGGCAGATCAGAGTAACCAGAAAGTTAGACAGAAAGAGAAAGAGGTTTAGAGATGGGAGCCTGTCTGGGCCTCAATTTCTGTCTTCCAGGAGATTACAAGTGCATCAGAAAAGTGAGAACTTGATTAAGAATGGTAAGGGCTCTGTGTGCTTGCTTGTTCTACTATAGCAGGGTTATACCACCTTAAGCCTGGGGTCCAAATATGTCCCCCCTGGGCTCTTGGTTTGGCCATCCATGGTTCCCTGGATAACCCCACCCCCTTTCCTCCTAACTGTCAGGAATGAATCTAAGCATGTAGAGATGTCTGGCAGCTCAGATTCAGATTCAGAATGGGAACAGCCAGAACAGGGGGAAGGCACCTTTCCTAGTGAGCTCAGATATGGCAAGGCTGTCTTCCCAAGACCTTGACACACAGATGGCCCTGCCTGAATGGCCCCCCTTTCCTCTGCCATGAGAACCTGGGGTTCAGGAGAGGAGGAGGAGGAGAGTGAGGGGCATGACTGGAGGGATGCTAGGGTCCGTTGCAGAGTGAAGCGGGAAAAGGGTGGGGCAGGACTCAGACACTCCACCAGGTTGGCCACTTGTGGAAGCCAACGCAGGAGGGAGCCACCCTAATGGAGGGGCATCCCTGCAAAGCAAGTCTGGCCAAGAACTTCATGCCCAGACTGCTGGCAACTTCTCTAACTTCTATTTCATCTACTCTATTGATATTCATAGATGTGTGGATTAGCTGTTTCATTGCAGTCTGAGAGTTTCCTAGAATCTGCATGTGTAAAGAAGCTAGTAGTTAAGTAATAAAGAAGTTCAAAGCCTT
The DNA here is from genome assembly GCF_057233095.1 of Heloderma suspectum. NCBI lineage: Eukaryota > Metazoa > Chordata > Lepidosauria > Squamata > Helodermatidae > Heloderma > Heloderma suspectum. The sequence continues at coordinate 13,881,100 of NC_139469.1, read as the reverse complement.
GTTTCCTGGAGTGTGTTGATTGCAGAAGGAAAGGATGAAGGAATGTGACACTAACCACCAGTTGTTTGGTGTTTTCCTAGCTCTTTTGTAGTTCTTTCCTCATTCAGAAATGTTGAAAGCCCTCTCCTACGGCTTGATGACTGGCAGTTAGAACTTTAAACTAAAACAAGCTGGAATGTTTGGCATTTGGCCCCTCCTCTTTTGCCTTCAGCCATGCCCACCACTGGAATGCAGCCCCCGAGAACTCCTCCAAAATGGAACCCTGCCCTCACACTGAAGGAGGTTCTGCACCCCTGTTCCATAGGGCAGAGTCTGTCATGCTACCTATTTTTGTATGCTGCTCTGGGAGCATTTTCTAGGGATGTACGAAAGTCACTTACCTTTTTGTGGAATCTTTCGCAGTGGGGGGGGGAGGCGCTCCGTCCCTCCCCCCGGAATCCTCGATGGGGGGGAAGGTGATCCAGTCCTCCCCCCCGGAATCCTTGACGGCTGGTAGTTCCGGCGTCAGCGTCAGCGGTTCCAGCAGCAGTGTGGTGGTGGTGGCGGCAGCTGGTCTCCTGGCTGGCCGCGGGCAGGCTGTTGCCCCCGCCATTGCTGTCCTGGCTTACAGCCGTGATAGAGTACGTAAGAATTTAAGTAGCCTATCATGGCTGGGTAAAACAAAAATACCCCCCCCCAGCATACGCAAATGTAGGGATGTCAGAGAATTTCACCACGAATCTCAGGGAGGCCGAATACCAGCGCATTCGGCCCCCCGAAATCGGTGGCGGAATGGTCTGCCCCCCTGCCCCCCCCGGACGGGACTTACCTTGGGCGAATCTTCCTGGTGGTGGCGGCTCTGGTGGCGGTTCAGCGGCGGTTCGGCGGCGGCAGCTGCGGTGGCTGGTCTTCCGACCGGCTGCCGCCATTTCCAGTAAAAAAAACAAAAAACAAAAAAAAGTGATAGGCTACGTAAAGATTTACGTAGCCTATCAAGGCTAGATTTTTAAAAAATACCATGATAGGCTACGTAAATGTTTACATAGCCTATCATGGCTGAGTAAAAAAACCAACAACAACACGCACGTACGTAAATGCTACGTAGACGCTACGCTATTTGCGTTCCCCTTATTTTTGCCTCAGTCTACGTAAATGTTTACGTAGAGTAGATGTGCCAAAATAAGGAACGCAAATGGCGGCGCCCATGGGCGCCGCCATTTGCGTACGTGGATTTTTTTTTTTTTTTACTCAGCTGTGATAGGCTACATAAACATTTACTTAGCCTATCATGGCTGACTGCAGGGACGCAAACGGCGGCGGCTACGGCCGCTGCCATTTGCGGACCCTGCCAGCCAGGATTCGGGGGGGGGAGGGATGAAGTGCCTCCCCCCCAGCCAGAATTTCAGGGGGGCAGGGACGGAGCGCCTCCCCCCCAGCCAGAATTTCGGGGGGAGGGACGGAGCACCTCCCCCCCACCTCGAATCACATTTCATTAAAAGGTAAGTGACTTCCATACATCCCTACGCAAATGGCGGCGGCTAGGGCGGCCACCATTTGCGTTCCCTATTTTTCGCCAATTTATCTTACGTAAATATTTACGTAAGATAAAACCACAAAAAATAGGGGAACGCAAATAGCACCCACTATGCTATTTGCATTCCCCTTTTTTTCGCTGTAATAGCCTACGTAAATATTTACGTAGGCTAAAATGGCGAAAAATAGGGAACGCAAATGGCGGCCGCCATAGCCACCGCCATTTGCGTACGCTGGGTGTGGTTGTTGTTTTTTTTTTACCCAGCCGTTATAGGCTATGTAAATTCTTACATACCCTATCACGGCTGCAAGCCAGGATGGCAATGGCGGCGGCGGCAGCCCGGCTGTGGCTAGCCAGGAGACCAGCCACTACTGCTGCTGCCGTAGCCGCCGCCGAATCTGCCCCAGGTAAGTACCATCCCAGGGGGATTTCAGGGGGGAGGGGGGGAGGAGGCCATTCTGCCATGGATTCCGGCAGGCCAGATTCTAAAGAATCCAGCCTCACTGGAATCCGCGGCGGAATTCTCCATCATCCCTATTGGTTACAGGGTGGGATATACATGCTGTAAATAAATAAATGATAAAAAATGTGCAGCGGAGAGCTGCGCATAGGTGTACCTTGTGATTTAGAAGCCTGTCTGATCAGAGCTCCAAATCATGTAAGTGTCCCTTTCAAACCATTGGTCATTCATTTATTATATGTCTATACCACCAATGGCCAAACTGTCTGGTCTGTTCACAGCATGATAAAACATATCACACCTTTAGCATTCAAACAGTTTAAAAACAAGGTAAAAACAATTGACAATAAAACTAGGGATGTATGAAACCCTTACCTGGCTCCATTCCATGACATCCGTGGTGGGGGGGGAGGTGCTTCATCCCTCCCCCGGAATCCTCCCCAGCTGGCTCTGCTCCATGTCTACTGTGCGGAGCCGCTGGCTGGAGCCAGCCGCAGCAGGAATTCCGACCGCTGCCGGGCTGCGGCTGCAAATAGTAGCTGCTATGCCGGCCACCATTTGTGTGGCTGCCAAGACGTGATAGGCTACGTCAGTATTTACGTAGCCTAACATGACAAAAGGCAGCCACTCAAATGGCGGCCGCTATGCCATTTGCGTGGCTGCCTTTCTTCGTGATAGGCTACGTAAATACTTATGTAGCCTATTACGGCAAAGAGCAGGGATGCAAATGGCATAGCGGCCGCCATTTGCGCCCCTGCTCTTTGCCGTGATAGGCTACGTAAGTATTTACGTAGCCTATCATGAAGAAAGGCAGCCACGCAACTGGCGGCCACTACGATGGCTGCCATTTGCGGCTGCAGCAGCCCGGCAGTGGCCGGGAGATGAGCTGGAGCTGCCGCCACATCTGCCACCGCATCTACCGCTGCATCTGCTGGAGCCGCCGCCACATCTGCCACATCCACTGCATCCGCCGCCAGGTACGCTCTGTCCCAGGGGGATTCCATGGGATGGGGGGGGGATTGCCCCATTCTAAAGAATCCGGTCTCACTGGAGTCCATGGCGGAATTTTCTAGGGATGTATGAAAGTCACTTAGCTTTTAACAAAATTGATTTGCAGTGGGGGGGAGGCGCTCTGTCCCTCCCCCTGAAATTCTGGCTGGGGGGGAGGTGCTCCATCCTTCCCCCCAAAAAATTCTGGCTGGGGGGGAGGTGCTCCATCCCTCCCCCCCCAAATCCTGGCCTGCCGGGTCCGCAAATGGCAGCGGCCATAGCTGCTGCTGTTTGCGTTCCTGCAGTCAGCCGTGATAGGCTACGTAAATGTTTACATAGCCTATCACGGCTGATTTAAAAGAAAAAACAACAACAACGCGCGTACGCAAATGGCGGCACCCATGGGCGCCACCATTTGCATTGCTTATTTTGACACGTCTTAGTCTACGTAAACATTTACGTAGACTAAGACGGCGAAAATAAGGGGAACGCAAATAGCATAGTGTCTACGCTATTTGGGTTCCCCTTATTTTTGCTGTCTTAGTCTACGTAAACGTTTACGTAGACTAAGACGTGTCAAAATAAGCAACGCAAATGGCGGCGCCCATGGGCGCCGCCATTTGTTTACGCGTGTGTTTTGTTTTGTTTTTAAATCAGCCGTGATAGGCTATGTAAACATTTACGTAGCCTATCACGGTATTTTTTAAAAATCTGGCCGTGATAGGCTATGTAAATCTTTACGTAGCCTATCACTTTTTTTGTTTGTTTTTTATTGGAAATGGCGGCGGTGGCAGCCGGTTGGAAGACCGGCTGCCGCAGCCGCCGCTGCCAAACCGCCGCCGAACCGCCGCCAGGAAGATTCTCCCAAGGTAAGTCCCGTCCCGGGGGGGGGGGCGGTGGGGAGACCATTTCGCCACCGATTTCGGGCCGAATGCGCTGGCATTCAGCCTCCCCGAGATTCGTGGCAAAATTCTCTGACATCCCTAGAATTCTCCAACATCCCTAAATAAAACTACTAGGGCCTGAAAACGTCCCATCATATGCTGTGAAATGCCTGGGAGTAGAGGGAACTCTTATATCCGCACTGAAAAGAGGACAATGTTGGTGCCAGGAAGACCTCACTGACAGGAGTGTTCCACAATTGGGGGCTACCACTAGGGATGACAGAGAATTTCTCCACGAATCTCGGGAAGGCCAAATGCCAGCGCCAGAATTTCGGGGGGAGGGACGGAGCACCTCTCCCCCACCGCTAAGCAAGCTTCGGGATCAGGTAAGGGGCTTTCGTCCATCCCTAGCTACCACTGAGAAGGCCGTCCTCCGTACCTCCAGTAGGGCACTGACACTGAGACAGGGCATCCGGGCAACTAAGCCCCATGAACTGAGTGTATGCAGGCAATTTTCAGAAAAGGGTATCTTTTGACAAGTTGCTTTTATCAACTTGCTTCCTATTGCAGCGGGGTTCTAAAAAATGTCCCCCCCTCCTAGTTCAGTAGTGAATCCCTTACGATAGGGGTAGTTGACATGGTGCCTGTGGGCACAGATGTGCCCCCGGACACCTTTCTTGGTGCCCACCAAAATGCTTTACCTTTCTTTCAATTAACACATTTTCTTACCAGCAGCTGGGATTACTGGGAAATAGGTTCTGTTGGTGCTGAAAACTGGGGTTCAAAGAATTTGTTCAGTGTGTTGTGGCTCTAACCTAGGAATGTCTCTCATTTGCAAATCCAGCCCTTTTTGCCCCTGATAGAGTCCCACCGCTCACCTGGGTCAGGTTGTATTTGTGAGCTGAGCCTTTCCTCCAAACCTGGGCACTTTTTTCTTTTCTTTTTTTGTAACTAGAAAGTTGCGCAAATTCCATCCACAATTTGCTTAATTTGTGCTCATTATGGCTGGAATTTGTGCAGATCGTGCAAATTACAGCTGGAATGTGTGCAAATTACACAAATTATGGCTGCAATTTGTGCAGCTTTCTATTTATGACCCTGCCCTCCCTGGAAAATCCATGAGCTGGCCTGACTCAATACAGATTGAGTCAGGGCTCATGGGGAAGCAAACTGAAGTCCAGGGGTTGAGCTGATGAAAGCTTGGTGAACTCCACCCTCTGGATGGATTCCTCTGACATCCCTACTCAGACCACAGATTCCTCTGACATCCCTACTCAGACTGAGCCTTGTACTCAGTCTTTTGGGTAGGCTATTGTCCTTTGGCTATCGTTTTCCCAGTAGTAACGTATGGCTGTGAGAGCTAGGGATGTACGAAAGTCACTTACCTTTTTGCAGCTTTGATCCGCGGTGGGGGGAAGGTGCTCTGTCCCTTCCCCTGGAATCCTTCCTGGCTGGCTCCGCTCTGCAGCAGCTCCACAGAGCCGCCGGCCAGGGCCATCCACCATTTGCGTGGCTGCCTTTACCGTGATAGGCTATGTAAATACTTACGTAGCCTATCACGGAAAGAGCAACAGTGCAAATGGTGTAGCGGCTGCCGTTTGTGCCCCTGCTCTTTGCCATGATAGGCTACATAAATACTTAGGTAGCCTATCATGGCAGCATGGCAGGACATAAATGGTGGCCGCTACGGAGGCCACCATTTGTGGCAAAAGCAGCCGGCCAAGCAACATCTGCCCCAGGTAAGCTTCGTCTCAGGGGGATTACACGGGGTGCCAGGGGGTGGGAGGCCGTTCTGCCATGGGTTTCGGGGGGCCAAGTGCCAGTGCATTCAGCCTCACTGAAATCCATGGCAGAATTCTCTAACATCCCTAGTGAGAGCTGGACTATAAGGAAGGCTGAGCGCCGAAGAATTGATGCGTTTGAACTGAGGTGCTGGAGAAGACTCTTACGAGTCCCCTGGACTGCAAGGAGGTCAGATCAGTCAATCCTAAAGGAAATCAACCCTGAGTGCTCATTGGAAGGACAGATACTGAAGCTCAAATATTTTGGCCACCTAATGTGAAGGGAAAACTCCCTGGAAAAGACCCTGATGCTGGGAAAGACTGAAGGCAAAAGGAGAAGGGGATGGCAGAGGATGAGATGGCTAGATAGCATCACCAATGCAATGAATATGAACTTGAGCACGCTCCGGGAGAGAGCGCAGGTCAGGAAGGCCTGGCGTGCTATGGTCCATGGGGTCACGAAGAGTTGGACATGACTTAACGACTGAACAGCAACAATTGTCCATTGGCACACCTCCCATGGCAGCCATTTTGAGGTGGTGCCCCAGGACAGTTTCTCAAATCTCCAAATCTGCTCATGCTCCAAGAAGGTTGCCTACTCTTGCCTTATGAGGATCTTAGTGGAATTTTTTCTATCTTCAGGTGCATAGCAGCAATAACCTAATTTAGATAAATGAAGAGAAATGAAAACATACAGTGTTAACCATGGCCTTAATTGCTTCCTTTGGAAAAAAAATAGAAATAAAACAAAAGCATAAGGCAAGGCAGTGGGATATGCAATTAGCACCACATTGAGAAGAGATCGTGGGAGAAAACGTAGTGTAATTTACTCGTCACTTTTGTCACTTCTGACTGAAGTGCTGTTGTGGCGATGTGAAATACCCAGCTCAGATCGGAATAGCAGGCAAACATCTTTCTGCAGCTGTTTGCCATAGCAATTTGTTTGACCAATTTTTTAAAAAAACAAAATAAATTTGTTAGTTTTGTATGCCTCCTTTTGAAGCATGTGTATGCAACCTCCAGAGCAAAGTAGTAATAATAAAAAAGGTTTATATCATTAGGGATGTCGGAGAAATCTGAAATGGAATCAAATGAGTTTGGATTTCTGTGACTCCAGCCTGTGGATCCTACAGTGAACTGACTTTTCCCAATGGCACAGATTTTTATGACTCCACCCTGCAGATTCCACAGTGGGCTGGCAGACTTTGTGGACTCGTGGACCATTTTTCTAACTATTCTGAATTTTGCGCACATTTAATCTTAGAAAAATGCACATTAAAAAAAGGGCTAAAAATGTGCATTTTCCCCATGGGCTGAAGTGTGAAAATGTGCATGGGGGGGGGGGAGATGTTCACATTTCTGCATGAGCAAATTTGCGCAAATTCGGAAAAGATAAAAAAGATTCTAGCGGTGGGTGAATGATGAACTGAAAGGCGCCTGAGACAATCCACCAAACACAGACGGAACAGATTTTATACATCCCTCATGTGTAAAATTATGTGTTACACATCCCATATGTCCCTAATGTCACAGGGCAGGGGTGTTGCATCTCAGACCCAATCTGGTTTCCAGGTTTCCCCCAGAGGGCCACGGCACCTTCCCCTGGTGGCAAACTGCTGTCTGTTTTGCTGCTGTTGATGACATGGCAGCAATCATGCCAGGGAGGGTCAAAAATGGCCCCCATATCCCCCTCCCCAAAGTTGCCCACTTCTGCCTTGGAGGAAGGTGGGATAAAAATGTAGTAAAGCAGAATGAAGCTTCCCCACTACACAATTCCTCACTGAACTCTTTCATGGCTCCCAGGTTACTATTTGCACATGGTTGACCTGAGGGCTGGCTCTCCCATGAGACAGGGTGAGAGCCTTGCCTCAGGCAGCAGATAGGGGGTGGTGGTAGCAGATCAGGTGACCTCCACATCCACCGCCTGCCCACCAGGCCCAGTACCTCACTCTGAGGGCCCCAGAGCAAACACCAAACCAACAGAGCTTTGGAGGTGTGTGTGTGGGGGAAGTAGGAGGGGGTGGTGACAGTGGGTCCTCTTGTGCCCCCATTGGTTGTTCTGTGCAACACTGGGTGGTACAACAAGGAAAGATGCTCCGATGTCACAGTAAACAAAGTCTTTCAGCCTGGAGCACGGAATGCATTCTCATCTCCTTTTCTCCATATGTGTCTGCAACCCATTTCTTTGCTAAAATCCAGCTGGGATAATTATAGCATACCTCCAACCCTCCTAACAAATGTTCTGTTTCTTTTTTTCCCCAAACTCCATCAGCAGTTCTTCATTTGTATTAAATCATAGAGTGTGCGCGTGTTTTTTTTTGCCCCCTCAAGTGTTTCCTGAGAAAAATCCAATTAAATTGCCTCATAGGTGCTGACACGTTCCTTATTGATCTTATAACCTTCTCAAACAAACTTAAAAAGGTCCTCAAATGCATCTCTTACCTCTACATTTGTATACTGATGGCAAAAAGTGACAGTTACCTTCAAGGAGCTTTATGAACACAGCTAGGACCTTTTCCGAAATTTATTTGAAATCAACAGGAATCTTTGCACAGACTTCAGAGGGGTATGAAGTAAATTCCCTAGAGATTCCCATAGCAACTCACTGGCTACCATTGTGGAACTCTGAAACATTTGCCTTCTCTACATAGAATAATCTATCAGCATGGGTGATGGTCATGGGGGAAAGTGACTATCCTGAAGCAGGCAATGAAGACACTTGAGGCTTTGGGTGGGGGCCAGCGTCAGCACCTGGCATCCTTGTGCAGTTACTTTGGGCCCCAGTGCCCTGGAAGGGCCCACTACTGATGGGTTTGTTGGGCCATCACTGTGTGCGTGCGTGTGCATGCATAATTTTGTACACCTCTATCATGTCTCCCCCCTTCATGGATCACTGCCTTGTTGTGGCGAAGGGGCTTGCGTAACTCAGTGAAGCCATAAGCTATGCCGTGCAGGGCCACCCAAGACAGACAGGTCATGGTGGAGAGTTCTGACAAAATGTGGTCCACTGGAGAAGGAAATGGCAACCCACTCCAGTATTCTTGCCAAGAAAACCCCATGGAACTTATCACAAGGCTAAAAGATATGACGCCAGAAGATGAGCCCCTCAGGTCGGAAGGTATCCAATATACTACTGGGGAAGAGCAGAGGGAATTTCCAAGTAGCGCCAGAAAGAGTGAAGCGGCTGGGCCAAAGCTGAAAGGACACTCAGCTGTGGATGTGTCTGGTGGTGAAAAGAAAGTCCGATGCTGTAAAGAACGATATTGTTTAGGAACCTGGAACATAAGATCAATGAATCAAGGTAAGCTGGAGGTGGTCAAACATGAGATGGTAAGATTGAACATCAACATTTTGGGAATCAGCGAACTAAAATGGACAAGCATGGGTGAATTTAATTCAGGGGACCATCATATCTATTACTGTGGGCAAGAACCCCTTAGAAGAAATGGAGTAGCACTCATAGTCAACAAAAGAGTGGGAAAAGCAGTACTGGGGTTAGGGGTGCACGAAAGTCACTTACCTGGTCTCGCAGCTTGCTTCGCGGTGGGGGGGAGGCGCTTCACTGCTACCCCTGAAATTCAGGCCGGGGAGGAGGCGCCTTGCCTCACCCGGCCGTGAAATAAAAAGTTTTAAAAAAACCAAACGCCCCTGTGATAGGCTACGTGACGATTTATGTAGCCTATCACGGCTAGATCTGCAAAGTCAGCCGTGATAGGCTACGTTAATCGTCACGTAGCCTATCACGGGTGACTTAAAAAAAAAAAAGCGCGTACGCAAATGGCAGTCCCCATAGGGAGCTGCCATTCGCGTTCCTTATTTGGTCGCTGTAGTCTACGTAAATCTTTACGTAGACTACAGCGAAAATAAGGGCAACGCAAATAGCGTTGCCCTTATTTTCACCGTAGTCTACGTAATCTTTACGTAGACTACAGCGACCAAATAAGGAACGCGAATGGCGGCTCCCTATGGGGGCCGCCATTAGCCGTACGTGCTTTTTTTTTTTTAAGTCACCCGTGATAGGCTACGTGACGATTTACATAGCCTATAACGGCTGACTTTGCAAATCTAGCCATGATAGGCTACGTAAATCATCATGTAGCCTATCACGGGGGCGTTTTTTTTTTTTTACTTTTCTTGGAATGGCGGCGGCGGCAGCCGGTCGAAAGACCGGCTGCCACTCCTGCCCCTGCCCAAGCCCTGCCGAACCGCCGCTGCGACCCGCCACCGGGAGCGACATTTGGGAAAGGTAAGTCCCATCCCGGGGGGGGCAGGGGGCGGGGGGGTGGAGAATTTCTCCCCGAAACTACTTCGGGGGGCCGAATACGTTGGCACTCGGCCCCCTGAAGTTTCGGGGAGAAATTCTCCCCCATCCCTAACTGGGGTACAATCTCAAAAATGATAGAATGATCTCAGTACGAATGCAAGGCAAACCATTCAACATCACAGTAATTCAAGTCTATGCCCCAACCACTGAGGCCGAAAAAGCTGAGGTTGATTGGTTCTATGAAGACCTACAACACCTTCTAGAACTAACACCAAGAAAAGATGTCCTTTTCATCCTAGGGGATTGGAATGCTAAAGTAGGAAGTCAAGAAATCACTGGGATAACAGGCAAGCATGGCCTTGGTGTACAAAATGAAGCAGGTCTAAGGCTAATAGAGTTTTGCCAAGAGAACAGCCTGATCATAGCAAACACTCTTTTCTAACAGCACAAGAGGCGACTCTACACATGGACATCACCAGATGGTCAATATCTAAGGATGTACAAATTGTGTACCTTCTGTGCTGCTTGACTTCCGTAGTTTGCGGCCAGTGCTCCGTACCGTCATTCGCAAGTCCCTGGAATTCTCCTCTTTTTTTTCCGCTCCAAGAATTACGAAGATAAATCCATACCGACAGCTGTAATTCTGCATGAGTTCCATAAGAAAGGCTATTTTTCATAGATATTTACATATTTTTTCCCCTGCTCTGAGACATGCAGTAATTACTTTCAGCCAAAACACTTCCTCCTCCTCGGGACTTCCCAAAACAAGGCTGCCCTAGGTGTGCCTGAGCGATGCACTCTTTGCTTAAATCAACACTGTTTGAAAGAAAGAAAGAAAGAAAGAAAGAAAGAAAGAAAGAAAGAACCTTTTAAAATGACCATGCCGGTCTGGAGCCCTGCACGAGGTATTATTCCCCCTGCTAGGCTTTCTATTTCCACATCCAGCCTTGTTGGTGACATTGTGAGGCTAAAATGGAGAGGAGAACCAACTCTGTGCATGTCTACTCAGAAGTAAGTCTTATTGAGTTCAATGCGTAGTGGACGCTATTTGCGTTCCCCTTATTTTTGCCGTCTTAGTCTACGTAATTATTTACGTAGACTAAGACAGCCCAAAATAAGGAACGCAAATGGTGGCGGCCATAGCCGCCATTTGCATACGACTTTTTTTTTTTAACCCAGTCGTTTTAGGCTATGTAAGTTTTTATGTAGCCTAAAACGTCTGGGTAAAAAAAAAAGGCGTATGCAAATGGTGGCAGCTGTAGCCGCCGCCATTTGTGTACGCCTTTTTTTTTTTTTACCCAGACGTTTTAGGCTGCGTAAAAACTTACGTAGCCTATCATGTGTGTGTAAACCCCCCCCCCAAAAAAAACTGCAAATGGCGGTGGCGGCAGGCGGTCGGAAGACCAGCCGCCGCCGCAGGAGCCGCCACTGCCCGGAAGATCCGCCCCAGGTAAGTCTCGTCCTGGGGGGATCCGCGGGGTGGGGGGGCAGGACGTTTCGCCACAGATTTCGGGGGGCCGAATGCACTGGCATTCGGCCACCCCGAGATCTGTGGCGGAATTCTCTGCCATCCCTACTGCAAGGAGGTCAAATCAATTTGCAATGGAACCAAACGAGTTTCGATTTTTATGAATCTTACCCATGGATTTTGCAGCAGACTGGCTTTCTCCCTGTCAGGTGGATTCCGCAGACTTGGGGACTGTTTTTCTAACCTTTGGGAATTTCGCACATATTTTGTCATAGAAAAATATGCAAAAAACACACACAAAAAACCTGGCCCAAAATGTGTGTTTCCCCCTAAGGCTATAGCTTGAAAATGCACATTTCAGGGGAATCTGCACATTTTTGCACACACAAATTTGTGAAAATTTGTATCTTCGCAAATTTGGAAACAAAAAAAATCTGATTCTGTTGATGGGTGGACCATGGAACGAAAGGCTCCTGAAAATCCGCAAAACACAGACAGAGAGGATTTTACACAATCTGTAGGCAAGAGGCACAAAATCAAACAGCAAGTGCTCTTGTATCACTATTGTTTTTTTTTGCGCTACTTTTAGAGCCAGCCCATTTTTGGCTGTCTCTGGATGTTTTAGTCTACAACTCCCTTCAGCATTAGCCAGCATAGGCAATGCTGAAGGATGATAGGAGATGCAGTCCAACAACATTAGACAATAATAAACATTGTTGCCCACTTAAAACCTAATCTGATGTCTTGTTCCATCATTGTGAGGGGTCTGGGTGAAATGTTAGCTTCTGCGAGAGGGATAACTCATGCATGCAAACCATGCCTTGAACTCATGAATTGGGCTACTACAATGCCATAAAAAAAGAGAAGACATTCAAAACCTGAAGCATGGAGGTGCTCGTTCCCTGGACCATCAGTTGGTGTAAGGCCATCCCTGAATGTCTGGAGCATCCCTGGGTGGTTTCCTCTAACTAGGGAGGCTGTTCTGCCCAACTCTGTGCACATTCCTTGAAATGAAAGCGATGACAGGCCTTATTCTTGTTTGTTTGTTTGTTTATTTACAATATCTGTATACTGCTCCATATCTAGAACAGATTTCGGACTGGTGGACACAAGAGATAAAAGAATAAAAGGATAAAAAGATTAGAACACCAGATACAAATTATTAAAATTTAAAAACAGAATACCAATAGAAACTGTGATTGGTTTCTATTAAGGAATGCCTCCTGTAACAGTGCTGTTTTCAGAAGGTGCTGGAAACACCACAGTGTTGCTGCCTGCCTGGCCTCCAAGGGCAGGGAATTCCAAACACAGGGGCCACCACACTGAAGGCTCTTCTCCTGGTGGACTCCAGTTGGGCCATAGGTCCATGTGGAACCACCAGGAACATGCCCTCCGATGACCACAGTGACCAGTCAGGTTGGTAAGGAAGAAGGCTCTCTCTCAGGTATCCTGGTCCCAAGTTGTTTAGGGCCTTGTACACTAGTACCAAAACCTTTAACCTGGCCCAGTAGCAAATAGGCAGCCAGTGACAATTCTGAAATGGAAGGAATGATATGTGATGCATCACGGCCCAATCTGTGTAGAATTAGCATTTAAATTCTAATAGTAAGATATATGACAAGCTTCTGGTAGCAGGGGAAATATCTCTCTATATATTGAGAATGAAATAGATAGGGCTCAGTGTGATAAGAATGGCACACAAAGATAAAGAGATCCATCTTCTGGTAATAAACCAGAAACTTCTGAGATAGGAGGTTGGACAGAAGTATTCATGATGGATAAAGCAACTATATTTTATTATTGGTCCAGGCTTAAGTTATTTCTCAAGCAAGTCTGGGGCCTAGTTGGCTATATTTTCTTTCAATATGTAGAAGGCTTCAGCACATTTTCATCAAATAATTAGAGCTCCCCAACAATGAAAGATTTAGTTGTTGTTGTTTAGCTTCTTAATCAGCTGCTTTTAATAGATTCATGGATGAAATGCACATTTGTATGTTAATTTAGAACACTTTCACCCGGCCCTTCAGCTTACAGGTAAAGGACAGTCCCTGTTCTCAGGATTACAGCATAGAAGGAACAACACGGAAAGGTGGATTCTGCATAGGGAAGGGAGAACTAGGATGTCCGAGGACAAGGAAATTCTCCAAACGTCACTTTGACGCTCCATTTGGCTTGCTCAAGTTTTCATTTGTGATCTGTTTTTGGTTTGTTCTGACAGGGAAACTAGGGATGTCGCGAGAGTCTGCAGGTGTGTGTGGAGTCCAATGGACTCCCCTTAACTGCTCCCCCAGACCCTGCTTGCTGAACCATGGGGCACTCACAGACCCACTCAGAGGAGCACCTCATGGCTTGGCAGGCTCCTGACAGCTGCCCAGCCTCCCTAGTGAGCCGCCATTGTGCACAACATTGGTGGTTTGGGCAATTCTGGGTAGGTCATGTTGCATGATTGGTGGCCATAAAGGGCCCATTTACACAAGTATTTTTATTTATTGTGTATTATTATTTTTTATTGATTACATTTATATCCCCCCCTTCTTCCATCATGGAACTCAAGGTGGCTGCATGCAGTTCCAAGGTGGTCTCCCCTCCAAGTGCTGACCAGACCCAAACCTGCTTAGCTTCAGCAAAGTGGCTGCCTCATGTGCCTTCAGACGATGCCCTGGAGGAAATGGAGCATCCACGCCTGTCACATTGTGTAAATGGGCCCTTTAGTTTACAGCTGCCATTTACGCAACGTTATCTACCCGGAAGGGCCTGAGCCAGCATTGCTGCACACAATGGTGGCTTGCTTGGGAGGATGGGTGGCCCTGCTGCTCCGTCAGGCATCCGCTGGGCTGCGGCAAAGCTCATGTGGTGCTGTGAGCAGGGGCAGGCAGTGGCAGCAGCAGCTTGGTGAGTGCCTGGCAAAGCCAGGAGTGGATGAATCCATCCATCTCTTGGGGAAAGTGAGCATTTTGAATAGGAAAAGTGTGCATTTCTGTGCACATTTCCCCCCATTAACTAAAGCATGGAAGTGCATATATCTTTGAAAAAAATTCATTTTGAAGTGCGCATTTAATGTTTTTCTCTTTTCTTTTCCAAAAGCGATCGCATGTTTGGGAATGTGCAAACATGTTTCCAAAAAAAAAAGTGCTCCCATTCACATCCAGGGTTGCAAACAGGGCATGTTTGGATGATGATCTGTGAACTGAAACAAAATTCTTGTACACTCCTATTTCTGCCACCTTATAGCTTCTGGACAGGCCTGCCTGGATGCTGTGATCTTCTGGAGAAACTCTTCTCTCTGTCCTGCCAACATCTGACATATATTTGGTGGGAACTCAAAAAATGGGCATTCTCAATAGTTGAAACTCCCTACTGTCTAGTCCCATTGTTGGTGGTCTGCCACAGTGAGGCAAAAACTTTTCCCCACACCACAAAATATAGTGATGACCACCACTTTGGATGGCTTTAAAAAGAGATTGGACAAATTCATGAAGGAGAAGGCTATCAAAGGCTACTAGTCCTGATGGCTATATGCCACCTCCAGTATCAGAGGTAGTATGCCTGTATACACCAGTTGCTGGGGAACATGGGTGGGAGGGTGCTCTTGCACTCAAGTCCTGCTTGTGGGTGTCCAGTGGGCAGCTGGTTGGCAACTGTGTGAACAGAATGCTGGACTAGATGGACCCTTGGTCTGATCCAGCAGGGCTCTCCTTACATTCTTACGTTCTGCTTTATTTACACAGGCATTTGTAAATTGGAGTGATTTGTTGTTGTTGTTGTTGTTGTTTTTCTGCCCTGTCTTATCTGTATTTTTAATTTAATTGTATCTTTAACTGGCTGCTCTCACACCACGTAAGTTTTAAACAATTTTTGTTGTTGCTGCCAAAGTTCACAGTGTGATCAACACATTTGCACCAACACAACCTGAATTCTATAGCAAGGGAAAGGTGAATTCTGTGCTTGACATTCCCTTCTGTCCTTGTGTAGTCCCAGGGCAAGGCTTAGAAGCAGATGATGCAGCAACTTTACTGAAGCTAAGCAGAACTGGGTCAGGTCAAGGTATGGATGTACGGACTGTTGGGGCCCTATGTACAGTATGCTGCCTTGAGTCCTGTCATGGTGGAAAGTCAGCCTACCAATGATAGTAGATTTCCCATAGCCTTGTCAGTTACCTGTTTCTCAATGTTATTTTGAGGGACTCTGTAAACCCAGAGCTAACTCTTCCACAATTTAACAGCTTAATTATGCTTATGGTGATTAAAAAGGGAGAGAGAGACGGGAGCAGAGCGATGAGTCGTCTAATTAAATGACCCACTCTGGAGGACTGTGTCAGCACAAAATGATGGTCATATAGAAAACCTTCCTGAGCTGCTGAATTCCAACTACAGATAACAAACTGCTCACAGCAGCAGTCCTGTGCTCTTCTGCTCCTCAGCCCTAGGGTGGACTCGGTAAAATGCTGTACGCAGACATTTCGGCGGTGCCCCTCTTTAACAGAAAGGACGGTCCCCTGCACATCACAAGCTGCATAGCTGGGTGCTTTCTTAAAAAGTTTGCTATTGGTATTGAACGTCCCCTTCTACAGTTCAAATATTTGATTTGTGACCATGGACTAATCTCATCTGGATGTCTAGAGCAGAGATTGGGGAGCGTGTGGACTGCTTGGTACCCGCCTGCCCTATTTTGTTGTCCCCTCTCTTGACCTGAACTTCTCATTAGGCATGTGCAAGAATGTATTTCTCCATTTAGGGCACAGTCTTATGGGGATAGGCGTAGGCGGCCACCTCTGAACTTGGAGGCAATTGCCTATCTAATTATCCAACGCAGGGCAGAAGAAGCAAGGAGGAGATCGTCCCCTCCATGCTTCAGCTGCCCTGCATTTGAGCTAGACAGCTCATTTCGGCTGTCTAGCCACAGGAAGGCGGTGTGGGGGAAGTGGCTGCCAGATGACATATAGGATGTGTTGTACTGGCATTTCTGCCTTCCCTGCCTCAGAACGCCCCCCAGAACACCCTGTTTTCACTGCTCCATGCTCCTCTTCTGAGCTCAGAGCACAGGGCTGTTCTGAGCTGCATGTGAGGCAGTGGGGGCGGCGGGGGGAGGTCGGTTCCCAGAAACTGACATATCCCATGGCCATTTAGCCGTTGACTAGTGGCCATAGGATTGCTCCCTTAGTTATTCCATTCATTTTCCTTATTAAACATTCCATTTGTTTCATTCTTCATTCAACTGCATTCATGCTGTTACTGATTCAGAATGAGTTTATTCATTCCTGTAACTCCCATTTAGGTCCCTTTGCTGTTGATTGCCATGGGGACCCAGCCACGTTGTTGTTTTCCATCCTATTGACATGAAACCTTCAGACAAACTACTATTTCTTCAAAGCATCAGAACTGCCCAATTTCAGACTGACTGGAAAAAAAAATGCCCCAGTTTCAGGGGCAATTTAAAAAAGGGTCAGAGCCTATAAAGTTCCCATTACTTTTCTTGGGAGTACCAACCACTCCTCTCTTGTTCGTGACTTCTGTGTTTTCGGTCCAATTGCAATTTTTCAGATATTCTCTTACCCTCTCTGCTGTATCTGGAGCTTCCCTGGTAGTTTATTTGAAGGTCGGGTGATGCATTTCTGCAATAAATGAAAAAAAACCACACCTTTGGGGCTCTAGGGGTCAAGTTTATGTAGCCATTATGATAGGAAAGAATGCCCGTTGTGGGCAGCTATGGAATGAGAGTCAGGAGCTAGGAATCACATGGAGCCAGGCACTGAGAAGACTCTCATTGTCCAAGCAATGCTCCAGCTTCAACTGGAAGGCTTCATTGTTCTTCCAGGTCAACAGGAGCCAATGGCTGGCCTTGGTGAGCAGAGATTTATTTGTTTGTTTATTTAATTTCTTAATTGCCCACCTGGCCGGCCACCTGGCCACTCTGGGCGATGTACAGCAATACAATTTAAAACAGTAAAATTACACACTAAAACATCGTATTTCTAAAAATACCCTAACCCACCCCAAATGCCTGCCCGAACAACCAAGTTTTCAATGCATGGTGGAAGCTCATTAAAGAGGGGGCATGGTGGAGTTCCTTAGGGAGGGGGTTCCACAGAGTGGTGGCCACCACAGAGAAGGCCCTCATCCTCACCAGCCTAGCTGTCCTGGCTGATGGGACAGAGAGAAGGCCATCTGAGGCTGATCTTGTTGAGCGGCCTGTCTGGTGTTGCTGGAGGCGCTCCTTGAGATAGGCTGGGCCGGAACTGTGTAGGGTTTTAAAGGTCAAAACCAACACCTTGAATTTGGCCCGGAAAACAACTGGTAACCAGTGCAGCTCCTTCAGCACTGGGGTGATGTGATCATGCCAGCAGCTGCCTTTAATCAGGCGAGCCACCGTGTTCTGCATCAGCTGCAGCTTCTGAACTGTCTTCAAGGGTAACCCCACATAGATCGCATTAATTTTACATACATTACAGTAGTCTAGATGAGAGGAGACCAGGGCATGTACTACTGATGAGAGTCACTCTGGAGCCTAGGAACATTCCATCCTGTAGCCCCAATGGCTCACCATGCAGGGCAACAACTCAGCAGCTCCCAAGAAATACTCCCCTGGGGTCTTCTGTGGGCAATCTTGCTTGTGAATTTCCCCCATTTTGACTAATGAATTACATTTATATTCCGGCTGTCCTCTAAGAAACCCAAGATGGTGTACATGTTTCTCTCTATTCCCTCACATTGTATCCTCACAACAACCTCCTCCCTCACTGCATGGCAGTAGCCATTCCATCAGGCTGCAGCAGAGGGAGAGACAGATATCAGGGCATGCTCCATCGGCTCTGTTGAGACACCGGCTGTGTTTGGGTCCTCCTTTCTCTGAACTGTCCATTACAGATTAACGAACAAGGTAAGAACTACTATAAATTAAGAATTGCTTTGCTTGTTTTCCTCTTCTCTCCTTACCCCCTTTCCTTTTGTTTCATGTCTCCTTTTCATTTATCTTATGAAAATTCCCAGCCTTTTCAGTGGAAGAGTGGGGTAAAAATGCCTTAAATATGTAAACAAATAGCAATCTTGTGATTTAAGCTAGGCTGAGAAATAGTGACTGGCCCAAGATCATCCAGGAAGCTTTTCATGGCTGATTGAAGATTCGAACTGGGATCTTCCCAGTCCTAAACCAGTCACTACACTTTACTAACTCTCTGATGGCTATTGGCCAGGGATCAAACCCAGGCTGCCTGAGTAGCAAGTGAGAAATGAACCACTGAACCACCAATGCTGTGTGGTCAAATTCATATTTTTCCATCTGCCAGCTATTCCTCCCCCACCCCCAGGGAGAAAAAAACCCTCTTTCTCTTGTGAGTATGGAACAATGAGAATCCATATGGAAAATCTCTTTGCCTTTTAATAGTAAAATGTTTCCATTTGTCTTCTGCTCGCTCCTGCATCCCTGGATTCATGTCTTTCAATGGCAAGGTCTGTAGCATGAATCCCCCCCCCCCCCGCATTATGGGTTGCTTCTTTTTAAGCTTGCTTTTGATTAAATACTAGCGCCTTACAAAAATCCAACACAAACGTCTGGAACATAGAGCAGCAGGGGCCTAAGGCAGTGTGCTTTGAAATACCTGTGCTTTGAAATGCATAACATTGCATCCTGCTCTGAAGGCATGACTGTCCTTTCTTTTGCTTTGTTGACACTGAGAAGATATAGTGTGGGGTGTATAGGTGGGGGGGAAAGAGGTAGGTTTAATGAGTAGATTTTGCCTATTATCGTCTTGGTCTTTACTGAGTGGCACTTGGGGGTAATGCAAATAATGATGCAAAGATGCAAATAATGCAAAGATGCAAATAAAGATCCCAGATGCAAATAATGGCATCTGTGACTCAAGTAGCGACTTTGTGATAATGTTAGGGATGGACAAAAACGTTGTTCATCTCTAAAATTGTAGGGAGGGGCCCAACATTGTAGGTAGGTTAGGTTAATCTGGGTTAGGTTAATCTCTAAAATAACCTGGGTTAGGTTAATTAACCTGGATTAGGTTAATTAACCTGGATTAGGTTAATTAACCTGGGTTAATTAACCCAATCAACCTGGGTTAGGTTAATCTCTAAAATTGTAGGGAGGGGCCCAGCATTGTAGATACGGGCTGTAGCTCAGTGGCAGAGCTCATGCTTTGCATGCATAAGGTCCCAGGTTTGATCCCTGGCATCTCCAGGTAGGGCTGGAAAAACTCCTGCCTGAAACCCTGGAGAGCAGCTGCCAGTCCGTGTCAACAATACTGGGTTAGATGGACCCATAGTCTGACTCAGTATGTGACAGCTTCCTGTGTTCCTATGTCCGTGGAGCAAAGGTTCCATCACCGCAGGGAACAGTACGATCACACTAAGAAGGTACTTAGAAGGTCAAAACAATTTACCATGCAAAGAAGTCAGTATGACTTTATCGGCGGAAATGGCTGATGTTTAAATAAACTGTGTAGGGTGATGGTGATGTTGCTCTTCTGTCCTCCTGCACTCAACTCCCTTAGTATTATTTTGATCTTTGGCCTTGTGCACAAAAGTCATTCAGGGCTCAATCCTATGCATGTATAGACAGAAAAAAGTCCCTCAATTCCCAGCATTCCCCAGCCAGCCATGCTGTCTGGGGAATGCTGGGAGTTGTGGGACTTCTTTTCTACCTAAACATGCATAGGATTGTGTCCTGAATGACTTTCCCCATTTTGGGTGTTACCAAACAAGGCAAATGTCTCTTGCTTTTGCCTTGTTTTGTCTCTTGATTGTGTCCTGAATGACTTTCCCCATTTTGGGTGTTACCAAACAAGGCAAATGTCTCCAATTTCATATTCTTCGTGCCTTCATAGTAGTCCCTGTCATTCTCTAAAGTTATTTTTTCATGCAGTCCTCTAGCCAGAACTTTTTTATTATTATTGTGCCAAACCAATTAAAAAGAAAAACCCACATTTCTATTTGATATATTAATGAAGCAGCACAAAAGAACATCCTTATTAAATAGGTTTTTGCAGAGATGACATCATTATAGTTACTATTAGTCATTCTGATGGCACATTTTTAATGTGCAATGTACTTTATGGCCGTGGTAATAATTTGTTTACAAATGTTGAGTGGCCATTGGAATTGTGCAGAAATAAATGTGGGTAGTGCTACTCTGAAAAAAATCTCGGCCTGGACTTCTTTAAGAAATGTCCTCTTTCTGAAACCTCTTTGACCTCTTTCTGAGAAACCTCTTTGACGATCGCATTGGTGGTTCTGTAATAGAATTCTCACTTGCTATCAGTGGATACTGGTGCCTCCAATTTCAGTGGGGCTGAAACTGATTTTGGGTTTCAGTCAGAACCAGCTAGAACTCTAAAACAGGTATCCAACATGCTGAACCCTGGGGACAGGGTAGCTCCTTTAGAGCTCTGGCTGTTTCTAGATGAAACCCAGAATGGATTTACAGACCCTCAGAAATTGGGGCCACCAGCCTCCACTGCTTGCTGTGCAGGACACATGGGTTTGATGACCAATAAATGCAAAACAGTGTTGAAAGCTGTAAGTTCTAGTGGTAAGCGTGTTGTACTATGACTGGGGAGACCCAGGTTCATATCGCCACTCAGCTTTGAAGCTCCCTGGGTGACCTTCGGCGAGTCACCATTTCTTAGCCTTACTTATCTCACAAGGTTGTTGCAGTTGTTGTTGGAAGCATTTTTACCCTGCTCTTCCACCAAAAAGAAAAGAAAAGAAGACACTTCCAGAGTGGCTTCCAAAGATCCACAATAAGACAATCTCTCTGCCCTCAGACTTACAATCAAAAAGGCACAACACAAAAGGAAAAGGGATGTGGAGGAAAGAAGGGAAAAAAGGCACTTAGTTGAAAAGTTCTCATAATGACCAGCTGGAGTGGAAAACAGGTCAAGGAGAGGAGCACTCAAAGGTTTCTGGTCTCTCAGTTGTGCAGATGGAGTGGCCCTGCAACCTGATGGAATGGCTGCTGCCAGGTGACAGCTGATTAAGGGAAGAGCCTGATGGAGACAATGCTTCCCTTCCTTCCCTGCTCCTGCTTCCCTTCCTTCCCTCTGTGCAACCTGATGGAATGGCTGCTGCCAGTCGTCAGTTGATGGAGGGAGGAACCTGATGGAGCTGATGGAGTGGCCTTGATTCCCGTCTCCCCTTGTATGCAGTTTATTTATCTTTTTTTGCTCAACTGGTAGTAACACTTGATCTTGAATTGGAAATGTCATGGTGAAAGGCTGAGGCCTTGCCTAGTGAGCTACCTGGGACAATGTGCATTTAAGACCTCAGCACCACCTACTTCTTTTTTTAAGGCTTCCAGTAGAAAGAGAACAACTAGAACTCATAGGAACAATGCAATAACAACAGATTTAAACCCAATAGCTTGGTTTATCATCCTGTATCAGGATGATTGTGTTCAGGTTTGACTCAACAGAGAACATGGAGAAAGAAACTGAGAAACATTACATGTATTTTCAATCAAAGGGCCTAGTAAGAAATTCTACTACAGCCTTCCCCAACCTTCCTCTCTCCAGATTTTTTGGACTTCTGTTCCCAACAGCCCCAGCCAGCATGGCCAATGGTCAGAAATGCTGGGAAATGTAGTCCAATCCATCTGGGGGGTGTCATATTTGGGAAGGACATTCTCCCCACAGCCATCTATACAAGGAAATAAATTTATAATGCTGAGGAACTGAAGAGCATACTGGTGTGCAACATTGGCTCCTGCAATTGGCAGGCAATAGGAAGCCACTGGATTGGCCAAGCCTGGTGTATATTCTAGGAGCCTGGCTTTCTGTGTGGTCAACAAAGTTAGGGCTTTTTTTTGGTCTGCTGCACACTGCAAGATGAATGAAGTAGGGATGTCAGATTTTCCGCCACGGATCTCGGTGAGGCCGACTGCCAGTGCATTCGGCCCCCCCGAAATCTATGGTGGAACAGCCTGCCACCCCCCTGCCCCCCCTGCAGATCCCTCCCCCAGGACAAGACTTACCTGGAGTGGATCTTCCGGGCGGCGGCAGCTCTGACAGTGGCTTCGGCGGCGGCTGGTCTTCCGACTGGCTGCCGCCGCCACCATTTGTCTTGTAAAAAAACAAAAAACAAAAAATGACGTGATAGGCTATGTAAAGACTTACGTAGCCTATCATGGCTGGGTTAAAAAACAACAACAAAAAATGACATGATAGGTTATGTAAAGATTTACATAGCCTATCATGGCTGGGTTAAAAAAAACAAAAAACCCGCGTACGAAAATGGGGGTGGCTATGGCCGCCGCCATTTGCATTCCTTATTTTTGGCCATCTTAATCTACATAAATATTTACGTAGACTATGACGGCAAAAATAAAGGGGAATGCAAATAGCGTAGCGAGCGCTATTTGCGTCCCTTTTTGATTCGCCGTTTTAGCCTTCGTAAATATTTACATAGGCTAAAATGGTGAATCAAAAAGGGATGCAAATAGCGCCCGCTACGCTATTTGCGTTCCCCTTTATTTTCGCTGTCATAGTCTACGTAAATATTTACGTAGATTAAGACGACCAAAAATAAGGAACACAAATGGCGGCGGCCGTAGCCACCCCCATTTTCGTACGCGGTTTTTTTTTTTTAACCCAGCCATGATAGGCTATGTAAATCTTTACGTAGCCTATCATGTCATTTTTTGTTGTTGTTTTTTAACCCAGCCATGTTAGGCTACGTAAGTCTTTACATAGCCTATCACATCATTTTTTGTTTTTTGTTTTTTTACAAAACAAAATGTTTTTTTACAAAACAAAAATCCGGAAATCCGGCTGCGGACTGCTTTGGCCTGGCTGGGCCTGGCCAGCTGCTCCGCGGAGCTGCCGCGGAGCACAGCTGGCCATGGAGGATTCCGGGGGGGAGGAACGGATCGCCTCCCCCCCCGTCGAGGATTCCAGGTGGAGGGATGGAACGCCTCCCCCCCCCACCATCAACATAATCCGCGGAAAGGTAAGTGACTTTCGTACATCCCTAGAATGAAGGCAATCTATCAATCAACCAAACCCCCAAACCTAGATCCAGGTAGATGGTCAGCCCTAGATAGCAACTAGGCAAAACTAATTGCATCCTTGTCTCTTTGTGCATTTGTCTGTCTTTCTTTGCTGCAGACATAAATTCATTTCCCTTCTGTTATATGTCACAAAACTCAAAGACTTCCACTCAGCAGCAGCGCCCCCATGAAAGAGCCATAAGTACGATCTTCTGTGATCTGTTGGAGAAATTCATCGACAAGGTGTGAATTAGTCACAGAAAAGCAAAGAAGCCACATGTCAGGGTTGCCCCTAGCACAGCGATTGGCAGAGTAGCTTGGAGTCTGAAGAGGAACAGCAAAACGTGGGGGAGAAAATTTCCCAGGCCTGGACAGAGATGGATAGGCCCGCTCCTCAAGCTTCAAAGGCACAGCTGGATGGAGGGGGTCCCTCTTCTCCCATCCCTGTGAGAGATAGCAAACAGGGAGAAGAGGGGCTGGCAGAGCCTGGATTCTTAGATGCTAGACACAGATGCAGAGACAAGAGAGAAATAGCAGGGGCAGAGCTTAGGTGATCTGCTCGTTTGGCCCAGTGGGAACAGCTGTGCTTAGAGTCCTCAAGAGATAGAGGCAGATCCCCCCCCCCTTAAGTTAGGACAGCAACTTAAGCAACCTCAGACAGTGGGCAACTTTCGTTGTTTTCCTTTGACCTCCCTGAAGGCATTTCCTTTGTAGACCATGGGTCAATGACAATTAGCATCTGAATGACCCATTGAATTAAGTGGATTAAAAGACTTGGAACTGAAGTCTCTTGTCTGTGTTTTGAGTTGGCTTTTGAAGTTTTACAACAGGGGCAAAGGGAAACGTGACAGCACAAAGTGAAAGGTAAATAGTCAACAAAGCTGTAGTGTATTGTGCTCACAAAGGAATAGAGTCATCTGTCTTCTATTGCTGCACCTTCAGACTAGAAGTAAGAGCTTCTCTCTTACAAAATGACTAGGGATGTTAGACAATTCCTCCACGGATTCCAGTGAGGCTAGATTCTTTAGAATTTGGCCCCCCAGAATCTGTGGCGGAATGGCCCCCTGCCACCCCGCGGATTCCCCCCGGGACGGAACTTACCTGGGGCAGATGCGGATGTGGCGGTGGTGGCGGCTCCAGCTGGTCTCCCGGCCAGCTGTGGCCGGGCTGCTGTGGGCACCATTTGCGTTCTTGCAGCCGTGATAGGCTACGTAAATATTTACGTAGCCTATCATGGCATCGAGAAGGGATGCAAATGGCGGCCGCTACGCCATCTGCGCCCCTGCTGTTTGCCGTGATAGGCTACGTAAGTATTTATGTAGCCTATCATGGTAAAGGCAGCCACGCAAATGGCGGCTGCTACGTCATTTGCGTGGCTGCCTTTTCCGTGATAGGCTACGTAAATACTTACGTAGCCTATCACGGCAAAGAGCAGGGGCGCAGATGGCGTAGCGGCCACCATTTGCAGCTGCAGCAGCGGGCCGCGGCCAGAACTCCGTCTGTGGCTGGCCCTGGCCAGTGGCTCCATGGAGCAGCTGCAGAGTGGAGCTGGCCGGGGAGGATTCTGGTGGGAGGGATGGAGTGCCTCCCCACCTCCCACGGATGCCCTGGTGCAGAGCCAGGTGAGTATTTCGTACATCCCTAAAAATGACATTGTTGTCAGGCTTACCAGAGCTACAGTAGAATTTATTTATTTATTTATTTAAAACATTTCTTGGCTGCCTTTCTGGGCAGAAGCCCTCAGGCGGCTTACAGCAATGAAATACATAAAAACAGTTAAAATATTAAAAGTGATAAAAAGTGATTTTATTGTAAAATAAAAACAACAATAAAAGCCAACAATAAAACCAGCAACAATGTTAACAGCAGTACCAGCAACAAAAGCAGTCATATCAAGAGAAGGCCATGGTAAAGCAATACTTTTTCAAGGCCTTCTTAAAAGCCTGCAGTGATGGAGCACGGTGGACTTCTGATGGCACCTTGTTCCAGAGGTGTGGGGCCACTGTAGAGAAGGCCCTCTCCTGTGTGGTCACCCACCTGACTGCTCTCATGGGTGGGCAAACGAGAAGGGTCTCTCTTTCTGTTCTTAAAGTGCAGGCAGGCTGACATGGGTGTAGGCAGTCCTTCAAGTTTGGCCCCAAACCATTTAAGACTTTAAAGGTCAAAACAGCACTTTGATTTGGGCTTGGAAACACACCGGTAACCAGTGCAGCTGGACCAGTATAGGCTCAATGTGATCGAAGCGCCTTGCCCCCACCAACACTCGGGCGGCCGCATTCTGCACAAGCTGGAGTTTCCAAACCATCCTCAAAGGCAGCCCCACATACAGCACATTACAGTAGTCCGGCCTGGACGTGACTAGTGCATGGATACCTCAGGCAAGGTCTGTTCTGTCCAGATAGGGCCGCAGCTGGTGTACCAGCCTACGCTGGTAAAAAGCACTCCTGGACACCGCAGCAGCCTGGGCTTCCCCAGTTAGTTCAGAGTCCAGGAGGACTCCCAGATGGCGCACTTGGTCTTTCAGGGGGAGCGCAGCCCCATCTAAGACCAGTTGCAAACCTCCATCCGAGGCATGGAGACACTGAAGGCACAGAATCGCTGCAATGCTCTGTTTGTTTAGGGCCAAACTATGCCCAATGCTGCCCAATGCCAGGCTCCGGGTTTTGGAGGGACTGTGGGCAAGACACTCTCCATGGGCCCCCTCCCTCAGTGAGTCCGCCTTCTCACCAGCATTGTCACCAGCCGCTCTTGCTCCTCCTCCTCTTTCCCATCATTGCTCCCACTTGCTTCCAGGACAGGACAAGAGCCGGTGAGCAAGAGGGTAGTGGCATCTGCGCTAGGGCTGTACAAATCTCCCCTTACCTGGCTGCACCGGGTTCCGCTGGGGGGGGGAGGCGCTCCTGTCCCTCCCCCCGGAATCCTGGTGGGCCAGCTCCGCTCCGCCGGGATTCCGCGGAGCCACCGGATGGCTCCGCCAGCAGCTGGACATCCGGCCGCTGGCTAGCAGGGACGCAAATGGCGGCGGCCGTAGCCTCTGCCGTTTGCGTCCCTGTAGTCAGCCGTGATAGGCTATGTAAAGACTTAGTTAGCCTATCATGTCTGGCTTAAAAAAAAACCCAGAAAACACGTGTATACAAATGGCGGCAGCGACGGCCACCACCATTTGCATTCCTTATTTTTGGACATCTTAGTCTATGTAAATATTTACGTAGACTAAGATGGTGAAAATAAGGGGGAACACAAATAGCGTCCGCTATGCTATTTGCGTTCCCCCTATATTTGCCGTCTTAGTCTACGTAAATATTTATGTAGACTAAGATGGACAAAAATAGGGGTGGACGAAAGTCACTTACCTGTCCTCGAAGGACGTTCGCGGTGGGGGGGAGGTGCTTCGCTGCTCCCCCCGCGAAGTTCCGGCCGGGCGGGGAGGCTTCCCGCCTCGGCCCGGCTGAAATTCAGGCAGGGGGGGAGGCTTCCCGCCTCAGCCCAGCCGAAATTCAGGCTGGGGAGGAGGCTTCCCACCTCGCCCGGCCGCGAACGCGAAAGTTAAAAAACAAAAAACAAAAAATGCCCCCTGATAGGCTACGTGACGATTCACGTAGCCTATCACGGCTAGATCTGCAAAGTCAGCCGTGATAGGCTACATCAATCGTCACGTAGCCTATCACGGGTGACATAAAAAAAAAAGAAAAAAGCGTGTACGCTAATGGCGGCCCCCATAGGGAGCTGCCATTCGCGTTCCTTATTTGGTCGCCGTAGTCTACGTAAATGTTTACGTAGACTACAGCGAAAATAAGGGCAACGCAAATAGTGTTGCCCTTATTTTCGCCGTAGTCTACGTAAACATTTACGTAGACTACGGCGACCAAATAAGGAACAGGAATGGCGGCTCCCTATGGGGGCCGCCATTATCCCTACACACTTTTTTTTTTTAAAAGTCACCCGTGATAGGCTACGTGACGATTGACGTAGCCTATCACGGCTGACTTTGCAAATCTAGCCGTGATAGGCTACGTGAATCGTCATGTAGCCTATCAGGGGGCATTTTTTTTTCTTTTATTGCAATGGCGGCGGCGGCAGCCGGTCAAAAGACCGGCTGCCGCTCCCGCCCCGCTTGAACACCCGCCGAACCGCCGGCCGGACCCGCCGCCGGGAGGGACATTCAGGGAAGGTAAGTCCCATCCCGGGGGGGGGTGCAGGGGGTGGGTGGGGGGTTCGGAGGATTTCACCCCGAAACTTGTTCGGGGGGCTGAACACGTTGGCGCCGAACACGTTGGCGCTCGGCCCCCCGAAGTTTCGGGGAGAAATTCTCCGCCAACCCTAGACAAAAATAAGGAACACAAATGGCCGTAGCCGCTGCCATTTGCATATGCGTTTTTTTAAAAAAGCCAGACGTGATAGGCTATGTAAGTCTTTACATAGCCTATCACATCTTGTAAAAAAAACAAAACAACCCGACAAGACTGCAAATGGCGGCGGTGGCAGCCGGTCGGAAGACCAGGCGCCGCAGCTGCCGCTGCTGAAGCCGCCACCAGAGCTGCCGCCGCCCGGAAGATCCGCCTCAGGTAAGTCTCGGCCCAGGGGGGATCCACGGGGGGGGGGCCGGGGGGGCGGCAGGCCATTCCGCCCCAGATTTCAGGGGGCCGAATGCACTGGCATTCGGCCTCACCGAGATCCATGGTGGAATTCTCTGCCATCCCTAATCTGTGCCTCCTCCTTCTCACCTCCACTGTTGTCTGGGCCAGAGCAAGAGGCAGGTGAAGAGACATGTTGCAATGGTGAAGAGAAGGAGCAAGACTAGGGCTTTTTTGTCAGTGGGCCCATTGACAGGAACCCCCTGGATCTCCCCCTCCCCTCCCCCTCCCCTCCTCCCCTTCTCCTCCTCCTCCCCTCCCCTCCCCTTCCCTCCCCCCTCCTCCTCCCCTCCCTGCATTTTGGCTCTCTAGGGAGGGTCCCTCTCCCGGCCTCGGATCTAGCTGCTGCTCCAACTCTGATTCAGAATCGGAGCTGTCAGACATCTCAAGGTGCTTAGACTCATCCCTGACAGATGGGGAGAAGGTAGACTCCCTGGGGGAGTGGTTCCATTGAAGGTGTCTTGGCCAAGGGCCCTCCAAATACCTGGTGCTGGCACTGTTCCTAGGCATTACAGAAAAGCACTAAATATCGGAATGAGGAGTGGAACTACATTAGAACAGCTGTTGTGCCTCTTATGGGGCCACATCAAAATTGCTCAACAGAATATTTAGGGAACACCCCAAACAGGAACGACAGATCTTTCTCACCATAGCACAGCCAGTATCCCCAGAAATAAACATGGCTATGTTTCATGGTTGTTTGTTGGTTTGTTTTTTAATCAGAGGAACTGGAAGGTTTAGTAACACATCATAGTTACCAGTGTGAGATAGATTAGTCTGAAAAACACTGATTGGTTCAAGGTCACTCACTGAGCTTCATTATTGAACTGGGATTTGAACCCAGGCCTCCCAGTTCATACCCAATATCTGTCCAGCAGACCACACTGGCCCTTACCCTGCATTATCTCAGTATTATCTCACGTCCTTCTCCAAGAATTGTGGATTTTAAATTGTGAAGCTCCTGAAAGACTCTCAATAAATGCAGTGGGCACATACAACATTTCTGAAAAGACCCTTTGTATTAAACCCTGTACTGTCTCAGGACTAATATAATATTTGAACACTTTCTTCACCAATTGTGGACTTTAAATTCTGAAGCTCTTAGCAAACGTTCAACAAGTGTACCTGCATTGCTGCAACATGTTCAAAATGAACCTTCATATTTAAAACAAAACACCAGCAACTCCAAGAGCAGAACCCTGATGCTTGCCATGCTAGTTTTCTACATGCAGGGATTTAAAAATAAAAATAAACATAGGAGCAGAACCCTGATGCTTGCCATGCTAGTTTTCTACATGCAGGGATTTAAAAATAAAAATAAACACATCCAAACATCCAGTTGCCCCATCTGAAGCCTGAAGCAGCACAACTGCCCTGATCAGGAAGCTTGACTTGGATGGAGAAGATGAAGAAAATAATTTGTGACTGTGGCAAAAACTTCTTTTTATTTGTGCTTTATTTTTTTAAGTAGCTTTAAACAAAAGAGTTACTCACTCAACAGGCTGCTTACAGGTCCACTGTCAATCCCGATCTATGTAATTAGGGCACTCTGTTAGAAAAGTGGTTGGAAGTATCATTAGGTGTCTGATTAATTTAGCCCCCCCCCCCAACCACACACACACTTTGAAAACTTGAGTTTCTAACAATGCACTGTATTTCTCTTCGTTGCCCCCACAGCACAAGATTATTAAGCTTAATTGGATTTCTCTGGACACAACTCATTTCTCAAAATTTCTTGCAATTATACAATACCCATAGCTCATTTATTATTTGTTTCCTGGTGATTAACATTTAAGACACTGAAAAATGCTGTGTGTCTCCTTTTTCTTTCTCACTGCTAAGTCTTTCTCTCTTCCTCCCCCCGCCCCACACCTCCTTTCGTTCTAGTCTGGCCAGATTTGGTAGTCATGGATCACAAAGGGCCAAAACAGATGTTACTTTAAATGTGTGTATAGTAGCTACATCTTTTCCCTCATTTTTACTCTACAGAAGGCACAAGGACCCCTGATCCAGATCAGGACCCTAATGTAGGGATGTCAGAAAAATCTGCAATGGATTCAAATGGGTTTAGATTTCTATGAATCCGATCTGCAGATTCCACAGAAGACTAGCTTTTTCCGAGACATGCAGATTCTGTGGACCCCCCCCCCTTTTGGGGGGATTTGCACTAATTTGCATTAGCACTAATGTGCATTAGCACTATTGCACCTTAAATAATGCACATTAATGCAAGTGCACACTTGCACTAATGCGTGCTTGTGCAAATTAGCATCAGTGCAAATTAGCACACGTAGAACAAAATTCTGGTTAAAAAAAAATCTAATTCCATCAACAAGTGGATGATCGAACGAAAGGTGCCTCAACATCCGTGAAACACAGACATAGCTGATTTAATGAAATCCATACATCCCTACCCTAACATGGGAAGAAGGAGGGCTTTTATGACCCACATCGGGGACCCTGCACCTACTCTAGAGTAAAAATGAAAAGAAGACATAGCTGCTAGACAGGTGTTTAAACTAATGTCTGTTCTGGCCCTAAAGGAGAAGAATAAGCAAATCGCCTTCACTGGGGCATATGAACATGTCCAGTTGCCTTGTATGGAGTGAGAGGCCATTGGAAACATCAGTATTGCTTCCTGGGACTGACAAACATCTCTCAGGCAGAGGGTCCTCCCCAGCCTTAGCACTTAATATCTTGTAATTATGCTATACTCTAGAGTAGGTGCAGGGTCCCTGGACTGGCAATGATCTGTTCTATAAGCAGAAGGGAAAACATGCATAATAGTAGGGATGGATGAGAATTCAGTTTTGCATAGAAAATGTGCATAGTAGGGATGGATGAGAAAAAAAATGCATGATGGCTGATGGATGGAAAACATGCGTGATGGATAGAAAACATGTGTGATAGTAGGGAGGGATGAGAATTTCATTTCAATTCAGTTTTGCATAGAAAACATGCATAGTAGGGATGGATGAGAAAAAAATGCATGATGGATGATGGATGGAAAACATGCGTGATAGTAGGGAGGGATGAGAATTTCATTTCAATTCAGTTTTGCATAGAAAACATGCATAGTAGGGACGGATGGATGAGAAAAAAATGCATGATGGATGATGGATGGAAAACATATGTGATGGACAGAAAACATGCGTGATAGTAGGGAGGGATGAGAATTTCATTTCAATTCAGTTTTGATAGTAATTTGCAAACAAATTGCAAAGTTCTCTATATTTGGAATGAAAAGAACTTGAGATTAAAAAAAAAAAAATCAAATGTGGGGGGAAGCAGAACTGACAGATTTGCCCATCCAGGCCCAGGGCTTTGAGTGCCATGCTTTTAGAAGTCTGGGTTTGGATTCCTGCATATTATGCTAATGGTGAATTAGAGTTGCCACTTCTCTTTTTCTGACAGGCTCTTCATCTTTACCAGCTATGTGGCAGGCATAAAACATGGTCCTTTTCATGATGGGAATAGTTGTCCCTATTGAATTTGGCTGGTGCAGATGGGTGAGAATTCCATTTTATTTCAGTTTTGAAAAGAACTTACCAAAATTCACAAACATCTCCATAAACAGGACAGAAAGAACTTGCAATTTTTTAAAAAGTAATATGAATTTCAGAGAAAGCAAAACTGTCAGATTTCTCCATCCCTATTTCTAGAGTCATTTCAGGAAGGAGTTTAACCCTGGAAAATGACACATCTAGCCACTCACGCTTACCCTAATTTTAGGAAGGCATCCCCCAAAGCAAGAAATCAGGACAATGAAAACCAGAACTGTCCCTGAGTAGAGACCGTCAGAGCATAGGCTCAGGGCTGGTATCAAGGGTTTGGGCACCTGCTAGGGGTCCAAACTCCAGCAGGGCCCCCCTGGACTTACTCCTCCACTTCACTGTCGCATCCTGCTTGCTCACCTGCCTCTCACTTTGGCCCAGGCAATGGTGATGGTGGGAAGGAGGAGCCGTTGATGCCCCTGCCTGCTTGTTTACTGGCTCCCTGTCTCAAGTGAGGAAGTGGTAGCAACAGCGAGAAAGAGGACGATGAGCAATGGCAGCCGGCGATAACGGCAGTGAGAAAGTAGACTCACTGATGGTGTCTTGCCCAAGGTCCCATAAAAACCTGGCACTGGCACTGCAGAGGCTTGGCCAATGTTATCCTGTGTGCTCGTTTTTGCAACCCAGTAAATTTCTCCACTTGACTCAAACGTTTGTCATCAGTCCACATTCCACAGGCATTGAGCACACTTGGTCTTTTTGGGCCCTTTACTAGGGTTCTCCCCTTTGGATCTTTTTGCCTATTTTTTTTTTAATTTTTGGCACTTCTGCAAACCCTTGGGGTTCTCCCAAGCCTGACGATTCCTTCCTCTTGTGCATGAGTGGCACCATTTTGACTAACTAAGTGCCAGCACTTGGAGAACTGAGATTGCTTTTGGCATAGATGGTTCCAAAGGCACTGTTGTATTCTCTACTCCACAACTTAGGGAGCAATCTTATGCGGGAAGTGGGCCACCTCCAAACGTGGAGGTAACTGCCTATCCAATGCAGGGTGGGTGGAGGGCTGAGGGGATCTTCTCCTTTGCACTCTGGCCGCCCTGCATTTGTGTCTAAATGGATTGATTTCTGTTGTCTAGCTGCCAGACTTCGGAGCGGGTGGGGGGGAGGCCAGATGATGCATAGGAAGCGTTGTACTGAGACTTTTGTGCTGCCTGCCCCTTCCTGCCTCTGGGAATTCCCCCTTTTGCCCCACTCTGTGCTGCTCTTCCGAGCCCAGAGCCTGGTGATAATCCGTGCTTCCTACGGGTCGGGGCAGGAGGGGGTGGGGAGGCAGTTCCTGAAAACTGAACAGTCCTGTGGCTGTCTAGCTGTTGTCTAGCAGCCATAGGATTGCACCCTTAGTTTATCTTTGTGTGTGTGTGTGTGTGACAGAGAGAGAGGGAGAGAGAGAGAGAACAAGCGAGCACAAAATAATCATCCTGAACGTTTCAGCTTTGTGGGGAAAGGAGCATGCAAAAATGATGTCGTTGGCTTCCTTTTAGGTAAGACAGAGATGGGATCATTCTCAGAAATGAAGCCACAAGTTAAGTTATCACTGGTGGCTTTCGTGTGTGCTCAAATAAATTAATAGATAAATGGCTGTGACGCATTTGCTAACCATATCGTGAGCCCAGGGCTTTCCGAGCCACACGGCTGGCTATGCACTATCTATGGCATCATTTCACTAAATCATTTTATTTATCAAGCCATTTGCTGTGGCACTTTGCCAGATTACTATTTCAGAGGTAACGGTAAAAAAAGAGAGGAACGGGTAAGAGTCAGTGGCCACTCTTATTTGTTGTTGGTTGATCTGTAACATTTTAAGCAGGAGAGCGAACACATGTTTCACTGTTAGTAGATCCACCACGTGTAGAGCGACAGAACAACTGAATGAGTCTGGCAGATAGAACAGATATTTTAAAAAGCCCTTTCACTGAAGTCATCTCAATCTGTTTGGTAACTGCTACCAAGGCATATGGTACTTCACCCAGCAGGAACAACAGAGGACCACCCTCCAGGAAGCATAAGCAAATAATGAACTTTTCCTATATGAACTGGGGATGAATAGCGAGGTGTTAGAAAAGAGAATGTTCTTTTCTAGGTTACCCCTGAATACATATGTCAGAAAAATCAGGGTTCTTTAATCTCATGGAGATACATAGATACTCTTCAGACCATTGTCCTCCATGTGTACAGGGCAATGGTTGCAGCAACAGAGAGGGGTTGCTCTCCCTCTTCTCACAAGTTGATTGAATCTGGTAGGGGTTATATTTTGCTGTTTATTTGATTTGTACCTCACCTTTCTATCAAGAAAAATGACATGCAAGGCGGCTTATAACCATAAATAAAACTCAATTAAAACAATGCTAAAACAAATGCTTCTATTGCCTGCCTGCCTGCCTGCCTGCCTGCCTGCCTGCCTGCCTATCTATCTATCTATCTATCTATCTATCTATCTATCTATCTATCTATCTAATCATCTATCATCATCTCGTGTGTGTTTGTGTAAAGCATCACAACAGCAAAGCAACAAGGGGGATCTGGATCCACTATGGATACAATCAGTCTTAAGGGAAAATATATAATTAAGATAGAAAGACTAACAACAGAGTATTTGAGAGAGAGAGCAAGCGAGCAAGCGAGCAAGCGAGAGAGCGAGAGAGCGTGTGCTAAATGTTTTGGCTTCCACCACGTCAGTAACTTTGCTGTTAAATGGATACCAGGACTGGCAGTTTGGAATGCCTGGAGATGAAAATTCCTTAGGAGGAAAAGCAGGGGTATGGCTGGTATAACGGCTATAAATTATAGACAGACAGACAGATACAGACAGATACAGACAGATACAGACAGATACAGACAGACAGACAGACAGATACAGAGCAGGGCTGTTGAATAGGGATGTACAGACTGTGTAGAATTAGCTCCATCTGTGTTTTGTGGATTGTCAGGCACCTTTTGTTCCATCGTCTGCTCACAGACGGATGTGAATATTTTTTTCATCAAGCGGAAAAATGCATAAATAATTATGTAAGGGTTTTTGTGAGAATTTACATAATTCACATTAGTACGTTACATTTTGCGTATGGTCCGCCATTCCATTCCACTTTTCCTCAGCAGGAACGTGTGCATTTTCCTATGAATAATTAATAATGCATAAATTTTGGGAAAGTTAAAAAAAAAAAAGCATCCAAAAGTCTCCAGACTCTACACAGCCTGAGGGGGGTGCTCCGCAGTGGATTCCACAGGTCAGATTCTTAGAAATCCGAGGTCATTTTAGTCCATCTCACATTTCTCCAGTATCCCTACTGTTGAACCTCCTGGGGTCCCAATCCTGCCCACTAATGTTTTCCAAAAGGCCATGCTCCTTCCCCTGGCCTCACCCTCTTTCCTCAACTACTGATGATTTCGTGGTTTCCCATCTATTGTGCAATTTCCCCCCATTTTGAAAGATTGAAATGCCACTCCTAAACTTAATGACTAGCAGTAAGACCTTGAAGCTACAATATGCTGCGGTTTGGTGTGTGTGTGTGTGTGTGTGTGTGTGTATTTCTGGCCCCACCTCTTTTGCCTTTGGTCCCATCCATCACTGAGATGCTGCCCCTGAGAACTTCTCTGAAACTGAGTTCAGTTCAGTTCTCAGGATGAGAGCTGTTCCCCATGCTTAACATTAGACCCCCACACATACAGATATTTCAGTGCCTGGTTGGGAGACCACTGGGAACTGTATGCAAGACCACATTGAGCTTTGTAAAAGAATGGGATGTAATTCATAATAATTAATAATTAATATCAATAATAATTAATGATAATAAAATACAGTTGCCACGTGTGCTGATGGTTGGACTTACACGGACAGAAGAAGCTGTCTGATACCAAGTCAGCAACTATTTCTCTGCTTAACTGGCAGCACTTTCCAGGTCTCAAACAGAGGTCTTTCTAGGGATGTACAAAAATCACTTACCTTTTTGAAGGGTGACATTCACGGTGGGGGGGAGGCGCTCTGTCCCTCCCCCCCAAATTCTCTCCGGCTAGCTCTGCTCCGTGGAGATTCCGCAGAGCCACTGGCCGCTGGGCAGCCTGCAGGGACACAATTGGCGGCTGCCGTAGCCGCCGCCATTTGCGTCCCTGTATTTTGCCGTGATAGGCTACGTAAATATTTACGTAGCCTATCACGGCAAAAAACCCAAACAAACAGCGAACGCAAATGGTGGAGGCTACGGCGGTCGCCATTTGCTTTCCCCTTATTTTGGCCATTTTAGCCTACGTAAATATTTACGTAGGCTATTACAGCAAAAAAAAAGAAAAGAAAAAGGAACGCAAATGGCAGCCACTACGCCATTTGCGTTGCTTTTTTTTTTTTTTGCTGTAATAGCCTACGTAAATATTTACATAGGCTAAAATGGCCAAAAAAAAGGGAACACAAATGGTGGCCGCTGTAGCCGCCGTCATTTGCGTTCCCTTTGTTTTGCCGTGATAGGCTACGTAAGTATTTACGTAGCCTATCACGGCTACATGGAAGAAGCGAATGGTGGCCGCAGATGCAGCCATCATTCGCAAGTCAGCGCGGACGGCATCAGGTAGGTGCTCCATTCCGGGCCCATTTCGCAGGGTGGGGGGGCAGGGGGGCTTCGTTCCACCACGGATTTCAGGGGCCCGAATGCACTGGCATTCGGCCTCACTGAGATCCGTGGCGGAATTCTCTGACATCCCTAGGTCTTTCCCACCCCTCCTGGCCTAATCCTTATTTAAATGGCTGTGCCAGCAGCTGAACCTGGAAATTTCTGGATGCAAATCTTGTGCTCTGCCAGAGAAGTATGGTCCCTGCCCAATGCTTAAGGGAGCAATCCTATGGCTGCTAGTCAACGGCTACATGGCCATAGGATATGTGGTTTTCCAGGAACTGACCTCCCGCGCTTCTGTGCTAACTCACAGGCAGCGTGGAAGAGCCCTGCACCCCACGCTTGCAAGAAAAGCATGGAGTGGCCAAAATGGAGCATTCTGGGGGGCATTCCAGGGCAGGGAGGGTGGAAATGCCAGTGTGACATATCCTATGTGTCATTGGGAAGCCTCCTCCCCCACTCTGCCCTCCCACAGCTAGATAGGGATGTCCCCCCGCCACCCCGCAGATCCCCCCCGGGATGAGACTTACCTGGGGTGGATGTTGCGGGCGGCGGTGGCTCTGGCAGCAGCTTCGGCAGCGGCGGCTGCAGCAGTTGGTCTTCCGACCGGCCGCCACCACCGCCATTTGCAGTCTTGTAAAAAACAAAACAAAAAACGACGTGATAGGCTACATAAAGATTTACGTAGCCTATCATGGCTGGGTAAAAAAACAAACAAAAAAACCCCGCATACGCAAATGGCGGTGGCTACGGCTGCCGCCATTTGCGTTCCTTATTTTTGGCTGTCTTAGTCTACGTAAATATTTACATAGACTATGATGGCGAAAATAAAGGGGAACGCAAATAGTGTAGTGGGCGCTATTTGTAGGGATGGTGGAGAATTTCTCCACGAATCTCTGGGAGGCCGAATGCCAATGCATTCAGCCCCCCGAAATTGTTGGTGAAATTATCCGCCGGCCCCCCGCCCCCCCCCCGGGATGGGACTTACCTCGTGCAAATTTCCCTCTCGGCGGTGGGTCCTGGCGGCGTTTCGGTGGCGTTTCGGCGGGTGCAGCGGGTGCGGCCGGTCTTCTGACCGGCTGCCGCCACCGCCATTGCAAAATAAAAAAGGAAAGTAAAAACAAACACACACACACCCGTGACAGGCTATGTAACGATTTACGTAGCCTATCACGGGTGACTTTGAAAAAAAAAAAAGAAGCACGTATGCCGCCATTTGCATTCCTTAGTTTGGCACGTCTAGTCTACGTAAAGATTTACGTAGACTACGGCGAAAATAAAGGCAACGCAAATAGCAAATAGCATTCCCTTGTTTTCGCCATAGTCTACGTAAATCTTTACGTAGACTAGACGTGCCAAACTAAGGAACGCAAATGGGCGCCGCCATTTGCATACGCGCTTTTTTTTTTCAAAGTCACCCGTGATAGGCTACATGACGGTTTACGTAGCCTATCACGGCTGACTTTGGAAATCTAGCTGTGATAGGCTACGTAAATCGTTATGTAGCCTATCACAGGTGTGTGTTGTTGTTTTTTTTACTTTCTTTTTATTTTCACGGCCGGGTAGACGGGGCGCTCCTCCCCGGCCTGAATTTCGGTGGCGAGGGATGGGGCGCCTCCCCCTCGGCCTGAATTTCAGCCGGGCGAGGCGGGGCGCCTCCCCCCCCTCCCCTGAACTTCGGGGGGAGAACCGAAGCACCTCCCCCCCACCGCAAAGCAAGCTGCGGGACCAGATAAGTCCCTTTCATCCATCCCTAGCTATTTGCGTCCCTTTTTGATTCGCCATTTTAGCCTATGTAAATATTTATGTAGGTTAAAATGGTGAATCAAAAAGGGACGGAAATAGCGCCCACTATGCTATTTGCGTTCCCCTTTATTTTCGCCGTCACAGTTTATGTAAATATTTACGTAGATTAAGACGGCCAAAAATAAGGAACACAAATGGCGGCGGCTGTAGCCACTGCCATTTGCATACGTGGATTTTTTTTAATTACCCAGAGCCCTCTGCGGCCGGAAATTCGGCTGCAGACGGCTCTGGCCTGGGCCTGGCCGGCTGCTTCACGGAGCTGCTGCGGAGCACAGCCGGCTGTGGAGGATTCTGGGGGGAGGAACGGATAGCCTCCTCCCCATCGAGGATTCCGGGGGGAGGGACGGAACGCCTCCCCCCCACCATCAACATAATCCGTGGAAAGGTAAGTGACTTTCGTACATCTCTACAGCTAGACAGCCGAAATCGGCTGTCTAGCTGAAAATACAGGGCAGGAGAGGTGCGGAGGGAGTCATCCCCTCTGAGCTTCTCCTGCCCTGCATTGGATAGGAGGTTGCCTTCGACTTTGGAAATGGCCGCCTATCTGCATAGGATTGTGCCCTAAGTCCCTGATTGTTAGCAATTTCCCCATTAAATACAGCCCAACGATTGATCATATGATGCGCAGGCCAATAATTGTTATATCACTGAGCTGTGGTCACTCCCCCAAAACCTGTCTGGTGCAAAATTGGCCGGAGAGCTGTTTTTATCCCAGACTTGTTCCAGTTTGCCTAGGCTGCTCTTTTAGCTGTGATAATTCATGAGCCACACACTGCTGAAGGCTCTTATTAGGAGAATGATAAATTGGGATTGTCACACTGAATCCAATGAGCCAAATTGCCTTTTTTAAAAGCTGGAGACATCAGATTATGTGGCTGGAGTTTGAAGGTTTCTGTAATGGAAGTTTTATTTATTTATTTAGGAGTTGGCTGTACAGCAGGAATATGCAATCTGGTACCCTTCAGATGTTTTGGACTACAACTTCCATAAGCTCCATCCAGCATGGCCAATGGTCAGGGATTATGGGTGATGTAATCCAAAACATCTGAAGGGCACCAGGTTGCCTATCTCTGCTGTAGTGCAGGTGGACGGAAGGTAGATCTCCAGGTGTTTCAAACATCAACTCTGACCAGCATGGTCAATAGTCAGGAATGCTGGGAACTGAAGTCCAAAACAAGTGGAGATCTGATTTCTGCCCACTCCTGCTGTTGAGCATTTGCAAAACAGTTTAGACTGAACCCCTTTCTTTATGTTATGTGTGTTTTAAAATATTATTGCTATTGACTATAGGGTATGCTTCTCCCCGTCCGAACATTCTGCTTTAAAATAAGAATAATAAATCAATATTTTATCGATACTTTAATAAGAATAATGATATAATAACCACTGAAATTATAAATACCCATCAGTAATTTTCACAGCATAAGAAACATGAGATGGAAAAAATAAAGGACTCAGAGCAATGCTATCCTTGCGGGAAGGGGAGATTTCATGACGAAGCGACGTTCATATCCTTACCCCTGCCAGCTTGCAGGGGCAGGCAGCGTTTTTCATCTCCCCATTCACTCAAATGTGAGGGAAATAACTATGCCTTCTGCCCCTGGCTTGGCATACATTTGATCCACCTTTGTGTACGTGTCAGGGGAAGAAGGGAGGCTTTGGATCCTGTATTCAGCCATGTTTTTTGCACTGAATTCAGGTTTCCACTTCTGTTTTTCTGACAGGCTTCTCATCTTAACAGCTACATGGCAGATGGGTCCAACCTGCATTATGAATTTGGCCAGTGCAGATGGATGATAATTTCATTTGATGATGATGATGATGATGATGATAGCCCATAGTTAAAACGATGGAATTTGCTACCACAAAATGTAGTGATGGCTGCCAATTTGGACAGTTTCAAAGAGGGTTGGACAAATTCCTGGAGGAAAAGGCCATCAATGGATACTAGTTCTGATGGCTATATGCTCCCTCCAGTATCAGAGGCAGTGTGCCTATGCACATCAGTTTCTGGGGTGCTGTTGCAGTTGTGTCCTGCTTGCACGTTTCCTCTGGGCATCTGGTTGGCCACTGTCTGAGCAGCATGCTGGACTACATGGACCTTGGTTGGAACTGACTCAGCAGGGTTTTTCTTATGTTCTTGCCCAGTTCAGCTACCTAGGGATGTACGGATTGTGGATTGTCAGGTGCCTTTTGTTCCATTGTCCATCCATCAACGGAATCAGTTTTTTTGTTCCTGAATTTGCACAAATTTGCATTTGCATTCAGACATGCGAACATGCGCGAATTCCTTCAAATGCACATTTTCACCTTTTATCCTCCGGGGGGAATGCACAGTTTGGACAGGTTTTTTGTTTTTCATATTTTTCAATGACAAAATTTGTGCAAAACTCAGGAAAGTTAGAAAATCGGTCCACAAGTCTGCGGAATCCACCGACAGGAGGAAGGCCGGTCCACCGA
The DNA here is from genome assembly GCF_057233095.1 of Heloderma suspectum. NCBI lineage: Eukaryota > Metazoa > Chordata > Lepidosauria > Squamata > Helodermatidae > Heloderma > Heloderma suspectum. Next base: position 13,840,700 of record NC_139469.1, on the reverse strand, counting down.
GGAATCTACGGGTCAGATTCATGAAAATCTGTACTCATTTGGTTCCATTGCAGATTTCTCCAACATCCCCAGTGCTACCCAACTTTTAATTAAATGGCAATACCAGAAATTGTGTTGTTCCACTGACCTATGTTTCTCTCCCCACCCGTCGAAAAGCTATCTGTCAAAAAACAAAAGAAAAGGTGGCAACTCTGTAATTGCTAAGCTAACTCCTTATCTGGGATACATCCACCAGGATGCTCTCCTGCACAAGGTGCAACTGAATTGAACAGGAGCTGCACAAATCATTCATACTCTGGTTTCAGGTTAGATTACTATAATGCACTCTCCCTGAGACTGCCCTTGAAGACAGTCTGGAAACTTCCATTAGTCCCAAATGCAGCAATCAGAGTGTTGTCAGGATGGATCTATCATGCTAGTAGTTTTCTGCCAGCATCAGTGGCTACCAGTTTATTTCTAGGGCTCAATGAATATATTGGCTTTATGGCCTTTAACCCTAGCCAAAGTGGAATCAGTGTATATCAGGAATCACTGGCTACCAAAAATAAACCTGCTTGGGAACATTTCTTGGATTTCAAGGTCCTTCTTTTCATTCTGCCCCCGATGAAGGATGGTTTGGAAGGAACACAAGGGAACCTTTTTGATGGTGGCACCCAGATTATGGACTGAACTCACCAGAGAGTTGCAACTGTCCACTTTGAAGGGGGCATTTAAGTCAAATTTGTATGAGGGCATTTTTTTTTTTTTTTTTAGTGAAGGCCTTGTAACATGGTTGCTTTATTGCTCCAGGCTGCTCTGTATTGTCTTAACAGGATGTTCTTTCATTGCTATTTTAGTTTCTTCTATGGTTCCCCCCCCCTCAATCCCAGGCTGTTGTATATTGCCTTAGATATGTGCACAAAGTAGGGATGTATGGATTTTTTTTTAAATGATCCATCTGGGTTTCATGGGTTGTCAGGCATCTTTTGTTCCATAGTCCACTCAATGGCAGAATTGGATTTTTTTAGGGATGTATGGGAATTTCATTCCTCTTGCACTAATGCACATTAGTGCAAGTGTGCAGCAGTGCAAATACCCACCCCAAAGTAGAATGAATAGTCCACAATTCCATGGAATCTGTGTGACTTCGGAAAAGCCAGTTCACTGTGGGAACCTCAGGTTGGGTTCATAGCAATCCAAACTCATTTGTTGCAGATTTCTCGGACATCCCTAGTACAGAGAGAAGCTGGATAAACTCTTAATATATAAGTTGGGATGTCAGAGAATTTTGCCACGAATCTCGGGGAGGCCAAATGCCAGCGCATTCGGCCCCCCGAAATTGGTGGCAAAACGGTCTGCCACCTGCCACCCCCCTGGGATGGGACTTACCTTGGGTGAATCCTCCTGGCGGCGGTGTTTCGGCGGTGGTTTGGTGGCAGTTTGGCGGCGGTTCGGCGGTGGTTTGGCAGCGGCAGCTGTGGCGGCCGGACTTCCGACCGGCTGCCGCCGCCGCCATTTCCAATAAAAAAAAAACAACCAAAAAAAGTGATAGGCTACGTAAAGATTTACGTAGCCTATCACGGCTGAGTAAAAAAACAAACAAACCCCACGCGTATGCAAATGGCGGCGCCCATGGGCGCCACCATTTACATTCCTTATTTTGGCATGCCTAGTCTACGTAAACATTTACGTAGACTACGGTGAAAATAAGGGGAACGCAAATAGCGTAGCATCTACGCTATTTGCGTTCCCCTTATTTTCGCCGTAGTCTACGTAAATGTTTACGTAGACTAGACGTGCCAAAATAAGGAACGCAAATGGCGGCGCCCATGGGTGCTGCCATTTGCGTACGCACTTTTTTTTTTTACTCAGCCGTGATAGGCTATGTAAACATTTACATAGCCTATCACAGCTGACTGCAGGGACGCAAACGGCGGCGGCTACGGCTGCCGCCATTTGCGGCTCGGCCGGCCAGGATTCGGGGGTGGAGGGACGGAGCGCCTCCCCCCCTGGCCAGAATTTCGGGGGGGAGGGACGGAGCGCCTCCCCCCCACCGCGAATCAAATTTCGTTCAAGGTAAGTGACTTTCGTACATCCCTAACAAGGATGGGAAACATTTGGCCTTGACCTACTACTGTCAACAGCCGTCTGTAAGTGATCAGTTCAGACCTGTGAGAAAAGTGATCTCTCTCTCTTACAGCAGCTTGCTGGGCAGGGAAGAAGAGAGAGAGAAAAGGGGATGGCAGACAGAAAGAGAGAGAAGTGGGAGGGAGAGATAGAGAAGGGGGTGAGAAAAGGGGTGGTAGAGAGAGAGGAAAAGAGAAGGGGGAGAGATAAAGAATGAGAGATAAAGAGAGAGAAGGGGAGAGAGGGAGGGAGGGAGGGAGAAAAGGGGTGGCAGAGAAAAAGGGGGTTGAAATCTGGTTCCACCCAGTACCAGATTTGCTTCTGGCCACTTGAGGTATGTCCCCTCCCAAGGGAACATGACTCTCAACATAAAAAAGAATGTTTCCCCACCTCTTTTATAGTCAACAAGAGCTTTGAAGTATGCTTTTAAAAAGTGAGATGTGAACAGGAAACATTTGCATTGGACTGTGCCTCCCTTTTCTTCTCCTTCTCCTTCTCCTTCTTCAAAATAGAACACGTTGTCCCATTCACGTTGTGAATGCTGATGACATTTCACAGCTGGGTTTGTTTGAGAAATTGATTAGTTTGCCTTCAGCTAGCCCCATGAGTGCTCCGATTCCAAAATGGAAGGGGGTAGGTTAAGGCTGTACGTTTTCCACTTTGACTTTTGAAAGATCTCTGTGAGCCTGGCTGAGATGATAGTCTGCCTTGCTCTCTCCAGAATCACTTCCAAGCACCTTATGCTTCCCACAGCAGGTACGTGAGAGAGAAAATCTATTTTCCTTCTTTTTTATAGCTGGGGAAGAGCTTTGCTGTCATAAATTGCTACTTAGGCCCTGGATTCTCGCCGGGTAAATTAGCATTGCTCCCTTCAACCTGGTGCAGCCAAGCAGATATGTTCCAGTAACAGATCCATCTCTGCAATTTGCCACAGGTAGTTTCTGGCCTGACATAACAAAAAATAATAAAAAATACTTCTAAAGTTAAATGAGTATGAAATTTGGAATATATTTATATATATATATATATATATATATATATATATATATATATATATATCTCAAGAGCAGAAGGCAAAAGGTTTGCAAAGAAGA